>NC_071335.1:31252500-31930000 GCF_027744825.2 Synchiropus splendidus | reverse complement strand
TCACATTGGCTCCTGACTAAGGTGGAGTGATAGAGCTGGATGTTTAACTTTTACAGCTGTTTCGAACAGACAGAGAAAAATGTGGTGATGTTGTAAGTCCAAGATTCTGAGCACAAAAAAAAAAACGCTGAAACATAGCATACATTTGTTTTTCGACCAAAAAATGTGTGTGATTTATCACGGACATTAAGACGCATTGAAGCGATTAAATACTGATGAGCTCTTGCGAAAGTCTGAAGCTGGTTTTGGTCCAAAATGGCAGCCGAGGAACTGATTCTGGAAGCTAGCTACGAGCTTTACTTTGACTTTATCCATGTTTCTTGTCAGTGCACTGACACAGAAGAACCATGTGCATTCTTCCATGACCCTCACTAATGTGCACTCACTTGAACTTCAGTTCTTTGGGATGAATATCGGCAGTTCGGTTTCACTGTCAATCAAATAACACAAGAGTTTTCAACCCGACAAACTAAGCAATGCCAAGCTCTGCACTTTTATTTTATAGGACTGGGACTCTGGGATGGACGCTGCTTCCCACTTTCAATGAGAAGCCCTTGGTTTTTCAAGTTTCCAAGAAGAGAGCAGGAAAGATCAGGTGTAACCCCAAGACAAAACCTCCATGCCAAACGTCGGGAACGCAGGAAATATTAGCCCCGCACCTTGGCTAATGTCCCTCCACACACCTCCTCACAGGTCCACTCTCATACGACCAGAAACTGAATTCAGCTTTTCAGGGTCGCTTCATCACGGCCTCTTAAGAGCTTGCTTTACCTCCAGAGTCCAAAAGAGGTCTTCACTCAATTTAATGAACATTATTTTAACTCATATTTATAACTGAAATGTCAATTATTTAACATTAAAATTTGGTTTCTTTCCCAAACTGGTTGAGCTTCAATGAGTCCGTGTCATTGTTGAGTCTCAGGTGACGCACAATCGCACTCTCTCACTGGCAACTGTTTGAGCTAAAAGACACCTCTCGTCCCAAATGGACATTCATGGAGAGACTCCGCCCACCCAGTTTGTCTACAGTCCGCCTGTCAGCTCCTCCAATTAGGAGTTTGACGAGCGTCTCCTCGTGTGACCCCCTGCCCTCGTCACATCCTCAAGAAGAGAAGCTCTTTCTTCGGAACGCACACTCTCACACACTTCACTGCCACCAAAGGGCAACAACTCTCTCAGCCGCCATCTTTTTTTTTTAACCAAACATGTACAATAAACACATGTCCGCCCTCATACGGGAGCGAAACCATGGCGACCGGGTCAAACACAAACCGTGCGCTTACAGATGTTTAAAAAGACAAGATGGCCTCTGCTAGCTTGTGGAGCCGAAACAAGGCGCGCTGAGGAGGGGCGGCCATTTTGCTTTTTGTGTGGAAAAGCATCCATTGAGCAGCGCTTGGTGTCATGCCAGGGTCTCCCTCGCACAGACGGCCCAAAGTAAACTGGATTAATCAGGGAGAGGCCTTTCTGCAGCTAGTGACAAGCTGGGAGAGCCAGAACTTCAAACAGATGTGGGAGGTTTTTTTTTTTCTTTTTTACCTAAAAACCAGACGCTCATTCAAATGGAAATCTCCTTTTCATCACGTTGTGCTGGCGTCCAGCTTTCTGACCGTATGTGCTGTACATGAGAATGGGAGATTAGAATGAGAGCGACTCAATGAGGAGCTCTTGGTTTTTAGAGAAAGGACTCCTTCAACTTTTCTCTTTTGTCTCCCTACTTCTGCCTCCCATTACAGAAAAGCGTTATTAAAGAGGGAAACGATGTCGAGACGCAGCCGCTTGGAGAGGACAGTGGAAGGGACGCTAACCTTGTTGCCACGCGATTGACGTCTTCATTCTTAGCACCGCATCGGTAACCAGACTAATGTTGGTTATGAATCCCTCCTGGCTGGGCTCGGAGCGAATGTGGGGCCTTTCTTTGTGGAGTATTTATGGGTTGCATGGCTCTCCTTCAGCACACAGAGGTTCATTGATGGCTGCTAAATGGATTGGGGAGTTGTCCAAGGGATCCCATGCCGCAGGCCTGAAGTTCCAGGTATAGAACTCAGAAGACTGTCTTAGTCTTTTGTCACAGACAGGGAAGTATGGGAGGATGTGTCGGATGTTACCGCTGTCATCAGTAGAACTGTGGGACAATGCCACACCCTGAGAATGGGGTGTTTTTAAGGCCCTGCCGACAGAGAGACACGGCCATATCTGCGCAGTTCTGTATCTAATAGGCCAAAAATCCAAGCTGATCCGTTGTTTTCAGTAACATTATCCAATACTTTTGGAAAGCGAACGGTCAGTCTCTCAAGTCTCTGTCAATTTGTTGTTAAATGCGACTTGTAATAACAGCTCCGCCTCGTCGTCAGTCCACAGTACCTCTCTTTCCATGTTCGGTCTATCCCGCTTCTATGCGTACACGGGTGAGATGGCAAGCTTCCTCTGCCTTCCTCCACAAGTCTTCTTTGTTTATTGTTAGTTACAGCACCCACTACAGGCCTGGCGTACACACTACAGCGCATGGAGACCAGCGTGGAAAAAGATGGGATCGGAAAATTTGTGTTTCCATGTCGCCTCAGATATCTGTGGTTATACTTTCATGCCACATCATGAGAAAGGAAATACAGATAATTGGAACGCTCTTCAAGTCCCCCCTCCAAGTCCCTTATCCAATGTTTTTCTCTTGTCAAGGCTTAATAGCTATTTTACTTAAGGTTATAGTCTTATTATAGTGTTGGAAAAAAAACTGAGACAATATAAACAATGCAATTCTAATTTTTTTTTAAATAGACTGGAAAAAACAAAATAAAATCTAATTTAAAACGAAAACAGTTGTTGTAACATGTAAATGCAAGTAGCCACAAAATTCTGCCAAAAGGTCCATAAAATGGTGAAAATTTCTTCTTAAATTAATTTAACTTAATTTTCACTTAACTTATGCTAAATGAAATTCATTTGCTACATATGACTACATGTGTTTACAGATGACACCAACTTGGGACTTAGTTTTGCTTCTATGACCTTCCCTTCTCAACATGTCCCAAGTTCCCCTCCATATCTTTCAATTCACAGTCAACATAAATATTGCTTCACAATGGATTTATATTGATTTTTTTGGCTACCCTACCTAAACACTCTGCATGTGTGATCATCTAATGTCTCTCCCTCAAGAGTAAAGAGAGACGACACATGCTTCCTGAAATGAAATCCCTGAGTCCAGAGATGTTTGCATCATATTCCACTGTGAGGTTTCATCGTGGTCGCTGACTGCTGTGGCTGCCACGCTGCAGCTGGGTAAGTAATCCCACCACTGCAGGACCACACAGGAGAGGAACGTTCCTTCCACGGCGCGCCGGAAATACAAGTCACTATTCAATTGCAGATTATAGTGGAGGGGAAGCAAATAAAATGAATGAGGGAGTTCAGGGAGCAGGGTCTTATACTCGTCGCCCCTCTGTGTGCAGCCTTGCAGACTTGCACCCTTGTTGTCGGCAACAACGGGGGACCCGGTGGAGCGTGAAGAAAAGTGGAGAGACATGACCCTCCTTTTGGCTCCTCGGCCACAAAAGCGACAGCACGCTGCTGCATTTTGGAGCATTTAAAGGAGGCGGGCCGTGGGCGTGTTATGGTAATGGCGATCGCAGGCCCTATTCAAGGTGGTTGATATTGTTTTTGTGGTGTTCTTTATGTTGCACGAAGGGTGAAGATACACTTACAATGTTTCATTGTACTCTCATGTACTTTTGTTTTTGGATATTCCTGGTCCATTAATCATCTGTGCATCTAGTGTCACAGCAAGTCACAGCTACGCTGACTGATATATATATATATATATATATATATATATATATATATATATATATATATATATATATACGAAGTAACATGTAGCTTGAAGTAGCGATGAGAACTCAGGTAGGGGTGAAAGAAAATATCTATACCTCTAAAATATTATACTAGATTTGGCGATATTGTCTCGATATCTATATTTAGTACATAGATACTTGGATATGCTGCTATATTTGTAATGTGTTTAAAACTAAGGTTGTCTTTTTGCAGAGTTCCTTTATTGATTAAGGGAGCAATTGATTCCTTCGTTGAAATTTAATTGAAAGTCTAACTGAACTGACATCATAACAATAAACTTGACACATAATATTGTACTTCATGATCTGATTATCGTGTCACCACTCCTGTATCGGGCTGCGCATCGTATCGCAAGATACCTGCCGATACACAGCCCGAGAGCTCACGATCAACACCCCGTCCTGTTGGAACGCCACATCAGAGAGGCAACGTTTGACTCCATTGAAACATGTCAGAAACAACAGGTGGAAGAGTTACATTTATCCACTTGAAAATAGAAACGGTTCAGCGTATATGCTAAAAACAGTGATAAACAAGACAAACTTACGTCTCAGGCAACTCTCTTGTCGATTTGTAATTCAGAGTGACTCGTAATATTTGATCTATCTATCTATCCATGTTTGCGTTGTTACGCTACTATGCTAATTCAACATGCATTCTTCTTCTTTGGTTGTAGAGCACTACAGCGCCCACTACAGGCCTGGCTTGTGTTCTATACTGTTCCAGGCTTTTTTGAAATCAGAAAAAGGAAGAAACTTGGATCAGAAAATTTCCTTCTCTGTGCAAGTGAAGCCAAATAGCCACTGGATTGTTTACACCAGTCATGTAATTTCCACCCAAATTTCCACACCTTCAGCGGAAGGTTTGCTAGAGAAGCTCGCTCACCAAATGGACTCAAGTCTTTTGTTTGTGTCCACATCTTCTTTAACTGAGCGGACTGTGACTCGAGCCCATAGAGCAAAAGCTTCTTAGTTTAACCCTCAGTCAAATGGGTGTATCACACATGAGGCTATCATTTTAAGCGAAATATTGGAATTGTTTTTAATGCACGGTGTATAGCTGGTAATATTTCACCTAGAACACCTGAACACTGCAAATTAAATATCAAGCAAAATATAAATATCGCTGCAGTCTGAGTTCAGAAGTAGCATCTGGAGTGGCAGGGTGATGGTTTCACAATTGAAAAATATTTCTTTTACATTTTCTGCACTATGGAACTTCTGATTTGGTGTGTCCAACAGGGAGTGAGTTTTTATCGAAGCTCTTCACTTCACCCTGCCATCGACTCTCAGCAGGTTTGATTCATAAATGATAAATGAATTAAAGGGTGTTCTTTCGTCACAGCAGGACGCTGCTTTCGAGTGTGTGTGTGTGTGTTGTCCCCCTTGAAGAGCCAGCTGCTGAGACTCAAAAAAAAAAAGTGCTAAGTGATAACAGGGACCCCCCTCCTCCCAAAACACATCACACATTGACCAAAACCCATCCCCCACTTTAGCTCTCTTAAACCTCTAAAACTGTTTATCCCGTTTACAGCGCCCTGCTGTAAAACACACACACAAATATTCAAATTGAAGCTGACATTTATTCAATCTCAAATCCCACATTAACACTCCAAGAAGTTTTACTCGACACTTGAGATCTGGCCGCTGATACGCCGACGGCGCTTGAGAATTTTTCCACGTGTTGATGAATGAGTGTTTACCTGGCACATTTCAGGGCATCGCGGCGAGCCAGCAAGTGATTGTGAGCTTCTGTTTATCCAAGCGGAGGGAAACCTTTCATCTGATCTGACACCATAAAATAAAAAAGCCGCACCAGACTCTCGCGGCTGGACAAACACTATAAACCCCGCACCACAAAGCAATCTCCTCTCAGGACCCTTCAACAGGAAAGTCGGGATCTGCTATCGCCGGGGAGATTACCGAAAAGATTAGCGCCTGTTTATTATGGGTTCACTTTTACATGCGGAGGCATTAAAATGGTGTTTGTGTGGGTTTGATTTAGTGTGATGACATGATGCCGGTGAAAGATTCTCACTGGAGTGGAAATAAGGTGAAGGTCTAGAACTTAAAGAAAACAGTTAAAGGTGTTTTTCTGGAAAAGTGTGAGATTGATGCTGTGTGAACTAAAAGCTGTGATTTATATTCACTTCCAAGTTGTCGGGAAAATATCTTCTGTCAACAACCTTTGACAGTTAAAAACATGGAGTGATCACACACGTGGCTTTAAATTTATTGCTCGCCATAAATAGTTTAAAGTCATTCACCGTTCTGGCACAGGTCAACAAGGAGAAGTCATTAAAAGTCAGCATGCTGGGGGTGAATGTAGGATGTCTCATCTAAAGTCATGTTTCTCCCTTGATATTATTGGAGGCTAATTTTTATGTGTCAAACTTAAGGCCTGTGGGCTAAATCAGGTCCACCAGGAGCCATGTTAAGTACCAAGGAAGCTCAATAAAAATCTACCATAAATTCCAGACTAGAGTGCGCCGGAATATTAGCCACTAAATTTCAGAAGGAAAATAGTTCTTGTTCATACATAAGCCGGACCAGTCTATAAGTCTATAAGCCGCGGGTGCAGTGGTGCTGTCTGCACCATAGAAAGGTCAGTGGCGCACCTGGCTTTTAAAATGCATGAGGATCACTTCTAAACTAGTTTTGAAAACAGAGTCCAGTATGGAGACTGGCTCATCATGAACTCCTCACATCTTTTATAAGCATTAAAGCGCTCAAAATGCGCTGTTTTCACCACGTGTCCGAAGTTCCGACATGTCAGCCAGTCTTAGCTGCCGCTTCTCGTCTCCTCCAGGAAATTGGCTTTTGGCATTTTGGGCACTTTAGAACGCTTGTCATTTCATTGGTTGGATGTGACGTGGGTCAATATTTTGGCAGCATGACGCTCTTGCTAGTAAACAGCCATATATTAGTCGCATCATAGTATGAGCCGCAGGGTTCAGAAAAAGTAGTGGCTTAATTGAATTTGAATTCAAAACTAGTTTAAAGGGCCCCAAATACTAGATCAATAACAAAGCAAGTCGATATTGTGACTCACAAAGATTAATGTTCAAGCTCAGCCCAAGGCAAATGATGAAGGTAACAGGGAATTGAATGAAAGATGGGAACCTAATTTACTTTACTTTTACTTTACTTTCATTCTTCATTTTTGGAGATTTGAAGATTCACTGATCACTTTTATAATCTGTCAATTCCAAATCTACTACTGAAATTATTGATGGAACCAGAAAAGCAAAATTAACTCATAAAATAAGATTATTATACACATTTTATTACATTTTAATTAATATACTATTATTATTTAAGTGAGTAAGTTTATAAATTTTGTGTCATAGTGACTGCTTTTGGAATTATACAAGCTATTTTTATCCCATATTTTTACCCTGATATTTTCTTGCAACAGAAGTCAGATCGCAGAAATGAAGCGTCCAATATACTGAAACACTGCCTTGTTGCTGGGGATATTTACTTTCCTATTTAAAACCCTGTAATGAAGATGACCTTGTTGAATGAGAATGTTCACCAAATGCATGTTGACTTCTTGGTTAAATTTAAATTTAAAAGGCAGACGCCGATGATTGATCAACCACAAACAGGAAACGGAGGGAGATAAGTGAAAGCAAGAGTCATTCATTTCCAAAATAAAACAGTAATGGTTAGCTGCACACACTGGACTGGCTTCAACTACAAACACAAAGTGAAATATAAAAGCTGGATAACCACGGGGCCTTTTCTCTTTTTATTGGCGGCTGATGAGGAACGGTTAAAAAAAAGTTTGTGTTTCATGCAGTTAATTCGGACGTGTGGTTTTCCAGTTGTTTGTGGGTCGAACAGGTTTGTGTCAGGATCGCTGAAGGCATCGCTTCACTCTGCAAGTGGTCCGAAGGTGTGAAGCTCAAGAACAAACAGTCACAGCCTGACTGTGTCTTTCATGTTTCTCACTGAACTATCGTCTTCCAGGAATGTTTGTTAAAGAGTCTCTCTGCTGCAGAGTGCATGCTCCGTTTTCATCTCGTGGTTCCTGTTTTCGACGGAAACAAATGCAGTGAAACCCTCAAATACATCCGAGTCCACATCCTTCTGGGCCTTGTTTAGTCGGGGTTCAGTTTATGGGGAGGCAAATAACGTTTATGGTGAATGAGAAAAAAAAGTTTTACAGCGTCTTAAAAGCTCCGGCTGATTGCTTAATTGTAGTGGGCGGCGACGCTGCACGTGTGGATCTGAGCAAAACCATCCACCACGCACCAAACGCTGCTCTCCCTCACGTCCTTCATCAAGGAAGCCATTTGGGCGCGCTCGTCTATCAGGACGGGTCCAGAACAAAGAGCCTGTAACCCTATACAGGTACATGAAACGCCGACCTCTGACCCCACGTGTGATACGAGCGGCGGTGTTGTCCCTCAGGTCGCCGGCAAACGTGGCGCACACATTCCCAGCCAGCGGCTCCGCGTCTGTGCTGTGTTGCCGCCGCAGCCCGCCGAGTGTTCCTGACGTTTGCTTGTATGTTTGGACGGGAAACAAGCGCAGAGTGATGAGGAGACGGACAAGGCTCCAGGTACTTAGGGGGGTTTATTTGGGTTCACTTGTAAATGTTGGTGAACGTATGGAGCATAACACACTGCCAAATCTCTCAGCACATAAATGAAAAGGAACCAAGGCAATTAAAGGTGTGGGGTACAGAACCCGCCCCCACCCCCGACACCACACCATGTGTCCTACCCAAAACCCCACCGACCACATCTGTGTGCTCCCCAAATCTGAAGTCAAAAACAAGTATTTTGGTATTGAGATTAGTCATGACTGCTGTGGTGACATGAATGCATATTCAGCAGGTTTATTATTGTGACATCAGTCCTTGTTGTTCATGTTGTCACCATTTACTTTTGCATCTGTATCCAGGCCACAGTATCCGAACACAAGGGGCTCTGAGGTAACCACAGCGCCTTTCGCTTTCAACAGATTAGGGATGTTCAGACGCAGCATGGACTTCAGACCGCAGATTCAAAATGAAGATTAACATTTTGACAGTTGCGTTTTCAAATGACCTACAGCGTCAAACATCTTCTGACCCAAAATGTGCTCTTGTCGTGGGAACCTAAATGAAAACCTATAATCTAACATTAGTCTGATGTAGGGATTATGGACTATGAAATGTCTTCAAGTTCCTAAGTAAAACTTCCCCCAAACCAGGGACGTCACCAAGAAGGGAACTGTGTCTTGTCTCAAATGTAGACCCATTGCCATGTAGGGGTCTTGTTCTCAAGTGAGGGGAAAACAGGGTCTAAAATTTTCAGAAATGGATGAGAGGAATCTCAAATACAAACTAGTACCTTTGCCATGCAGTTTGCGTATCCTAACACATTCTTACTCTGAAAGTGTCACAAACGTAGGCAAGAGGATTGGAGTCAGGTAGGTCTCATTGTCATTACAGATGTGATGTTACTTGGTATATATAGCGTACTTAATGTGGCCACAAACCTCACTCACAGCGCACCGACAACTTACCTAACCTCGACCTTGTCATTCCTTCACGTGACACGCTGGCCATGGCTTCAAGCTACGCTGTGGAAAACCTAATGCATCAACACGTGCCTTTGGTGTCAACATAGAACGGAAAACTTCACTTTCCCAATGTCAATATACTGTATTACGCCATAGGAGTGACAATGTATTGGGGGAATAGCTTGATTATGTGTCAGAGAAACTGATGCGGGTGTTTGAGATAAGATAAGATAGACTTTATTGATCTCACAAAAGAGAAATTCACAGTTCCAGGAGCTCTTAAGTTGTTAGTGCAAAGTTGAGGGTTACTTAAAATAAATTGGTATGATGTCTTTCTATAGTATTTCAGACCTTTCATTACTTCCCACTCTGGCTAGGGAATGTCTAGCGGTTTATCGACTACTTACAGCTTCGGCGGGGAGAATGTATGACAAAACCATATGAAGTTTTTTTCCCAATAAATTAATGACACTGTAATAAAACCTCTCTTTACGGCAACAAGTCACTCACATTTGCATTGTGCTTAGTATGGATAAACAGAGTTAAGATCATCATATAAGAAATGTATCAAATATTCACATTATTCTCTTGGGCTGAGGTGAAGGGGGTGGGGGAGGGGGGTGTATACAAATCTGTGTCTGGCCAACAGAAGCGGAAGATTCTGGCCCACCACGCCCTGATGGAAAGAGCTGGTAAACTAGAAAGGAAGTGTTTAGCCCTGCAGCCAGACTTGGGCAGAGTTTGGTTTTACAAGTGGAGGTGCTGGTGGCCGTGGGGGCTGCTGGTGCAGATGAGGGAGGTATGAGGGGTGTCAAGTCCTGGCATGTGGACCAGTTTCAGTTTACCAGCTGCTGAGTCCAGCAGTGAAACCAGACACAGTTGAACGCTAACTCAACATCTGTGTCCTGTTAGCAAACCGCGCGTCAGACACAGCGCTGGAAACATGAAAAGAACAAGGCTTTACATTCCACCTGCAGTAGCATCCCAGCAATGAAGAAATGGATAACATGTGCTTCTTATCTCTTAAGTAGAACACCATATAAAATGTGTTTATTGAAAACATATCAACTAGCATGAAGCTAGTAGCCAACCTTTTAGAACAATAACAGTAGGCTGTTAATGGCGAAGTGTTGAGAAACATTGTTGAAGGCAGCAGGTTTATCTTTAGCGCCCTCCCGTCAAGGTCACGTTTGAATGTTTGGTTTTAGTCACCAATATGTGGGAGACCAGCAACAACACACACTGACGACTCTAGCCTCAGTATGACAACAAGCAAACACCAAAGTCAGCTTCCAACTTTTCACTCCGCAGGTCATTTGATGATGTCAGTCGCTGCTCCTCGGAATCAGAACTCTGAAATCGACGAGTATGTTAAAGCGTTACCAGTGATTTGTCTTGTAGAAAATGGGCCAACTGGTCAGAAAAGATTAAAGCTTGTGTGTGTCGTTCACACAAGCTTCACGCCAAAGTGGATCAAAGTTGGACAAACCGTTCTTAAAAAGTGGCTTTGCTTCTTGATAAGGACTGCAGGTGTGTCACATTCATTCCAAAATGGAAAACACACTACAAGTCAGATTTTTTTTTATATATTGACAGAAACACAAGTGTAAATAGGATGTAATATTAGCCTTCCTTTTGATTATTCAAGGCTAATTCCAGCTCTACACAGCTTCAAAATTCAATCCCAAAACTGCATCAGAACACAAGAAATACACTTATTTTTCTCCTGGTTGCACAGAAACACACCCATTTGTATGAGATTAAATCGAATTTTTGCTGGGCCATATTTGGCCCCCAAGTCATGAGTTTGGCACCTAACTGAACTAAGGAGCTGCTCAGAGCCCCATTACCACTGGGGGGCCCCAAACTCGAATTGGCTAAACTGCACGATGTAACAGATTGTTTCAAACCGACGACACTCAGTTTTAAAACAATCGAGACACGTAGGGAAGTGAGATGTCTTGATCCCTCAGGAGGAGAATCTCGATCTTATGATCACCAATAACAGCAGCATCAGTAGTTTGAGTCCTGCTTGGAGGCACCTGGATCCTTTCCATGTGAAGCTGCTCCTCCCCGTGCTTGTTGGTTTACCCCCCACTGCATGTGGCTTCCTCTGGCCCCGGGACAAGCATCCCCACGAATGATACAAAGGAATGAATCATGGTCACAAATCTCAGTCCTCACCTGGTGATGGGAAGATCTAGTTTCATCACCTGCTGTTCTGCGGCTCATTCTAAACACAACGTGTGGACTGTTTTATAAAGCTTCAGGAGGAGGTTCCTGTCAGTCTCCTCTGTGTGAGAGTGTGTGGCAGATGGCAGGAGGAGTCAAAGGGTGTTGGAAGACAAAGAAAATGAGAGGATTAAACGAAGGAAAAGACTAATGAGTGAGAGATCATTGCAGAGAATTCCCCTCAGACTTTCTCTCTTGATTCTCAGCCAGCACATTTGCAATTGAGAAAGTCTGCCCGGCTGACTGGCCTCCTCTCCCTCCTCCCCTTCCTCCTGAGAAAGTGGGACTCCCAGCCTCCCTCCTCACTCTCTCTCTCTCTCGCTCTCGCTCATGTGAAGGTTTAACAGGAGGCTGAGCGGAGGTGGCGCTCACAGTCGAGCCCTGGATTGTAGCAGAGACAGCAGCCGTGCTGAAGCCCACCACCACCACCATGGACGCCAAACTGCTGGTGCTGATGGCTCTGCTGGCTGTGCTCACACACGCACCCACATCTGAGGGTGAGTCCAAACTTTCGACACGGATGTTCTTTTATCCAGGTTTTGTGAATGCTGTCAATGGAAATCTTCCTCCTGG
The DNA here is from genome assembly GCF_027744825.2 of Synchiropus splendidus. Classification (NCBI taxonomy): domain Eukaryota; kingdom Metazoa; phylum Chordata; class Actinopteri; order Syngnathiformes; family Callionymidae; genus Synchiropus; species Synchiropus splendidus. The sequence continues at coordinate 31,917,827 of NC_071335.1, read as the reverse complement.
GATCTGTGATGTAAATTCAGATGAAGTAAATAGAATGACACCTGAAAAACATGAAGTTTCATGGAGTTTATGCATCAAAGCTGCAGAAGGTGTTTGCTTTAACATTTCTAAATAATACAGAGAGAACAATTCTACATTTAAATATACAAGAATGTGTTCTAGGAATACCAATTTAAACAATAATCATATTTTAGTATTAAATTCAACATCCTTCAAACTCCAAATCTCATGACTCCCGGCGTGATTTGGATCCAGCTTTTGCTATAACACATTTTTGCGACTTTTATTATTGTTTTTAATGCGGTTATTAACTGAACCATACAAGGTACAAATGTGTGTATTTTGAGTAGTAATAATATATGAAAGTATGTATATGATTTTCCAATTTTGTTATTGTACTCTTTAAAATAAATTATACAAATAATTCATGGTAATATTTGAACATTTTTATCAACTGTGATGCATCATAAATCTGTTAAAATAAACATATTTGAATACATATGTATATATGTGTGGAGAGGTTATTTGTGTAAAGTGCTGTTGCCAGAGTGACCCCTCAATATGTTCTCCGTCGAGTACAAGCCGAGCCGCTCTGCCCCGTGCTGAGCAGCCAGCGCGACCTCTGACGGCTTTATAAAGTTTGGTGCGAGTGTGTTTGCCTTTCCCTTTGCTTTCTTTTAATTACTTTGTAATGAGGGCTAAACAAAGTGCCGGTGATAGAGCTGGATGCTCGGAGCCCCGGCGCTGCCTGCTGAATAATGATCCGGCCTAGTTTGCATGAGAAAAGCCGCCTGGATGGGTGAGAATCATTAGTCTGATATTAGCTGGGGTTCAGCCATTTGTGACTCGACATTTGGCGCTGGATTAAAAAGATGCTTATCAGCGATCGGACCATCAGCGGCTCAGTCAGGACGGAAGTCGATGGACCGGGGAAATGATGTATTAAAGTTATTTTTTTAAGCTTGAAGTGATTGCCCCTGACAACAGCAACAGAACCTCATAAAAGAGCACGTTTCCGCAACATTTTGTGGAAACAGTTTCTAATATTGAGTATTAAATCCTGAGTGACTTGTGCGAGGCGCCAGTTGAAGCTAAATATTTACAGTTCCACATCATTACACAACAAAAAGAGAGAAATGCCTGGGGTTTTCAAGCGACACTCCCTGTGCATCTGGGGTCCTCTGATCCCCCGAAACCTCGGCAGGGGAACAAGGGCGACTTGTAATCATTTTAAGAATGCACTTGAGGTGACTTTCACAGAGAATGTTGGCTGATCTGAGCGCTCTTTCATGGAAGAGGGGAACATGCATGTTGGGGAGCCCTCGTGATGTTAGAGAGGTCTGTTTGAAATGTTGGCGAGCTGTAAGCAAAACTTCTGTCTAATCTCTTTTTAATGAGTTTCTTTATAGCTACATTCCCTCGACAGAAGAAGATAAAATCAGACCACGAATTATGTCTGTAAATGTTTAGACTCATGTGCTGAATTTATTTATTAAAATCATGCAGTTGTTTATTTAAATACAGTGAAAAAAAAGCTTCAGCTATTTTAATAAAGTTCCTGTATTTTGAATATTATTCATATTTTCTTTTATTTGCAGCAAAGCCCATCAGTCTGGTGGAGCGCTGCTGGTGTCGCTCCACTCTCAACACGGTTCCGCAGAGGTCCATCAAAGAGCTCAAGTTCCTCCACACGCCCAACTGCCCCTTCCAAGTCATGTGAGTACACCTTTTAAAAACACCTTTTAAAGACTTACTTACAGACTTAGGACTGAAGATGGATTCATGAAACACAGTGGAGGAGTCCGATTTTTATGAGCCTATTTCCACGTGATGAGTACATCTACGGTACAACAAAGGTCTTTGTGGTGGCGTTTCTGAAGAAGCCAGTGGAGGGAACAATACTGGCGACTATCTGAGCTCCCTCAGTACAGCTATATTGAGCTTAAATCTGATTTAGTGAAGGCTTTTTTCATTTATATTTAAGGGTTGTTGTGCAAGCCTCCGTTTCTATGTTCCATCCACGAGATCATTGAAACAGAAAAGGCTGTTCTCTTTCCACAAGTTGATCAAGTGGAGGAGAAGAATCGAATGCAGCTGCAGCGTGTGGTTAAACAGCAATTTGATGAAATTGTTTTCCTGCTGATTTGATGTTGTTCTTGGAAATGTTGATCTTTAATTTAGATTCAGCGCATTTAAATGCAAGTCAGAAGTGAGAAGCTGTTTCCCTCCAAGGTTTGTGTCCTACTGCGAAGAGTGCTAGTCCACACTCTGCTTATCCTCTTGTATATCTCACATTCTGTCACATTTTATTTCTTAAAAAAAGGGAATAGAAACGTCTCTCTCTCTGATGATATGAAGCGATAAATAAGGGTCAGAGGGACGGAGTGTTTGTTTCTCTTCGTCTTTGTTTTCTTAGTTCTGACTTGCAGCACTGATTGTGATGTCAGCGGTCTGGAACATATTAGCTAAATGACCAGGCTTATTTGTTTGCTGTCGAAAAAGACTGTAAGGAATTTGTCAAAGATTTCGCCGTGATTGATGGACAGAGCAGCGAAAGGTCAAAAGAGGGCGCCGACCCGGTCTTTAACTCTCGCTTCCTTGGTCCGAAAAAACGCCAGGGGAGTGCAGAAGTCATTTATGGAAGGAGCAGCTGAGCAGCAGGAGAGAAACGCTGTGATATCTCTGCTGCCACAGATGAAAGAACAGCAGTAACACTATCCTCCTCTTCCCCCGACACTGTCCCACCGTCATCCCCCCCATCGTCCCCGCATGCTGTTGGTATTAACTTGCTGTGAAGTAATTACTACCTGCTGCTTGTGGAACTTTCAAATTCCAGCCATGTCAATTAGGGTTCCAGCTTTCCGTCGGCCATCCAGACGGGCAGACAGATAAACAGGATGAAGGGGGACACTTCAAAAAACAGAAGGGAGCGGATGAGCTGGCGAGTCCTGTTAAAATAGAAGATAAAGGGAGGCTAAGATGAGGACACTTCATGGGGGGAACGTAAACACGGGTCCAATTACGGAGTCGTTTTTTGGATGGATTCCGCGCGGAACAAGTGAAGCAGAGGAGTGAGATGAAGGAGTGGTAGAGAGGGAGCTGTGTTTAATTTGCAGCGCTGTGTGATGGAGGGAGGAGAGCGACTAGAGGTGCTACGGCTCTAAGTTGTTAACTCTCACACATGACCTTTTGCCACCGAGGTGCGAGGTACACATGTTTCGGAGGGGCCAGACCTCACAGGCTGCCTCCCGTTCTCCCTGCTGATGCCTCCAAAAACTCGCAGCGCCGCATCGGTTCAGTGCCTCTTATAAATATTTGCTCCGGCTGTCCGTCATCACGCCACACATCACTGACACGAACACGAAAATAACTGATAATCGCAGACATCCATCACAGGTCTTCGGGGAATAAATAAAATAATGCTGTCAATGTGTGTCCACTTGAAAGTGTATTCATCGAAGAGACATAATCGTGTGTCAAAGTCAAGGCCTGTGGGCAAAATCCGCCCAGTTTAATCCTACTGTGTGGCCAGTGAGAGCGTGGAACAGGGGTGGGCACTTTCCCAAAGGCCCTCATTCTTTCCTGTGACCAACAACAGGGGCAACAAGGTAGCGTGGCAGAAGAGAAAGAATCTTAAATGAAACAAACATTTTGTGAGCAGCTTTTTTCTCGCGGTCTGAACCCAAATCCTCTGAACAACAGGGCTAATATATGGATTATTACAGGCGTCACGCTGTCAAAATATTGAGACTCGTCACATCAAACTGATGGCGTTTTATTTACCTTAAAGCGCTCAAAATGTGCTGTTCACAAACATGTGTCCCCAACAGAGTTTCATGAGTCAGTCTCCATGCTGGACACCGTTTCCAGAACTAGTCTAGAAGTGTTCTTGAAGTGTTTTTCAGCCGGGTGCACCACTGACCTTGCTACAGCACCACTGCACCCACGGTTTGTACACCAGTGCGGCTCATGTATGAACAAGATCTATTTTCCGTCTTAAATTTAGTGGCTGCGGCTAATATACAAGTCTGAAATTGACAGTATTATAAAAGGGGAAAAGTGTAATTGCGCCTTTCCATTATGCTATATATTATTTATTTTCTGGAAATCTAAATCATAAATAAAGTAAGAACTTTTCAAATGGTGAATAACTTAAATATTATTAATATTTTCTTCTATATCTTTTATTTTCAGGACCAAAAAAATATTGTTAATATTCACATCTATTTCAGAAGGAAAATAGGAATATAAGCTTCTGAAAAAGAAAAAGATAAGTAATGAGTTGTATTAAAAACTCTAATCATAGTACTTTTGCTCTGACCTCGTGAGGGCCACATAAATACAGGCGAAGGACTACATGCAGCCCCTGGGCCGTACATTGCCCACCTCTGGTATGGAATTTGGTTTAAATCAAATTCTAGCAGACCACAAGACAGATAGCTGGCAATATATGGTTGAATTTTCTGTTCATTCTTTCGGCTTTTTTGCTGGAGCAGCCCACAGGGTCGGTGCTATGTTCCACAGTGTCATCCATCAGAAACTCAGAGCAGAGCGAGTGCTAACCCACCAAGAAAGATGGCTACTGAAACGCTCTTGTTTTGCGACGGCACCTGTTTGGTTTTCCGGGAACTTGCAGGAGACGGTGCTGCAGGACCAGATGTTGAGGAAAAAAATAAACATGCTATTCCCAGAGTACCTTAATGTAAGTGGTACAGTCAGAACAGACAATTCCAGCAACGCCAAGAGCGATAAGCTGTTTTGGAAACGCTCCTGTACCTGTGAGCTAAGCCATGTTAGCATTCGATGACTATCCAAGCCTGGAATTTGCCGAGCACGTTCTTACGCCCATCACTTCGCTTCACCCACACTGCGTTCAGAAGTGAGGCACCGTCCCACAGCACACACTCAATGAAGAAAAGGAAGTATTTAGTTTGATTATAAAACAATCACGACAGCGGCGTCCGATAGATTATAACCAGCTCAGCTTGATCACTTTTTTCTTCAACAAACTCTGCCTCTGACGGTTCCCAGCCGGCGGCAGGGTGACAGTTTGTTATGCGCAGTAATCCTCCGGGGTTAGTGTTCGGAGATTTATGGGTCTTAGCCGAGGTGATTCTGAGCTCAGCTCTTTCAGCCACATCAGATTTTTATCCGAACTTCACTTTTATTTCACATTCGACTGGTGGTCGGACTCAAGAAAGTGAGGACCGTTCTTCTGGTTAATAGCAAACACATGCCTTTGATGAGTTCACCGAAATATACTGGAGTTTCTTCAGCACTGGTCTGTGTAGTGGCATGGTTCTGTGGTGCCGAATGTCTTGGACAGTGGGAGAACCCACATTTTACACATAGAATTACAGATTTGTTCCGTTCTGAAAGGTAAAATGTGAGGCTGTTTTCAGTCAGGGTTGTGTTTCTGAAGTTCCTTCATTTGACAGGTGAGGTTTCACTAACAATAACAGAGGGGAGGGGGCAAATTTACCACCTGCCTCTATGTTTTATGACAACCCTGGTGAGTCGGTTTGTGCTTTACGATACCCGATATTCGTGCGTGTATCAACTGATGAGACTCACTATGGCCAGATGTCTGGCAGCGAAGCAGCTAGAGAGGTGAAACATCCTCCAGAGCAGGCTCTTGATCATGATTTACACCACATGAGTCTGGATTTGACTCAAAGATGTCGCTTCTTCAACATCTTTCCTGCGTAAGCTTCAGGTTTCTCCGTGCAGATAAAGGACGGTCGAGTAGAAAAGTGGCTTGTAAAACAGGATCAGCTATTTTTTTGTTGACTCTGAGATCATAGGCAGGACATTTCTGTCGTCTGATCTTATTCTTTTGTGCTCCGCAGTGCCAAACTGAAGAGCAACAGAGAGGTCTGCATCAACCCTGAGACCAAGTGGCTGCAGCAGTATCTGAAGAACGCCATTAACAAGTAAGACCCTCGCGGAAATAACGCAGCACTTCAGAGAGCCCGTGAAGAAAAACAAACCCAAGTTTCACACCGCAGTATCTCAGTTTTATGCCAACGATTACTCTGCGCAGCTGTTGACATGGTTGATGTAAGCGGGTGAGTTATTATCTGTGAAATCATTTGCATTGAAGAAGACTCTCGATAAATCTCTGGGCTGCTAGGTTTTCTCATAACCTCCCGTCTGACACAGAGGGAGTCAGTCCGACCTTAGATTGTGCAGAGACCTTGCAACAGAAAACATAGGAAATAAAAGAGCAATTCAGGTGTACGACTCAACGCTTGAATTGAGGCTGAAGCTGACTTGTTGACAAGATGAACAAGAAAATGTAGCTACTCTAGCCCTTCCTTGTAAAATCTTTGAATTCCATTAGATGTATTCAGGTGTTTTGTATTAAAGATCTGACTGAAGCACCATGCCATTGCTGAATACTTGAGGCAGCTCAGAGAGTAGCACATCCTTGTTCCCTCTTATTTCCTCCCACAACCCCAAAACACACAGGTTAATGGATGACCCTCGATTGTAGTGTCGAGACCGTGCGTGAGTGGTCATCTGACTTGGCGCACCGTGAGATGGACTGGCAACCTGTTTCCACCACCTCTTTTCCTAGGTAGCTGGGACAGTCTCGTGGAAACTATCATGAATGAAATGCCCCTTCGACTCATTATTTTTTATTATGGATATTGCTGATTCAGTCGAGCAATGATGGATGCATGTTGTGCGATCAATCCTTCATTCAAGATGGCGCCGACGAAGGCTGGCCTGGAATTACCGTGCATGTTATTTTGTTTATTTTTGTGTTTTGATGGAACATCTGCGTGTTCTTACACACGAGATCAGTTGATGAACATCAGGGCTATGACTCCGTCTTTCACTTTATTCCAAGGCACTTTCCTAGTCAGTGGGCTCCCCACTGACCATGGCAATAAATTTGATTCTGATTCTGATTCTGATTCAATGTTGAACAGTGCGACACACAACAATGTGAAACTAATAAGAGAGATGGCTAGAAAATGACATTAATGAGCTATGTGAATATAACTTGGCAACAAGGCGAAGGCAAAAAAGGCAAAATACATTGAAAAAAACAAGATTTTGTAAATATAAGTTTACTTGTTATTTGTATATTCTTTATTTTAGATAATAAATGACACACTTGTATGGTAAATTTTGATATTAATGACCAACAAAAAAGTAAACTAAACGCTCTGTGAAGTCAGTTTTTCTCATGGTGCAGCCTTTTTTTTCTTCCAGTAAAATCCTGCAGAAGCTGCGCTGTTAAAATCATGCGCTCATAAAATATTGCCCCAACATGTCTGGCACTGATTATTAACAGGCAACATGTCTCCTTCATGAAGCACAATATAGTCATTGTTTACAGAGCTGTTCGGCGTGGAACCTTTGAGTAATCGAAGAGAGCAATATTGATGCAGATGATGTTGTGTGTAGGAAGATCAGAGTGACAGCAGAGGGACGTGTTGTACGCTCAAGGATTTGGGGGAAGTTTCATTGGGCTGCAGGCGATACGTGGGAACAAGCAGGAGTGTGTGTCAGCGGGAGTGGGTGGGCGCTCAGGACGCAAGGCCTGCATGACCTGAGTTTCCAAAAAAAAGCATCAGACTCTGAGGGTTCTTTGCACAAAACCTGAACCCGACACACACACACAAAATATAGGGGGGAAAACACTGTTAAATTAATGTAAAATTGAAAGTTAATATTAGAGTTAGAGTACTTCAACATATACTTGATTTAAATGATAAAAAAACAACATGCATATGTGCCAAATCATCAATTGTGACGCGCCATCGATCACTGGTGACGGCATCCCAGCGTGATGAAGTGAGAGGTGACGCCCCTCAAATGACAGGCCGTCATTGTTTTTAATTCCCAGTGTGTCGCTCGGAGGAGACGTGTCTGCTATGTCATCCACATATTAGTTTTTTGTTAAGGAAATAACACGCCATTTTCCTGTCCTCCCTAATGACCCGTCACTCCATTTCCAGGGTGAAGAAGTCCCGAAGACGCAACAGCAAGAAGGACTAATGGCGCCTTCCTGACCTCCACTCTATACCTCCCGATCACTGCTATGGATGTATGTTGACACGCTGTATGTAACTGTCCACCTCACCGGGCCGCTTGCAGAACCAGCACTTCGCCTCCTCTAACTGTGGATTCTTGTCCCTCCATCGGTGCTCCAGACGTGGAGCTGCTCCTCCAGGGATGGGCTGCGCTGCGAGGGGGCGCCGTGGGGACAGCACCCAACGGTGTGATAAACCAGCACTGGTATTATGGTGCTATGTACTTAATATAAAGTTTCAGAGCCAGTTATATTCTGGGATGGGTTGTTGTTACCTCAATAGTCTTAGACTTGTGTCACAATGGAGTGTGATTTTTTTTTTTTTTTTTCTGCCAGTGATGCTGATCTCAGCAGAAAATATTTCAGGATTTATTTAGATTCTTAAATGGTGTACTTCACTTGTGACACTGGGAGCGATTGTTGATGGATGTTGAAGAGCAGGACTGAGCTTGATCATTTAAGTTAAAGTTAAAAGGACTCAATGGGACACAGAGGAAGTTTGAGTTTGAGAGAAAAGGCCTGGCGACGTTTGTTTCTGTGCGTCACAAGCATTGTATCAGAACAAAATAAAATTGTTACAAAGGAAAAAAAGAGGGGGAAAAAATCAATTTTTGTGGTAGTCATTTCTGAAAACAGGTTGATATGAATTCAAACATGAGCTGCTTTTGTAGTGGATGTTACCACAGCTGATTAGGCAGATTAAAATAATGTCAAAGACAGGGAGGGGGAGTGAGTCAGAGTGGACACGTTAAAATGAGTGAAAAAAGGAGGATATTTAAAACAAAGCAAAGGGAAAAACATGTCAACAAATAAGATAATTATTTTAAAGTTGGTGCACACATTTTGGAAGTCATTTTGTCTCCAATATACAGTATCCAAGTGTGTCTTCTCGCGTTTTTGTGGTCAAACAGAAGGCTCAAATCATTTTCTCTTTTCTTACTTATTGCTTTCAACTAATTTATTCTAATAAATAGCAGCTTTAAAAGTGTGTATTTTGAACTTCACCCCTCTTCTGCCTGTGCAGAGTTTTTAATGAGTCTAATATGTTGTTGTGGCACCAGCATCGCAGCGAAAATGATCATTGACTATCATCATTAATACAAAAGCAACGGAGTAAAAAGGACCAGGATTCAACTGTGTTATATTGCATGCTGTTACTGCAGTGTTCTTCATCCAACACCTGTCCTTGGTAGGAAGAAATAAAGCTATAAAAATGTAACAAAGCAGCTTAACTGTTCTGAAGGGATCCTCTGTGGTGGCAGAAAATGGTTTGTTCGTCGTGTCTTTTACATAAATATATATTTGAGCCACTTTATTACAAAATGTGTCTTTTTAAATGTGTTTTTTTTTATATATTTTTCTATGGTGCATTATCTTACTAATTGCCTTTCGAACAGTGTAACTTACTGTAGGACGCAGCTACTAAATGAAGATCAAGAAAGTAATATTCTTAAATGTTCATATACAGACTTTTGTTACAATAAATTTTGAGACATTCAATCCATACCTTTGTTGTCTTTGATTCAAACAGTAACTAAAAAACAAAAAAAAAAGAACATTGCGGATGTTAAATTAGTCCGGAAGTGGTCCAGTCCTCCCACAAGAGTCCGACTGACACTTTTTATAAACTTTCCCCAGGTTTGACGAACGAGGTGTCAATAAAGCCACTGATCCGAAACAGAACAAAATGTTTGAGCGGAGATCCAAGTGACCAACATGTGCTTCTAATTTGGACACTCCCCACACTGCGTGGGGCTTGTGCCTCGCATACATTAAAGCCTCCTCCAAGAGGCTCTGTTGGACGCTATCACTATCCGGGTGTTGCTTCACATTAGAAAAGCTTAATGCACGGCTCACTGTTCACTTCACTGTGTTAATCCTGTTGCCTCTGAGACCAAACAGATTTACGTGACTTCAACCGCGTGCGACCCGACAGATTTTCCTTCACCCCTACAAGTGAACAGAAACAAATGAAGTGGACGCAGCTGTTGGAATTAACTTGTATCCGCAGCTTGCATTGTGTGTGTACAAATATTCTGACGGGACGTTTCAGGCCTGCAGTTTAGATCACAAGGACAAGTGGGAATCTACATCCAACAATTTGTAGCATGAGCCTTAAACACTTGAAGGGAAGCACTTTCAATGCCCTTTTATGTAGTTTTGTGTACGTCTTTCTCCACTTTGTGAGCTGGGGAGAATGAAAGTCAGTAGAAACAATATGAAATAAATAGGAGAACGAGAGGAAGGCGCAGAAGATGGATGCAGGGAGTAGCACTCTAGTATTTGGGGTCTGTCAGATAGAGTACTGAAGCGAGGTTGAGGTGAAGAATAGAGTGCAAGCAGGGTGGAAAAAGACACCTGCGTCTGGGTTTGAAGACAAAAAGAATGAAAAGAAAACCTGAATGGGAAAACATGGGGGGGAAATATCTAGCAACAGAATACATTTTGATTTTACATACATTTTCCTTAATGTGTATCAGAACATGTTGATGTTTTCTAATGTGTTGAATAATAATATCTGAAAAGGTTCAAAAACATGTTAAAGGCATGACGTTCATGGCCACTCTTGAGTTCATAAAATGTTCAAGTTAAAGTGGGTTTAATTGAGATTAAAAAAAATGTATTGACAGCCCCAATCAAAATGGTAATAAATCAAAAAGTACGCAACAATATTAAGGTCACGGCAGGGATGGTTGCATCCTTTTCTGTAGTTTTGTTTCACAGTTTCTCATTTATTTTACCCTCTCGAGGGCCACACAAACACAGTGTCACGTGTGGCTCCGGGGCTCCACTTTTCCAGGGTCAGAGAACAACAGGGTTTTAGATTTTCAATGATATTTGCCAGTTTTTCAGTCCATCTTTGGGCCAGTGAGGATAAGAGACAGGTGTGTTTCGAATTGTGTCTCTACATCGTGTTGCATTATTGCTCAATCCTGAAACCACAGAATATCTTTGACACTTACTCCACTGTCCTGCGAGGCCCCACTGGTGCGACACTTTATACAATTGAATTTTGAGGCGTAAAACAATTACAATTTTAAGTTTGGAGCTTATGCTGGAGGATGTGAACGTGGCTTATTCTCTCCTGCCAACAGTTTAAAACTCATTTTCCCATCTGTTTTAAATCAAGTTTGGAGAAATAAGTCCACTAGTTCATGTTTTGGTTTAAATGAGGCTGTTTCTGCTGGTTTTATATTACTTCAGTGTGATCCAGAGACACACAGAAAACACGTCATGAAGTGACTGTGATTTTCAACAACATATTCAACAAAAAAAATGCTATTAACCCTGACATTTTCAGTTTTCCATTAACCACAAATACTTGACGAAAATTTGACATACATCCTTTTCCAGTCAATTTAAATCTCAGCAGCTCGCGGAGGTCAGCCGCTGATTTGAAAGTACGATGTCTCCGTAGACGTATCGGGACGTGGGCGGGTCGGTGTTGACGCTCACTCAAGCTCTGACATGATGAATTAGTTTGATGGAAACGAAAACTGGCGGCTGCTGCCTCCATCAGTCAGGAGAAGTTTCCCAACAAACCGTCCATCTCACCGTCACGCTCCTCAGGGTTCACCAAGAATCCCAGTCAAATATTAAAAGACCCTTTGACCGAAAAGTGACTCGTGTTGTGAGTTGCATAATGAAAACTACTTAAAGGCTGCATGAATAATTCCAGGACATTATCAATAAGCATTTTCCACATAGCAGGGCTAAACTGAGGGCTGGCGGGAGAGAGCTGAGGAGGAACGTTGGCGGCACCAGTTCTGGAAAATGTTTCAATAAAAGGAGGAGATTTAACAAACAAACCAACAAACAAAACTCTTTATCCTGACTTGTGGGGACCAATTCATGACAAACCTCCTTGTGATGATCTTGTGTTTAAGTGGGGACCATTTGGCTGGACCTCACAAACCCAAGCGTCAATCTGACGATGAAGACGTCAAAATAACTTTTTAAGTCTAGTTCAGAGTCCTGGTTCAGGTTAGCCATGTTTTTGGGTGGTAAAGCATTGCGGCAATGAGCGGTCCTCACAAAGATAGAACTACAAGCATGTGTATGTGTATGCGTGTGTATATGTGTGTGTAATTCAGACCACGCATTCCAAAAAAAAACTCCTTGTTGGGGAGGAAAATGATGCAGGTGTCTCAGTCCTTCTCTATGTGTTTTATGAACTCTCACCATGCCCACATGGACAATCCAAGATGGCCTCCCCTCGTGTAAAGATTAAGGAACACCCCAGTATTGGGGCAGCTGCAAAAATTAGTTTAGTTCTGGAAAAAAATGGAGGGAAGATAATGTCATATACAGTGGTACCTCGGCTTTCGAACGTCCCGGACTTCGAACAAATCAGAACAAAAATTGCGAGATTGTTTTGCTTCTGATTTCGAACAAAAATCCACAACTGGAACGCCCCCCAAAAAAGCCGGAAAAAACATAACGTGCACGGACCGATCAGCTGAGCCACGACGCGCTTTGTTATTGTGTATAACGCAGCCTCTGTATGCAGACGTGTCCCGTTAGCTACATTTACTGACTGTTTTTTCTTCATCTTGAGGTGTAAAACCTTTCCTGTCTCCACACTGGACCGTGGTAGAGTGTCACTCTCCACACCTCCGAGGCTGGAGCGCACACTCCAGGGTTTGATGTCCTGTTGTGGCCTGGAGCTGGGACAGGGATGAGGCGAGTCTGGGACAGAGCGTGACTTGGTTTATGACTTTGTCACAGCCAAACTGCACAGAAGCACACATTCAGAGCTGGACACGCACCGGGCACCTCTTCACTTCTGGAGAGACGTCACTCATTCAGCAACCCCTCCCACATGCAGCGGCCACACACATAGAGGAACAGCGCACCTGCAGCAGACACTCTACATTCACTCCTACAAAAGCCTATTTTAAGGCTTGGAACGCATCATTTCTTTTTCCATTCATTGTAATGGGAAAAATCGAAAATCGACAATTCGCTTCTCGAACGGCCGTCTGGAACGGATTGTGGTCGAGAACCGAGGTACCACTGTATAAGTCTAAGAGGAAATAGCACACCATATAACAATGTTCAATAGTTAACTGGAGAAAAATAGTTGAGTCAGCAATAATACAAGGGAACCATTATGTCCATTATTCTAAGTAAACGGCCCTGAAGAATAAATGCCATAAAAAAAACTAAATAAATCAGAAAAAAATCAACTAAATTGCTTTTTATTGGAAATAAATGAGGTAGAAGTATGATGAATATTTTTCCCTCGTGGCGGCCTGCAGGATCAGGGCCCATATGCTCGGGGTGGGGCTGCTCCGGCAGGACCTCAGGATGATTCACACAGGTCCATTTCTCCTGGCAGCAGCAGGGAGTCAGCACGGCTGTCAGTTCTAATCAAGCAGAAGCAGGTAACGCAGATTCATTTCACGCTAGAGTTGACCTGCTCAGACGATGGTCCGAGAAGCTGAGAGAGACTGGAGGCCGACCAGCATCTTTATTTTTTTTCCTGGTAGGGGGATAAGAGTTGGATGTTTCTGCCTTATGGGTACATTCAGAAGTGATTATAGGATTTCCATGGTGTCCTCACTCGGCTGGGCCTCGCTGGAGGAGGCCGACGTGTTCAAGATGTTTCTGAAGGTGGTTTGACCGACACAGTGTTTCAATCTGCTGAAGTTACAAATGGTGTGGTTTTTGACCACATACGTAAAGCAAACAAGAAGAGGTGTTGGAAACTCCCCCATACAGTAGGATTTAATTTTACGAGACATTTGCGAGTAATAAATCTTGTCCAGGGGAAACTGAAGGAAGTCCCTGAGTGGACATGAGAAACTAATGTAACCACGACAAAACAACGGTGAACTCTGGTTTTACAGCTGGACTAGTCAGTGGAAAAGTGTAGTCACAGACCCACACAACACGAAAGACAAGATAAAAGGACATTAGACAACACGGGGAATGTTGAATGAAGCTTAGTTAAAAAAGAAAATGTGAGCCATTGTTGACCTCAAACTCCATGTACATTTTAAATGACTTCATAAAAAGACGGATCTCACCGGCGACATAAAATGACGTGGCGGGCCGGATTTGGCCCCTGAGCCTGACGTTTGACCCTGGTGTATTACTCTGCATGGCTGAACTCACCTCACCTTGTTCTGGACTCAATTATGAGAGCGAGAATATCCTTCTCTCCTCTGTTAGCATTATGAATACAGATGGCTGAGCGCACCGCAGCCTTCAACTCGAATCACGCGGGACGCAAACCATAGCCGCGCCGGACAACAAATCACCGGTGGATTTTGGTGTCGGAGGCTGTCTGTAATCCACTGTGATCCCGACTGTGCATCTTTGAACAACTTAATACACCAGCGGTGGAACCTGCGATAATAGGAAACATGCCGGCAGCACTCTGTGTGGTGTGTGTTCGACATGTATTGGTCATGTTGTGAGGACGTCAGCGGGGGCTCTCACCTCCCTGCTGGGACAGACGGCAATCTCAGCTCACATACATCATCACGTTCAGTACTCAAGACTTGGGAAGTGAACGACAGGGTCGGGCGGGTTTTCAGGAAATGAAGCAACATAAATGTGGTGTCCAGGATGGAACGGCATATGAATAGCAATGGGTGATGTGTATGCTAAGGTAATGCGCAGACCTTTATTATGAGACAAGGATGCTGCCTCGCGCCTCCGTCTCTGATGGTAACACTCATGTGCACAGCAAGGCTTGCTGGTGCACAGTCATGAAACACGCGACAAATGGGATGATAGTGTTGTGTGATACTATGTTTGGTGCAGAGCGCACCAGCTACTGCCGTGTTTAAAACTGTAATTGTTTTTGTTCGGTGCATCCGTTTGAATAAGTGTACTGTCGAGTTATTTTTGAATATATCTGACTATGTACTGTGTTGTACTGTGGTCAGCGAGTTAAGGGAGTATAACACCAGGCTTCAGTGGACCGAGTTTGTGCTTGCAAAGACAATAAAGGAAATTTTGTTGAGATTGAAATGAACATTCCTGAAAAACTTTTGTTACCTTTCTTAACCCTGGAGTGTCATTCGCTGACCTTATCGGGGACTGAGGGAGATGTATACAGTTCAACAGTTCTGAAGGCAAGGTCCATGCTGACACACACTCACTCACACATGCACACACTCCAGCTGTAAGACATCAGCCTCACAGGACCCCAGTGAGGAGAGTCAAAAGGCTGAGGAGCAAACAGGGAATAGTCTTCACTCAACCACAAGCACAATCAAACCCCAGGTGATGCATGAAACTACATGACATCAGTGACGTTATATGACAACATCAACTATTGTCAAACAATATTTGGAATGTCTCACCGCTGCACTGGGATCTGCTGCGTCTAATTTCAGTAATAGCCACAACAGGTGGGAGCAGGTCAGCAGAAGTAAAGAATCCTCAACAATGCTGTGAGAAATTATTTATTTTTTTGTTTCATTTATCTCTTTATGATTGTGAGGTGACCCCCCACAACACGTGAGTCATGGACCCTCAGACCTCTGAGAAAAGAAGAGGAAATAGGTCTGTGACCAAAAAAAACAACGTCAAATTGCTGTACTTTAAATGGTCATGACAAACATCCTGAATCATACTTTGGAATTTGTGACTTCTCTATTCACTCTCTGAGTCATTTTAAAACCTACAGAGCTGTTTCCACGACAACAGTGGAATCATGGAGGTGACACCTTCCCTGCTGTGTTTTAAATGGAATTTTGAAGTGAACTGCTAAGATGTTAAGTGTGAAGTCAACATCTCTAACATAATCCCAGGCTGCCCTGCTGAGTCCATCCTCCAGGCACAAGACGTCCAGTGGTTTTCTCATCTGTAGCGCTGTAAACCTTGCCCAGTCCAATACTCCATGGACCCGTCTTACATGGGAAAAGGTCAAAGTCAAGTCCCACTATGTGTTTCATAACTATGTGTTGAGTTTTAATGGGCTTATTTTGTAGGTGTGATGAAAAATACATTGAAAGGACAGCGGACAGAAGTTCACGCAGATAAACCTTTACCACACACGATCCAGAGCATGAGCAAAACATAATTTGCCTCATAACATTATGGTCTTAAACTACACTGTGTGTTGGAGACCGGCTCTATCTTATCTTACACTTCTACAACAGGCTGATGCTTCAATAAGAGTCAAGCTTGTCAGTTTATGCAGACAGTTTTAAGAGGAATCAATGACACTCATGGATGCAATGAAGAAGGACAAGATGGAGCACATA
Organism: Synchiropus splendidus; assembly: GCF_027744825.2. NCBI lineage: Eukaryota > Metazoa > Chordata > Actinopteri > Syngnathiformes > Callionymidae > Synchiropus > Synchiropus splendidus. The sequence continues at coordinate 31,901,555 of NC_071335.1, read as the reverse complement.
ACACTGCTGAGTTTTTATGGGAGCGTTTTATGCCTTTTATGTAATTTCACCACGCCCACATGGACAATCCAAGATGGCCTCCCCTAGTGTAAAGAGGTAGTCGATTTTTTTCATCTCCTTCTAGTTCGTTGTCAAGTTGCAGAAGTGTTGCGTATTTGGACCAAACAAGTACTATGCACTATTCATTCCGAACTCTGACTCCAAGATGTGAGATAAAGGAACACACCAGTAGTGGGGCAGCTGTGAAAATGTGTAAATTCTGGGAAAATATGGAGGGAAGATAATGTCATTAAAAAAAAAAAAAAAATTTATAAGTTTAAAGAGGAAATAGCACGCCTTGTGACCATGTTCATTAGTTAACTGGGGAAAAACTCTTGAGTCAGCGATAATGCAAGGGAACCATTAGAACCATTATTCTAAGTAAAAAGAGTCTTGAACAAGGAGTCGCCATATTTTCGCATATTTACTTGTTGTTTTGTCATCTGCTTTATGTTTATTGGGTGCTAGTGGTGAAAATCTGTTCCAGTATTATTTACATTTTTCAGCAGCCCTCTTGTGGTGGTGTTTTTAAGATGCTAGCTAGGAGTTAGCTCCATCTGCTGGGTGTAACTCAATAATGTTCTTGTTACCCCCGCGTCCCTCTGTCGTAACAGTGGGGATCCCCTAGGGGTCGCTTGTCAATAGCCTCCAAATTTTCCAACTTCAGTGTTTGATGCTGTCGGAAACGTGTTGCGTGAAATGCGTCCAAGCTGTCGACCCAAACGTGTCCCATCTCCCCTTCCATGTTGTCCACCAGGTTGTTGCTCACTATCGTAGCTCGGGGAGTTGGAATAAGCCCACGCAACAACAGTGAAAATGTCCATGAATGAGGGTTTCCACTTGTATACGTATCTCAGTCAAAAGGTAAAGTGTGAATATTTATTTCCTTTTCTTTGTCACCAACAAATGAAATACTAAACTGGCCATGACATGCTCCATTTATTCAACTTCTCAGCTGACCAAAGAACACGAGTCTTCCTTCAGAATAGTTGGATGGTATGTTCGGGTCAGGCCTCTTTCTCATGGACTGCTGAATTCAAAGAGTCAGGACAATGGATGAACGGAAGAAAGACTACACTGCATTGAAAAGTAAAAACAAAATTGACTCATTTGAGCTTTGAAAATCCTTTTTTTTTGTTCTTGACCATACAGGAGTGATGTGAAGTCACTTCTGAATGGCATCCAGCTGTTCTGAGACAGGACCAAATCCCACCAATAGTTTTGCGGCGCGACAGATAGAAACAGTTTCTCATAGTCGATGCCTCCGTGGCTTTAAAATAAACTGACATTAATGAGCACCACATCAGCAGAATATGATTTATGACTGAAAGCTCATGAGAATGGAGAAAAGACCAAGAGGACCAACCTAGAAATGAAACACAAACACCTCGGTATTTAAAAAATGGCATTTAAAAAGAAATATCCGCGTCATGTTTGTAAACAGGGACGACGTTCACCCCGGGTGGGAAAGTAGAATACGAATGCTACATTGGAGCAGAAGTGAGCTGTGACTCCCTCCTGCCGAGGGTCGATGTTTGACAGGCAGAAAGGGATGTCATGCGGGTCGAAGGTTATGGAACTACCTTGGGTGGCATAGTCAACGTTCCTCAGCAAAATCCCTCCTTGGGGAGTCATGAGGAAGCTTATAATAGATGGGAACGCGGACAAGCACACACAGATATTTGGGAACAATCGGCCCTGTGTACTGGGAACGACGAGCTGCTGAGAGACGCGACTCAGAGGATTCTCTCAACACATTTGTGACATCAAATCGACATTTTGGTTCGTTTTCTCAGTGAGTGGAATTGTGTTAAACTATGGGGTTGGGTATTTGGTTCTAAATTATAGATTGGGTTGATGAAATGCAATTGTTTAATTTGGTTTGTGACCACTGAGGAGTTCCTCGGGAATAAGAGCGTATAAATAACCATGTCGGAATATAAGCTGGGGAATTTTTGGACGGCCTCCATCATGTTTGGCTTCAGTGCGGCTACAAATCCAGCTGCTGATTGAGCAGAAATGTCCTTGGCAGATTTGACCTCTGTCGCTTGTCCCTCCTCCAGCAGCTGCTCATGAGAGATGGTCGGTCACTATCAGGAGCTCTGTGTTTCACCTGCAAACTAATTCCCTGATCAATAATCATATGTCGAAAAAAAAAATCTCTAGTCATTGAAACAGCAGACGTGGGCAAAGTGCGGGCCGGGGGCCAAATGTGGCCCTTTGACTCCTGAAGAGGGCCACACATATACAGAGTAAAACTATAAATCTCACATGGTCTCTGACATTTTTGTCTTGTGCTTTGTTTATTGTTCATGACGCAACTGAAACACAACTTTCTCGTTTGATTATTATTTTTCTTAATTGTCTTTTCTGTTGACTATTTTTTGTATTTTAGAGGAGTATTTCTTGGCCCTTCATCACAATTGAAAGTAGATTTTCAAATGTATGAGACGAGAATCTTTAAATGGAATGTGGTTTAAATTAAGTGCAACAACAAACCAACATTTTCTGTACATTTTTAAAGTGTACCACACATAACCACACATGATGTCATCACTTGATTTTTATTTTACCTTTCTTTGGGATTGATGGCCCCCAATATATAACCTGGCCCCTTTGGAAATTTAATTGCCCGCCGCTGTATTACACCATTGAGGGCGCTGGATATCAAACAACTTTTACAAACGTTTATCCATTCTCAAACGCATTGATAATGCTCCTGATCATCTTCCTGCTGTGAGACTGAATTTTGTCCTCATGAGGCCACCATATTCTGTGACGGCTCTTCATGGAACAGTGAGCCTGTGTGGATCAAGCTAAAATGAACAAGGAACAGGTTTCTTTCACTGACTACACAGGTAATTTCCGCACCTCACTAGCGTGTAGCGTCTGTGGTTATAGTCTGAAACCTTCACTGCAATGATTCTCTCTCCTTTGCGGATCTCCACCGACCCAATTGGCTCAGTGCATATGAACATTTTGACCAACCACATGCGCCTTTAGGAGAAATCAGCATTTAAACATCTGCCAGCTCCAATAGTTCACTTCAAATAGCGGAGTCTTCTTGTTGCTGTTCGTTCCATTGTGTGTATGTAGCGGTGTCACTTGATGGACGGTGATCTTAAGCTCCGCTCCACCGGAGGAAAGGTGGAAAATGCTGTCGCGGAAAGATACAGATGGCTGAACAGTGCTTCATTTTATTCTTCTAATATCGCAAGGCTTTACGTCTTGACGGCAAGAAGCCCTGTAGTCCGGAAATTGTGGTTATTATATTCAATTCAGGATACATTTTTGTTGCGCACTGAGATCGTATCAGCAGTGCGAAATTGCGCACGTGCGCAGCTCATTGGGAACAATGGCCATGAGAATCTTCTGAATTGTGACACGCATTATACCTTGAAAGGTTGGTGCTTAGTGGTGTCATCGGGAAGACAGGAGTCTTGGACTGAATGGAGTGAAGCAGATGAGGATAGTAGGATAGCTGTTTTGACAATATGGCGGCCATTAGTGTTTTGTGATGCTGTGTGATTTGCATTAGCTAGTGACCATGTTTTCATGCAGAGAATAGCAGGACTAAATGATTGACACAATTGCTGGATATGCAGAGCAGAGAGAACCAAGTTATTGAGACGGGAGGTGGCGTGACAAGTCAGAGGTCCAGTGCTTATCACTTTTTCCCATCAGAAGCTTTCTTCAGTTCACTGGAATGAAACATATATACAGTAAATACAGCGCCCTCCACCCCAGAGCTAATGTGGTCCATGCCAGATTTAAAACATGCTTTATACACCAAACTACTGCATGACTGTCCAAAGAGACTTTCGAAGAAAAGTTATATAATCAGAAAGTATTCACACAACGTCCAACGCTGCGACTAAGTTACACACACAACTACTCTATGTTATTAGATGATCTTTCTCAGGAGTCGACCCCTCCTACTAAAGGGTTGGATGCAGGCTTAATTCAGCTTTCCAGGCCGTCATGTAACCGTGGGTCAATCTAGATCCTGATGTGAGGAGCTCTTTGTTTGGATCGATATGGTTACAACCTGGAGTCCACAGTAACAGCTGGATACGTTGTCACACTCTGTCATTCATACATTTCTGAGCCATAAGAAGGGGAACTGAGCAGCACAGCATTGGTGTAAAATCAACATTTCATGGGTAGTAAAGGACGTCCAGTTTCAAATGCTTCCTTTGAAATGGAACTATCTTGCTGCAACCTTGGAAAGCAAGATATAGCAGAAGCCTCAGCTGTAATTTGGACCCTGTATACTCACTTAAATATAATGAAAGACTGACAACAGCGTGCTACTATGAGGCGGTTTGACCGCTGTTCAGTTGAACTCAATTATTGTAACTATCTATGAATTAAAAGGCGTGAATAGAGGTGGTGAGAGAAGATGGAAGACGGTGAGGATTTAGCTCAGAGGAGACAGAAGTCGTTTTGTTATTTATCACCATCTTTTCATTGAATCCACCGCAACGTTGTGTTGATGTGAATGAGCCCTCTCACATCAAATACTGTTGCTGAGAAAACAAGAGGCTGGAAAACAAAGAGCTTCAAGAGAACAAAGGACATAAACAGAAGGAGCGGAGGGAGGGGAGCGAAGGTTGGTCTGAGGGGGATTTCAGCCAGTCTCAGGGGGACACTGGTCGGGTGCTTTCCCCATGGTTTGTTCTATATCACCTGACGGTCAGATAGTGAACAGCCACTTGATCCACGTCTGTGAGCGAGGACAGAGACGTGCTGGAAAATGACGTCATTAAACGCAAAACAGTTTGATTCATGTATCGGAGGACAGAAGAAATGGAAGCCCCAACAGTCCTGGATTGTTTCCCTCTGAGAAACAAAGCCATAAAAGTAGAAGGGTCCACCACATGCAGCTTGCACGAGGTGAGTGAAGGCAGAGATGTTGGAAGAGAGCAAATCTAATATGTAATATTCAAAGTTGAAGTGGGCACGCACCATTGAATCCAGGTGATTGTACCCATAAATCTTTCAACATTTATTGTCCACATACTTTCCAAATGATTCATCTGCTGCTGCTGTGGCCGCATCACTTATACAACCGCTGTTTCCCTTCTGGTTCTGGGAAGCATCGTCTGAAACAGTTTAATTCAGATTTTATCATCAAAACATGGAGTTCAACAGAGCTAGTGTTTCAGTATCTAGTAGCATTGTATGTTCTTCTCTCTCCTCCACTCACCTCCACACATACTACTACTACTACTACTACAACTTGTTCTGGTTGCAGTAGTTGTCATTCAGTCTTTTTATGATAAGTATTCATTGTTGCATACTTGCCGCTGTGGTGGAAGTTCCAGTAGTATTGGTAGTAGTTATCATAGGAGTTGTAGTAATGGTGGTAGCAGTAGTAACCGTAGCTACAGCAACAGGAGGATTTGCAGCATTGCTATTTACTATGGATCGTAAATTCGATATCTACTTTTCTGATCTACAAGTACTACATTTTTAATATAGCAATGTTCTACTACTTGTCGATCAGAAAAGGTTTGATGTCGAATTTATGACCAAACGGCTTTCCATAATATAAGTTTTATACTATAGTAAAAGTAGTGCAGTGATAGTACTTACAAATAGTCATAGCAGAAGTAGTAGTAGTCGTACTACCAGTTGTAGTCGAAGCAGTTTGGTAATTGTTGTAGAAGTCGCCACATTAGTGGTAGTAGTATGAGTGCTAGTCCTGTTCCTATTGTTTCTAGTAATAGCTTTAGCAGTAGTATTGTGATTGAACTAGTTATACCACAAGTTGTAGTAATATTCGCTGTAGTAGTTTTAGCTGGTATTAATCACGTTGTCATTGCTATTATTACATTATTATCATCATTGTTAGTAATGAGATTATGATTTTTTTTGTAGCAGAAGTGTAGTTCCTTCCTAGGATCCTTCATATATTTCACTTTTACTTGAAAGCAAAAGTCATGTGACAAGCTGTTGCACGCGCCTGAAGAACCTCCGGGGGACCCTGAGGGCATGTGTCAATTACCAAGTGATTAATGTCCTCAGACAGAAGGGGGGGTCGGGGTGTCGGGGGGGGACATGTCTGCAGCACGTCTGCACCATGATGACAGCGTGTGTAACCGTTGGCTGGGTGTTTGCCAGTCGTCTGCTGTGACTGTGTCAACAGAGCATGTCCATTCCTGGGGCCTGGGATCCGCACGGGAGGATGATGCATGAAGAGAAGCCGCTCTATTAAAGTCGCATCAGTCTTCATTACAGAGCTGTGCAACTGTTTGGTAAATGTGAGTGAAGACGCTGAGGCGTGACACGGACGGACACGCTGAGAAATAAGAGCTGGAAGAGACAATGCAATCGCTAAGAGCAAATCCCACATCTTAGAATGAAAGATATGAGACCTGCGTGTATTTTCACCACAGAGGCAAATGTCTCCTTCCCATGAGCTGTGCCCAACTTTTATTCTCGCAGAACACTGACATCACGCCACATGTTTTACAAGGCTGTTTGGCAGGTCTGCGAGTCCACGTTCCAGGGAATCCTAAAAAGGCTTCAATTTCATCGTCATAAATTCCGATTTAATAGTTTTGAAATATTTCAGTCTCAGGGCCACAAGAGGTTTAGTTCCGACAGGTTGCTCATGCAGCGGCTGTTTTGCCCAAACAATATGACCGCTTGCAAATCTGGTTCCTCTTTTGCTTCGGGAGAAACAGCTGGTGTCGACAGTGGTCAAACCAGACCAGAGGATCCGTGTGTGACACGCACAATTCCTCATGTTCTCCCTTGATTTTCTCAACTCAAATAAACTTTTCAGGAATTTTGAGACTCAGCTTTTACTTATACTTCTTCACTTCTATTCTGGTCGCTTCATTTCCCCTAAATGTCAAACTGCATCTCCATGGATGTTTTCTGCTCACATAGATCTCTGTTTGTCCGGACCAAACAGTGTGAGCAGTCGATGAACAATTTCAAATCCCGTTAGGCATCATAATACCAGTGATATTCAGTACTATCCTATCAAAAAATCCTGTGATTCCTGAACGCATCATCAAAGCAGTTTGATCTACGGGGGCCTGAAGTGGACCAAGAGTAAGCGGGATTCATGAGGAGGGATAAATATTGTGTTTATTCAGATTCTGTAATGAATTGTGTAAAGTGTGGGAGGATAGTAACACTGGACTGAACAAATTTCTGTCTCTTACTTCGCAGAAAAACAGACGTGACATTGTTGCATGAAACGTACCATAAATGAACATTCTGTTGAACAGAACATCCCACTTGTGACACCACTACTAAAGGCCATTTTTGCTCCCTTTACATTTGAAAACATTTATGACAATGATGAACTCCAAAACAAACATGGCGAATATGGAAGAATTATTGATGTACAGCTCCGTTGGATCCGCATCCGTAAGCTTTATGGAAACACGTAGAAATATGGACGAAATGAACGCAGAGCCTAAATGGCCTTAAGGGAGTTGAACACCTCCCACCAAAGTACAGACCAACACTGACATGATTATTATTTCTGTCCAAATCATTTTTTCTGACCCTGAGCGGCGTGTATTACCATCGACAGAAAAAAACACTCCGCCCAAATACAACGACACAAGTTGACGTGAGACCATTTTCACAGAGGTCCTACTGAATAAACTCTCAGCTCAAATATTTGAGACACGAAGAGCCAATACAAATTATGATGTGAATATTTGTATGTTCAACCTGGGGTGGTTGACATGGTACCCCTTTTCTTCAGTTTCTCATGCTTATGTTATCTTATGAAGTAATGTAAAGAACTGGACAGTAATTGCTTAATAATAATAAGTAATAATAACAAACGTCCCCTGCTGGTCTATTCCGATAGTGTGCTGTTCTTCAATACGGAAGGGACTGAATATGGGAAAATAACAAATGTCATGTACGACAATGTCTCAGTCTCAGTCGTATCCTTTACATCCAAATCCCAGACACGTTTGTGGAGACACATTTTGACACATTTAATACCTCTCAATAAAGCCCTTACAAATGTTTATTAGTCTTCAAATATCATGTCAGACCTCCAGAGTCATTAATCATTGTGTTGAATAAATTCCTGTCGGTGGTGTTTGTGATTGTTACTGATTAGACTGATGCCAAGTCACACGAGAATCTCTGCAGCGGAGGCTGAGACGTGGAGACAGAAATGGTCTGCTCACCGTCAGCTCCTGAAAGACAAGAAAAGTGGTTCCAGCTCGCGCTGCTTGACTGGCTGAAGAGACGGATCAACAGGCTTCGGTTTCAGCTGAATTCATACGTCAAATGATGGTTTAGAGATTTATGATCGTTGCTGTCAAGTCAATTATTTATTTATTTTTTTAGTGGTGGGACTTTAATGAGTTCATTACGATTCATTAATTTCAGCAAAAATAATTTAATTTAATTTAATTTAACAGTTTGCTCTCCAGACAACAGGGAACCTTTGAGAGTGCAGGAGTTCCTGGTCCACCGATCCCACTGATGCACAAGACACGTGGCAGCTAGGATGATAACAACAACAACAAACATGGAGGAATCCCTGAACAAAAGCAGACAAAAGCAGAGAGTTTGCTTTTGTTCAGGGATGTTTTTCACTACACAATGGCCAGGGTTTCCACTACTCTGAATGGACTTGAAATTCTTATTACATTGAAATTCTTATACAAATATTTCTAAGACATTAAAAGAGCTTTAGTTTAAATAAGGTGATATAAAAACTTGAATATATATATTGTTTAAACATATGTATGGGTCCATCATTTGATTCAGTAATATACCAAATTCATTCAAATTGAAAAATGTGGCTTCTTCTGGCAAATATTCTTATACCATTAAACTGCGATTAATTGAGATTAATTCATCACAAATTCTCTAACTAGTTGTTGTTTTTTTCAAATCCCACCTTTATTTTTTTTAAATGTAAGTTAAGTTTCCCCATTTGTTTTGGATGGTTACGTTTAGGATCAGAGGCTGGGGAAAGAGTTATGGCCATGATAGGTCCTCACAATGATTGTAATACAAACGTGTGTGTGTGTGTGTGTGTGTGATACTAATTGAAGCTGCGTCTAGAGCACGCTTTGATCATCATTGAGGTCAAAAGTCACCAGTCATTTTTATGCATCATGCTCTTGGCTCAGACCAAAGTTCCCTCCTGCACGTCAGACTCTGGAGACAGCTGCCACATCTCTATCTCCTCCTCAGCTGCTGCAGCTGCTTCAGACTGTCAACACCTCAATACCACACATCACCACCACAACACTGAGCAGCACAGACCTCATGAACCAGATTCATGAGTCAGATTCCAGTTACCACAGTGAAGAGGGAGGTTCTCTCCTCCACAGCAGGTGGCTCCGACTCACCACACACATACAGGTCTGAGCTCCGTCACCAGAGTTGACAGATGTACAGACACTGACTGCAGGGAACTACTATAAATCTACTACCTTAAATCCCGGACTATAGAGTGCACCAGAATATCAGCCGCACCCACAAAAATCAAAGAAGGAAAAAAGATCTTGTTCATACATAAGCCGCACCGGTCTATAAGCTGGTAGTGCAGTGGTGCTGTCTGCACCGTAGTGAGGTCAGTGGTGCACCAGGCTTAAAAATGCAGGAGGATCACTTCTAAACTAGTTTTGAAAATGTGGAGACTAATTCATAAAACAAACTGGGTAATGTTCTGAACTTGAATCGTGAATTCCTCACAGCTGTTATTTGCTCAAAATGTGCTGTTTTCAGCTGCATGCACGAGGTTCCGACACCACAGCTGGTCTCAGCTGCTGCTTCTCGTCTCCGCTCCTCCAGGAGATCGGCTCTCTCGCGGGTGAAAACAGCACATTTTGAGCGTTTTATGGCTAATGCAATGCCTGTGGTTTCATCCATTTGATGTGGCATGGCTCAATATTTCGGCAGCATGACGCTCTTTAGCCTGTAAAAATCAAAATATTAGCCGCATCATTGCATAAGCAGCATTGTCAGACCGCGAGAAAAAAGTAGCGCCTTATCATTCGCAAATTACAGTAAATATAGTCCACACATGTCTGTGGTGTCCGCTGACGTCAGAACATTTCAACTTCACACTTTCTCCCACCTCACCAGGGTAACCTCTGATGATAACAGCTACAGAAACAACTATGTAGGTCACACCTGTGCTGCTGCATCTACAGACAGTAGCGGCAGTTGGCTATAGACGGTTTGCCCACTGTGATAGAGGAGAGGGTTTGTTCTTCACGAGCCAGAGTTCATACTTCATCGTCTAGTAAAGCTAATTCATACAGTATGTTGTGCACTTCTCACAGGTCCACTGAACACTCTGCTTTGGTCCCACACGGTCACAGCTCCACAGTCTCTCGAACTGTCTCGGAGATATTTTCCACCCGCAGTAATATGAGGTATTACAATAGCTGAGAGGGCATGTCTAACTGGGAGGAAGCCCCAGGACAGACCCAGCACTGGCTGTTCCACTGTTGAGCAGTGAAAACCTCTGTGTTCCTCCAGGGGGTTGGAAGTGGTTTCTGGAGTGAGTCTAGGCCACTTTGATCTAGCTGCTGCCCCCACTGTCCGATCAGAGAAGAAGGACGGATAAATGCGTGAAAATAGATCTGCTATAAAAATCCCCACGTATGTCACTTTCCAGTTTCCTCCACACAACACTAACCTAGACTCTGACGTGTTTGGATCCAGAGTGATGTTCCATGAGTGTCTGAGGAGCTCAGCTCTGGTCTTGGCCTCTGATGGGAGCATTGGTGAGATGTTGGCCCACATATCGCTCAGTAGGTCCTGGACCTGACGTGGTTGCTGCCACTTCTTCGAGGCCGCAGTGGGGATGGACATGGTTCCTGTAGTACAGAGTGTCTTCACTGAGCTCTGAGAGTGAGGACAATTTCTGGTGGAAGACAGTAAGACTGTCAGTGAGCTCCAGCTGCTCTAGAAGTCTTCGAGTGGCAACATTCTCCTGCCATGATCTGATCTGCAGCTTCTGCTGATGCTCTTCTCCTCCTGCTGAACCAGCATCACATCTTCCCCCTCCCTCCTGGATCCATCCTCGACTCCCTCCACCACTGAGAACAAATGACCTGCTGATCAGTACCTGGAGCCAGACAGATGGAAGAGGAGAGAACTGGTCATCTCCATTTCACTGACAACTGACTCACTCCCGACTTCAAAGGAAAGTTGAAGGGCTGAGTCAGGGTCACATGGTGGTCGCCATTTGGTTCCGGCTTTTTCACTTTCTCAAAAGACGTTCATGTCATGATGATAAATGATAGTCACCATGGTTATCTAACCATGACCTCTGACCTTGACTTCTATTGGCCTTCTTCTTATCAACATGTAACGTCTTTGTTGCCTCCTCTCTGACAGTAACATTCATCAAGGAACGTCGATCATCGATCATCGCTGGAATATTAGAGTTCAGTGGGTGAGTGTAATAAAGCTTAGTTTTGAATAAAAGGATGAAAACCTCAATAAGAAAAGACTAACACCTCTGGGCGGACGATTTTAAAGTAACCAGAACAATCCACTGCTCTGCCTTACTCTCCTCTAGCAGGTCCAACCCCAGAGAAGCCCTTTTCCAGGTGTTAAACTCCACAACACCTGTTACTTCACTTCTTCGTCAAATTCCTGACCTTCCTTGTCAAAAAGGTCATGAGGGTTAAAGAACAAATTACCTCACTGAACTCCTGTCACAACCACCAAGTTCTTCACCTCCTTTACCACCTTCCAAACCATTTCATTTCATATGAAGCCAACCACATCAGGACTTGATATCCTTCAAACATACTTCCATACAGAGCTGAATAAGAGCAAAAACAGTGTATTCAGTGCTTTAATAAATAAATAATAAATAATAACACACCTGTGATTTGTTTGATCAGATGTGACGAATCTCAATATCTTCGCGGCATGAAGCTTGTTTGCCGATAAGAAATACATATATTAGCCACATCATTGTTCAGAGCATGGGGAAAACAGTAGTAGTTTAGAGTCTAGAAATTGCAATACTTTGAATGAAGTCAGATATAGTGCAGACAGGAACAGTAAATGTATGAAAAATAGAGTGTAACATGAATGAGTCAATACAGTCTCTGAGCATGTTATTGTTCTCCGTCCATTTTAAGACGACTTCGGCAGGTTTCTGAACACCTACTAGTTGCTGGTTGACAAAGCAGCGGTTTATGGCTGCAGAGTAACTGTGATCAGTAACAGATGAAAGGAAACTAAACGATGGTTTAGCCTCCAAGTGGACAGGTGAAGTTACAGGATGCAGAGATAAAGAAGGTGGGGGATATTTCAGTACTCAACTGTCCAGGGCGATGGAGAGTGTGAGAAAGAGGTGAAGAAGAGGGTGCAGGCAGGATGGAATCATTGGAGAAAAGTGTCAGGTGTGACAAAAGGGTGTTGGCAAGGATGAAAGGGAAGGTGTACAAAAGGGTGGTGAGGCCAGCAATGTTGTATGGTTTGGAAACAGTGGCACTGAGGAAAAGACAGGAGGCAGAGCTGGAGGTAGCAGAGATGAAGATGCTGAGCTTCTCTCTGGGAGTGAGCAGGATGGATAGATAGATAGATCAGAGGGACAGCACATGTGGTCAGGTGTTTAGGAGGCAAAGTCAGAGAGGCCAGATGGAGATGGTTTGGACATGTACAGAGGAGAGAGAGACAGTACGTTGGTAGGAAGAGGTTGAGGTTGGAACTGCCAGGCAGAAGGTGGAGAGGAAGGCCAAAGAGGAGATTGATGGAGGTGGTGAAGGAGGACATGAGGTTTGAGAGAAGAGGAAGCAGAGGACAGGGTGAGATGGAGGAAGATGATCCACTCTGAAAAGAGAAGCCGGAAGAGAAAGGAGAAGCGTTGAGTAGCGCTTCACACAGCTGATTTAGGCAAGTTAACCTAAATAACGTCTACACTCCAGAGTCTTAAATTCGTGTTTCTTTTGAGCTAGCATGAGTGAAAGCGATCACATCTTTACCCATGTGAAACAGAAGCATATTTCCAGACGAAAACCAATTTACATGCTTTTATCCAGTCGCCAGATGAAGACCATGACGGCGCTCGCTCCTCCTCTGAGCAGCACTCAAGCTTGCTGGTGCCAGACTCTTATCAAGGCTGCGATCTATCACTAACACTCTGCCACTGTTTGGACAAACCCTCTGTCACCACCAGTGTAGCTGCGAGAGGCCGACGCTGCGTTTCCTGTCCTCATCAGGACCAGATGCCATCAACCATTAGCTCAGAAGTTGATCTCAGTTGGAGCTGTTTGGATTTCACGGTGAAACTGTGTGACTTTTATAATGTTGACTCACATGCTGCCGAAGCCCATGTCTAATAGTCACATGAGCAGCGGTGCCCTGCAGTGTTTAGTTTGAACGTTATTCATCACCTTCAGTGGCGTTTTCACAGAAGCTAACTCCCCTTCTGCTGCTTATTTAGACGTGCTGGATGTTTACATTCAAAGGTGCCGCAAGTTGGAAGGACGTGTGCGCGAAGGGCAAACAAAAATATGAAGCAAGTCCTGGTGGAGGACATGAAAGAGCCGCTAAGATCAGCATAACAGATGGAGTCAGGAGGGACGCGTAGAAATCCATGGCGCTCAGAGAGCAGGCGTCTGCTGCCAGCTGAGCAAATACACCACCGGAGAAGAGGTGACTGATGAAGAGTGTGCTTACTCACTCTGTGTTTCGATGAGTAGCTTTGCTATTGTGACGGAAAAAAGCTGAGCCAGCAACCGCAGCTCTTAATTTCCCCAAACGTCACCTGTCATCAAGAACTCGGGGTCACGGCCCAGTTTGTTTTGCTCGACCTGAATTAGGAATTTGGACACTTTATTTTCCGCATGCTTTGTTTTTTCAAATAAAGATGAAATAATTGTTGTTGGTCTCCTACTTTTGTGTGTTTATTTAAACATGACGAAGTGAACACAACCAAATGTGGTGACATGACTTGTTTCCTTTTTCACGTTTGGAGATGGAGCTATGTGGTGGTCAAATCTCGAAGCATTTCTGCCACAGCTTTTCTTTCAGATCATCAGAGAATGTGAGGGAATATCAATATTGAATATTGAAACACAAATCGGAGATGTTTGACATGATTTTTCAGTTTTAAATTAAGGGGGGCTGAGTAACCCTATAAAGATTCCCCAAAACAGTTTGGAGTAGATGGTCATCATGGTCAACAAAAGTTCCAAAACATTGCTGTCCATATCCACTGGTGGCCTTTGATCATTTGATGATATTTTACATGACCCACAAATAAAGCCAACAAAATCCAAAAGCGTTGAATCTCGACGTGAAACCTACTGTATACGGCGCATGACATGAAACCCATACCAATCTATTCTGGGCCAGTTTGCAATGCAACTGAGTGAATGACAGGTGACACCTGTAGAACATATAAGGACTAATGTTGTCCAGCCAATGATTCGATGTGAGCCGAGGCTGCTTCCTAGGTGGAAAAGACGGTTAAGTTACACTTCCACACTCATCTGTCGGCAGTTTCCTGATGTGAAGAAGAACGAAGGAATCTGACAAAGTGAAGCCGAAGACTCTGATGGTGAAACTAGTTCAATCGAATTGGAAAGACTCTGGAGTGTCGACGTTGTTTAGGTGACCTGGACTAAGTGTACAATTGAGTCTATTATTGTTTTGTGCAACAGAACACAGACGTTATGAAAGAAACCTGCAAATGAATGAGAGCATGATGCTGATGGACCACTGAATTATTCTCACAGAAACAGCTAGAACATTCAGTTTCTCTCTGTGATGTGTTTAAAATGGTGTTTTCAAAGCCAAAGCCAGAAGCAGATCATTTTTCCATCTCTGACTGACACAATTCAAAGCTATTCAGGTGTCTCTGTCCATAAGGTGAAGGGTAAGTCTCCACAGGTGGCCAACTTACTGGCCTCATTTCATTGTTTACCCAGTGCCCCTTCCATTAGTATCTCAACCACCATAGATCAAAAAAAAAAAGCTCCAAAAAATGTGAGATTCTGGACAGGCGTGATACTGCTGTTGCTCCCAGTGAACCAGGGATGGCTCAGGCACTCGACGAATTAGAGGGAACACTGGCTCACCACACTACACTGAAGCCTTATGACCTTATGTGAAATTAAACTGGACTTTTATTACTTTAAAAGTAGCCTTTCCTACTATGGAAACACTTAAAACTTCACTTTAAATCACGGCAGACAGAGTTCGGTGAAAGTTTCAGGTTCATGAAAAAAAAAAGTGTGAATTAGAACTTCTAAACAAACCGTTTGAAACAAGTGCACAGCTGTGAGAGTTTCTTCTGTCAGGCTGACGCAGAGCAGAGACAAACTTCCACATATCCCACTTCAGGATGATTCTTATACAAACAGAACTCCATGTGCAGGACGAGAAAACTCCGCTGGTGTGATACCAAAGGGTGGAAAACACCGCGATTTTAGCTTTAAATTGCTCCAATAATTGTGTTCAGAGAACAGATAATGTGAAAAGCCACACAACTGCCAGGTGTTTATTTTATGATCAATTGGTGCTGAATTAGAACCAGATGGAATTAAGTGAGTCTCAGCGTTCCAGACAGAGAGTCTCTACCTGGACAATGTTTACAAGAGAGCCTGGAATCCCCCTGCGGACAACAAAAGGTGGACGTGCACGGCCAAGTGCGGCCGGGTTTATTTTTGTGTTGCGCTGCTTACGCGTTGTGTCCCTGGCTCAGGTTGTTGACTAGTCGTGTGGGGAGTCGTACCTCCTCACCACTCATTGCTTCCTTCTCAGGGCCGAGCGAAGAACAGCCCTGACCTCGGGGGCTGGCGGCGGAAACCATGGCGACACACCTCGCTGTGACAGCGGGAGACAGGAACAGGCACAAACACAGGAACTGTCCTTTCTGCCACCGAGTCAGAGGAACTGTCTCTCGCGCTGCTTATTATGCCCTAATATGAGAAAGAATGAGACACACTTGTTGACTGCAGGTCGCTGTGAGCCAGCGGTCCCGCTGGGGGACATTGTGAGCGCCACAGAGTCGTAGTCATCAGATAGTTCAGGGCATTGTTCCTTTATCAGAGATGCAGAGGCGTGAATTCAAAAATAAATCTATCAGGAATTTGCAACAACAACAACCTCATGCTCTTGCTGAGACTTCTGACCTCTTAACTGCTCGGTGCCACTTTTAGGGTTGAGTGGCAGCGGAGCCAGAACTACTGGGCCGAACATCGAACTGCTCCTTCAACACTCACAGAACACAGAAGCCCCTTGGACAATGATGTTTGCAGATGACATTGTGATCTGTGGTGAGAGCAGGGAGCAAGTGGAAGTTAAGCTAGAGAGGTGGAGGTTTGCCTTAGAAATGAGAGGCATGAAGGTTAGCCGCAGTAAGACAGAATACATGTGTGTGAATGAGAGGGACCCGAGTGAACAGGTGGTGAGAAAGGCTGAGCTGGAGGTAGCAGAGATGAAGATGCTGAGCTTCTCTCTGGGAGTGAGCAGGATGGATAGGATCAGGAAGCAGTATATCAGAGGGACAGAACACGTGGTCAGGTGTTTAGGAGGCAAAGTCAGAGAGGCTAGATGGAGATGGTTTGGACATGTACAGAGGAGAGAGAGCCAGTACATTGGTAGGAAGATGTTGAGGTTGGAACTGCCAGGCAGAAGGTGGAGAGGAAGGTCAAAGAGGAGATTTATGGAGGTGGTGAAGGAGGACATGAGGTTTGTAGGTTTGAGAGAAGAGGAAGCAGAGGACAGGGTGAGATGGAGGAAGATGATCCACTGTGGCCACACCTGAAGGGAGAAGCTGAAAGAAGAAAGAAGAAAGAAGAAGAAGAAAGAAGAAAGAAGAAGAAGAAGAAGAAGAAGAAGAAGAAGAAGAATTATTGGAGTGAATTACCCGAACATATACAATATCCATTTTTATTGATCTTTTTTATTATTATTATTATTATATCTTCAACCCCATTGAAGGAAGAGCAGTGGCAATCTAATGTAAAATTTGTGAATTCTGGCTGTGACAAACAACTGTTACTTTGAAGTCACACGACAGCAGATGACATCACTCCAACCATTGCAAGAGCCAATGTGTCGCACAGTCAAGTTCCTACACAAATCGATTTGCTCTTTTTCAGGGTTAGATAAAGACTGTGGAGCCCAAACCCTTCACACCATTATGCGTCTCAAATGCAACATCTGTTACGAGTTGGTTAAAAAAAGGAAGAAAATGACACCTGGGTTGGAACTAACGCCTCACGTAATGAAAAACTGTTTGGACGCCTTAAACCTGTTACCACCTCATGGCTGCTCATAGCTGCACTTTCAACAGTTTCAGACATTAGAGACTTCTGCCTGTTAAATCCAGGTTCTCCAGCCTCAGGTGGCTCTCCAGGTCTATCATAAAGGAAAGTTTAAACATGCATGGAATACACTTCTTTCAAGAAATGTTCAAACTTTATTGTTGACAATCCTGAAATAAAGGGTAAACAAGAGACCACACATGGGGGAATTAGCGCCCCCATTCTGTCACCACACATCTGCATCGACTGTATTGTCCACTGCTGGAATGCTCTCAGTCTGTGTTCAAATATGACTCTGGGCTTGTCAGTGGTCAATACCATAAACCAGATTCCAACATGCTTATCAGTACATTTGAAGAAAAACACACATTGTTACGTACTATGAAGAATGTAGCGAGCAGTTCCGAACGCTAGCATTAATCACGATTGTTTCCAGTGTTTCCAAAGCGTCCCCAGCCACCCTGAAATGATGGTGATGAATGCGAACGCACAGTGTCCATTCGTCAACTGCTCCATCGTTCTCTTCAGGTCATAGCAACAGAAACAGAAAACACCTGCAGTTAGGTTGTTGCTCCTCCACAGAGCAGCTGCTTTATTGCTCAATGCTTTTTTGGGAGAAATAACACTTGGTGTTCCACACAGAAACCACAAGATGGAGAATGTTAGCGGATGAGTGATGGTGGATGTGGACAGAGGAGACGGTCGAAATTGGGCACATCATCCTTGTCCTTTTCATTTTTTGTGCAGTTAAAAATGAAGTTAAAAAAGTTTCTCAGTAGGTCCCTTGATGGTGACTTCACTTGTCAGACAGGAAGACCTTTTGTAAATCTCCTTTATTTGCTTTCAGGTTTGAGTGGTGGGGCTCAATTATAGGAAAAAAAAAAGTTTTAGAATGACCCCAAATTTTAAACTATTTAAATGTTTATTATAAATTATATTTGCCAATAATTCATTAATCTAAATTGATCTATTAGCTCATAGGTTTGGGTTGTTATTTTCAAGCTAAGATAAAATACAAAAACAAAGTTGCAAGTTCCGATATTTCAGGAACATTTGTAGAAAACTAAAGAAGGAACTCACTGCATCTCCTTGCAAATTTAGAAACTATTTTCTCAAATAAAATTAAACAGAGTTCATTGTGTAACTGTGTTACAACTGAGCCTGATAAAGCAGTGTACAATGCAGATCTTGTACTTCCTCTTACATTGTACTTTGGTATGCCAAACCTCAGGGGAGGGAGGCGCTACAGTGGAACTGACCAAACCAGAAGGGCACCTAACATCCCACCACCTACCCGCCAGTGTGGCATTGTTCAGTATTGATGAGGGAGGCCGAGAGGAAATCCCAGCTGTGGCTGTGTGGAGACAAACGTTGCCAAGATAAACACAGCCAACCGGTTTATCAATCTTTTCATATGCGTCTGACACCAAAGGTTGTTGGGACCTGAAGGCATTTAGGAACATGCCGCCTGATTGGAAGTGGGATTGGGAACACTGGGAATAATGCTGTGAGCAGAGTCAGTCCTCCACCCATCATCCTGGACTGTGAGACTGAGCCGTCTTTTCAGCAGGAACCCCCCACTGCGGGCTGCATCGCTTTCAAAGAATTCTAATGTGGAGAATGTCCCGCACGGCTCCTTAAAAAGGTCGTCTGTGAGAGCGCGTCTTGTGTTGGGGCCTCTCGGAGTTTGTTCAGCGAAGGAGATACAATACAGGTTCGGGAGAAAAGCTGTCGAGATAGCAAATTGTTACCACTGCGGAACATTTTGAACCATGAACTCTGCCCTGTCCCCGGCGTGCACGCCTGCAGTTGGGAAGATTTACAGCGCTTAATTGGTCCAACAAGGCCGAGGGGAGAATGTGTAGTCGTGATATTCATGTGTAAATGAAACAGTCGATGCTGAGCTTCAGATAAATGAACCACTGTTATTGGAGCTCACATTACTGGCTGCTACACACAAATGCAATGAACAGTGGACAATATTCTTAAGTGATATGGAAATGTAAAGACGTGAGTAGAATACAACTGCCTTTGTAACAGTTTAAAAAAAGGGATCTTTGAGCCAAATGACTGAACCAGATGGGTTCTTTCCTTTGCTGAGATGGCCCTTCACTCAGGACAACCAGGAGACACGATCCTTCCAGCATGTCCAGGGTCAGTCTCAGAACTTTCTTCTAGTTGGACTGGACAGGAGCACCTCACCAAGAGGCGTCCAGGGGGCACCACAACCATTGAGCTACCTTAGTTGGCTTAGTCTAGAGGCCCAGTCAGTGCTTAACCACGGAGAGTGTGGACACCCAGGTGACGGCCTCTTGTACAGGTACCTCTGTCATGTCCGCGTTTTTATATGTCTGCATTGTTATTGTCATGTCCGTGATCTTTCATGCTTTTACTTTTGTCATTCCCGGTTGTTCCTTCATTTCTGTTTCTTTCTCTTTCTCCTGAACGACACACTTTCCATGGATATCAACCCCTCGACGGCAGCTTCTGTCGCCAGATGGTTTCTTTGCATTCCTAATGGTAAACTCTCCCACGACTTCTCTCTTGCTAAGTTCCCTCGAATATTAAATTCCGTGGGCGCTTGAGTTCCATTTCAGTCGCCTCTTTTGTTCTCGTTCTCCTTCTATCGTTTCTGTTTCATTTCCAGGTAGATTTCAGCACGTGAGTATTTTGTAGATCTCACTCTTTGTTTGCTCATCTATATAGTTATTTCTTCGTGTGTGTGTTTTCCTCCACCAAGAGCTTTATGTTTAATGGCCTCGCGATTAACTGCTAAGTGCACCTGTGTCCAACCTCAGACAGCCATGACAATCTAACCTGTGTGGACCATTGGTGAGAATAGGAAGATGGATACGATTACATAAGGTAAAAAAAAAAAAAAAGAGGTCCGCCAGAAATGGCAGCCTAAAGGCAAGTCAAGTCAAGGCAAGTGCTTTACTTTTTGGTTCACCTCTGTCTTCCCCAGGACGAACGGATATGCCACTCTCAGGAACCAGGATCTGTCCGGCATCTAATGCTCCATTCTCCTCAACCGTGAAGGATCCAGACGTTTCAGTTGATGGCGTTAAAGCGTCTCAAGAGTACTACATCACACCACTGAAGACTGTCCAAATATTCATAAAGTGGTTCTTAGCATTGGAATTACAGTGTCTTATTGCCCTGAGCCGTTTGCGGCCAGTGGGATGCAGTTCTGTGGCCTGCCATTGGATGTCAGATTTCAGCATGGGAGTGCCATCCCACACACCACCCTCTTTTGTCCAAACCCGTGAATCGATTTTTTTACAAAGCCCTGAAACCAAATAATAAATACTAAATACTAAATGTGGCTGTAGCTCATGGCTCCAAAAACAGTTGCTGCAGATGGAGCAAAAGGACCAATGATGTGCAGCAAATACCATAAGGTCTCTTGTTCCTCCAGACTCACCAAGACTCTGGAGTCTGGTGGTTCTCCAGCCAGTGAAGTTTGAGACCCCAGTTGTGCGAACTGTGCGAGAGTCACTGCATGTCAGGGTTGGCGAATTATCAAAGAGTGAAATAAATAAATAGATCGCTAGAACATGAGATACTGTAGAGATACGTCATGATGTTAGATCCTTGCCTGTCAACATACACACAGATGGATACGCTAGGATTCCAGAGTACAGTATTTGCTTTGGATAGCAAAAAAACAACAAATGAGCTGTAGACAGTTTTGACTCCTACAGATAAACTTGGAGACTTTTCACTGCAGAACACAATAGATGTTGCGATGCAGATGGGCCTTTGTCTATTGTCAGACCCTGCCTGCCTCACCCTGCAATACCCCAAAACATTTCCCCTCTGTTATTCGACCAGGGGAAAAAACAGCATCAGGGAATGAATCCTCCAAGTCTTTGTGTTTTCGGACACTCCCCATTTGTAAGTGCTCTTGGCCTGGGTTGCCAGGGTGGTGGGGCTGAAGGCTGTGGAAGAACAGAAGATGAACTGAAGCATGTCCAAGAGCAGGGCTTCTTAATCGAACAGGCTGGAGAGATGGATGGACTTCTTGTCCTGTTTTATCTAGGGGGAGACAGGCCTCCTGCAATACTGTAACGGATGACCACACATCCTTTCACTTTTGCCTGATGTTCTTCAACGCAATACTCATTTCTGTACACCAGGACTGATGGCTCCCGGGTGCGTTTATCCTGTCTTTAATTGGCTGCCAGACATTGTTCTACGGAGCTGCACTGCGAGAACACTGTCCTACGGGCCAAACAAACATGTTTTCCAAGAGAGGGTGTGTGAAGCAAGGCTGAATTGCATTTGTCATTTTTAACCAAACAACCTTCATCTGGAAAACTCACTGTGGATGGTTTTAAAAGAGAGCCTGTAAGAGGCTATGAACCTCAAATACAATTATTTCACCTCTTTTTCTTTCCTTCTGTTTATGAACAAATGTTTATTTCAATCTCCTGCGATACATATTCATTGCATTTGACATTTGTTTGACCATTATATAGCTCAGTCAATATGACTTTCATTTGACAGAGAGAGAAAAGGATGAAGTGAAGAGCCATTCTCAAGTATCATTTCTGCCCCTCCAGTCAACTTTTCCCAGGACAGCAGTTATCTGCAACTGCGTGTAGCATGTGTCTGTCTGTCGGTCAAAATACGATACTGTGCTGGCCTACAATTAACATGAATGTCATCTTCAAATAGAACAAAATTGACAAAGTATTCATCGGCTGCATCATTGCAGCAGTCACATCAGCGAATGCGAAAGCAACATTTTTTTTTGCTCCAAATTAAACTCCTGTCCATTCAAGAGATGGTGTTGAGATATTAAAAAAAATGTGACCTCTTATTTCATAGCTTAAAGATGTATTTTAAAAGTCATAAATCAGGTAACAGAAGAGTCACATTCAGCAATATCTTATCTGTGCATTGAATGGGCTGTTTTCATAGCTACATATCACCCATTCACGAAGACCACTACACCACATCCCGTGACCTTGGAAATCTTTTCTGAAGGAGGGGAGTTGCTGCTTTACCTGGAAACAAAACAATGAAAAACAGTATCAGCTAGCAAAGGGATGCTGTTTTTTAAAAGAAAAATCCTCCATAGAAGGAGCGCAGCTTCCGAAAGTTAGGTTACTGGACATAGATGTGAAAAGAGAATTACTTATGGCAGGTCTCAAATGGCAAATCACAAACTTGCGCCCACTAGTGGCCACCACCAAAAACAACACAACAAGTCCTCACCTTTTGATTGTTCTAGAAGTTTAAATATGAAACAGTACATTTTTTATTCTTTTCCTTTTCAACATTGATCCATTTGTGTCTGACCAAGTCTCTATTTGGTCTCAACAAAGCACCTCACAGGTTTCTCCAATAACAATACAAAACAATTTAAGGTGTCTTAGTCAACAATTTTACGATCATGACATACGTATATATGTCTATAAACACCACACAGATTGAGTGGACAACGCTCTCCCACTGATTCCAGCGTGATTTCTCACTCAACTCGGTGGGTTTCCCCAGTAAACATCATCAACTACATATGATAATTTCTTATTTCAAATGAAGCTTCTCGCCTCCAGGCACCATCCCAACCGTCGACTTATAACTGACCTCATTCTAAAGGTCTGATCCTTTGTTCATCTGCTTGTGAGTGTCTAAAGTTAGTTCTGCTTCAGAACCAACATCATCCCCTAAAAATTTAAATCCAAACAGGAGGACAGAAAAATGTCAACTCGAACACACACATGTAAAAGGTCGGGGATTGCTTGCAACACGTTCATCAGAACTTTGGGCTGAAGGGGGAACTGCTATGTTGTTTTTAAGGTAAATGAGGCTCAGTGAACCTTGGCAGGTAATCATTACACTTTATCAAAAAGGCATTAGAAAGATTAGAATCTGTTGCAGGAGGGCTCTCACTCTCACAAAGTCCCTCACGGTCAGTGAATGCGAGCAGTCCACCTGCACATTCTGATGAGGTGACTGCAGCCCTTCAATATCAGACGGTGACCACATCACATGCCCTGCCTCTTGTATGCACTTTCCTCTCTTTGTTAGCCAGCGGCCGCACACACACAGGGGCCCGGGCCGTTTCCTCATCGAGGAGTGTTTCTAATTATAACCCCTGGGTCCATGGCATTGGAGTCCAGAGCCCTACTTCTGTTTCTGACCTGACAGTAAGCAGTTTCTGATCAGAACCGGTTATTTCCAACCACAGTTTGGAGGTAACCAAGTACTCAACATTGTTAATAAATCATTTTGTTCTTACAGTATTGTTACGCACTCATAATGAGAAGTGTGTGTGGTCTTGAAATAAAACCTGCAAACACGGACACCGTCTTGGGTGAGTGAGCTCACTCATGATATTCAACATAAATACTTTTTTTTTTTTTAATGGGCACAAAGACCACACACGCATCGACCTGTTAGCTAGCTGCTGTATTTTACCAATACTTTCATGCAACTCTCTGGAACCATGTTGCTAAGCAAACAGAGCTCAAGTGTACCTGTCTACACTCACAAGCACTTCGGGGTTTTTTATTTTAAAAACATTTTAATAACTGCTATTACACAGACGCCGTCTAGAGTGAGCGACTACTAATGGCTCCTCAACAGACAACTTGACTCATTCATGTCAACACTTCACCTGCTGGACAAAACCAGCAGCACGAAGTGGTCAGTACAGATGAATATGAAATAGACAAACAAATTACAAGCTAAGAAAAACACGGTTCCTGCAGTATTCTCTCAAAAAATGCAGTTGTAAAGACTGAAACTTCACTTCAAATTTTGGTTATTATTGGCCGAAATCCACTCACATTGAAATGAAGAAGCTCTGTATTAACAGCTGGTTGTAGGATCAGGAGAGTAGTCCGCAGAGGAGCTCTGGAGAAGATCAGCTCTTCATCCACGATCGTTTTAGCTGTCCTTGAATCTAAATTCCTAACAAATTCTTCCATTTCAACCACCTTTTTATCTGTGAAGCCACGTATAATTCATTCGACCTGGCTGAGACGTGAAACCAGGAAGCAGCAAATACTAGCGACTATCTTAAGTTATTTCCTTATGGAAGCACTTAGAAATAAAGCTCCTCAAAGGGGTTCGCTCTACACTCCAGGCTCCACACTGAAATGATCTCTATTTGAATGTTACTGACGTACGGATGTGTCGTCCTCCGCATCACAAAGCAACCAGATGGAACGTTGAGGCAGTTTTTCAGCATCGACATTGTCCTGCCACACCTGCTGTTATCACAAAATACACACCTTAATAAGTTCTGTTTCTCCTTAACTCCATGTTTGATTATTTTTGCATGGACCTGTTTAATTATTCGAAACAAGGAAATCCTCCCCAGACAGGAAAGCTGCCATGTTCACCTATAAACACACACTGTGCCAAAAACAATCTGGCCAGTACAATATGGGGGTCATGATACATTATACCTGGCAGAGGTCAACACTAGATCGCGATAGCGTCAATAAAAATGAATAAAGCGTTTGTAGGAAGTGATATAAAGCCGACTACATCCACCCTGCGCTGCGATGAATTCCATCTTGGGCCAAATACCAAGAGTATCACGCACCAGTCCAACGCGTTCTTTCCTATATATTGTTAATGACTCAGGGGCCAAACAAAAGCGGCCCGATGGTCTGTAAACACAGGAAATTGTTTTCAATATAAAAGCAAAGTCCCCTGTGTGGCCACGGAGTCGGGGTCAATGTAATATTGTTGATGATAGGAAGCTTGTCTCAGATATTAACAATGACAAAAACAAACAGAGGCGGGTCTTAGAGCAGGACAGCAACAGGGACAAGTGGGGCTTTCCTGTCCTGCACCAGGGCCACTTTCAATACACCACAAACATCAATCTCTGGGGGATATTTGCCCCTTTGTTTTTGTCTTCAAGTGTCCTTCTGGAGCTGAGGGTGTGAGAGGCACTACATGAATAAGCACAGGTTCTGCTCCCAACTGAGGATGCATGGATGGAACAGAGGGAACAGAGTGAGAGCCAGCAAGGGACGTGTCAGAAGACAGGACATAACAGCTTTTCATGGTGAACCGTGAAGGCCAAGTTCAGGCCGCGATAAGCTATCAGGGTCTCTCACTGTTTAATAATCACGTGTGCAGCATCAAAATATAAACTGCAGCGACTGCCGCGACTTGAAAAGCTTGAGATGCCAATAAAGTGTTTAGTTATGGAACGTCAGAGCTCATTGAGTTAACAGTATGAAAATACAATATTGATGACTTATAAAGTGACACTGTTCAAGGTATGATTTGTTTGGGAATTATCATGTTGTAATTTTTTGAGAACTATAATGCACTACCCCTAATTATATTTTTGAAAAATACAAGGCGGTAAATAGTCTCAACTCCGTCGCGCGTCGTCAGTCTTTTTTAGAAGCGTCTACGGGAGGATTAGCTGGACTGTTGCGGCCTCTGGTGGGGAAATGTATGTACTGCATCTAAAACCCTAAAAAAACGACTAAAAAAATAGGAAAAAGTCTAATTGTAAAATAAAGATTGAAATAATTCATTAGCTTTACCCAGTAGTTGTGGATTTCTGAGAATTGTTTTTGTGAACTAGCGCTTAAGGTGGGAAATGAAGGAAGCATATTATTATTACTGTCACAAAATAATGTTTAAAACAGAGCATATTATTGTTATTATTTCAGTCACAAATTAATGTTTCAAACAAATCCTATTCCATTGCTTTACTCTCCTCATTATCTTTTATCACTTCAATATGTTCTGTTGTTGATTCACAACCAACTTTGGACTTGAAGAAATATATCTTGAGCATTAGAGCATCATGTTTTTTTCCTAGTATTCCAGACTCAAAAGCTAGCAAAAGCTGCTAACACCTTTGGCCATGTGATTCTCGCACCCATCCATTCTTCCATGCAGGCAGCTCTTTTGGGGCGATACAGTTGGTGTTGTCACATAAATGTCAACTTGCATCTATTACTGTGGAGGACAGGTGGTTTTACCCCGAGTCCCTGGTGGATGCTCACGTTTCACCCCTTTTCTCTACAAGAGACATGTTGTCTTCCCACTACTACTTTGCCCAAAACACTAATGCATTATACACTTTGACACATCTTGTCAAACAAAGGCTGTGAAACTATGTCATAATAATGAGACTTGCCATTTTTTTAAATGTTTTTAAGCAACCTCCACTGAATAATATTGATGCTTGGTTAACTCTGTAACATCCAGATGACAGTATAGATCCAAATCAACAAAAAATGCAATGAAAAGCCATTTAATTACCTGAGTATTATCCATAAATAACATTACATTATTTAAAAATAAATAAATAAATAAATTAGTGTTATTACAAACTCCCAAAAACCCTCTCAAATCCTTGTTTGTCCACTATTCGTCCATGATGAGAGAAGAAATACAGCGTGTCCACAGTACTGTATCTCTTCAGCATGAAGACGACCTCACTTGCAGAGTCCCCAGTGTCCGCAATAGGCATCACATCGGCCACAGGCAGGTACAGATCATGTCTCTTGCCCCAAAATGTAAGGTGGGAAACTTTGAGCGTGGTCTGGGTCGGGTCCAAGTACATCATCCCCACCACCCGCCGAAAGAAGTGACTCGCCGTGTACAGCATGATGCCGGCGAACAGCGCTATTCCTGTCGAGTAGGTGACAAGAGAGAGGGGTGCGTCTCCAAGGAGGTAGAGGGAGTAGACTGGCGGCAGCACAACAACCGTCAGTCCGGTCTGCAGTAACTTCATCCTGGAAACCGCTCTGAGGAGTTTAATGTGTGGGAAAGTGTAAATCATGTTGTACTTTAGCGTCGACAAGTCTGTGTAGCGGCGGAGAGGTTGAACTTCAGGTCGACGATAATTGGTTTGGAATCCAGACAGATTAGAGTGCACTTCAAGAGACGTCCAGCCGGTGAGACATGATCCTCTGCTGAAGGACTTGAAGTAGGACGCAAGTCGAGGTCGCAACACTGTTGCAGTCTGTCAGAGAAGCAAATATTAGTGAGTCATAATAGATCACTTATCATGTGCCAAGGCATGTGTTTACAACCAATACATTTCAATTCGTTACCCACGATGACACGGAGTGTATTTTACCAAACATAACGAGAGAATTGAGACAGCATTTTTTAATAGATGACCTGAATGACATCACTGTATAAAACAGGTGAAATGCCTTGAGACAACACGAGTGTCTTTATTGCGATCTGTTTACTTCAATAAAGCCG
The DNA here is from genome assembly GCF_027744825.2 of Synchiropus splendidus. NCBI lineage: Eukaryota > Metazoa > Chordata > Actinopteri > Syngnathiformes > Callionymidae > Synchiropus > Synchiropus splendidus. The sequence continues at coordinate 31,874,055 of NC_071335.1, read as the reverse complement.
TCAAAGACTCCATCACAAAGTCAGAGTCTGGGCGCTGTCAGATTATTACGGTTCGACAGTAAGAGCACCATTAAACTCACCATCTTCGACAAAGCGGAGAATGCAGATATTTGGAACACAAGGAGCATGTGACCGCAGTTCGTTGCCTTTGACCCGGAAGTGCTTGAGACAATGTCATTTGTTTGTCATTTACTTTGGATATGTTTATATTAATTTATTTTAACCTTTACCACGTAAAGGCTTTTATATAAATGAATTATTGTTTTTATTAGAGCTTGACCCCAAAGAAAATGCAGTTTTATGTAGTGAATTTCAAAAGCGGAAGTGGCGTCGCGTTACACTACAGTATCCGGAGAAGTAAATAAATTCGGACTCTGCTTCTTTACGTGGAACGACTTTTAGAAGGCGCATGTTGACGTCTCGGCCATGGCTTTCGCGTGACCGTACAGTTTGAGGGCAAACGCGTCCAAACACGAGGGGAACACCTCGTCCTGAAGTGGTGACTGTTATTTCCAGGGCAACATGCTGCAGCTGGGGGATGAAGTCACGCTCTACTCGGTGGTGTTCGTGGTCGTGCTGCTGACCACCAGGAGCCCCATGTGGTCCACCGTCGTTACTACCTTCATGTACCTCTTTCTTGCTTTGTTTCGATTCCCCCCGGTCCCTGCGAGCCGCGCACAGCAGGTGCTTCACCCAAACAAGGTGTCGGTGATCGCTCACCGGGGCGGCGGACACGATGCTCCGGAGAACACCTTGGCTGCGATCCGAGAGGTGAGTGGGGACTGACTCGCTGTCACCGGGTTCTGCCTGTGGCGATCGAGTGTGACGTGTTAAGGGCGCTTATTGTCGCAATGTTTTCAATAAACAAAGCTAACTTTCGGTCAATTATTGTGAATGTAAAGCGAAGTGATGAGTACAAGTCGACGATATTGACACGATGTGTTCATTCAGGCCAGTAAAAACGGGGCCACTGGGGTGGAGCTGGACCTGGAGTTCTCTGCAGACGGGGTCCCCATATTGATGCATGACGAAACCTTGGATCGCACGACCAACGGGGAGGGGGCGCTCACCAAAATGACTTACTCACAGATGGAGAGACTGGATGCCTCTGCCAAGCATCGACTCAGGTGAAACAATGACAGAAAATTTTATCCTGACAAGTGTAATCCGGGACATTGAGGTCGACTTTCCTCTCACTCTTTCTTGCCTGGATGCTTGATACAGCTTCTACATCTCTGTTCTTGTCTCCTTCAACAGGGAAAAGTTTGCCGGAGAGAAGATCCCGACTCTGGAAGAGGCGGTGGAGGAATGCATCCGACTGAATCTCGTCATATACTTCGACGTGAAAGGACACCCGGATCAGGTGTGGGTTTATATGCTGTTGTTGTTGGACATTATTTTGTCAAACTATCACCTTGTAAGTGGAGAGGCTCAGTAAAGCGTATAGGGATGGACCAGACATTACATTGTCAGAATGCATTAGAGAATTGTCTGAACAGCAGCACACTGTCAAGACGCCAAACCATCGAGATGCAAGGACGACCTTTGACCTCTGCAACTCAGGATCATCCAATCTTTCATTCTTCAATTAGTATTCAATGTTTTTTCATCTTATTCTTGTTGACATTTTAGGAAGTTCATACAGAGACACCCATTAGCATTGGCTTTTCTTACACAGCCATCAGTGTCGTTGAGAGTTCATGACTTTATAAGCTGGCTGCAGGTGGTGCTACAGCATCAAATCTAAGACGAACAATTGCTTCCAAGATGGTGTATGGCCTGGTGTGTTGCATTTGAGACCATGTGATACAGACATGCATGCGTCGTCTGTCTCAGTCTGCTCCCTTAGTCAGTTATTAAATAACAAAACTAGAGAGAAAATCGTCTCTGTTTAGATGCGTAGTTTCTTACTTCTTTCATATCTAATAATACTGTACCTAAAAATACTTTGTCTTTTACTCCATAATACAATTTACATTCATTTTAGAGTACTGCCCTCCCCACCGGTTGGTGTTTGTCCTTGGGTCTCCAGTGTCATTCACTTTCATTTTGAGCACGACTACGTCTGCCTCCGACTCTTGGCTTTGGTTTCAGCGCTGGAGGTTTTGGCGTCAGGACTGAGGGATGTTTGGGTTGGACGCTCGCGTCTAATAGTTGACAGTGTTTGACTGTGCCCCGTGTTGGAAGAATTCAGAGCGGTCTGTTTGTGTAGGTGCTCAGCGTGTCAGAAAGTTGACCGTGGAATAACCATCTGGCTGTGTCTGCCCCTCACAGTCGGCGGCAGCTCTGTCAGCCCTGTACAAGAAACACCCCGTCCTCTACAACAGCAGCATCGTCTGCTCCTTTGAGCCCAAAGTTATCTACAGGGTGAGTGTTCCGGTTTGACAGTGGACTTGTGTGTGTGTTTAAGTTTATCTATCCAAGTGAGGACCAATTTTAGGGAAAACACCTCCTTGTGAGGCCCTTTTGCTGGACCTCACAAGGTTAAGCCTCAATTTGTGGATGAAGTCTTCAAAACAAAAGGTCATTACAATTGGGTTTCAGTTTGGTTCAGAGTCCTGGTTAAAGTCAGCCATGTGTGTTTGGATGGTTAGGTTTAGGGTGAGAGGCTGGGGAAAGGTTTATGGCAATGGTCCTCACAAAGTCCACACTCGGATAGCAATACAAACATATGTGTGTAGCTTGTTAATCCTACTTTGTGGTCCAATTCTCTTGGCAAACACTATCCTTGTGAGGACCGTATGACATTGTGGGGACATTTAGCTGGACCCCACAAGGTTAAGCCTCCACTTCAAAATAACTGGGTCACTATAATTCAGTTTCAGTTGGGTTTAGAGTCCTGGTTAAGGTGAGCCGTATGTTTTTGGAGGGTGAGAGGCTGGGGAAAGGGTTATGGTAAAGTGAAACCTCACAATGTCCCCACAAGGAGAGCAATACAAACGCTTGTTCTGTTTCACTCTTGTCACTGCAGATGAGGCAGACTGACCGTGAGGTTGTGACGGCGCTGACCCACCGGCCCTGGAGCCTCAGTCGGTTTGGAGACGGGAGCCCTCGCTTCTCCTCAGCGTGGAAACAACACTGGATGACGCTGATGGACCTGGTGCTGGACTGGGCTCACCATCACTGGCTGTGGAAGCTCTGCGGCGTCTCGGCGTTCCTGGTGCAGAAGAACTTTGTGTCTCAGTGAGTTTCTAGCAGGTGACGTTCTGAGTCCTGACGTTCTGCACTCACCGTGTTGGTCTCCTCAGGGATTATGTCCAGTACTGGAGCCAGAGAGGGGTGGAGGTGGTGGCCTGGACCATCAACACCGGAGTAGAGAAGGATTACTATCAGGAGCTTCTTCAGGTCAACTACATCACCGACAGCCTGGTGGAGGACTGTGAGCCACATTACTGACAATACTGACTTCACCAATACGTACTGTGATCATCTCAGGACTGCTGTAGTGGATTATCACCACCCGAGGTTTGTTATATTGCAGCGCAATTGGCCTAAACATTATGACCAGGCATCTCACATATCCCACTGATCAGTGGAGGAGTCATCACAGCATGTCTCCTCAGAGTCACTGTGTCAGGAGTGAGGCTTTCCTCATAGCTAGTCATGTGATTTACAGGACGTTTATTTCCATCACAGTGCTCCTGTTGGCACCAAACTTCTCTTGAAATGAAATAAAATACTGTCCTTCACATGAATGATTTTCCTGCTCTTTTAAATGTGGCATTTTAAGCTTCAAAATTTGATTTGATTTGTCAAATATTTATCACATCATTTATAGGATTTTAATAGAATTTGTATACATCCATGTATGGCATTTTAACTATAATGATTTTGTTACGATGAAACGGTAAAAAATTTTCTTGGATGACAAATATGTAATGATGAGTCAGCAATAAGCGTGTGTTCTGCAGAATGTTTCAGGGTGCTGATTTGTTTTCTCATTTCAGGAATGCTGTTATTTATCGTTATTAATAACAACGACAGTTCAACAGTTAAAACTGCAGGTTTCAGTTTGACAGAAAGGTGCAATTAAAATCATTTCTAAAGTCAAATACAAGTTTCTTGTGTTTTCTTTTTTTTCCAGTTCAAGATTGCTTCAGGTTTGGGGAAAGTATTATGTAAATGCTGTTACGATAATCGGGGGAAAAAAGGAAGTGCAAATATGTATTTTTGTTTCACCCTGTAACGACTTCTCACCAGGCAGATAGAACGTGACCGCAACGTAACACCTCACTGCTGGGGTCAGCGTCCACTGTCTGTCCGGAATAAAGGCCACTCTTTGTACTTTGACTCCTTGAGAATGTTTTCATTTTCTACCTCTTACTCAGCGCTGGACTCGGCAGTGATACATTGACCGTCTGTGTGTTGTCTGGGCTGTTGATAATCTGCTCCTGCTTTGCGTCAGACGATGACTGACCCTGACATCTGACTCTTAATATGAATCCAGAATTGAAACATGGAAATTGAAATCCCGGCTCTTGATCTTGTTGTCATGCACTTGACTGTTAGGTTTTGCCTCAGATCACATTTTTATTAGGTGAAAGGTGGAAACTGGCCCGGCCCACAAAACACAAATTTGGGGGGCGTGTAGTGGCGTCACCGGAGGAGGGGGGGGGTGGTCACCAGCTGACCAGAGTCATCTGAAGTTCGGAGGCGGATGTGAATGTAAGCAACTTCAAAATAAAAGATTAGCAGCAATTCCATTTGTTTTTCTATAAACCAAACGTGATACGTTTTGCGGGCTGGCTAAATAAGATTGGGGTGATTCAGCAGAATTGGTTATTTTAATCGGTTGAGAATTGTTTACTCACGGTATCTTTATAATCAACACGGTCGTTTTCTTTGTTTTTCAAATTTATGTAGTTGACGACTTCTCAACAGGCACATACAAAGTTACCACATCGTAACCCCCCAGTGTCCCGTGTCTGGCCAGAACTTCTTTTTTTTTTTCAAAATATGTATTCAAATATCCCAAGTTATTTTTTAAGTTTGAGTTATATGGGAAGAGCGGTGGACACAAATATATATATATATATATATATATATATATATATATATATATATATATATATATATATATATATATATATATATATATATAGTGTATTTAGTGTATTATTTTTATTTGTGTCCATATATATATATATATATATACTTTTAATTTGACAGTCACTTCCGGAAGTGTTTGGATTCGCGGCATCCACCTTGACGGTGGAGTAGCGTGACAATTTTCCGTCCTGATGAAAACACTGCGTCCTTGTATCGTGTCAAGCAACCGGCGCCAGAAGCGAAGCATCAGCGGGTCACGCACTCCAGTGTCCGGGCCGCAGCCAAAGGTGGTCCGGGCTGTAGCGGCTGGCAGACTGACCTCCATGTGGAGACGCGTTCTCCTTGGATGACCTACACGCAACGGATCACCTGCCGCTCCTGTGGATTTGTGTCGCGGGACCGAGTGCGAGACTCCACCGCAGACTCCCGGTCCGGTCAGCTGACTCGGTGGGGGGGGGGAGGAAAACGTGGCGACGTTTCTTCGACTGACTTGGCTGGAAGTTGCACGCGCCACATGATGTACACGATCACCCGAGGACCCAGCAAACTGGTGACACAGCGAAGGACAGGTGAGTTGAACCCAGGCGTGATGCAACTCGACATCACTTCAGTGACGACGCATGCTGCTGTGACGTCAGCGGTCGAACACTGACACCGTTTCTGCCTCAAGGTCCCACTCAGCAAGTCGAGAGCAAGTTCTCCGAGCCCAAGTTCCGACCCACGTCCTGGCTCTCGTCGAAGTAAGTGAACTCGAGACGCGTGGGCCCGAAATACTCGACACACGTGGGTTGTCCGGCGCGATCATGTAACTCACCGTCGTGACCCGGCTGACTGCGATGTTTCCATCGTCGGACGCTACCTGGGACGGTGCGTTCACGGTCGGTCAGACACCAGTGTTATGTCTGCGTGTCGCCCGTGTGTAGCCAGACGAGAACAATTCCAACCAGAGAGAAATGGTTGAATTTCTGTCAAGTCAGGGCCAACATCAGCGGCCCGGGAGGATATTTGAGTTGGAGTTCTGGTTTCTAACTTCTCTCTGAACAGTTTGTTCAGTAAATATTGACTGCCTGCGAGTGAATTAGTGACAAACAAATAATCACTTAAATTCATCAGTAACTGGAGTTTTCTTCTATTTTATTTTATTTCATTTGTGTAACATTGACTATTTATAGGACTGTAAGTCGTTTTTTTATTATTTATTTACATGTACTGCTGAGTATTTTTGTGACATTTGTTATGAATCTAATCGTTTCATATTTTTCTTCTCTGCACTTTCTCTTCTTTTGATGCTAACAGTTAGCATCACACTGTTAGCATCAAAATTCAATTGTGTCATGCTGATTCTATTCATAGTTTGGACAAACTCATCCGATAACATAACTAAACACTGGTGTGCAGCAGGGTTGCATCAGCGGAAAGTTTTGTGGGAAGCGTGTGGCAGAAATCCTGTCATGGCGGATGTTGCATATTAAAGCTCCAGAGCATCTTGGATACACTTTTGAGGAGCCAAGAATATCTTGATAAACAACCAGTGGGTCATGAACAAGCTGCAGGATGGAGTGAAACCCAAAGCAATAAATGGTCATTCTGAGTGTGAGAGGGAACCAGAGTCCCAGAAGGAAACTCAAACAAAGTGCAGTCTGAGCCACATCAGTGCTAAGTTGGTGAAATATTTGAGCTGAAAACTGACGATAAATGGTTGAAATGTCTTTTCTGCACCTGCAGCGCTCCTCCTCCAAAGATCGTGTTCAACCGTCTGAACGGGAAACGCTACCACAGCAGCACCACGCTGCAGAGCAACGGCGCTGCAGAGGGATTCACGCCCGCGCACGAGGAGAACGTCAGATTTGTGTACGAAGGTGAGACGCGACGCTGCTGCTGCATGTGGGTGAAAGGGCAGCGCCAGGACACAGGTCTCCAGCCCGAGGGGCCAGGAGTTGTGAGGATTAAAGACTGCTGAACTTTACCCTCCAGTGACTGACGGTTAAGAGCATCAAACCCTTCCTGGTGTCGTTCAAACCCTCGTCATCTGTGAGCTGAATAAGTCTGTAGTACTTTACTTCATTTTGCCTGTTTTTTTCTACATTTATATCTTCAGTATTTTTCATATTTAGTGCCACTTTCAATATCTTTTTCTGCTTAATATTTTGACATTTGGCCCTTATGCATTCTCTATTATTAACCTGAGCTGAGAATAGACAACTTTTTTGATTTCACTATTATGTTTTTTTTTCTTTATATGCACATACAATTTAGCAAGCATTGTATAATATATCATAAATGAAAAATTATCATATTATTAGTTACCCATGTTTAATTTTTTTCTTATTTTTTTATGTATTTATTTATATTTTAGAATACTGAATACAGACATTACAGAAAAAAATTTGCTTTTTTGCCACACCCGTTGCGAGCATTCTTCTCAGATGTGAAGACAAAGCTCGCCCGGAACATATGTTATATAACATGTTCTCAAACATGTTGCACCTGACTCACCTGCTCCTTGTGTTTCCTGCAGCGTGGCAGGAGGTGGAGCAGAAGCTGGAGGTGGTGGGAGAATCCAACACTCGACAGGGGCCCGTTCATTACGCCGAGAAGACTCCCGGCGCTGTGATGAAGAGTATGTTCCCACCTCTTCCTCCTCTCTCTCGCCAGTTTTGAACCTGACTGCGAATCATGAAGTCGGCATCTTCAAAGGAAGTTGAAGTCGTAAATCTGAAGCGAGGACAGGGGGGACAGACAGCCAGCTTCCTCCCCTGCACTGTTTTGCATTTGCAAGTTTCCTTTATTTGCCCCGTAATTCTTCCAACAAGAGCCGTTTTATTTGTGTCACTGTCATGACAGAATGCATAGTGTTGATGTGCATTGTGAACCAAGAGTTCATGAGAGAATTCAGATTCAGAGTTGTATTATTATTATATAATAATAATTTATATATATATATTTTTTTTTTTTTCTATCGTTGGATGTTCTTTATCATGATGAGGTGGAATAAAAATTTGCTATATATGTAATTTTATATCATAAAATGTGACCATGAAAAAAATAAGAACATTGCACTGATGCCTACAAATAAATAATTAAAATAAAAATAATATTCTATTGCACAGACAAATGCTTTTGGCTCTTCATGAAAGAAATTGATTTCAGTATCTTAAGACAATAGCCACCTACGGTATAATCTCCTCCTGTTGCTCCGCAGACTTCGTGCCCATCGACCTGGAAGAGTGGTGGGCCAAGCGTTTCCTGGCCAACATCGCCAGCCTGTCATGACGGCCGGGTCACTGGAGGTGGGACGGGAAGCAGCGTGTTGACGCTTCACCTACAGCCGAGAGGATCTAAAGGGCTACCGGTCTCTCTGAAGCTGATTCATCGCCTTGCTTTGCCTGCTGCTGGACGGTGAATGCACTACACGAAAGCCGCCACGTTGGCTTCCAGAACTGTGGTGGTGGTGATGTGACGCCTATTTTCTCTTCTGGAATGTGTGGCTGGTTAGATGTTGAGGTTTTTCTGCTGGTTTTTGACTAAATCATCTGTAGATGTTTGTCTACTGAACAGCTGAAGTAAAAATGGCTTTTTTTTTTAAAAAGTGAGTGTGAAGATGGCAGTTTATTCCTGAAACACGCCGACACATTAGACAAATATTTACCATCATACAACCTAAAAACTAGAAATCAAAGAGGCATTGATGGAGTGAAACCCTCAGTGTTTCATGGTGGCCCTCTGTCATTCGAAAGCCTGTTGACCTTTAACCTGCGCCACACAGTGAAGCAGCGTTTCCCTTCAACACTCAAACCTCCACAGGCGGAGAACCGCAAGCAGAAGATCCAGGCTAAGCTCGTGGGTCTGGGCAACAGTCCTTTCTCGAAATCTTCACTTATTTATTTTCACAGTAATATCATAAAACTGAACAATAAAAACATTTTAAAGTAAATGCTAAAAGAAACTCAATTCATGAGACATCATGGTAAACTTTTTCAAACCGCTGGAGCGGCTCGCTTCCTGCTGGCCACCTTGCTGCCCGTCTTCTTCACCCGCCTGCGGGTGGGTGCCGCCTGTCCAGGTTTGGCGGTGGTAAAGGTGATGCACTGCGAGTCCAGGTAGTCCATGAGCTTGGCGGCTCCCAGACGGACGCCTGCCTCCTTCAGCCGCCGCTGCAGGTCGGACAGCACCAAAGGCTGGTACTGGAGGATCTGACTGTGAAGCGCCGGGTCAGACAGGATGAAGGAGCGCACGGCCTGCAGGCGCTCCTGCAGCCGGGACACTGCCTGAGACGCAGACACGACCCCGTCGCTGTCCGAGTCACCGTCGGAGGACAAGCACAACTCTGGGTTGGACCTGTAAAGGGAACATGAAGCGTGAACTGCAGACGATGCAGGAGACCACAGTGGACATAAGAAGCTCCTGCTCTCACACAGACATCAGCTTAAGCTTGAAAAGGCAGGAACACCCCAACAAAACTCATGCCTCCTCCCACCACTAGATGGCAGTATTTCCCGTTAGCTCACAAACAAGCGGCGTCTATGAATGTGATAAATCCAACAAAAGAGAAATTGAGCCACGAGAACTGACCAGAAACGCGCATGAATTCAACAATGCAGCTGATCTACCTTGTAGCTGGACAAGTCTTTCGGTGACCCACCTGTCAGACTCCGCTGTCGATGAGGTGGTGGAGTCCTGCGATGCAGACAGAGACTCAGCCTCCCTCTCTGACTCCCTCAGGCCGTATTTGGCAGGCGAGCTGGCGGGCGGCGCTCTGGGCTCTTTAAACGTGACGCTGTTGGTGGAAGGGAACAATCTCCTGCCGGGTCCCATCGAAGCCACCGCAGGTCCCTCTGTCCCTGCGGACGGGGGCTCGCCTTCCGAGTCAGAGCTCACCAGCTGATGGGTGTACTGGTGGATCTCCTTCAGCTTGAGGACCATCTGGCGCTTGGGTAAGGGTCGCACACCAAACCTGTGCAGTGAAAAAAATGAAAAACCATAGGGTTGAAAATGAGCAGCTTGGTGGAGGTCTGCGCTCTCCAAGTGCGTTTCTGGTAAATGACGTCATGGCGGTGTGGTGAAATGTGACGCCATCATGTCACAGTGTCTCTCTGGAGACTCACCTGTTGAGTATGTTCTTGAGCTCCGGCGTGTCCATGTCAGAGTAGTGAGGCATTGGTGTGATGGGCACCAGAGAGCGACGCTTCTTACGCGCCGCGGCTGAAGAGACAGAAGCCGATGGAGACAGGAAATAAACAACTGTGCTCTTAACGTACGTGTTTCCAACTGAAGAAGAAGTGCACTGACCCGGTGTTTTGAGCTGGGGCGGAGGATTTAAGCGCTCTGCCAGAGTTAGCGGCTCCTCCTCCTCGTCCTCCTCCCAGCTGTCCCAGATACGAGAGTCCAAAAGTCCCACCTCAGGCTTCTCCTGTGTGAAGGAGGATGATGCAGCCTGGTGCTCTGGACTCCCTGCGTCTGGGGCGTGGAAGGGTCGGACTTGAGGAGGTGTCGCAGGTTTGTTTGGCGGCGACGGACACTCTCTGTCGCCGCTGTCTTCCAGCCTCAGACTGAAGCAGCCAGGATTCTCAGGCGCGTCCACGCACGCATCAAGACCCCAGGAATCATTGAAAGCCATGGGAGGTTCGTCCATGAACATGAAGCTCTGCTGGAAGCTGGTCTCACGTGTTTCACCCTCATCACTACTCTTCCTATCCTGCACCCCCGAGCTCTTTGAGACGCCTGCAGAGTCGCTGGTGGACTTCATGCGCAGGTCACTACAAGATGGCTCCTCTGAAAAGTCAGACATGGGGTCAAGGTGGAAGCTTCCCACCTCTTTCTCCTCAGGGCTCCTGCTCTGTTCCAGACTTTGTTTTTCAGCTGTGGTGTCGAGTGGGGACGGAGCAGGAAGTGCCAAGGGTTGGTCTGACACCTGCAAGTTCACCGGCGTGCTGCTGTAGACTTTATGCTGCTGGTGCATCGGCGTGTGCTGGATGGAGGCACTCGGGCACGGAGGAGGACGTGCCATCACACTGCATGGTGAAACTGAAACACTGACCTCTTGGCTTCTTTGTAACCTGGAGATGGCGCTGAAGGAGGCTGAGACCTGGAGTGGCGCTTTGCTATCATCGGGTGAATGAGGAGAAGAGTGGGAGGAAGAGTCACTTTTGGGGAACAGCTGCAGTCTTTTCGCCTCAGCGGAGCTTTGTTTCCTGGGTTGCACTGGTGTGGAGGGGATCAGCCAAGACACCTCTGGGGAGCAGTCGTCCAGACTCTGCTCACAGCTGGGAGCAGGTTGATGTTGAGCAACAGGACTGAGCGATGGTTTGAGTGTCTCAGCGACGTCATTAGGCGCAGGCAGGTCAGGTGAAGACGGAGGGTTGACTGGACTCTGAAGAGCAGCCCCCTCACCATCATCACTGGAGTCTGACAAAACTATCAACTCAGGCTCCTTCTTCAAGAGAGGTGGAACAAGAGAAGCTGGCGAGCAGATAGTACGGGGACCTTGGCTCTCTCTTTTCACACCCAGGTCTTCTTTTGAACTGTTGTGTCCTGCCTCACCTCTGGCCCCAAATGTGTCCCCGTCCACAGGCGACACGCCGGCGAGGGGCAGGTTAGACGTCCGAGGACTGAAGGGCAGATCGTCCACCACGCTGCCAGATGAGTGAAGCAGTGTGTAGGCAGGAGCTTTAAAAGAGCTGTGTGTTTTTGGAGGAGTGGATTTAGGAGCGCCATCCTCTGGGTCGCCTCCGTCCGAGTCTGAAAACAGGCGATTGTATGTGCTCTCAAGATTACAGTCGGAGACTTTACTTAATCCAGAGGGACTTTTCAGCTGTGTAAACTTCTCTCCAGTATTCCTCTCCTCCTCCACGCTGTCCAGCTCTTCCTCCTTCTTCCTCTGCGTGGCAGCAAACTCATAAATCTCCTCCAGCTCCTCCTCATTCACCAGTTCCTCCTGGAGCTCCTCTCCACCTGGAGCGACCTCATCACCATCTACTTCAAGACCTTTGCAGTCATCCCTTTCTCCGTCTTCCACTTGGTTCTCATCCTCCTCCTCCTCCCTCCACATGGAGTGGATGAGCTCCATGAAAAACTGGTCTGTGACGTTACTCGGATGATGTTCTTGGACCATGTTGTCATCATCACGGCCAGTTGTCGTCTCGTCCGGACCAAGCTCACAGAGCTGCTGCAGCTCCTGTAAGTCATACCTTAACAACACAAGAAGAGAGTTACACTGTTGAAAAACCACTTCACTCTAACACTGATTCAGAGTCCACAACATCATGGCCAGCAGGCGACAAAAAACAAATACAGCTAAAACATGCACAGAAAATATTCTCTTTAAGTCAAAATATATTAGCTGCAATTAAAAATAAATTAAGATTTCAGTCCAAAAACTTGATCTCTTCTCTCAGCTCTAACCACAGAGCACTGTTCTAGGGCCTAAACACCATGACAACACATGCGACTCTGCTTTTCATAGATGGTCTGCAGATCTAAGTGGGAAAATCCTGACCTGTGTTGTCCACAACCCACCAGGATTTGATAAGAAACTACCCCTCAGAGCACTTACCCTTTACCACCAACCACATGCTGCCTCAATATCCCTCCCTCACACATCTTTAGGGCGAGCATTTAGATGCCCATGTCTGGTTTTAGATCAGGACACTGCACCGAAGCAGCCACTCTTACAGCTTGCAGCAGCAGCAGCAGGCATGGGTGAGAGCAATGTTACTGCATTGCATCCACCCCTGGCTGGGAATCAAAGGCATTCTGCTTAGTTGGTTGGGGCTTCATCCACAGCAGAATGTACATGTGGAGTTCCACAAGGTGTCATTTTAGGCCCTGTCCCATTTTCATCTACGTGCCACCTCAATAGAGGGATAGTATAGCACAGCATAGCCTGCCTGAGGAGACCCGAGAATGCATGACCATGCACCTCCACCCTTAAAAACGTACTTTTTTACACTTGCATTAACATATTATTCACCTATTTTCTTGCAAATCCCTGCTTTATCCAACCACATCCAGGTCCCTGTGGATATGTACACATGTACAGTATGTGTACACAAAGACATCCCGGTCATGGTAGATAGCATTTAACTGGTTTACTGACCCTGTTTTGTTGGGCTGTTGAATTGAAACACCAACCTGGATGCCAGTTCCAGAACATGAGGAAGCAGTGATGCTGTGAGGGAAACCTGGGCTGTATAGAGGAACTGCAGCAGAGCCAGCACAGCTTCTCCAGGCACGTCAGTGATCAGCACTCTCCGAGCTTCAGCCAGTCCTTCCTCCTTCACCCCGAAAGCTTCTTCATGCACCTGTCATCCCAATCATTATGTCATGATGACAGGTCATCTTTTTCTTCTTCACATTTCTACTCATGAACAGTTACCATTTCCGCCAGCAGAGGGCAGCGAGCGTACAGCATGAACGAGTGCGCGAAGTAGACTTCTCCACTGTCCACTTGAAGCTGCACATCGCTGAGTTGAGGATTGTTGACCATGCTGCTTAAATCCGAGGAAAGTCTGGACAGCGCACCCTATTGAGTGGACAAGAGAAAACAAACAATTAAAGACCGTTTAAAGAAAATGTACAACATTGCAGTGAACCTACGAAGCGGTGACCGCTGTGTGTATTTGCTCCTCCTGCTCCTTCTTTGACTGGGAGAGTTGCTTCAGGTAGAAACCCACTGACACGCTGCTTAGAGTTCATAGATGTCTCATGTGGGAGGAAGCCACTTAGCTGCAGGTTTGAAGAAACACAGGATCTTTTGTCTGCAGAAACACGGTAAAACAGTCTGAAATGTGCCAGCTGGTGTGTTGTGCCGAAAGGAAACCTGTCACAATAATAGGAGCAACAAAAAAAAGCCCAACAACAGCGTTACCTTCAACACAACCTTCAGCACTGAAGCCACACTGGGTGAAAGTGAGGCCGTCCTCCGCCAGCTCCATCAGGTCTCTGAGGCTCTGGCTGCCCATTGGAAGCGCCAAAGTTCCGGGAGTGGATGGAGCTGAAGAGCAGGAGGCCGTCTGGGACGAAGGCAGAGTTGAACTTGGGGGTTTTGTGATGGGAGTTGATTCCCTTGCAGGTGGATCGCAAGGATTTTGTGTGGGGATGGCATCAGAGGAAGCACCAGCTACCTGCAGCAAAATTGATATTACAAACTGTCATTACTGAAAAACCATGTTGTTACAGATTCTCAACATAACCAGGCCCCGGGTTCTTACCACAGGTGGTTTCCAAGGTTGGATGAACTCCTGAAGCTCTGGAGAATAGAAGTCAGTGATGGCTGCTTCTTTGACTAGTGCGCTCTTCTGCCAAAGGGGGGCGGTGCCACTCCAGGCAGGCAGGCTGCTGGGGCACAGCGTTGGGGTGGGGGGTGAGGCCGCACGATTTTGTAAAAGAAGAGCAGAAACTCGGTCCTGCAGCCTTTTAAGAGCCTCTTCTGCATCCTGAATCAGAAGCAGCGGAGGCGGACGAGTAACGGCACCTCTTCTCTTCTTCCCACGACTCTTCCCTGCTGAAGGTGGAGCAACAGACTCCGATGAAGCCAAACAGCCACTCTTCATTTTCAAGGCACCGTGTACAAATGACCACGACATAACTGCTCTATGAAGGTGGGTGGCTTTGAGCATGTACATCCACTTTGTCTCAGACTTCCAGAGCTACTATTACTGACAGACAGCAAAAGTTAATGGCGGAAATACGAACGAAAGAAGAGGAAGCGTTTGGGTCAAATGAAAATAAATATGAAAGTAAAATGCCCTCTTTTAATTCACTTTAATGTAGATTATTCACCATTATAAAGTCTTGTGTTGTGCTGTGGTAATAACTGTTTTCTCACAGTGTGTCTCATACCCTGAATTTAATATAGAAAGAATGACTGGCAAAACTTGCATGATTGAGGGTTACCTGCATCCGCACACCACTTCAAGCTCATGCCCACTGCAGCAGTGTCTCTCTGCTGCTCCGTCTCCTGCTCCAGCAGAGAGGACGACAGAGCCAGAGCCACCATTGTTTCTTCATCCAGGGGTTCTGTCTTTTTCCTAGACTTCCTCTGTGCTGGATGCTTGAATGCTCCTTTTCTTTTGGTGCCTCCAGTCTGGACACTGAGCAGGAAGAGAAAGATTCACCACCACCATGACCCTCACACAAGTCAGAGTTCACTGTGATATGGAACTTGTCCTTACATGGGCTGGGCCACATGCTGCACTTCTTCTCGCTGTCTCTGCAGAGCCTGCAGCAGCACCGCCGGGGACACTCCCATGTCAGAGGAGCAGCGCTTCAAGTGGGACGAGCGACTCTTCTGGGATTTAAACTTCTGACCACAGATGGGACAGTCAGGGAGGCCAGCAGCAGCAGATGGAGGATCAGGATGTGGATGTTCACTCTCATCCAAACACCTGTGACAGGATTATTCAAGTAAAAATAAATACTTTAGACTATTCAGATCAATGAATTTGAAACATCTAATCCCACTTATTTCCACAACAGATTAAAGATGCGACCTGTTGGTGTGCTGCATTCGGCCCTCAGGTGTCATGTGGGAGAGGTCCCTTTGGCAGATCTGACAGAAGTAGAGGCCTCCATCCTCCAGGTTGACAGTCTGGACTGCAGCTGCCTCCCGGTCCAACTCCTGCTGCAGATGCAAGGCCAGGGCCTCGTCGCTGTCCACATTCAGGAGGCAGGATTCTGCTCTTTCTGGACAGCGAGAGAAAAAGAGAGTGTCGAATGAATGCGCTCTTTGTGATTTATTGATAAAACGTAATTACACAAAACAAGATTTGAGCTCATCTGTGGACTTTGGACAGGGATTATAGTGGGTCATTTCTAACAAAATAGCATTCACTATTTTCCCTGCAATTTCATGTACATTTGCTTGACTACTTGATCAGAGAACACAACCATCCTACAAAGAGCCAACACTTATTTTGCAGACAAACTTCCACGGAATGCACCATCATTTAAGTGTCCTGTACCCTAACCTCTGTCTACAGTTCTAGAACAAGTTTTCCCTAGAATTCTTCAAGAGTTTTTCTCACCTTTGGATGAATGTTGCAACAAAGGATCGGTTTCACTCTCTTGCTTTGTTTGTCTGTGTACCATCTTCTGAGGACTGGCTCTCTTGAACTGCTGCATCCTGATGAGCACTTTCTCTTTAGCAGTACATCCTTCCAATGACTGCAGGCCCATTTCAGCAGGCTCGGCAGAAAGTCCAGAAGGTGATGGCCCGACATCGCCTGAGTCATGTCCATTCTCTGTACCGACCACTGTTGAAGTCGTTTCAGGACAAACCGCCTGACTCCCATGGGCAGCGTTACTTCTCGGGGCTCCATCTTTTTTGTTGACTTGTCTTCTCTTATTTCCAACAGACGGCTGACTAGACTGGCTGTCCTCCTTTTTGTTGGGTCTGCTGCTCTTCTCTGGTTTCTTACGGACACGTTTCAGACCCTTGGAAAAGAGCACCACAAAATCCTGATCCGAGTCGTCCATGACTGGGTTGGTTTCTCACATTCACATTTCAAGGGAGCAGATCTCCTGAATGATCCTCCATGAGGAGCCGATACTGACTGATGGCGTCACCGTAGTTCCATCTGTAAATAAAAAAACAGTTAAATTGTCATTCATTTACTTTACCTCATTACGATAAAACAATACAGACGAAGCTATATGGTCAACTTGTCACCAAACACACACATTTTAATCATCAATATCAGAGATTATTAGTAGCTTTTGCGTAGTTTATGATATGTAAACACAACAGTTAGCAGGGATGCAGCTATCATGCTGACCTTACTGTATGCGACCAACTCTTACCAGTGTTCGGTGACTGTGTTCATGCGCGCTAACGCCCATTGTTGTTCCTCATGTGTATCGCTGAGCTGCGGTGTATTTACTTGATGAAGCAAACAGTCTGAAGAAAACATGGAGGCGTCCCTCTCTTTTCAAAATACTCCACTTCTGACCGCTTCATCTCTGACTTCCGGTTACGTCAGCATTACGTGCGTATCACGTGACCGGCCAACCATTTGTAATTTGTATTGATTTCTTTTTTAGTTTTAATATTGGAAGGTGGGTTCTAGTAATTTCAGGTTCTATTTAGTTTGTCTTTCAGCATGAGAACATTTTATTTATTTGCGCCTCTGCGACGCAACCCACAATGGCAAGCGGTCTCATCAGATGTCACGTGATCTTCGTGCAGCAGATGTTTTGATTAATCCGAGCATTTCTGTACTTCCTATTCACCCTCGAATGAAAATGTATTCCACTTGATTTCTATTTTCCTTATCGCTCACCATTTCTTTGAGACGTGACCATGTCAGGAATTAACTTTTAAATACTACTCTTCCAACCATAACATATTCATATTATACATTCATCATATATTCAAAGCTACATAGAGTTCTGATAAATAACTATCATATGGTCTATTTGCATAGAAGTAGCACACTATTACAAACCTGATGATCCGCAGCAATGTTTGGAAAAATAAATGTCAGAAACAAACACACCAACAGTGACAGTCTCACTTAGTCAACAGAGCACCACCGTTCTCCTGTTGCACAGTTTATTTAACAATATTGTATATAAGTAAGAAATGAGTCTTTTACCAGTTTATACAGTGATTCAATTCTCTCTTCCTTATATTTATAATATTTTGCTTAATAACTCGATTTACAATAGGAGAAAGAGGAATTCCCCAATTCAAGTTTCCTGCGAGAGGAACAAGGTCTGTATCTCTCGATGTTCCCTTCATCCTCGGAGAGCATAAGACTTAGTGTCAAATTTGGAGGACGGGGCCCATATAGGGATCATTCCACCACAGCTTTGGGAGCTGGTAATCTTTCTCACACTCTCTTTACACTTTACAACATTTGTATGACAAAAAAACAAAAACAAAACAATATGACAGCTCTTCTTTTTATATCAACGTCGTTCACTTCTACACCTGTAGGATTCACCGTACTGGGACAGACACTTTTTGTGTTTGAGTGAGTGTGTTGGTGGTTTTCGTGTGCCTGCATACATGCGTGCTTTGACCTACACAACCTACGCAATCCGTTTCCTAGTTAATACAACTGAGTGCTCTTCATACACACAAGACGGAAGGGGGCGGGCTCTGTCCCTGAACGCATCATAGAGTACAACAAATTATTACAATTCCCCAAATCGGCAGCTTGAGAAAAATAACCTGGCCCAATTCCCACATTGATTTTTCTTTTTTTAACATCAACACAAAACGATTCTTTTCCCCCAACAGTACAAAATAAAGAGATATGAATAGTAAAATGATTTGTACATTTTTCTTTCTTAAAAAAGGGCATGAAAGCATACAAGAACAAACCAAAAATAAGTTGAGTATTGAACATTTGGTCTCAACCAAAAATATATTCTGTGATTCAAATTTCGATTCAGTTGCAAATTCCTCCATGTCATAAGAAACACCAATCATTCTTTTCTGGAAACAATGAGGTGATCTTTTTTTTTTGTTTTGTTTTGTCTGAAGACCAAATTTTTTTTTTTCAGATTTTTTTTAAACAACATCTTAAACATTTTACACGTCAGTACAAAAAGATGATCTCAACTTTATAAAGAGCAAACAACAACAAAGGGAACAAGAAGAGGCAGGGATGGGAGGATTGTGTTCTTCAGTTCCCAGAGGAAATGCTACAATCCCTCCACAAACTTCTCCAGAGTGTCTCCTGTGGCATCTCCCACCAGACCCAGGTCACTGTTCAGTCCTCCTCTGTTGGGAGTGTTGAGCTGCGGTAGCATTGCGCTTTGTTCCTGTGCCCCTAAATGTACCTGTTCCAAGGACCCCGACAGAGGGCCCCCAAGTCCAGGGTGGGGAGAACCTGAGTGTGATGCTGGCGGATGTTGCGGTGAGGGTTGGGGTTGAGTCTGGATCTGTGGTGACGGACTGGAATGTGGCGGCAGCTGCTGTGTCGGTGGACACGGGGACTGTACAGGGGCTGGAGAGCGGACCTGGTTGCCAAGACTGCTACCTAGTGCAGGCTGGCCAGGGATGTGAGGTCCACCTTGAGGCTGGCCGGCCAGCAGGTGGGTCTGAGGGCTCATGGGGCTGGGCTGAGCAGGGGAGCCCATCTGCTGCTTGAGTACGGCCTGCTGCTGCTGAGGAAGCTGCTGCTGCTGCTGCAGCATACGTTGGTGCAGTAAATTCTGAGCGGAGTCAATTCCCATACCTGGCTGGGCCATCTGAGTCATTGGTGGGAGTTGACCCATTGGCCCACCAGCAGGGGCGCCACCAGCCTGCATTGCAATCTGCTGTTGCTGCTGCTGTTGTTGTTGTTGTTGTTGTTGTTGTTGCATGCGGAGTTGGGAATAGGTAGCCGTAGAAGCCTGAGCGGGAAACTGGCCTGGGTGGCCCTGAGGCATCACTCCTTGCTGCTGCTGCTGTTGTTGTTGTTGTTGTTGTTGCTGCTGCTGTTGCTGTTGCTGCTGCTGCTGCTGTTGTTGTTGCTGCTGCTGCTGCTGCTGCTGACGGAGCTGGAGCTGGCGCCGATAGTGCTCTTGAATTTGAGCTTGAGCACCTAATGCAGCCATTCCTTGAGCAGAAGGCTGCTGTGGTTGCTGAGGGGCCATGCCTGGCCTCTGCACCGTTCCTCCTGGCAACGTCATGGTCTGCATCTGTGGCATCCCTGGCTGCTGCGGCTGACCTGCCTGCTGTTGCGGCTGATTGGCCTGGTACTTGGCTGTTCGCTGTTTGATGAAGGCAGCCATCAACTGAGGGTTTGACTTCAGGATGTTCAGAACCTGCTGTTGCTGCTGGGGTGAGCTTGGGGACTTAAGCGTGCGTAGAAGGTCCTGAAGGGCATTTGGTGCGATAGCGCCTAGTCTTTGCGGCGTCTGTGGCCGGGCACCAGGCTGCTGTGGTATGAGCATCCTCTGGGCCTGAGGGGGCTGCTGCCCTGGTGGGATCATAGCTCGCTGCATGGTCATGGCCTGGTTCTGTCCTGGCACAATACCTGGCTGTTGAGTCTGAGCTGTCTGCATTGGCCCTGTAGCTCCCGGCCACTGTCCCGGGGCCATGCCAGGCTGCATTACCTGTGGCCCCCGAGGTCCTGGAACCATCTGCATCGGTGGCTGCATCGGCCCAGTCATCCTTTGTTGTGGCTGCTGCGGGTTCATAGGCAAACCATTTATGTTGACACGGTAGTTCTGCTGGTTCTGTTGGGCCTGTGCCATCATCTCAATGTGCCTTGCCATTTGCACAGCAGCAATGGGAGGCTGCTGCGGAAGCTGCTGCGGTTGCTGTGGAGGCTGGGGAATGGGGGACGGCTGCTGGTGGTGAGGGGATGCCTGAGGCCCAGGTTTACCCTGAGACACCGCTGCCTGAGGTTGACCATTTCGAGATGCATTAGAGAAAGCGGGCGACATGACCCCAGCTGAATTGGGGGTCTGCGGCTGATTGGAAAGCGGCTGCTGGGGCGTTTGAGGTGTATTGGGCTGCACATGGGAAGTGGGAGTGCCGGGGGTCGCTGAAGCAGGTGGGGAAGGGAGTGGCATAGTTCGTCCTTGCATGGTGGCCATTCTTCTTCTCATGAGTTGGGCCTGCTGGAGCCGATGCTGCAACTGCTGCTGCCGCAGCTTGTGCTTGATGTTCAGGCAGAATGGGACAGGACACTTGTTCTCTTGACAGTGCTTTGCATGATAACAGCACAGAGCAATAAGTTGCTTGCAGACAGGGCAGCCACCATTGGTTTTGCGCTTGCAGCCCTTGGTGTGTTGCACCACTCTCTTCATCTTCTGGCAAGAGGGCAAAGAGCAGTTTGCATTGCGACACTGGCAAGCGTGAACCAGGGACTGAATGCAGCGCTGGATACTGAGGCGACGGCTCTCCTGTGGGCTCTTGGAAGCCTCTCCACCCTGGCTGTTGCTGTCATCGTCCAGGCCAAGTCCCCACTTAACCATGTGGTGCTCGTGGCCCTTTGTGTTATAACAATTGATACACAGATCAAAGTCCTGAAAAAGGGAGGATACCAATATGTGAATAATCAGGTTTGTTGACATTTCAAAGCCAGAATCACAGCAGTTGTAGCGACCACATACCTCGCACACGGTGCAGTGCCAGCGGGTTTCCACGTGGTGCTTGCACTCGTTGCAAGTGTAGACAAAACGATCCTGCCCTTGGTTGTGCAGCTCGACTAGCATGCACATGGTGCTCCACTTGCATCTCCTGAGAGAGCTGAACTCCCAGTGTTTATCCCTGGCAAGAGTGAGAAAGGCGTCTCTGCCATCCATCAGATCACAGGAGAGCAAAGGATCAGGGTCCATGATGGGTGGCAAGGTGTTGGCCATTGGACCCGAATGGAGATGGATCACAAAGAACACCTTTCAGGGAAAGAAATTACATAATTAAAAGCAATTCAGTTTTTCCAAAACCATGACACAGAATGGCAAATAGAACAGTTGCTTTTGTGCCTCATTAGATTAATAATGAGATGAACCGATGTCTTCTACCTCACAAAAAAGACAACCAATTAGACAGTGCACATCACTTTCATCATTTACTTCTACTTTTTCCACCGTGAAATGAATGAGAATAAATAGCTGACTTGGCCAAAGTAAAGGTCATCCAAAACCCCTTTCACACTGAAAATGAAGGGCCAACACATTGAGCACATTTCCAATCCTGAGTAACTTTTGAACTGCTAAAAAATGGCATTTCACATCCCCTGGTGTCTCATGAGGACAGGATGTGCAACTGAACTAATAAAAAACAAATTCAGAGGTGAAATTTACTGTTGAAGTGAGAAGCACAGTCACAGCGCTGAGGCTATGGTGGGTAAATACCTATGTCCATGCCAGGGTTGTTTGACCCATGTCCGGATTGTGGGACAACCCCAGGGAATCCCAATGTGCTTTAGCAAAATAGGGGCCCCAGAGAATTCCAGACAGAGATATTTTCCCAGGATTGTTTTAATCCATACATAGTCAGGTGAGACTCACAATGACAGTGCTACGTTGCCGTCAGTAGGACATACTGTTAAGGACATACATCGGGCTTTGCCATTCCGGTCACCACAGATGGACTATATCAAACAGCACTAGAATACTTGGATGACCCTATTATTCCTGTACTATTGCTGCAGTGTTAAAGGGGACTGTGTGAGTCTTTTCAAAGGAAAAAAAATAGTGCAAGTCAAACCTCTTTGTGCTTCTCCATAGTCGAGTAGAGCTTCTGAGACAGATCGTTTGCTACATTCGGCATTCCAGGCTTTTTCTTGTTGGCTCGACTGGTGCTGCTCTTATTTTTATTTGTCTTTTTATTGTTCTTCTTTTTTGCATTTTTGCTGTCACCAGGTGTGCCCTGAAGGAGATGAAGAGCACGTGAAACCGCTGACATACGCCATTTAGAGGCATCAAATTAAAAGGCAGAACAAAATGTAGCATTTAGCTGAGGCTTCAAAAATGTAGTAGCAGACCTCAGGAGCTTCACAAGCTGCGGTGGTCTCCTCTTTCTTCCTTTCCTCCTCCTCCTGTTCGAGCTCCTTGATGCTTTCCTCCAGCACATTGGGCCAAAAGTCACCCTCAAAGTAAGGAAGCTCATTGGCGCTGGTTAACCGGTCCTCTGTTGCTTGTTTGAAGATGTCCTGAAGAAAAATATTATCCATAGACATTACTTTATGTGAATGTGGTGCACTGTTACACGTAATTTTTTAAAAATTACACACAATGTGCATGATGTCAATAATGTCCTTTTTCTTACCTTATAATCATGCAGGATTCTCTCAGCAAAAGCCTTGTCTAGCATCTTTCGATACCACTCCTGCAACCTTTTTGGTTTGGGGATCTTCTGGTCAGGAGGATGGCAGTGGAAGATATAGTCATCTCCTTCACTTGGCGGACATGCCCAAATATGCCCTTGAGCATATCTAATGACAATTCAACAATTAGCATCAGAATACAAGTCCAATTAAAAAAACTAAATTAACAGTATCATTACCCAAGTTTCTTGACATATTCTAGATATCCAATAAGGATCTCATGGTAGACGGCTGTTCTTAAAATCCTGGGTCTGAAGAAGTGAATACTGTCAAGGTATGATATGTAGACGCGCCTGTTCAGAAAGGGGAGATTGTTATTACTCTGAAAGCATATCAACGACATGTACCCCGTCATTCCCCATCAAGTTACTAAATGTACAGACCTAGTGTTGGGGAGTGGGCAGTCCGATCCATACTCCTGCACATGCATGCCGAAAAAACACACGTCTACACCGTCAATCTCCTCAAAGGCGAAAAGTGCTTTGGTTCTATAGGGAAAGGTTTCAGGCATTTCACCAGTGTCAACAAACCTGGAAGAAAAAAAGACAACAATGAGTATATCAAGTTTAACTAAACCATGCAATGATTTGTATTAAAACGCATGTTGTCTTGAACAAAATTGCCAGACAAATGAATTAAATGATCTTGCAGTCAGCTGTTCGTAATCCTTCTGTATAAGAATCTCTTGTACAAAAAAGCCTTGTCTTAGACATGTTTTAGCCTCAAGGGTTGATCTATCACAAGAAACTGAATTTTCTTGCCAAACACTGAATAACTCCTACAACATTAAAAAGCGAGTAAGTAGCATGCAAAATGTAAAAACATGAGTTTGAATAAGCGGCTATAAAAGTCGACATCATTTTCTATAAAACTGAAAACAAAAAATGATGAGCTCACCTGGCTTTCATGCCAGGTTTGACTTCAACCGTTTTATCTGAGCTTGCCACCACTCGCACGAAGACTTCTCCAGACTCCGGGTGGTTCTGTCTCTTCAAGTATTTATTCACACGGTCCTCTATATACATTCCCAGTCGAGTCGACTGCAATCCTACAGGACAACAAATGTATGACAGTCAAAAGGAAAAAAATAAAAAAAGTGACACATTGAATTGACAGTGAAGCAGAATACACACTTTTTGCAGAAAATTTGTTTTCCTTCCGCACTTTTCCACTTTTCTTCAAACAATTGTCACAGATGAATCTAAAAGTATAAAAGATAGAGTAAATACAACACTATAAACCAATTTAGAAATGTAGTTTTAGTTATGAGAATGAGAGTAATTCTCACCCAGATGGCCAGATGACCTCATAGTGCAACACGCAGATTTGGTGCATCTTTCTTCCACAGTCTTTACATTCAACAAACCTGTAGTAGAGAACAATTCACCATAACTACAACAGTGATCACCTCACAAACCTCTTCTTTCCAATCAAGATGATCAAGACAAAAGCAACATCCATCTTATAGTCCAGCTCAGCAGGTAGTGTTGCTGAATCAGATTCACGCTCGACTGAAAGCTGATACCAGAGCTTGGCGCTGAAAATATGCACTTAAAAACAATGCCAGATGTGTTGAAGGACCATAACTTCAGATCCAGTACAAAAAAAACGCGCTTTGATAGGAACACAAGTTAAAACAACACGGTTCTTTCATTATGTTCAAAAGACAACTTACGGTTCAGGATCTAGCACGTCATTCTTTTTCCTTTCAAACTGATCTTTTGAGATCATCCTGCAGTTTACATGAGGAAAAGGAAACATAAGTGAGGTAAAAAATAGGAACAGTAAAAACCAGAATGGATAATTTTTCACTGACGTCTGTGGCTGGGCAGGATCGTCTCCCAATGTCACACTATCTCCCTGGATCTCATTAAAGCACTTCTCACAGAAATGGTACCTGGAGAAGCAACAAGAGAGATATATTTACCAGAAAGACAAGGACAGGAGAAGAAACACAGCTAACAGGAATTCTACCTATTACAATGTGATTTTCACTTAATTTAAGGCATCTGAAAAACACACTGTGAATTCCAGACTATAGAGCCGCGGTGCAGAAATAAGGTTATGCAGTAGAAAGGTCAATGATTTCCTATACCAGGCTTAAAATTATTTGAAGATCACTTCTAAACTGGTTTTGAAAATGGAGATCAGCATCGAGACTGACTCGTGTAAATAAACTCTGATGTTCGGAACTTGAATCATGCCACCAATATAATAAAACTAGTCACATCTTTCATTTACATCAAGAGCTCCAAAGTGTGGTAAAGGTCAATCGAACCCCTGTGATTTCATCGATTTGATGTGACGAGGCGCAATATTTCGGCAGCATGAAAGCCCATAAATTCCATATATTAGCTGCATCGTATAAGTCCCTGGGTTCAGACAATGAGAAAAAAAGTTGCGACTTGAAGTCTGAAATTGACAGTGTTTTGATCGAAAACTGCTACACAATTTCCTCCAAGGCGGCTCCAAATAAATTAAGACTGTAGCTACACCGTTCATACTGAGGGGGGCAGTAGGGAGCAAAGAACAAGTCTAAAATAAAAGTAAAGGTTTCAGTGAAAAGCAATACTTTCTCTTGAGATGAGATTAACACGCGTACTTAGGATATTATTCATTCCGGCATGACTTGTGACTGTAACAGCATCTGGACAATAAGGACATCCCGAACACACAATAATTCAGATTGTCATTAAACTAGGTGACAGTCCCAGTTTGGTCAGAGATCACAAGGTTCCTTAGCACTTGGTGCACATGTTTTATTATGACCGAAAGAAAAAGCATTCAAAATAAAGGCAGAATGGGACAAGCTAGCAGCCAGCAAGATCCTTCATCAGCGCTTCAGCGTTTCATATCTAGTAGCACGATGCGCTTTTAAACAATCGACTGTATGCTGAGGAGTCAGTTGGTACCTGTTCTGATAGCTGTAATATGTGCCTCCTGTGGGTATGGTACAGAGCTGCTTTCCATAGCAACAGAGAGTTTGTGGGGAAAATTCGTACTGCAAAAATCAGAAAGATGACAAGGCACGTCAAACAAACAGTACTGAGATCATATTGCTTGAATGACTTTTTTAGCAGTTGAATTTAATACAAACGTTCCAAAACACTTTTGTGGCACGTTCATATAAGATCACAACGCTTACCTTCCGACCACAGCAGTATCCCAGGCCCTGCATGACAGGATCAATCTCAGACTCGAACACCTCAGCCAGTTTGGAGCAAAACTTGTAGACTCTGGAAGTTTTGCGGTTGTAGAGCCAAGCGTTGTTGAACATCAACCAGACATCATCGACATACTGCCAGGGCTCCTGGTACTGGCCTGTGTCAAGTTTCCGTTTAATCGTGGACAGATCAATTGGGTTTTTCACAATGTCAAAATAGTCCTGCAACAAAACAAGACAAATTATCCAATTTAGTCACCAATTGCTGTAATGAACATGAGCACAATATAGTCGTACTCACTGGGATACAGAGTAGCGTGGGATCTACAGGCTGCCTGAAGGGAAGCGACTCCGGATCTTGCCTGTAGAGGGACTCCAAAGTAGGCATCAGAGCTTGGCGCAACTCTTCTGGTTTAAAAACTGAAAAAAAAAAAACAACAACATTAGGAGAAAATGTAAGACAAAAGATTGAGTTTAACATTTTAAACTCAAACCTAAAGCATGACAAAACTGAAATTTACTAAAACCAAAACTCATAAAAGCATGGTGGAGAGCGTTTCATTTTAAGCGACTGTGCAACAAATGGACAACAGCATGCAACCAGAAGCGATGACAGTGCCTGCAGATTATTAGCACCAACTGAATTAATATGGCCAGCATTGATACAGTTCCACCTCAACTTTAACTTTATACTCACACAATAGCTACAGATATTGGATATAGATTGTGAGCTTTCTGGAAAGGTGGGTAATTTCCTGGTGCTAATTTTACCAAAACAAAAAGGACTCAAAGAGATTCAGGTCATTAGGGAGGGTGAACTTTGTTGGAAATACTGAGCATGTCACATTTTAAATCATGAAGGCAGTCGAACCCAATCATTCATTGACGCAACAGAACTTACTTTTCTTCCGTGACAGAGGGGGGGATGAGGTGGCGTTTGTGCTGTTGGCTCTTCCTTCTTCTTCTTTGGGTTCTATCTTCAATTCAGTCTTCTTCACCTCTACTTCCATGGGCTCCTGCTTTTCCTCCTCCTTCTTTATTAATGTACTTGTAGATTCTTCTTCAGTCTTAAAACAAAATGAGACATATCAGCAAGCAGCCATTTTAATCACAGAATCAAGTTTTGCATAGAATATCTCATCTCATTTTCTGAATAACTATTACTTTGTTTCTGGCAGTGTACTGGCCTTTAACCTAAAAAAAAAAAAAAAAAAAAAAAAAAAAAAAAAAAAAAAAAATCAGTCGTGATTTCTTCTGCAAACATGAACCCACCTCCATTTTGGGTTCAGTTTTGCCACCAGCAGCCTCAAACTCGTGTTGATCATGATGCACCTCTGTTTTGATCTCAGTGACAGGGAGGTCTGCTCCAACATGCTGTAAATGCAGGTCAGCGCTGGCTGCTGATGTTGGCGTCGGAACTCTATTGTCAAGACTGGCTCCCGTTTGGGAAAGCTAAACAATGGAGACAGAGAAAGAGATGGGAAATTAGGAACACAACGCCATTAAAAGGAGTTGCAGCATGCAGCGACACTTTCACATTTGTAGTGCTGCTGCTAATGTTGATGCAACTTTTTCCGTTTGAGGTTATGGAAGCAGCTACAGATAATGAGGGAGTGGTGGTTAAAGGACAGTAAAGTGAGGATGGATGGGACGAGGTGGCATGTCGATAGGAGAAATGCTCATTTGCAGGGGGCACAGTGGAGGGCATGCGGAGGGGCTCAGTCTCACCGGCGTGGTAGGGGGCTGAGCTGGGGGCTGCGTCTGTGCTGTTGCAGGGAGCTCCGCTTGGGTTTGGGGCTGAATGGGGCAGGAAGGGGTGGCAACCTGTGCTGGGGCAGGGCCTGTGAGGGTAGGGGTGGCACTGCGACAGGATGACTGGAGATGTGGCAGGTTAGAGGCCCCCCCAACAGTGGAGGCGGAGGAGGCAGCAGGTGGTGTAGAGTGCAATGGGGTTTGGGAAGAGGCTAGTTGAGAGCCAATTGCATTCATGGGGAGGTTAGCACTCTGCTGCTGCTGTGGGAGAAAACACAAGGGAGGTGGACACACGCACAAGCAGACAAACGGAGTAGTCAGGTCAAACTGAAACACCACACACACACTACCAAGGAGTTTAGAAAGCACACTGGAATGAAATCTAAGCCAAATTAGTAAGAGGTGAGAACGGGTTAAGCAGGTCAAGTAAGGTGTCCCAAAAAGACCTTGATGAAAATACTAAACTTGAGCTAACCTGGGTAACGGCAGCCTGTGCAGGTGGTTGGCCCATGCCGGACCCTAAGGTGACATTCATAGGTCCCGTAGCAGTGACTGCAGCAGATCCTGGAGCAAACTGGGTCTGAGCCATGAACTGTCCTTGGCCAGCTGTCTGGCCAACCATGTTGCTGCCACTGTGACCAGCAATCATACCCTGGGCTTGGGGCATTCTTGACGGTGACAATCCCATCTGGAAAGCCAGAGAAATGGACGCTCAGCTTCAGACCTTTCAAAACTGCAGCTCATGCATGAATTATAGTTTGGTCAAAAAACATTTCCTAAAACCGTATAAAACGCAGCCAAAAGAGAATGAATCACACTAGTCAGTACAGCTGGTCCGAAACACATATTATGTATACATTTGTACATTTGGACCATTCCAAAACTAAAGAATCGTTTATGTATTTCCTTACTGCTGGGACAGTGCTCATGTTCATCTGCTGTGGATGGTTCATCGGCGAGGCAGCACGGGCTCCCATGGGGCTCTGGGACAACTGGGCATTAGGCAAAGCCATGTGGTTGAACTGGTTGACGCCTGTCAACAAGGCAAGTTGGAAGACCATTTATTCCATGCATAGCATATATTATTATGGATGTCAATCCTTCATTATTTACTAAATGTAATAGTCAAATCTAATATTTTAATCACAATACATTTCATATAATGAAACTTTTGTGTGTGGGTTAATTTTCATTTTAAGGACAAAAATGAGGAAATGAATGAGCATGCTTGTACCATCAGTTTAATGCAGAGTAGGACTAACCTTGTGGAACCTGCATGCGGTTCATGATCTGATTTGGCATGTTTGGATGAGAGACAGGTCCGTCTAAGCAAATGGGAATAATGCATTATTATCACGTTCATTTTTCACTCAATTAATCATCACATCAGCCAATACATATAGAAAGTGCAGGGTTTCCATTCGGTGTAAACAAAAAACATTTCCATTTACAACCATAAAATACAATGATATTCTGACAGGGTTCTCATAAAACATGGCCAAATGCTACCGCCACCTTGTGACGTCACTGAAAGTGTCAAACACTGATGTGCTGTGCACTCTGATAGAAGTAGCTACAATGTCAAAAAAATTGAACTCACTCTGTGCCCTGGGAACCAAGGCATTAGCCTGAGGAAGACCAGGCTGCTGAGTTCCCTGGTTGTTCATTGGTGTCTGGTTGATCTGCTTCTGGAGCCTTGAACGCCTCTTCTCCTCCAACTCTTTTTGGATTTTATAGATCTTTTCAGCCAAAAAGTGATAGTATTCATCCTGGATGTGGAAAACATATTGAAGTAAATTTCTGAAGACAGAGAGAGAATAAAAACCTGCAAGTCGGTTCAAAAACCTACTCGGCTGTTTGCAGATTCGTACATGTCCCCCTCCACCTTCCTGGCGTAGGCCACCAAGTTCTCCATCCTCCTGTCCTTCAATGCCGCAGGATCAGGCGTAGGAAATATGGCTTGTACGCTGCACAGTGATGAAATGCAGTTTAAACATTGGTTGTCCCAGAAAAAAACAACAACTATTTCTTTTAGGAACCTTTTTCCACAAAACTCACAGTTTGTGTACTAGGTGATTACGCAGGTCCTGAGTGACATGTTCATGCCATGCTTTCCTGTTGCCATTACCAGTGATGGGTGATGCTGTGGGAAGGTTGCCCATTGAGCCAACAGCAGAGCCATCTGATAGCAGCTGACTATGGTTGAAATGAGGAAAAATTTTTGTCAGTTAAACCATTTATGCAAAAGACATGTAGCAAGGACAGTACAAATACTACTATAAGCCAAGAGAAAAAAGGGTGATGAAAGGAACTGACCTGCCAGATTTTAACGCATTGGGAAGGGAGTCAGGATGCATGTTTGTCTGGTCTGTGGTCACACCCATAGGTGTACCAGTGAGAGCCATTTGGTTTCCTGGCAAGTAAAGCAGTAAATCATTAGCTTCCATTACATATTATCCACTTCATGATATCACATTAGCTGCAAACATTCACATTCAAGTATCAGCAGTGCACAAGACAGACTGAACTCAACATTTACCAAGTGCATTGATGGGTCTCATCTGTTGTGAAATCTGCTGCTGGGCATTCTGGCCGCCAGTGGTTTGTCCAGGGCCAGTAGCCTGTTGGGTTTGCCCTGTGGCTTGGCTGCCATAGGGCAAACCAAGTGCTGCATAGGCTCTCTGCATGGAACTTGGATCGATGGTGGTTGAGGTACTGATGGAAGGGGCACTGGGTTGGCCGACACCCACCGACGACATGGGATTCGGTAGGCCGGCATTGGGAGAACTCAACATGGCTGTAAAAAGAGAAGCAGCAGAACAAATTAAGCAATTAACACAAGTGCGATATGCGGCAAGACTCAAATGCAGGCAGCGAATAAGCCGGTAGATAAGCATATAGCGAGCCATGCTGTTGACATTTGAAGTCTGACAACCAGCGTGAGACTGGTTCAGGAACTAGATTGCGGAGTTCATTTCCAGAATACTGGTGGTCCCGTGTATTAACCGTTTTCAAATGGAAAGAACCATTTTGGATGGTGTTTAAATATTTGTTAAATAAATATTCGCTGAGAGAACGCTGTCTTGTGTCAGTCACTCATCTGCCTGTGACATGTGACTACTAGGGACACCTAATACAGTAAAAGTCTAGCCTTCATTCGCATCATATGGACTTTCTTCATTATCGGAGTTTGTCAACAACAGTGTTTTGACTGAGGAACTTCTCTCTAAAACCATTCACAATCTGAAGATTGGTGTTTGGGAATAAAAAAAAAAGCTATGAACACCAAACTCACTCTTACTGTGGGTTTAATTTTTATGTCCACTTGGTGGTACCATAGAGCAAATGAAGCACTTGGTGAAGCATCAAGTCAAACCAGTTGCATGGAAGGTGACAAAGCTACGTGGAGCGTTACCTCACGTCACTAAAAAACATGATAGTAATATTTACAATTTACAATGATAAAAGACGTCAATGATTTTAAAATATATGAACAAAAATCATCATGTTTGGTGGTTGAGCATAATCCGTCGTCGTTTGAGAGATTCCATATGAGCCCAGGAAGGCCAAGCTATTATTCATCCTGGACTCATTTGTAGCAGAAACAGGGAGGAATCTCACTGACTAGACCAGACCCAAAATCAGGATTAGACAGGCCAGAGTGATGGTGGACACATGGAAACGGAAGATGTCTATACTTACGTTGCTGAGTGCGCTTGTCACTGGCATTCTTCAGTGGCAAGCAGACAGGACAGTCGTGTCTAGTGCAGTTTTTCCAGTGGGAGATGATTTGCCTGGACGACGCACAGTGAGCAACTGAAAAGGAAGGACACACAGGTTGTGCTATTAATGAGAAGCTATCTCAAGTCTTGGCATTGCACTTTCTTCTTATATTACATATTACAGCAGCAGGACGGCATATATTACATATTACATTATACAGATCCATGTTTGATTTAAAAAAAAAACAATGGGTATTAATCACAGTGAAAGGTTCACTATTTAGAAAACAAATTTCACTTTGAGAATACATTCATTTGCTCACTTACAACATGTCATGGAAAGATACTAGGGATGCTCGGTCGGTGGATCGGTCGGTCACCAAACAATCAACAAAGTCAACAAACTAATCACCATCAAGAATTCTCCATCAAATAGTAACGGCTCTTTGCACACTCACCCTGGCAGGACTTGCCAGCCTGGCAGTGTGTCATGTGATTAAGGACGTTC
Source organism: Synchiropus splendidus (assembly GCF_027744825.2). Classification (NCBI taxonomy): domain Eukaryota; kingdom Metazoa; phylum Chordata; class Actinopteri; order Syngnathiformes; family Callionymidae; genus Synchiropus; species Synchiropus splendidus. The sequence goes on along the minus strand of NC_071335.1, from coordinate 31,842,090 downwards.
TTCATGGTACGGCAGTGGGGAAGGGCGCAGGCCCTAACCTCCCCATTGGCCTGCTCCCGACGCTGGCACTTGTGAGCGTGCAGCAGCAGGACCAGCTGCTGCTGGATGAGCTTGCGTTTTTCTGGGTCGGCAGTTGGGCCTGCTGAAGGAACCGCCACACCTCCACCACTTGCCAGAGGCAACATAGCTGCTTGCTGTGGCTGCTGCTGGAGCTGCTGTAAGGGCAGAAACGATGGATTAGTAAAGGCAGGACAAAAGTTTGACTAAGCATCTTTCTTTTCCAGCTATAAGACAAAAATATTAGGCAGTTTTAAATATCTGAAAGAGACCACTAGATAGTAACAGACTGGAATCATTAGTTCTACAGATGACAATGTGCAGGGCATCAATGTCGTACTACGTGTTAATTCGAAAAAAGTGCTTCAAGGAGCAGGGAAAAAAAACACACAAACCATGTTTGGCACGCTGGTTACAGCTGCACCTTTGAGCTCATTGGGAAAGGGTGGTAAACTGTTGGCGAGAGCAGCCTTATTTTGAAGCTGTTGTTGAGAGTTCAGCTGCTGACCCGGCCCTACAGCCCCTTGTCCATATGATTGGGCCCCAAAAGAGTTTCCGTTGCCCATGGTCATCTGGAAAAAGAACATTAAGAAAAAAATTAAATCATCTTGATGCATTTAAGCCCACACAAACCCATTTATTTAAGGCATTCACATCCCTTTGCAGCCTACAGTAACATCGTTGAAGTAGAGACATGGAGCTTTAAAGATTTAAACCACACTGCACACCCTATTGTGAGTAACCGACTTAAAAAACATTTATTTCTATGGCAAATTGAATAAACCTTTGCAATGACCATGTATACAACTGGTTGCAAAATATCCTTCTGAGTATCATCATTTTCTTTATCTGCTCAGCAATGACCCTTTTTAATCTGTTCCAGATGTAACTTTAATTTGTGATCAAGTGCAATGAAACAAGAAGAGCTCCTCTGTTTTCACAAGGTTTGGGGAAAAAAACTAACTTAAAGAGAACCTACCCTGCAATGTGGTCTACATATAAAATATTCTAAACCAATATGCAACACAGGGCTTCAGGGGGCAAAAAAAACCATAAATTGATAACCCCACCATCATGTTGTACATCCATTATTCATTTTCTTCACATACATTGTACTCCGTCACCAGCATAGGAGGTGAAGTCTGGACACAGACTTTTGAGGCAAACTATTAAGGAGGTCCATGAAATATATATTGAGATACATTGAGGAGGACCATAAAGATATATTGTTGCCTGTCAGTATGCCACAGTACGCCAGAAGAGACTAAATGCTGTAAAAATAAAAAATAAATCAATAAAAAAAATGGAAGAGGCAATCACTCAAATATGAATGAAAATCAATGTTGGATAAGGTATTCAATGTACAACGAAAGTTGAAGTCATGGTGGCAAAAAGGTATCTTCTAGACCTAGCCAGTCTCCACCATGCCTGACTAGATCGGATCCCCCCAGGCTGTTGACACTGTACTGATAGACTAGGAAAAAAGGCCAGCCTCTGGCTGCCATTCAACACAGTCAAGTGAGTCTGCACACAAACACAGAGTGAACCCTCACACTTAACCTAACTGCCAAGTATCATGTCATCACACGACTCTGACAACACAAATGGTCAGCTGAGCATCTTACATGCCTTTTCTACTTGCATTGCATTGCATTGCATTGCAGTTGAGGGGAATGACGTTCAAATATTTCCTCAATGTCACAACAGCCTACATAGTTTCTGCATACATTCATTGAAAAGAAGTGTGTTACCTTGCCTTTAGATCTCAATTTATTCACTGGAGAAATGTTAATGTAAATAGGGATGGGCACCAACTTATCGTAAACGATTTACTGCAGAAAGCAATCTGCATGATGAGATATTTTCATCTTGTGATAAATTCGATAAACACAGGCACACGCCACACTCATAGCAGAGGACTTGCATACACGAACATGACCACAACAGCGTGCCATGCTCTTCAAGTCTGTTCTAGCTTTCTATAGTGTAGACTGCACCCACAGCTCAGAGACCAGTTTGCAACTTGTGAGTGTACAAAATCTTTTGCTTCTTAAATCTAGTGGGTGAAGCTTATATTCAGGTGCACTGTGTAGTCTACCAAACTCAGAAAACTCTTCTACTTCAGGACAAGCCATGCTGAATAAATAGGATATCAACAATAATTCAGAAAAAAGCTAATACATGCTATGAAAAAGAAAATACACCTTCAGAAATGACTTACCTTATTCATTGCCCCAGCTTGCTGCACTGAATTGAGTGTGTTGTGTGCCCCTATCTGCTGTCCACCCTGGTTAAGGGTCTCGGCTAATGCACTTCCAGGTCCTCCGGTACCCGTGGCAGACCCTGGCAAAGTCTGGCCCTGGTACTGCAATCCAACAACCCCAGTTCCTCGTCCTCTTCCAGCTCCAGGCCCAAGACCACCATTCATCACCTGTCCAGGTTGGGCCTGCCCTCCTTGGCCCATTAGTGCAGCATGACCTTGGTTGTTGTTATTCATCATGGCCTGGTTGAAGCCTGTGGTATTCAAGCTTACAGTTGCAGAGTTACTGTTGTTCTGCCCCGTTACTCCTGTCGGTGTTCCAGCCTTCTGAGTCTGTGGGGACGGGTGATTGTTTGGGGAGCCCTGGCCAAGGGGACTCTTACCCAGTGGTGTTCCTAACTGGGGTCCCATACTTCCAGGCTGTGGACTACTTGAATTCAGCCCTGTCCCTATAATACTTGAGGTGCTACCCGTTCTGAGCAACTCAGAGAGTTGCTTGTGCTTCGCAGCAGCATCTGGGACAACAGTGGCACCAGCACTGCCTAGGCCTGCTGGGTTACCCCCTGGTCCACCGACTCCTGGTGCAGTGCCCCCGTTTGAAGCCATTCCACCCATCAGGCCCAGATCCCCTCCATTGGGAATCAACTCATCAGGTAGATCATTCTCCAGATCGTCCCACGGCAGAGAGCCCAGATCTGCAAGGGAAGAAAAAAAATAAGTATAGTGATGACCGTAAATTTGTCTTCATTCGACTAAACCAACACCTTAAATATGTGACTGTCAAAAACACGATCACAGGTTTTCTAGAAACCCGTCGCACTCTCATGACATCGTCTGAATCGTCGTCGACATCGTCCATTGTCTGAATTGGGGAGGAACGGCAGGTGGAACTACACAGCGAACTAACCAAGATATTTTAAGTATCTCAATTATTATTTGATAATTCATGCATTAATGTTCAGTATTTATTTAGGTAGGATCAACCAAAATATTTTAACCAGCTAAACCACCACCAGGGTTTGCGGCTACATGATTTGTTGAGAGAATTTCAAATTGATTTAACTCTTCAATGGTTTATCCCATCCACGAAATTCAAACATCATCTGAATGAAAAGTGAAAGGTGAATGAAAAAGTGCTTGGTGCACATATCATGGCCATTACAAGAGCCCAAAGCACCACTGCAGTTGGAATGCTCAAACACACAACAAACTCACGGTGTTGCCACGCTTCATGACTCAAGAGTTATGCAGGATTGTCAGCACCTGAACGATCGCACATTTTTTAATGCGAGTCTCACTCAAAACCATGCATGGGGAACTCTGAGCAGCCACTTTATTAGTGGGACCAATGGAGGGCATTATCTTTCTGCATGAAAGAAGGCAACCGTAATGACCGAATCCTTGAGTCATCATCCCATGCACCTCATCTGCAGGGTTTTTTTTTCGGTACCTACCACCAGCATGAAAAAAAATTTAAAGGGGAAACCCTGTTCTCAATTAAGCATGTTTCTCAACTTCCCCATGATACCAATTTCCAGCAGGTGTCTACATTGTTGTCAACGAGCGTTTGCTGCTCACTATGTAGAAAGAGGGGCCGAACACGTTGTATTAATACATACAGTCAGACCAATATCGCTGTGTGATGGACTCAGTTGTGGACCAGAAATAAGGTCTTTACATGAGTAATCCAAAAAGTGACGTGTGAAGTGTGGTAGTAGCAGAGGCCACTGTATTTGGCATATGTTAGACTCATCAAAAATGATCACAAGCACAGTCATAGCTTGCTACACACTTGTGTACAGAAAGTATGTTCAAGTTCAAATATTTTTTTACCAAAAGTACTACCATCAAATAAAATAGTAAATAAAATTAACAGTATACATAACTGACACGATAAAAGCTTACCTTCTGATAAAAAGTATGTTCGAACCACTATAAATGTACACATCACAACAAAGCAAAATTGGTTCACTCCATCTTGTTTTCAGTTTATAATTTATGTCACACTATGCTAGTATTTGTTACTGATCAATAGGTCAAACATTCTTGTGGCAAGTGTTTATCATCAGTCCGACTTAGGCTTGAGCTCAAACATCCGTAATGTGTAGATGTTTAGTAACTTAAAAAGGGACGGACAGAGCTAACTAGTCATTCACGGGTCCACAGTTGCCGAGGCAGGACATCTTCATTGAGATTCAAGCAGAATCCCGACTCTAATGAGGGTGCTTGGCCTTCTTGCTTCTCTGAACAAACACTAGCTTCCAAAAGCGCTGCAGTAGCCCGCCAACTGTCTCTGGCAAAAGGCAAGCAGGTGCTTCATGTGGAGGAAGCTTGTTCAAGGAAGAGGGGGCCATCTATCTTCCCTAGCTTGTTTCTTTAAACCCCTCAAACGCCACAGCTAGAAGGCGGCTTTAAAGGGGCTGCATTTAATTCAACAACAGCACAGAGCCTGGCTACATTGCTCAAATGAGACACATTGATACAGCCTGTCCACCATGGCGTGCCTTGGCAACAGGCCAAAATTGCAAAGGGTTCTGTCTGTCTTGGGTCACAAGCACTTATGAGAAAACCAAACCTGGAGAAGACCGATCAGTGATACCGATCACATGGATTGACTATGAATTTGTAATCAAAATGATGAGATCACCCGTGTACATGATGTGAAAAAAATGTACCATTAAATCATCTTAATTCAGACACGTTTTATACACCTCTCAAAGGAAGAAAAAAAAAGAAAAATCTTGCATGCGAGACATCAGTTTGGTGAATCTCTAGAGACTTTGCTATATCCGTGAAATATTTACATACTGGCCACTTGCAGCGGGAGTATGAGACAGAGAGCACTGCATTTATAAAAGCCCGGAAATTTTCAAAAGCCTCAGATTCAGGTGGCTAACGAATGCTGCACACGACTCCAAAACGGCGACGGATTTCGTCGTTTCCGTCTCCGCGTAAACAACACCTGAGAAAAGGCAGGTCATCTAGCTCAGTGAAATTGAATGATTATTTCTTGAGCAATTTGCTTAGGGTGTTGCTAAGCATTAGCTTCGCTAACAGCCTGCTGCTAAAAAAACCAACGGTCTCGCTTACATGAACCCGGAAAACTCTCTGTGCTCCGTGAAGTGCTGCTGCTTTAAATGGCGTAGCTTATTTTGTAGCGTTGAAACCTTTTAACACGCTTCCCTGCACAGCTTTTTCCCGTGCACGTGCTGCAAGGACGCAAACCTTACATGACAGATTGAAAGATTGTCCACAGCAGACATGCTGCTGCTGAGTGAGCGGTGAGTAGGGAGGAGCGGACGCATCACAACCAGCGGGCTTCACACATGATCGTGTTTTTGTGATCAACAATGACATGTCGTGATCAGCATTCACCAATCACGCTAATATCGGCCCATCATGATCGGCAGCAGATCGATCGGAGCATAGTATCAACTGAATACCATTACAGTGAACTTGTCCCTAAAAATAAAAAAATCATCTTGAATCAGATGTGTAAAATAAGCAGTGCTGTCACTCTCGGTTAGAGAGGGCATGACTTCTCTAGGCAGGAAACAAATTGCGACTCAGCAGTTAAAAACTCAGAAGCGAGTTATGAATTGTCTTCTTGTTGTGCAGGCTCTTGTTTTTTCCATGATTGCGAGCATGTTTACTCTGACGAAGCCTAACTCAGAAACAACACATTATTACTCACACAGTAATGCTGAACAAATCGGCACACCGAGTTATATCAGTTACCAATAGAAAGAGATGTAAAATTGAGGCAAGACTGACATTCCAATACATGTACATGTTGCACCACTAATAATAGCAAGGCGCTTGCAGCACAGAGTCTCACGACATGTGATCAGAGGCAGAGGGGTTTTTACCAATATATCGCACAGGCCTACTCTACGGTATCCAAGAATGGACTAAAGAAGAGAAAGCACATGCCAAAAACATCAGATAAAGTCACGCGAAAGCTTTCAGATTTTACAAGATTAGAAACATTACTGTCTGTCATATAAATGAATCAGTAATATAATATTAAAAAAAGTCTGAAGACTACAAGCAGCTGAGTCGCCTCGCTTTTGGTGGAACCCAGTAGTTAGCATTTGTTGCTACTGGCTGGCTGCAACAGCTCCACATCCACCAGCTACTGGATTGGCACAGCGTGGAGCAGCTATACTGCATATGCGTGTATATATATCTGGATATATGCATAGATTGCCCAGGCTAAACCGGAAATGTTAATAGTTAAATCTGTGGCAGCAGTGTTATGATTGTTCAGGGAACATGCTTGTTATTTTTATTTTTTTTTTTATTTCAAAATGATTGTTATGGTGTTATTAACTACTAGCATCAAAATTTAGTGTCAAAAAGTACTCAAATGTCAGTGAGCAAAAAAAGTGGTATAGGGACATTACTTAACGACATTACTTACGTTACTTAAAACTCAATTGCACAATTGCTCCCTGCTTCCCATAGTCCCCACACTACCCCAGTGTGTCTGGCCTGCACCACTGAAAGTAGCGCCATGGAGAGCGAATGAGACGACAGTGCTGCAAATGCAGTCTTATTCTATCAGCAGTGGGTCCCAATTAATGGTAGGATTCATTGACTATTTTCGGCATAGTTTTGATAGATTTGATGAAGAGTCATTGAACCGTGGGGCAGTCGGAGCATGCTGTGGGACTCAATATGCGTTTAATGGTGTATAATTTTTGTGTTTTTGCTCTAATGTGGCTGATAAACAGCTGATTTTATCGATAAGACAGGTTTGTTTCAATCAATAAAGTTGAATTCCTATTGTTTTCTCTGACATGATCTGCCATCATGAGGAGAGGAGGAAATACGTGGACGTTACATACATTTAAGAAGACTACCACACTATTCATTGAACATGTAGATGTTTGGCTCTGTATTTCACTAATAAAAATCAGGTTCCATCCTTGTGATTGTTTTTCCACCGAGCATTCTTTAGAGTCTACGAGTCACCGATTATCTTTTATGATTTGGTGACTAATATATATATGTAAATCACAGGTTGATGCACTTGCATGCAGCTGCACCTGTGGAACCATCATCAGCTTCCAACTTGAACAGCATTTTTTATAAATAGTACCAATATGTATGCACCTATAGTTGTGATATGAATACTATGCACTACCAAGTAACACCAAGAAAATATAAATAAAAAGCCACCATCCAAATGATGCTTTGCACACTTGGCCAGATTCAAAAAATGTTTTTTGATTGACTTCCATCTGTACCATTTAACTTGTGGAGATTATTGACATATCTTCAATATCCATTATGTCACTCCATAACAGTAGTCATTCTTATCTTAGTGAGTTAAAATTGTTGTTTGATTTTTCCTCTGCGAGTGAGAGTCTGACTTCTGGGGACTTGACGTTGAAATGTCTTAATCATTTTGGTGGAACAAGACAGAGGAATGTATGTCGAATCCAGAGAGTGTTTTCATGGACAGAGCGGCGCTGGTGACTTTGCGAGGCATACGAAAACAATATCACTCCTGCATTTCTGTAATCGGCAACGAAGAACACATTTGACTTTCAACTCTGGTTAAACTAATGTGAGGTCCCTCAGTGTTGTGTGAACGTCAACGACTGAAAGGCAGACAAGACAGTGGACAGTGAAGCAGCAGCAGTTTTTTTTACCCAGCATTCAATTCACAAGTATCGTGCTCCCAAAAAAGTTTTGACAAACCCAATTGTTTTGTAGGCGTACTAGGGTACCGAATTTAAAAAATCTATTTAGCCGATCACCATCTCGCAGATTTGTATACTTTCTACTATATTCGTCTAACTGCGACAGCAAAATGAAAGCCACCATGGCTTCAGAAATGTTTTTAAACGTAACTTTATGTGACCATGCGTGATGAAACGAACTGGAAACATCAAAACAAATGGAAAAGCACAACACGCGTCATGGAGGTGTGCAGGATTATGGGGCTTGCGACCAATTCGATCCAGTCTGGGCGTCAGGCTCCATAACCAACATTTTAGATGGTTCGGGAATTGCCCAATGTTTCCGATCTGTAAGCTGAGTCTGAGCTTCATGTTGTCAGCAGAAATCTCTTCTCAGTCAGCTGAAGGTAGGTGCATCTCAGAGAGGCACGCCTCCATTCTGGAAATCCATTCCAGTTTGCAGCCATTTAGCATGCAAGCATTTAGCAACACCTGGAGCTAAAACTTCCTTACAGACAAGGGCGCTGTGTGGAATTGCTACAGTCCAGGGATGGGCGGTATTTATGTTATATGTGAGCCACTTCGAAGCAAGAGTACATGTAAATAAAGTGTTTACACAGAGCAAAGTGTTCGCTAAACACAACAGGCTCCCCTGCATGAAAACAATGTATTGTGACATTAAATCAGTCAAATATCTGTCGCTTAACTTCAGACATCAGTCCCACATCACTTGCAGTGGCCAGTAGGAAATTCTATTCATTTAAACTGAATGAGCCAGTGTATGTAATTTTGTTGAAGCAGCACCATGAATTCCACCGTGGATTTAACAGGCAATATGAAACCTTAAAGAGAGCAAAATTTGTTTTCAAGACAATATTTTTGCCGAAGAGTTCTTGTTTTTCTGACTTCCTTTTCTGCTTTTATGGTGACTTTTCTAACACATATCCACATCAACAATAATGATGATGAAAATAATTAAGAAAGCTGAACTCTGTGGTTAGATCTGAGCAATTGGTAATGGTGGATTTTCAAAGTCCGGGATCTGATTTGAGTGAAAAAAACGTGGGTCGGTGTGTCACTAATAATAAATAAACGACAGGACTACATCCACTTGACTGTGGAATTAAGGTGTACACATTCAGCAAGAATTAAATGTAATGATCAATTCAATAAATATTAACTCCCTTATTCATTCTTGTTTCTGTCGGATTATTCTTAATTTACTACATTCAGTTCTGGATCGGTGATATTGTGTTTCAATAGAAACACAATGATGCAGTCATTAATTCCACTAAGAACATAAGTACATGCACCACCGTGACAGACACAGTACGGAGTTTACATTGTACTTGTTAACTGAACCATCCATTTTTCCTGGTTCCTTTAGGACACCTTTCCTTTGTGTTAAAAGTTGGTCACAAATTCAAAGAATGGCATGATCCTAGAAAAAAAAAGAGCAGATTCTGCTGCTCAAGCATCAGACTACGTTAGAGTGTCATTTATAAATATGTCTCATTGAAAGTATGAGCGGCCATAAGTTGATCTTAGTGACAGTAGTCTGTATACATTTCAATGGTGAGCTGTGCATCTCTAAAGGTACATGAAGGCGTGACAACTGTTTTCTCATGAGATAAATTTAACCAGTCACCACTTTTGAGCACAAGAGATGGCATTACCACTGTATGACAATATGATTACTCGCCCTTCAGATGAGGACTATAGGATGGTACGTAAAAGGTAGGTAGAGTGTAAAAAAAAAACAAATTCTACGAGACTTTAGGCACTTAGCATTGATGCTGAGCGAACTGTTGAAGAGCACCAGTGAAACACAAACATGCTGCAAAGATGGTGAGCTGCAGATGACTTAGCAGCGAGCTAACGTGCATTGACACATATTTAACTTTACAGCTCCGCGATTATCTGCTAATAACGATCGTTATTAGTCGGAAGGAAGCAAATGAAACAAGTGCACAATGTGCAAGTGAGCTGTGCAGGAATTGTCGAGGCCTTTACCTGTTCCATCAGACGTTGACAGGGCAGGTGAATTCAGCTTCGGCCGTTTGGAGTTGGGAGGTCCGACGTCCAGCAGGTTCTCGGCCATAGTTGTTATCTTTTCCGACAGAGCGTTGGAAATAGATAAATGTGTCTCTAGGGTTCTGGTTCGGTCAACCCGAAGCCTCCAGACTAGCACATTAGCACGCTAAAACGCTTGCTACCAGCTCGGTTAACTGCTAGCGTTAGCTTTCACCGTGGCGTGAGAGTCCGTGTTTCAAAAGAGATGCAATAGCGCCCCGCTTCGCCACCGCCATTCACCCCATGATAATCCAACACCCAACACCCACATTATTGTCATTATATGTCCCACGATGAAATACTCCCCATGTACAGATCCAACTTCGAGATGCCTGGCGTTCAAAACGAGGTGGATCGCTGCATCCCGGGGGAGGGGAAGTATTTATTTCTAGATCAAAGTACACATTTTGGGTGACGTCAAATTTCTTCATGCAAAATTAGCGCGAAGCTCCATAAAAAATGCACAATTGCACAGAAACGCGCGATTCCTTCAAACGACTTCGAAAGCGGCGACCTGGTGTCCGTGATCAATACTGCTCCGGGACGGCGACGGGACCGAAACGCCGCACTCTGAAGGGGAAATCAGATATACGGAGCTTCTCCGTGCGACGACCACCGATCCGACTCCCGTTTTTTTGCACAAAATGTCTCCAGGGCGACGCTATGGGTTCGTCCTCTGTGGAAGGAAGGGTTCATATCACGGAAAGGCGGCTCGGTTTAGACGTTAAAATAAGCGTTGTATCGAAATCCTAATTCCGAGCAACAACAAGATGGCGGCTGTTGATTCCTTCAATACAAAAAGTTTTTTTTCTTTTCCAGATCGGCTGCGGAGGGGGAGGGGCCGCGCCATACGCCCTACGTGAATGCAGTGCTCCTCTTCACCGCTGGAGGCGACACAGCACCACAAGCAAGACAAGTAACAACACAAAATATATACATTACTAACATGAATAAACATGTCGAAATTACGTTTTGCCGATGCACCTTAAGAATGGGGTTTCATTAAAGTGATTTTTGAATGTGCATGGCATCCAGTGGTGGACAGTATTTAACTTGCTGAAGTGACATTCTGAATCAATAACGATAGTTGTTCTTATATCACTTAATCCAGACGTTTGTAAATGATCGTTACGCTATTAAAATTATGATTTTTCTCACCAATATACTGCATAGCCATGTACACGTTGATGGGAAAAAATTAAGATCTGTACAACAATCTGTATTAACTTGTTTCAAACAGTAACAATGCTCAATAAAGTAAACTAAATAAAGTGCTTTGATCGTGATGCTTTGACTTTGACTTTAGATATTTATTCATTTATTATTATTATTATTATTATTATTATTATTATTATTATTATTATTATGCTTTGTTCATAGTGCATGTTGTACCAAAGCACTTTTCTAGTTGGTGGGATCCTCACTGACCTTAGCAATAAAGCTGATTCCGATTATAGAAAGGTACTTTAACTATTTTTTTCCATTGCTTTTCTCATTTTATTAAAGTTCATTTGTTTTTCTGGTCATGTTGTTCACTGTCATATTATTAAACAGTAGACAGCTGAACAAATATATAAGTGACTTCTCGTGATAATCTTGACAACACTGAAATGTTCATCATTCCTCTTTTGGAAAACAAGTAATGGACAAGCAGTCGCTCAGCAGTGTTTAAAAGGGAAGTAAGCATGATATCGAACACCTCAAACTTGTATTTCAGATCACGCCATTAGCCTCATTCCCTCTGACAGCCAAACCACTTGATCTAGGTGACGTTCACCCGGCATCAGCTGTATCTTCAACCACTGACGCAACGGTTCTTGTGACCTTAAAAACACACAGGGACAAATACAAATGCAGTGGAGTAGCATCTCAAAAGATGCTTTAGTACCACGACTGTAACAGCAAACTATCAAGTGTTGTCAAGAAAAGTGCAGAAAATTTGAACTAATAATAATACACTTGTTGTTTTACGGCACCTTTCCTGGGTTCCAATCACAGCAACACATTGACATTTACAGACAATTATTTGAGATATGACAAAAAAAAACTAAACCCAATTGAACATTTAGCATTAAATATTTTTTGTTACCAACATAGCAGGTATCAGTAAATCAGTATTGTGGGAAAGAAAATGCTCAGTAATGAATATACAACAAACTAGTGAGACTCAAATTGGTGGGAAAAGTTACTGCTATAAAACATTTACATACAACAGGTCATTGAGAGACAAAGAAATTGGTGAATCATGCCTTCTTTTATATAACATGTCTGAGAGTCGCAGGGACTCCAGTCAGAGCAAACCTCTCATATAAACATACAAACCGCACAATCAAAAACAGCCAACATTCGCTTCACTCTGTTTTTGTTTTTTTGTTTTTTTTATTTTATTTTGTATGATTTGTTTTAATAATTTCTCACTTATTTCAATCATACTGCAAGTAATAAAGTCACTGCACTCACACATACTCAAACAGACACACAATGACTTGGGTCAATAATGTGTGTTTTTCATAGTCTGGCAAAATCGGACACATGCACATGTATAAAAAAGAAAATCATAGGTGACATAAAGTAACTGCATATGTACAAACACCGAGTGCGATGTGCAATTGTGTATACATTATGCTGTTGTGTTGATAAAAGATACAGAGATAATGTGCACAAAACAAATATACAAATCTTCCATGAAACAAATACATAAAAGGTAAAAATTCTATCAATGTACTTTTTTCTTATTTCTTTAAATAAAAAAGTGTTTAGAACATATAGCAGAGTCAATTATATGCGAATGCTAACCCACCGTTGAAACTGAATGTGGTTCCTTTTTTTGTCACGGTACAGTCATTTTTCTCACAAACTATTAAAAAGATTGCTTCCACAACTTCTCCACAAATAGATTCCATCAATGCGTTCATATGACTGCACATTGCGACTTGAAGGATTTCCCCAAAATAAATCCAAAACACAGTGTCAGAAAGGCTTTTTGACTTGTCCTGCATGTTGAACCACAAGATGTGCAAATGGTTATTCAAACAACACTGCCTCTAAATAAAGTGTATCTGATGAAAATGTGACGCCTCACCATACCAGTTTTAATACTCTTGAAATGCTATAATTACGGAGATATCTCTATACTTTATATGTTACTCTTTCTTGCATAAACTATACATTTTCATATCGATCAAGACACTTTCCTATAACTGCTATTATTTGTTTTCATTTGAAGTCCATTTCTCTGGCAGTGATTATTTGATACAAATAACCGCAGCTCATACACTGATGGAGAACAAATACTGTTCATTTAAAGGCACATTTCAATGTTGTCCACAATCAAAGCTGTATTTTTTAGTCATGGTAAAAATATTTAAAATTAATATGCGACACAACATGAGGTGATCCGTTTTTTTTGCAGGTTCGTTTACCAATATATTCCCTCAAATTTGGAGTTTAGATAAAGGGGGAACTATTACAGACTTTCTAGTTTCCCACACACCATCACACACACACACACAATAGAATGGAAGTGCTTTTTGCAGCGAAGGCAAACCATAAAAGTAAATTACAGACATGACTTGAGTGTCGGGAGTCGAAAAGGCAACCAGGTAATGACTGACTATGAGAAAATATAAGCACTTAAAAAGTGGAATTTACTAAAAATGTTGCATTAAGAGCATTCTTTCTTCATCCCTTTTTGACAAAAGCTATCCCCAAAACGGCACTACAAGATAATCCGCTAAATCAGGCCGCACCGCACCTACACTGAACTCCATCCGAGTGGTACAATCGTAGCAAAATAACAGCAGCAGGGTCTTTAAAAAAAAGGGTTGGTGCCAGATCAGAAAACTCTTAGAAATACAGAATACACTGTTAACAAAGCGATGGACTGACCAATGTGTGTTACTGCTCCTGGCTATGAATGTAGCAATAGAAAATTCTGAGGTCGTGTCTGTGCTTTGACCACTATCTTGATGACCTTGTCATCTAGCAGGAACTCAACAGTGACTCACAGTTACACTTTAAGTAACAATACACCTGTTAGTCATCGGACATTTTATACATACCCTCAGCCTGTGAAAGCAGGAGTGAGAACTATCCATCCCTCTTAGGCCAAGGGATATGACACAACATAGGTCTGTTCTGATCTTCACAATTTAGCTTTATTTAAAGTGCCCTCATGCTTTGTGATGCGGCATTTGCAAAATTCCCCTTTTTCCCCGAATATGAATTCCCTTTTTGTTTTGTGCTTAAGATTGGTCATCTGAGGGCCATCGATAAATGGGAATCTGTCTGCACCGAACCTCACCGCACGTCTGTGCACGCACAGTTTAGCGAGCCCTTCTGAGCCGAGTAACACTGCTGAGTGATTTATCAGGTTGCACTGGCACTTTTTTTCTTTAGAAAAAAACGATATGAATCGTCGACATGCATGAGAACTGGATTAAATTGAAACTAGTTAATATGGCACAAGGATGGTGATCATTTGAAGGAGGCTGAAGCAGGAACCGACAGCATTTTCAAAAGTTCAATCCCACAAAATGATTGTCGAAATGTTGTTCGAAGTGATCTTTGTTCGCTTGCTACTCTAGTCCTGAAGGCACTTTAGTATGACAATAAACAAAAACATCAAGTCAACCTGTCCGTCCGCGCTTGGATCCTTCCACGGCTGTGCTCTACACAGGTTCACCCTCCCAGACAACAACACCGCTGCAGCCATTCTGGAGTCCAAACTAGTGTCTGCGTTCTCTGTTAAGACAATCGCTTAAGAAAAAAGGCTCCTCATCGGTGACGGTCTGGAACACTAGCAGCTGGGAAGGCGGATCAAAGCCGAGAATAAAACTCCTCATTGAGTTTGGTTAGCTCATCAGCCTCGTTGTCCTCCTCTGAGAGAAGACCTTGTGCTGCACCTGTTTCTGCAGCTAGTTCAGAAGTGCTACAAGAGTCCCGGTATCCTTCATCCTTCAAGCCTTTCAACTTAACTTGGGCTGGCTTGGGTTGAACGCCTAAATGCTTTGCAGTGTTTTGTGTCTGGCCCAGCATGGAGCCAGAGGGTGTGGGGGGATCCGCAACCAGGGCACAACCTTTCTGTGTAAATGACGAATCTGTCTGTAAGAGCGCCGTCGTGCCGGGCTCCAGTTGTTCTTGGCACACATGTTGCCCATTTTTGGGGTACAGAAAGGTCCTCATTTGCCCTTTGCCTTTGACATTCACCGTGCCTCTGTAGTCAAACTCCAATCCCATAGCGCAGAGCACTGCATGGCTTTCTTCGCTCACCTGCACCCGACACTCCACACCGGTCGAGTCCATGCGACTGGCGATGTTGACGGTGTCTCCCCAGATGTCATAGAGCAGCTTTGTGGTGCCAATCACGCCTGCCGTCAACGGACCGTGGTTAAACCCGATCCGCAGTTTAAACCCAAAACCCAACATGTTCTTGTTAAAGTCGTCCAGGACCCCCATCATCTCCAAGGCGAAGTTGAAAAGGGCCTTCAGGTGAGCATGTGGAGACTCCTCATCATTCTCCGACTTCTGCCGCACATTCAGACCTGAAGCTGCCATGTAGGTGGCGCCGATGGTCTTGATCTTCTCGACACTTTTGAATTCCGGTTTACGGAGGAGCTCGTCGAAATCCCCGATCAGCTCGTTCAGGACGCGGTAGCACTCTTTGCCTCCCTCGTAGCTCTCCTCATAGAACTCACTGAAGTTCACAATGCTGGCAAAGATCACTCCCACACTGTCGTGGTTTTTGGAGTAACTCTGTGTCACCTAGAAGTAAAATTGAAAAAAAAATATATAGAAAATGTAACACTAGTATGTAACAAAATCTGTCTCCAACATATCACTACTTAATATTTGGAAAAGTGAATTCAATTTTTAAAACTAGAAAATCAGGTTTATTATTCAGATTTAACTGGATTGTAAATACATCATGTATACTCCAGTACTGTGGGGCTGAAGACAAGCCGAGTTTACAGTCCATCATTTAATCTCAACGGCATTAAGAAACTACCGTGCCACACACCAGTTATCAGACATTATTGAGAAGCCAGATAGATGCACTGCTAAGCTAAAGTTGGATGTAGCAAGGAGAAAACACAGGCATAAAAAAGGCCCTTAGATATGTGTGAAACGTCAACCACCTTCAGCTGGTCAGCGACATGAATAGGGATGATGTTGCCCAGCAGCCACTCAGCCTGGTCCCGCATCGTCTGGATCTTGTGGCGGTGTTTGTCTGCCTCCAAGTTCCCATGGTAATGCAGACGGTAGCTAACTTCAAATTCACGATTGAGAAACCAAACAAGGAGCAGCAGCAGGAAGAAGGCCAGCACAACCTCCGGCACCAGATTATGAAGAGGTGGTGGCAACGAGTCTGGTTTTGGAGTCAAGTTTGCAGCACTGGACGAGGACACGTTCAACCTGCAGGAAAACATGAAATCAGCATGTCAATAACTGACATGAATATTTAGATGAGTTAGTGTTGAGAGTGGTGAGCTCTTTAACAAACGGGGGTTGAAGAAATGAGGCTGCTCATTTTCTGGGACGGCAGCATTTATTTATTATGCAAGCTAATATGGTGGTTTGGTCCCGTTTCGCTATCTGCTACAGAGCAGTAACAGCTAAAAAAAAAAAAAAAACACAGCTGGATCTTTTTTCAACTTAACATTGTAACATCTTAAAAATTGCATGATTTTTTAAAACATATTTCCAATAACACTTTCACTTGTAAATCCAGCTAAAACAAAATTATTTTCACATAGTAAACGCTCTAAACTTGCACTCCAACACTGCTCTGTTTGTCTCACTAGTTCCCTGTAAAGTTATTGCAGTGGCTGCATACTGTTATCACATTTTCACCATCAGTACACATGCCATGAATTTTTTTAATCGCACCAATTGCTCTGAAGCTATTGCACCGAGACGTCTGCAAAACTCTTGACTCTTACGTCTGGTCAGTGCTCCATGGTGCGTTTTCATTTGTCCGACACACAACACACATAAAAAAATGAAAAAGTATTCTTTTTTTTCTGCCCTTTTAAACCCCACAAAAGTCCATATTTAAAGACCAACAGTTAGAGCTCCATCTGCTCTAAGGAAGCTCAAGCTCTCTTGAACATCAAACCAGAACAGGTTTCTGTTTGTGCAAAAATGAAGTACTTAGAAAAAAAAAAAAGATAATTAGTGCAGGGTCGGTTATTTGAAGCAGCTCTCGAGCCAGGAAACTGTGGATGCTTCTGATACTCTAATCTGAGTAGTCTTTACAGCCGCAGCTGTTTATCAGCCATTAGGACACAGGCACAAAGAGAGGGATGAGGCTTAAGAGAGAGATACAAAGAGTTCAAGGACCTATTTGCTTCAGAAAAAACCCAGAATGACTACACAACATATTGTTCAATAGAAGACACTCACCCGTGAGCTGGCAGGTTATTTCCAGCGCTGAAATAGACAAAGACACATTAGACATTGATGCGTACTTCAATACCAGAAAGACATTTTTAAAAAAAACAATTTCTTCACCATATCAACAGTGAAATTGGATTATTGTCTTCCCCGGTTAAAATGCTGTAATATCACTCATCATTACTTTTGTATGGACTTAGTGTGATTTTTATATTAAATTAAAAATCAAATTTCATTTCAGATTTGGCTACATGGACAAAGCGCGACTTCCACATAAATAAATTACAGATTCTCATTGGTGTGTCCGAATAGGAGATACTAGGAAGACCTACTGTATCATGTTAGGCAAAATATAAAAACACACTCTCTGACTGGCTGGATGGGTCGACGGACTCAACCCAGGGTCACCAACCTTTTTGCAACTGTGAGCTCCTCGAAGAGCACTGTGTGACCTGAAGCGCTACCTGTCACACTTCTAAAATAATGTTGGAAGTGTGCACCAGGTACACACTTCTAAAATAATGTAATATGTATTACAGGATGATAAATGATATTCCTCTAACACACCGTGATATGTAACAAAAAAGAAAAACACATAATAAGATGGCTACTATATGAAAAAAAATATATATATATTGTATATTATATATATTATATCCTAAATTAGTCCACTTCATCTGCATATTCAGTTATAGAGCTGCTGATAACATATTCAGCTGATATTCCGTCATGTGAGAGCACAGCGATATAAAGCCTGCTGGATATACTTGAGAAAGAAAGGATGGAGCTTCTTGTCCTTAACACAGCAGGTCAGATACTTGTGGTGCCACAGTGATTATCCTTGCTCTCCAGTGTTATGTGTCAGTTTGTTACATTGATAGAGTGAAGCTCCACAACATTTTTAGGCAAGAGAGATAAAGGCTGAGTAATATAATGCAATAATGGCTTCTATTCCCCAGCCAGTTAGGGCTCTGTAACCAGTGAGAGAGTCTAGTGCTGCTTTTTATTTAACCATGACCTGTTCACTGAAGTTTTTGTTGTCTTTTTTAATAAAAGATGATGATGAAGAACGGTGACTTGCCTGTGTAACGTACTGTACAACAGCAGCAGCAATGCAGCCCCAGTAGCCGTCGCCAGGATTGAGCGCATCCAAAAACTGAGCTGACAGAAGTTGCAATATTGGATGATGGCGAGGATGGTGGCGCAGCATAAAAACATGGTCACCTGGGAGAGATAACAGAAGTCCGAAGCTGAGCGTCTCACATGAGTCACTTGGCTTTCTGCCTTCAGACGACGTGACACATAGTACGAGAGATGGGAGTCACACCCTCACGCTTACCTGTAGAGGAAGGTGTGCAGTGAAGTTCAGGTGGGACAAGACGGAGATGGCAGGTAGAGAGACCAACACTGCCCCAATTATGTGACGCGCAACCCACCCCGACACAATCAGGATGAGGGTGTGCGTGCAGTTCATCACTTCATCCAGATAGAAGGCCATGCTGCAAGGACAGAACAGAACATTCACGTGATCTGCAGCAGGGGTGGGCAACTACATTTCTTAAGGCGTCACATTATATACTGTATGTGAGGGGCCATCTTATATATATATATATATATATATATATATATATATATATATATATATGTGTGTGTGTGTGTGTGTGTGTGTGTAATGAACATTTCTAATAATGGGGCAACACAGTACCCACGCCTGTTCTACAGCATCCTCACCGTATGGACAGCAGCAGTGAGGCCAGCTCCAGCACAGCTGCCAGGGGGGCCAACACCAAGGCAGCGGAGGATGGCGGTCCGACGGTGGCCGGACTCACCATAGGGGGCAGAAAACACGCCACGGTCAGAGCCAAGAAGACGAAACAGCTGAGCAGAACGTCCATGAAGCTGCTGAAGGTGGAACTTGCGAACGTCTCCACTTGGACTCGATTGTTCACCTAGAAGACACAAAAAGAAGTATTAAATGTTCAAGCCAAACATCACCTTTGCTTCTGTTTGCTATGACTATTAAACACGTACACTGCATTGATTATTACACAGCTCAAGTATTATGAGTGTAGTTCTCCCGATCAAACAGCAGGGGGCTTCAAAGCTGCTGTGTTTCCAAGCACTCGTCTGATCCCACTCCTTCACTTCCAGTCAGGGATTGCCACATCATATCAGCCTCCTACCTTTACTGATCTGGATCACCCTCCCTGGACACATCTCTCTAATACATTTATTCAACATCATTCCTTCCTCTTTTGCCCATTACTCTGCCCATCTCTAACACTGACACGTTCCCCACTACAGCTTATTTTATATTAACATGACAACTGCAGTAAATTTAGGAATAACTTGACTGTCAAGGACAGAAAAATTGGATATGGTTTATCTCATATCACGTAATATCTGATATTAAAAGATAGTTTCCTGTATAAAATTAAGCATGAATGTCTGACCGCAGGATCTTACTGGAGTAGTTTTGATGAAAAGGACGGTGTCGCTCAAGTCTTTCAACAAAAAGATCAAATGACTTTCCTGGATTCCTTCGTTTCAGATTAACATGACTCAACTGATGCGATCCATGTGAAACTCCAGGTTTTCAGATGAGTAATAGTAGGAAAACATGCAGGACGGATGGATGTGTGTTCAGACCTCTTCACGATAGCTGCTACGATAGACTCTTTCAAGGCGGCTCTCCAGGAAGTTCAGGCTGATCTTGTTGATTGGCGGCTTGAAGAAGTAATCCTTCATCAAACTAGAAACAAGAGAATGAGGAAATTGGTGTTCACTCAAGGCAGCACATTAAAAACCACAACCAAATCATGCTCAAACAGTAAAACCTTGAGTTTGCCAACATTTACCAAGTTCAAATCAAAACAATGCAGTGAAATGCCTCCAAGTATGAAGTGGCACTCTCACCTGTCTTCCCTGATAACGTCCACAAAGTGGGCGTCGCTCTTTTCTCTGAAGTTTTTGGCACGCAGCTGGATGAGAGCGGAGTGATCCATTCCGGTGCTTGCTGTCCCAGCACCACCAGCCATGCCAAGACTGGTGCCAGTCCCAGTGCTGGTCTTTTTCTCCTTCTCCTGGAGCATGTCGCAGAGGGAGCTCTGGCTGGCTCCCACCGGGTCATCCAGGGGGGGGCTCAGCAGACCGTTGGCCGCTCTGGGACTGTGGCCTGAGAGACACTGCGGGCAAAAAAATGCAAGGGTTCAAATAAAAATCGATTCTCGATTCAAAACATGAATAAATAGAGAATTCACAGCGTCTTGATTCAGCCACTATATGCTTATACTGTAAGCTATTTCCGCTATTTATGATGTGACAAACATCCAACTTAACCCTCAAATAGAACTGATAGAACACAGCAGAGGAGTAACTTGACAGTGGTGCACTTCCTCTGTTGTTTGCGAGAAGATGCAGCACCACTAGGACAGACATATGAACTGCAGAATTTTAGTTTTGAGTCCCATTACGTACCTTGCTGCTGCTTGTCTTGTGTTCTTCCTGGCAGCCGTTGAGCACAGCAACATCACAACTCTGGTCCCCAGCAGAGGACACAACCAAGCTACAGCTCGGAGGCTGGAGAGAAGAACGTTTACATCTATAATACTTCAAATATACGCACATAGAAATGCGAGAGTCTGACAGTTCAGGTGCTTACCCCGGTTCTGTCGGCAGGCTGGTGGAGCAGTAAAGGTTCTGCAGCTTGTGCGCCTCCAAGTATGAGGTCAGGCCCATGAGGACAGGAGGGATGACTGACACCCACAATCTCCCCACCTGGTGCTCTCATCTGGGGGCAGCTACATTGCACATCGCACTCCCACATCTTTCCTGAAATCAGGTACGTTCTCATCCCTGAGGAGACACAAACATCCCAGCTCAAGTACTGTACATCTGTTCTTCTGTCATTCTCTAGCTATATATTCCTTCATATTTTCATCATCTCTGAATACCAACACAGGATGTTGTTGTTTCCATTTCCATATTTTCGCCGCGTTTTTAACTGTAAATCATGGAGGCTCCTAAACTCTTCAATGTCTTATCTGTGAGGAGATGAGTCCTTTCCACTCTGTGTACAAACAATGGCACCATCCCGTCGTGTTTGCCATCACACGCACTTTGACATCGAGGTGGTAATTCAACACTGAGTGTTTCACCGCTCATGTTTGCAAATCAGTACGGAGCTCAGGCCATGTTCACACTTGTGTCGAGCCAACAAGGACATACACAAACACTGGATTAGACTGGTGGCCCTAAGCCAGCTGCTATCAGCCTGTCCAAACACACACACACACACACACACACACACACAACTGCAGGTGCTCGTGTTGAATGGGCAACAGGCTTCTGACAAGTAACTCATCAAATCACAATATTCAGTCTCTAATGATGGACCGCAGGTGTAGTTATGGAACACCAGTTGCATATCTTTGACAGGGACGGCCTTTCCAGGGTATCCCTGTTTGTGGCGACAATATTAGGTCACAAAAATGCCAACTATAATATATTGCAGATATTCTTAACCATTATCTTCTATCCCATAATACATTCCAAGCACAATTGTGTCCCCATTTCTACTGATCAATAAACCTTACTTTTCCAGGCGAAAAAAGACATCACACCAAAAGCACCTCAACATCTCCAATGAATTCTTTCTTTCCAGCTCATCCATCATTCGCAGCTCATTCTCACATTTTTTTAGACCCTGAGGATTGATACAGGCAAAGACGGAATTCAAGTCAGCCGAAAAGTAGGACCGGAACATGGCAACTTAGCAGGTTGGTATGAAAGAAATAACCATGAACTCAATCCATGGTTAAATGGCTCTGAGCTAGCTAACTTAAAAAACAACCCGGAGGTTTTACAGCGGTGATGGAAGCGGCCATGTATGACATGGATCATGTAGTTGGAAGGGAACATGAAAAAAATAAATAAATCGGCAAATAAACTATTGTTGCAAACTACGGAATTAAACCATTGTATTATGTGGGTAACCTGTAGCCACCACAGTCCACTCCGTCATAGCCTTTCTCCACATGACAACTCCACGACACCTGTACCATTAGGCTGCGAGAGGAGCACGATGTGAACACGGTTAGTTGTCCAATGCTGCATTCCAGTTACCCCAGCATTGGGAGCTGGGAATGGGAATCTGCACAGCCGATTTCAATGCATTCCCATAGTCGAAGTGGGAAAAGAAGATGAAGTGCTGTCCACGAACGTCATTCTCATGTGCCTTGTCTGGACTGAAGCAGCTTCTTGATAAATACCAAACCAGATGGATGGAGACCAAACACAAATTCTGAGAAAATATTTGTTACTTTTGGGTATTTCATTGATTCGAAACGTCCACTTCCTGGGAAGCCATCTGGGATTGCGTGCTGGAGAGGATTCTCCAACTTTCTGAATAGGAATTACTACATCAGGAGACAAGCACAACTGGAACGCACCACCAGATCATGTTCTGGAGAGGGCTGAAGGGTTTCATTGGGAGACACAAGAGCATGATGCTCACAACATCTATTGGGACCCCATCTGGTAGAATAACATTGAAAAAAGTGAACACTGATCAATATCAGTATTTTCAAGTCATTTCAGATGTCAACGTCCATCCAAGGAAGGCCACATATTATTGGTTGTTTTGACCATTTAAGTCCTCAAATAGGGTGAATCCGCTGAAATTCTGTGACAACGTGACTGAAGAACTTGCAACAAATGCTCCTCACTAAGAGAACGTCCTCACTGGGAGAATGTAAAATAAAAGCACAATTCAATTTGCGGTAAGAAAAAAGTCTGTGTATCATTATATATAGAATTATGCCTCAGTATTCTGTATTCTGCCCCCTCATTGGTCTCAACTACAACACTAATAACAAACTAACTACAACAATCGGAGGGAAATAGAGAGAGACATTAGCACTGCATTCGTTCCTGTATTCCACTGGGTTATTTCACTCTCTCATTGCATATTTATTCCACTTACAACTAGATAAATGCTAAATTCTTGCATTTTATTTATTTATTGATTTCTTTTTATTATTAATTATCGTCTACTAATGTTTACATTTTCATTTTGGATTGGTCAGATTAGATTAGATCATGCGAGTAAGGCAACAAAAACACAAATGTTTTCTCTAGCATCATGCAAAATCATGAATAAAAATTGACCAAAACAATTTTGTATATATTGGCCGCCACCATGCAGCCCTGTCTTGCACCTGCAGTCAATGAGCCAGTCTTGGAGGCTGAGTCACCCACATGCACACTATACATTCCCATGTATAGTGTGCATGTGGGTGAGCCACGCACAGAGCGACTGGGTCTTGGTCGCAGGGTAAAAGGCAGATTAATGAGGAGGGGGGGAGAGACACCAGGAGAACTTTGAAGGCCACTGGGAAGAGCATGCCTCACATATCAGCTTTATCAAGCGCTTATACCGAGCCCTAAAACAGACCTTGAAATGCAACCAGCTTTCAGGTTTGTTGTGAAGCGCCTCACACAGCTGGGTAGACTGTAGTTTACAGACGATCTTGTGCTGCACTGGGTGTGTTTTTCTAAGTAAATATACAACAGTCTTGTTAAACTGGATGGATGATTCCAGTAGCAATAGCACTTGTCTTTTCTACTGGTATCTTCATATATTGTCCATCTGCACGTTCCGTTGCAGCTGCTGGAAATGAAGCGCCACCCTCACACTGAAGTCCTGAAGAAGCTACCTGTACTGTGTGTGTATATATACAAACGTGTGACACCCATATTCAAGAAAAAAATCATTTTCCCACCAGGGGCACCAAAGATTCCAGGACAAGCGAAGGGAGTGCAGTGGAGGACGTCTGCGGCATGATGATGCACATTAATGGCAAGCACATTCTCTCCTCCAGCTTTCACAGATGGGACTTCCTTTTCTGGAAGCAAGCCACATCTGGCTGTCTAGTGCTGCAGACGTGACAGACGCACACAGACACTTGACATTTCCTCAAGACATGAGTCACCCCAGGTGGGGCGATGTTTCATTATCGCGTTTGGCACCATCATTAGATATTAGTCAATGATTGCTGTCTGTTTAATAGCGGAGGGCGTGACAGTTTTATGTCATAAAACCATAAAAATAAACCAACATACACGATGCACTCTTTTATAAGAAGCTATCATTGTTTTAAGCAGTGAATTTCCAAATTGACAGAAGGCTGATCTTGACCTTCACCCATTAACATCACACTTCTTTAGTTGCACTAAACACTTGTGAGCACAACGTCCCTTGTTCTTCTTCCCATGGTGTTGATGGACGCCCACACACACACTCACATTTTCACCACCTTAAAATCATAGACAAGTTTGTACCAAGTGACTTATTTCCATGGTCTTCTCAGTAAACCTGCACTAAAAATAGAACACAACTAGTCTTGCCGTGTCCACTGAATAACCATTTATTTCCTATTTATCATGACTTAGTCCCAGGGAAGTCTCTCAATAGCGAGAAATCCCCCACTCTCTTCCTCCATCCTGCAGTTTTCTCTCTGGTCAGTGTCGGGTCTTGAGAACAAGCCTTGTGCAATCCCAGATGCCTCCATATTTGGACACACTGATGGAACCAGGGGATGGGGCTCTCACATGATCCTCCTTGAGATACCATCCCGTCCATTTATTACGCCTCCTTTTTAACATTACTTCCATTGACTTCCTTCAAATACCCAGCCACCATGGGGGAGAAGACAAAACCAACAACTTGCTCTGGGAGAGATCACAGGCTTATCTTCATCTGAGAAAAATGAATGACTTTACGAGCTCAAAACTGTAAAATGAATTTGTATTTTTTTGAATTTGGTTTTTGTTTAAGCTCTCGTGTTTTATGGTGACGTACTACACGGTGCCATTCTGGGAAAAAAACACACAGCTGTTCCGAAAAAAAAAAAATCTCAAAGACGACTGGAAAAAGGGAACATTGAAGTACTGCTTCAATGCAGACCAAAACAAAATGGGGCCCGCAGGCCTTCTGCTGCCGGTTGCCTTATCGCTGTGGCCAATGTTAAGAGTGAAACTAGCACTGATCACAAGTATTTATGACTGAGCTCTGTTGTTAATAATATCCTTTTTTTATCGTTCATTATGATTTCAAATTCATTTCAAGTCACTTGTTATTTGATCAACTTACATTTATTATCCGTGATTATTTTGCATCTGTCCCCCTCAGTGGTCATACTAGAATACTTTTCGTGGATAATTTCTTGTTCATCAAAATGTTTTTTTTATACTTTGAGCATAGTTATTTGACATTCACCACCTATATAGAAATGGAAAATAGAAAGTATTTAGGAATAATATTTAGAAGAAGATGCACATACAACATCCAAAACATTTTTTTTTAATCTAAATATTATTACACCACTTTTTTTATAATGCCATGGCATAATAATTTTAGTTGACATCACTATTTACAGAATCAACCGGCACTAATAGAAGTTATGCAAGTTACGCGAAATTATGCAAGTCATTAGAATCTACTTGGGTCCAATTTCAGTTTCACCCGTTCACCCTCCCCAACTGTACAAAGCAGGACGGCTCAAACCAAAATACACCCTACTTAGTGTGACCCCCAAACCTGACTTGATCCTTTTGCATTGATTCACCACAAAGGCCACATGAAGATCTTTGCGATAAAATTGACAAATGATTTCTTCTTCTGTCTATGTTGATCTCAAATCGCACTGGAAAGCAGTCCCTCTTATCATGGAGTGCCTTTAGCTCCATGATAAGCACTTTAGCTCCATAAACCGGCGCATAGGAAACTCGTGAGTTTTTTAACAGGCTGGGGAACACACTCCATATCTATTATTCAGAGGTAGCTTTTGCACGGCACCACTACAGCATACCAAAGCACACACCCACTGGGCAGTGGAGATAAGCGTTGGTTTAGAGAACGCTATTAACACACACGCACACAATGCTTGGCACTTTCCATTCATACATTCTGTATGAGCTGGTCAATAAGTAACATTATGAGATCATGGAAGGCCTTTGCCCCTCCGCAGCAAATTGTCTGGACTATTGAAAATTGAATTGTCAGCAGTGTGAGCTGTTGATGGCTTCCTTGGACATTTCGAACAATCCAATCTTTATACCATTTGATTTCAAATTGGAACCATCCATCCGATGTCGACATGACTGGACAGAACGACATGGGCAAAAGTTCACGTCATATTCATGCCAGATATCTCGATGTTTATATCATACAACATGACTACGGGTTTAGTGAAAACGAGTGTTTTTTAGAAAAATGAAAACATGATGCAATAGGATGTGGAAAGTTGGATGCTCAGCATTGATCACATTGATGTTGATTTTGAGCCACTGACATATTGAATTTTTAGACCGTGATACAAACACGATAAATTGTTGAGTTTGCAGTTGTAATATCTTGATATTGATACGACAAGGATCTACCTTTCAACTCTACAACATATGTTTACTAGAACACAATAAACACCTGCTTTGCCTCATACCCAGGGATGGCATTACTCTTGTGGCCTTAGAGAATATGGAAGGAGTGTTGTTGTTCTTTTGTAACATGGAAATCAGTCGAGATGGAGAGCATTCACTTCGCATGAGTCAAACATGCTTGTCAGTTCAAATGAGACTGAAAGCTGGTTTTTAATGAGAGCTGCCAAACCACTAATGGACAAAACAATTGACTGTCAACAATTTATGTCATATCAATACTCCTTACAGACTGAGAGTGTACTGACTTGGCTTTCCACGCCAGCAGGGTCATAAGGTTCAAGACTAACAGTCTTGAACCTTAAGAAAATATACTTAAGATCTGGGAAATGGAATGTCGAGACACCTCATCGTGAGATCAAGACTTCTGTAGTGAAGTATTTTCCTATAAAAAATGTGTTGCACCGCTCCATTGGGAGAGAGCAGGATAGGGTTCCTTTAAAACAGCGTCCTGCCGGCGGCAACGCGACGATCATTATTTAACAGGATGTATTGAGAAGAGCTTTAACACAAATAAAAACATAGCTACACAGGCTGGCCAGACCTGTCAGACCAGTCAAATTTTAGCTATATCGCAACTGAGTAAATGTATTTAGGGAATGAAGGTGAGTGATGCACGCATGAAGCCTTCAAATACAAACCTGGGACAATTGTGTCACGAATATCCTCCTTCGTTTTAACAATTCATTCAAACCTGTTTGAACTATAATTGCTACTTTGTTTATTGTTGTAATTATCGAGCTGCAAAAACACCAGGCAGATCAGAGTTTCTCAAGAGGCAGGTAACGTCTACCTCATCTGCTCTTTCTCCTCTAAATCTACACCACAGTCATCCTCCTTAGATGCGTAAGAGTGGGTTACGGGAACTGTAACTGCAACAGTATGGCACGATACACTGTCAGACTAACAGTATCTGACTGCACACAACAGAATTGTTCAGAATTTCTGCTGCCGGAGACAATATGTTACTTGCTGGAATCACGCCTGGAATGTGCTCAGTAAATAGGAGGTTGGACTACATTGTAGTTTTCAGCTCAACGGCATTTTTCTATTCATTTTGTTATCAGTTTCGGCGACACACAGACAGGCGAGCGAACCACTTTGTTAGGCGATTACAGTTGACCTGGAAAACCTTGTAGTGACAGGGCTTCTGAGTATCAATGAGAAAAAAAGGAGAGAGAAACTAACTTAGTTTGGTTGCCAGTGGTGAGTTAAACAAACCAAAACAGACATTATTTTAAGTTTGGTTACAGTTCTCTTTGGCCTGAAGTGACAATGCCAGGTTTTCAACTCAAACTTTATTCACCCCAAAACCACTTAGAAACAGGCATATTTCAAGTTGGATTCTTAAGATATTTGTGCGCAAACATGCATTAGGCCACCCAGAAAAATGGAGCTTCATATTTATAAAAAATAGACATGGACACATCAAAGACGTTCCTTTCAAACTACATTTTGAACTTTAGAACATTTACTACAGTGTTATAAAACACTAATAAATAAACATGTGCATGTCATATGCTGACATCATCAAGATTGGGAGTCACCAAACTGGGACAGAAAGGGCCGTAGTGGGTGTGGATTTTTGTTCCAACCGAACAAGCACAGACAGTTTAACCAATCGGTGTCAGCTGAAATGAGCAGCAACCACTTGACAGGTGAAGCTGTGTGCACTTGAATCATTTTGATTTGATCCATTGGAGCATAAATCCACACCGACGTCAGGTTACCTACACCAAACGGAAGACCAAATAACCAGCAAGAACCAGCTGGAACGGAGACCCAAACAGAAGCTCATCTCCTCCCCTGAGCGGGGATTATGGTTCCCCGGGGAAATCGGATGCCGATTTGCTCTCATCGGACAAAAGCTGCCTGTCAATATCTCACTTTGTTACTGTTCACCCGTCTGAAAATAGAGGGTGATGGCACCATTCAGGGCCGAGCGTGAAAATACTCTGCAGGATAGGTTGACAAAAGAGCAGACAGCCTCTGTGCGACTTAAACCCAAGATTAAATGGTCCTGGTGGAATTTCCAATAAAAGAGATTACTGCCATCGAAAGGTCTTTAGTTGCTTAAATTTACTTGCAAAATATCGCTTTCCAAGGAATTGCAATTATATAACAGGATACTACGTAATAAGTCATCCAGTGTCACAGCAGTACATTTTTTGTAACTAGAACTTTCACCACAAAAAAGGGTTTTTATTCTAAATACCAAAAATATATCACTGTGGCTTATTAGTTTGGTTTGTTGGTGGCGGAGCTAGCGAATGCATGAATAAATAAAAAAAAGGGTAACGGAAGTTAAGTTAATGAATTTCATTTTTGCCCAAATTATTTCTGTCTTTCTGTTGTGGTGCTCTTATCTCAGGCTCTGAGCTCCAACTCGAGCTGAGCTCAACAGGACCGACAGGTAAGCTAGCATGCTCTCAGGCTGTGTGGCTCGTAGGATCTGCACTCCAAGCTCAAAGGCAAAACAAATGCAAGCTTGAGGACTTGTACGCTTCACCGTGTCATAAAACCACAGTGTCTTCGTGTCACCATATTTGAAGTTCATCCCGCTGAAAGACCTCAAACTTCAATCACCCTGAAAAGTGTGCCGCCGCTTCAAACGCAGGTATCTATCACTCTCTTTCACAAGATCTAAAAATGAACAGCTGTGAAAACAGTTTTGTTTTTGGCTTGGACACATGAAAAATGACAAACAGCGACTCACCTTTCAGTTTCTCCAGCACGTTCTGAGCGGCTCTCTCCGCCACTCGGCCGTCCTCCCTTTGGTAGCGGTCATCCAAGAACGAGGCAGTGGCCTCCGACAGGTGCACCTTGCCCGCCACTCCCAGCTGCTCCATCAGGTTGGCCAGATTGACGTCGTTGGACCACACGTCAAACTTGAAGCGTTTAATCCCCAGGATGCCGCACAGAACCGTGCCCGTGTGGACGCCGACCCGCATGTTGACGGTCTCGCAGGTCTCCTGGCAGAACTGGTCGATGGCCTGGATCATGCCGAGGCCCATCTCCACGCAGCAGTAGGCGTGGTCCGGCCTGGGCTCGGGGCAGCCCGCCACGCAGTAATAGCAATCCCCGAGGGTGCTGATCTTCTCACAGCAAGTCAGTTCACAAAGACGATCAAAACGTCCAAACAGATCATTGAGGAGGCCCACCAAGGCCGGAGCCGATTTATTCGCAGACATTCTGGTGAAGCCGACGATGTCCGCAAACAGGATGCTGACCGGCTCCATTCGTTTCATGTTGAAGGGGCGGAAAATGATCTGGCCTCGTGGGATGGATGTTTTCTTCCGTTTGTGGTTGTTATGAGGGTAGATTTTGGAGCTTGTAACACTTTGAGATTGTGAAACTCCAGGAGCTCCGACGCCGCCCACGATGATGCCGGAAGCAGAGCAGGCACCGGCTGAAAAGCGCTTGCCAGAGTTCTCCACGCTGCCGCACTCGTCGTCGCCCTGCTTCATCAGCTCATCTGCGACACGCCGAGGCATGACCGAGTGGATCATGCGTTCTTTGAGGGCCTTCTCCACCTCCAAGTCTTTGCCGTGCATAACAGCCTGGCCGACTTTGAGGAAGGTGCTGCGGGAGCGCACCTCGGACATGATGAACAGGTGGATGCCGATGACATGGGCGCACAGGTGAAGCAGCGCTTTGGCCGGGCCCAGCCAGCGAAGTGTGTCCCCGCCCCAGTCGAATGTAGAGAGGTCATCCCTGTGGAGCAACGGCAACCAGCCCAAAGCTTCAAACAGTACCGAGTACAGGAGTCCGAGTAGCACTGAGGCGTACAGGCGAACATGGAGGACGCTGTACAGCAGTAACAGCACCTCGATACAAAATGAAAATGTTGCCACAGGAGAGATGCAAGGGGTGGGATACTTGTCCAGCTTGCCTAGGTGTGAAGCGTTTCCACCGGCGGCCCACTCCAGCTCAGAGTAACCAGCAGTCTGTATCTGTGGAGCTAGCGTGATGGCAAAGGTGACGGCTATCAGCAGCAAGGAGGTTTGGTTGTACACTTGAGTGTATTGTTGAGTCAGGGTGAACAGGAACAGGAGCAGTAAAAGAACCAAGAAAGACGCCGTGGGAGCCAGGAAGGACACCGGATGACACCGCTCATGATTGACCCCGAAGTAGAGCCCCCAGAGAAGAGCGGCCACGGCCAGGTAAAAGAGGACATATCTGAAGCGCCGCTGCGTTTGAGGGAAGCACCTCTCCTGGCAAGCTTCTTCCAGGATCGGGGAGTCGAACTTGGGGTCCCAGCACTGGGCGGCCGAGCGTTCAAAAAGCGGGGGCGCCCTCCGCTGCGCTCTGGAGGGAGAATTCACAGGTGGTCTAGAGTCGGAGCTGCAGCTAGAAGAGATGCTGTATTTGTGAAGGCCAGGGTTGGTTTTGTTCGAACGGCCTTCATCCATCTCCCTACTGTTGCCGACCCTCACTGGTCCATGCTGCTGGCCTTGTGGAGCGTTGTTGGTGATCTGCACCGTCACGCCGCAATCTCCACTGGAGGCACAGCTCACTTTGGTGCCATGCATCACAAGCTGCTGCTCAGGTTCCGCAGATGACATTGTCACAGTCGGGTGGTGTGGAGAACGATCATCAGGTGGAGCTCAGGCAGCCAGACCCAGTCTATTGCATGCGCAGCACAGGCAGAGGGAGGCACGCGGAGCGGGGGAAAGAGCGAAGGTGTTGTTGAAATAATCACACTTGGTGAACTCAGAGCACGTCTCAGACGTCATCGCTGTGCTCACAGAAGCCTGCACACTCATCCATGCTAGATGGGCCGCTCCAGTTTATTGAACAGTTCATTCTATGACCTCCGCTCTGCGTCAGTACCCATATTACAGGAATCCTTCTCTAAACAGCCTTTGAGTTGGAGCCCAGCTTTCTTTCCAGCGGGCTAGAAAAACAGCATCAGTCAATTTCAACATCCTTCTCAGATATGCTGATGGTGCAAGGAGGGTTTTCCCCCACATAGATCCTCACATCGGCTGTCTGGAAATGAGCCTCTCCGGGTGATTCAAACTACTTAAGCCAGGTGACACTAAAAATGTCAGGGTTTACCGTCCGACCTATTGAGCCAGGGTGTCATCGTGGGGGCAGACGCTCACTGTCAGCAGATGTTTATGGCGTGGAGTACAATAATGCAGCCACTCATATCCTCCCTACAACAACAGAATGTTTGTTCACTACAAATGAACCTTGAGGGACTATAAACTTCCAAAAACCACTGTCAGGCCAGAGAGAGGGAGAGAAGAATTCAGCCCTCAATCCAAGTTCTTAAGTCTTGCATCAAAAAAAAATTACCTTCTCCTTCATTCCTCCGGAAGAGTTGTGTCTCCTCTATCTTTGTAAGGTTTGGAACTCTCCGAGGCAGCGCTCCCTTTTTGGAGTTCAGTGAAGTCCAGAGAGCGGAGCATTAGCGGCCTGACAGGCAGGCCTCTTCCCACAGATCCGGCCCCGTCCTTTCCTGAACTCCCTCTCCGAGTCAGAGGATTTTCCTCCTCGGCCTTGAGAGCAGGAGGTCCAGCAGCGACTCAAAACGCCAATAATCCAAGCGAGAGCGGAGGAAAACACGGAGGAATCCAGCGTACAGGTTGGTCCAAATGTGCGTCGGCTGGGAGTGTCTGCAACTTGTTGCGCGCAGCAGGCAAAACATACAGCTTGGCTCGGTCTATAAATAGAGATGATCAAAAGTCGTGCAATAACAACAGCAGCAGCGTGTACGGCTTCCTTTCTGCGCCGCCGAACGCACCACAGCCTGACTGGAAGTACTGAAAAAGTCAAGTCGTAAAACGCGTGCCAAACGTCAGTGAGAAGAGAAGCCCTCTCCCCTCCCTTCTCGGTCGCCTCCAAAAGCTTCCAAACTTTTTCCCAGGCCGAATTTCCTGCGTTTGGAGAGCAGATCCAGTCCGCTTATTTGCAAGTGACGCTGGGTTTCCTTCCCTCGCATTCCCTCAAGGAGAGAGCGGAGGATCTCCGGAGCACTTCCACGGATCCCCTCGGGTGTCTCGCCAGCGGGGAATCGATCGTCCGTCTCGATGGCTCCTGGTCCGGGGGATCCAGAGAGTTTCGCCTGCCTGCATGTATCCAGCAGCAGTGTGCGCGCGCGCTGGCTATTGTGCGCGCTCTTCCGTCCGCCGCTGGTCGCCTCCCTTTCCCCCTTGACTGGTCTCTCTTCTACCTTGGAGGGTGGTGCGGCTTTGCAAGACCTGATCCGGCTCCTGGTGACGCTTCTCTCGCTATCCGGGCGAAAGCTGGATCTCCACGCCCGTAGCTGCCACCATCTTCGCCATGACTGGCTCGGAAATCCTCCCCCAGCTGTTGTGGCAGAGCGGGTTGACGGGATCAGCCTGTCAAGTTCGGAGCTGGAAAATAAAACAGTTTCCGGTCGTGTTGGTGCTCGACAACGCCGGGTTTTTGGAAATAAAATCTCATGCTTTGTACACAGTTACGACACGCAATAGTGATATATAGTGTGTTTATTTTATTTTTTGCTGAAAAATGACACGTCCAGACAAACCATTAGCGTGCGAAGTTACACAATACATACAGTGTTTTATCACCATATTTATACACCTTTATAAATGCATTTAAATATGATTAAAATTCAACAGCCGGAGAGAAGGTACAATCTAGTAGAAACTAAGCAGCAAAGTCAGAATTGGTGTGTAGGTTAATGTTTATTCTGACAGTCAAATAGTCACTGGTAACTTTAGTGATGAGTCGGCATATATAACGGTTATGTCTGGTGTTGCAAACCATTAATATACAGTCAAATATTGTTTTGAAACTTTTCAAGCATTTCAACCTGAACTGCTCAAAATGCAGAGAACAATGACGTCACAGCTAGTCAATTAATGTTCCAGTCAACTAATGTAATGGTCAATTACAGTTGCAGTCACCTCAGGGAGTTTGGAAAAAAGGAATCACAACCAAAATCTAATAATATTTTGCTTATCCAACTGTCATATTTTCTATAAAATTTTATTGAAATTTACTGGTAACCTTTTTGAGCAATTTTACAAGCAGACAGAACTCAAACAAAGCCTCCCCAGCAGAGGTAATAAAGACAATGCACCAGCTCAAAATTGTTTTGTTTTTGGAAGAATGAATTATAATGGTACACATTCTAAATCCAGTTTTGGGGCTCTTCATATCTAGTATTGAATCTGGATCAGCAGATTAAATAGAGATACTTTAGCACATTATAAAAAAAACATTGGAACGAAAAACGCATTGGAATGAATATAACAATATGAATAATTAGCTATTATATATATATTACAAACATGCTAATTTTAAAAAATGAAGAAAAAAAACAACTTTTTTTGGCAGTCACCAATATCGGGTTAGCTTATAAAAAATAGCATTTTCATATTTTGGCTACCTCGGAATAACCCGCAACAGCATCTATAGTTAAAATGAGACAGATAGTAAATGTTGAGTAGTATAATGATACTATCTGCTTTTAATTTGCGAAACGTAATTTACTTCCGGTATTTATTTGTCTTTGCCAGCTTGATAGCTATTAAAAGGCGACCAGCGTGTTTGAACTGAAAAGTACTTCATTCAAATGTCGTGACACATACTTGGCATTTGTCGTTGTCAATGTGTAAAACTGATATTTGATTCGCAAATGTAACTTCCTGGTCTTCTGTCTTCACGTTCATCCTGAAATTCGCTTGAGACCGACGCTAACAAACTCGTACAATTATTGAGTTTACTGACTTTTTGTTGACTTGTGTCCGCAGCAGGAAAACACAATATAACTGTGAGTTTGAGTATGTGTGTATCATTCTCCGATGACAAGGGAACGGTGTTTAAACTTGAGTTCAGTGTTTGTGTGCGCGCGCCCGTGTGTGTGTGTTTGTGTGAGTGTTTACAGAGGTTTGAGGTAATGTGTTAACACAGACTTCAGTTGAGCGTTATCGACTCAGTAAACACACCTCTCTTGTAAACTCGCCATCCCCAAACACACACATGCAGCCACATGCCATCTTAACGCACACGCGCGCACACACCTATGTCAATGTGTTTTGTGGGAGGAAACCAGAGTGCCCGGAAGTAACTCACGCAAGCCTATAGAGAAAATAAAAACTTCGTCATTTTTCTTCGTCATTATTGCCTTTAAGTTCCCTGCTGCAGACACAAGTTGAAAAATACCTCAATATAACACGCGCCTCCTGGTGGTCATTAAGAGAAACAGCACCTCTCCTCAATTTTATTTATTTTTTATATTACTGAAGTAAATCTTAATTGTTACAGTTAAAAGTAGTCTTGAAAAACGTATGAAGAACCCGACAATTTTGTTGTCAATAAAATGAAAGCAGGTTATGTTCCTAAACACGTAAGAAATGGGGAATTTAGCCAATAAGTGTGTCTTGAATCACAGCCAACCATGGCACTTTCAAAATGTCTCAGTTAGAAATATTGCTATGATAATAATAATGATGAAAAAGAGTCATTTTGTGATGAAAAATTATTATTATTTATTCAGAAAAAAAGCTGGTTCATCCTCACCAGTAGATGCAACTCGCTTTGGCAACATGTTCATCTTACAGTGCTTTTTCAGAGTGGGCCGACAGCAAAACTCTGCAGATGCGACTCAATATTCAGTCCTTGCAAACAACAGTGTTCCACGTCGCTCACGCTAGCATCCATATTCCAATAAATAATATACAAACTTCAAAACAAGAAAAGAAAACAACACTGCCTTCGTTCTGTACTTTAGTTCACATTTCATTTTTTTTTCTGTCTAGAAATCTATATTTCAGGAAGTTCTGTTGCAGAAATCACGGCACACAGCTGTCAGTGAAAAGGTTGATCAGGTCAAACGTAAATAACTGCAACTTTAAGAAAGATCTTGATTCCATTCATCTGCTACTTAATGCTGACGCAAATGGATCTGAAATGTGATCAAGCCTGTTGCTAGCTTTCTCACTCTCATTGTTTTGCTCCACAAACCCAGAGACTTAGAGAAGTGGGGTGTTTTTAAAAGGCCCCCCCCCGGCTGCTGCCATCTGTCTCATCCTCCACCGTCACCGCTCTCATTGCCTCCTCCAGCGGTTTTTGGGCTTCTCCTCACACTGGGGACCCTCACAGGCTCCAGCCGCCGGAGGTGCCGGGGCGACGGAAGATTTCGTTGGCGCAGACGTGTCCTTGCTGACACTGCTGAGCAGAGCTGGAAGCTGCTGAGAAATGGCCTTCTCTAACTTGTCCAGCAGACACCCGCCACTCCAGCTGCAGTGCTGGGAGAGCTGCTTGAAGCTGGACACCGGATTGACTCCGAAGAAGTCCTGGTAGGCCTCCTTGTCGGGCAGATCGAACTTACTGACGTTGGTCTTGGCCAGGATGGACTTGAAGATGTAGTACTTGTCTGGGTCTGTTACGATGTCTTGGAAAACCTCGTGGGGGTCACTGAACCAGCCCAGCCTGTCGTAGTAGGTCTGCAGGTAGCGGTCCACCAGCAGCGCGTGAATACGCACTCGGATGCCGTGCTGGCGGATGAAGGCAATCTTGTTTTCAATCTGGTTCTCAATCACCTGTAGATGGTCAACAAAACAAAGAGAGGAGATCATAACATCGATTTCCAAGTGCAGAGTCACCGCAGAGAGAGTATCCCCAACTTTGTGATGAGCCAACAGCAGCATATCCGTTTACAGGTGGGAGTCGGTCAAAAATATCGGATGAAAATATCGGAGGAGACCGACTATTCGGGACGCCTCATGGGTCACTGATGTCTTCATTGTGGTGAGTTGGCATTAAACCAGGGCCATTTAAAACTTTAAAACATTTAAACTATGACCAGTTTTAAACTCTGTTTGTGCGGTTAAAAATGTCCAAAAAGTAGCACCACCGCCAATGCATGTGTGACAGGTTTTGTCCTTTGACAAGCTGCTTTCTATTCAAGGAAAAAGGGACAAAATGAATGGAAGTTCAGTGGAAGGTGGGAAACCCGAAGTGTCTTGTGTTATGAGTCAGAGAAGGACAGTCCGGCTCACCACCTGTGGTTACCTCACAAACTAAATTCAACCCTTCAGAGTACTGGCCCCTTGTGTGAGTGAGTTTGACGCTCATGGGCTCATGATTCCACAGGCAACAGGTCTCACCTGGTTCAGGTCCTCGAGCAGAGAGATCTCCTCCTTCATGAAGAGCTCGCGGCTTGTGTCCACAGCATAGTCCTGAGGCCAGAAGGAGCTCACGTATACCCTGGGTGGCTCAGTCACATTGACCAGGGGAGCCATGCTCCAGAATAAAGCTCCATAGACCCTCATGAGGTCTTGGGTGGAGAGGCTGTCTGCTTTGTTGAGGATGAGGCGGATCTGCGACTCGCGACCCTTCATCTGCTTGAAGAGCATCTCCAGCTCTCCACCAACGTCCAGCTTGGTGGGGTCAAAGACCAAGAAGATTAAGTCGGCGCGGTCGATGAACCACTGGCACACCTCGTTGTAGGGGTAGCCTTTGGGGGGGATCACAGCATGACAAAGACGCACGTGTTAACAGACAGAATCAGACTCTGTGTCTCACCTCTCTCCTGCTGCTTGCGGTTCTCGATGATTCCCGGCGTGTCCACAAACGTCACCCTCTCCAGCAGCTTGTGAGGCATTTCAATACCAACCAGGCGTTCCAGGAAACCTTGGCCGAACTTTTCCAGAGGGGAGAAGGATCGAGAGCTGTCAGCTGCCATCACTATGCCCTCAATAGTGCGAGTCTTCTCTCCGTGCATGACAACCGTGTACTCAGAGGTCGTGGGTTCAGCTCCTGGCGGAGGATCCATGCATTAACAGTAGTAAAAATAAAGTGATCTTGAGATATTTGTGTTGATGTGTATGATGCCATGAATGCATTAGGTCATGGATTCTTAACCATCGGGCCGGTGCCCATGATTGGGCCGTGAGCGCCTCCTAGAGGGCCGCTAAAAGCTTTTCAGTTTGGGCCGTGAGGGCCACAAGACGCTCAGTTTTCATACATTAGCCACATATGGTGGCAGTAGTGTGTCACTGAAGTGACTTGACAGCTGAAAATTCTTGAAAAGAAAAAAATGACAAAGAAAGTGATGTCGCCCCCTCTAACAGTAAAAACTGTGCATGTTGGAGCAGTTGTGAAAAGTTTAAATAAGTTTAAGAGTTTAAATAAATAGTTTACTTTTTTTTCTTCAGTACATTTGATGAACATGACTTACACCTGGTTCTGCTGCTGTTTGGACTTTTGTATGACAAATATCTTTGTGATGATCACACGGTTTCATGTCATTTCACAAGGTTTGGTTTGTTTACGTGCAAGTAGATGAAATATGGTTGTTGATCATAAATGAAATCAAAAGTAATGACTCAGTGCTATTACTTGAATGGGCCCAATTGTTCAGGGAAAGGTAGGCCCCGAGATCAAAAAGGTTAAGAAGGCCTGCATTAGTTCAATGTAATGTACAGACCTTCCCTATTTATCAGGTCACATTGCAAGGAAGAGGGAAAGCGGCACAGTATCATCTACATCAAACTACTCAAAGTTGTGAGGTGTGTATCTATATCAGGGAAGCTAGGAGAGATAGTAAGAGATGAACCAGGCCTGTTCTGTTTGGTGTCAGTGCTGACATTATCCTGATCCCCTGGTCAACATTCAAGTTGTACTATCATAGAATGGGGTTCAGTTTCTTCTCCACACTGTTGGAGGCCTTCTGCCTCGATGTGTCACTCAGTTTCACGTCACACAAGAGCCTCCCAACATGGACTGTTGACGGCTCTCAGATGACAAACCTGTGTAGAGCTCCTGTGAGGTGCTGTGGAGACCCAGCAGGTAGTTGATCATGGAGGACTTGCCCACACTCCAGGGTCCCAGGAACAGAACCATGGGCTTGGAGGTGATCTCTCCATCTGACAAGTGTGGGAGAACGGTCAAGCAAAAGTAGTAGACAGTAAGGAACGGGGTGTCATCATCACGTACCTGTGACTTCATGCTGCCTCAGCTCATTGTACTTGAAGGCTTGCTCCACTGGCTTGATGGCGGTGTGGTAGATGCTCAGCAGTTTCTTTATGGCAGCTTAAAAGTAGGAGGGAAAATCATGCAGCATTTCAGTATTGCCATTTAACTAATGTATTGGACATGAAGAGGGTCTGGGGCTGTGTCTCGGGATCCATCTTCACACACATCACGCCACAGAAATTCGCACGTACACGTAGCTGTAATATTCACATCCAAAAACAGCCTCAACACATCTGTTGGAAGGTCTTTAGCACCAGTCTGGTAAACATTCGGATGGATATGTGGATGGCTTTTTCAGACAGAGGCCCATCTGCCGGGGTAGAACGCTGTTTGATTTGCTGGGTGAGTTCTAGCAGAGGATCAGCCTCTCATTGTTTTTCAGGAGATTTCACTATCATCCATCAAAGTACCTCCCCTCAGGGATCCACAGGAAGCCCATTTGAGATCTGGCGCCCTTTTGCCACACTGTTTCAACCCAAAAATAATTCTGACTTTTTGAGTCTGACAGGTTAGGAATTAAAACAAAGCATGTGAAACATTGCAATTCTATCTATAACTCATCTCTTTTCAATCCTCAAACAACCACACTCTACACTCCAACCCTGTATCTTACCTGTGTACTCAGCGGAGGGTTCAGCAGAGGCCAGTCTCAGCGTCTCGTCGATGTGGGAGCGGTCCCTCACTGCGGGGCCCGATGCTTCATCCTCGCCTCCTGACATCAGATGCCATGAACATTTAATTATTATCGCTTTGTTTTTTTCACAGTTCATCAATGACAGTTACATTTAGTATTAAGCCAATTCACAAGTGGCTGTGTTGAGCTCCATCTCAAGTGGTGTAGCTCTATTTAAACGCGTAGGTGACTATTAATGTTGTGGAAGCTCATTCACCTGCCTGAGACCTGGAGTAGAATGATGGCGATGATGGGATAAAGTTGACCATTACAAGGTGGCCATGGAGAAAAATATACTTGTGCGTACTTTTGCGTATCGGTCTAAATATATTTATAAAATGTATTATTATCTATCTATTATCCATTTACTAGCTATGTATATTTCATCCATTTATTTATTTCGCCATGATTTAGGTTTAGATATTATGGGTGTTTATTTATTTGTCTGGTGTTGTCTTTTTAAACGCTGATGCTTTGTGGACATCTTTGCATCTTTAATATCTTCTCCTAGCCTCCTGTATCAGGAGTAATGAGATCTTAAAGGCTGGGCTGCGAGTGACTGGAGCATCTGCTCCTCACTGTTATATCACAGCCTTGTCCAGCAAGCTGCGTGGTTCCCTGCTCAGCTATTCTGGTCTGTTTATTTCAGTGCTAGGCCTTGTTGCTAATTCCTCTTTAGCTACACACAGTTTCATATTT
Source organism: Synchiropus splendidus (assembly GCF_027744825.2). Classification (NCBI taxonomy): domain Eukaryota; kingdom Metazoa; phylum Chordata; class Actinopteri; order Syngnathiformes; family Callionymidae; genus Synchiropus; species Synchiropus splendidus. The sequence goes on along the minus strand of NC_071335.1, from coordinate 31,801,769 downwards.
GTCCAACCTGCCGGAAAGATGATACTCCATCACCCACAGTCTGTGGTTACCTTTGATTTTAGATTGAGAAGTTACGTCCTCCACTTGAGCTTCTTCCACTTCATCTACTGTGGCTTCTTCTTCTGTTTCTTCCACAGTGGCTTCTTCTATTTTAACTTCATCTAAGGTGGCTTCTTCTACTGTTTCTTCCACAGTGGCTTCTTCTATTTTAACTTCATCTAAGGTGGCTTCTTCAACTGTTTCTTCCACAGTGGCTTCTTCTATTTTAACTTCATCTAAGGTGGCTTCTTCTACTGTTTCTTCCACAGTGGCTTCTTCTATTTTAACTTCATCTAAGGTGGCTTCTTCAACTGTTTCTTCCACAGTGGGTTCTTCTATTTTTGCTTCATCTAAGGTGGCTTCTTCAACTGTTTCTTCCACAGTGGCTTCTTCTATTTTAGCTCCATCTGAGGCGGCTTCTTCTACTGTTTCTTCCACAGTGGCTTCTTCTATTTTAACTTCATCTAAGGTGGCTTCTTCTACTGTTTCTTCCACAGTGGCTTCTTCTATTTTAACTTCATCTAAGGTGGCTTCTTCTACTGTTTCTTCCACAGTGGCTTCTTCTATTTTAACTTCATCTAAGGTGGCTTCTTCAACTGTTTCTTCCACAGTGGCTTCTTCTATTTTAGCTCCATCTGAGGCGGCTTCTTCTACTGTTTCTTCCACAGTGGCTTCTTCTATTTTAACTTCATCTAAGGTGGCTTCTTCAACTGTTTCTTCCACAGTGGGTTCTTCTATTTTTGCTTCTTCTACTGTTTCTTCTACAGTGGCTTCTTCTATTTTAACTTCATCTAAGGTGGCTTCTTCTACTGTTTCTTCCACAGTGGCTTCTTCTATTTTAACTTCATCTAAGGTGGCTTCTTCAACTGTTTCTTCCACAGTGGCTTCTTCTATTTTAGCTCCATCTGAGGCGGCTTCTTCTTCTGTTTCTTCCACAGTGGCTTCTTCTATTTTAGCTTCATCTAAGGTGGCTTCTTCTACTGTTTCCTGCACAGTGGCTTCTTCTATTTTAGCTTCATCTAAGGTGGCTTCTTCTACTGTTTCTTCCACAGTGGCTTCTTCTATTTTATCTTCATCTAAGGTGGCTTCTTCTTCTGTTTCTTCCACAGTGGCTTCTTTTATTTTAGCTCCATCTAAGGTGGCTTCTTCTTCTGTTTCTTCCACAGTGGCTTCTTCTATGTTTGCTCCACCTAAGGTGCCTTCTTCTACTGTTTCTTCCACAGTGGCTTCTTCTATTTTATCTTCATCTAAGGTGGCTTCCTCTTCTGTTTCTTCCACAGTGGCTTCTTCTATTTTAGCTCCATCTAAGGCGGCTTCTCCTACTGTTTCTTCCACAGTGGGTTCTTCTATTTTAGCTTCATCTGAGGTGGCTTCCTCTTCTGTTTCTTCCACAGTAGCTTGTTGTATTTCAGCTTCATCTAAGGTGGCTTCTTCTTCTTCTTCCACTGTGGCTTCCTCTGCTTTCCTTTCATCCACTGTGGCCTCTTCTTCTTCAGCTTCTTCCACTGTGGCTTCCTCTGCTTTCCTTTCATCCACTGTGGCCTCTTCTTCTTCAGCTTCTTCTATGTCGTTTTCCACCTCTGGTTCTAAACTTAGATCTTCTTCAAACTCTGGTCTTTCTTCTACAATTTCTGGATTCACTCGAAGATTCATTATAGGTTCCGACTCACCTTCAGACTCGTCCTCCTCTGGTTCTGAAGCAGCTTTGTCTTCGGGTTCAATTGTTGACTCCACAGCGTCGATTTCCTCCAATTCACCTTCCTCTAGGATTGAGTCGACTTCATCTTCGGATTCAGCTGCATCAGTGTCAGGCAGCTCTTCCGGTTCTTCTTCCGTTTTGGGTGCAGCATCCTCCTGCTCTTCTGCAGACTCCAGCTCATCCTCATCTTCTGCCTCACCAACTGTGCTTGCAGGCCCGTCGTCAGCATCTTCTCCACCCTCCTCATGAACAACCTCTGGCTCCTCCGCATCACTCGTCACGGCCTCCTCCTCAGGTGTGTCTTCCTCCGGCTGTAGAGCTGGAGGGGGGTTGCAGGGCTGGCACAAGGCTCTCTCCGGTGCTGGGGTGTCATTAGAGGAGCTCTGGCTGGTGTGCTCCTCTGCTGAGTCACAGCCACAAGAGAACAAGTCCTCCTCTGGCTGCTGGAGCTGGAGCTGCACTAATAGCTCATCGTCCGGGGAGGTTGAGTCCGACAGCAGCTCTGTGATAGAGAACCACAATGAGTTTAAACAGAACATGTTAGAATATACTAAACGCTGCTGTTTATGAATAAACAGCTTGTGAATGCACCATGCCCCACCGCCATGCACATGCTGTCAGTGGAGGCCTGCAGCTACAGCTGAAGCATTGAACGGTGTCTCTAGCTCAAAGATGGCCGAGATATGGCCTGGACTGTGTCTGAGCAGCCCAGTGACCTTTCCCCTTCCCCCCTCTCGGAAACTGTAGCAGATAGCGAAAAACCGAGAATCCTGAGGTTTTCATGTCTACAGTTTGGTTGGGATGGCGAGTTGAAAATAAGTAACTTTGCAGAGATTTTCGCGCAGCAGCCTCTCCTCCTCAATGCGGTTGCAGCCCTTTTTTTAGGGCGACAGACAGACTGTGCTTTTTGCAAACTCGCTTTTTGGCCTGGTCCCATTCATTTTCAATGGGAAAAAAATTCCCACTAAACCTGGAATATCTTGGGAATGCTGGCACCTTGGTCTGGGAGAAGTAATAGCAGGGGATTCCGGGTCGGGCCCCACGTTTTGGCTTTCGAACCGCGTCTCTAAGACGAAAGCTCTGGGAGATATAGCGTGAGGAAAAACGCGGCGGAAGAAAAAAAAATGGCAGAGACGAAGAACAATAGTGCATTCACAATAACTAGGCATGACCACGTGCAATGCGATGGGGCAGATGCAAAGGTAAAGTTCAGGTCGTGTCCATCACCTGCTGCTCAGTATCTCTCATACAGTTGGTTTGAGACTCACCAACAGTTGTTGCTGGACAGCAGACAGCTGAGCCAGGAATGCACTGACCGTCCCGTCATATCGAAGTTGCTTGAAGGACACCATGCAAACTCACTAACTGTGCTAGCACTAGCGCTTCACTTCATCAACAGGTCTACGGCTTGGAACTAGGCGTAATTACAATGTCACTACAACAATTACCATATCTATTACAGAACACTTCACATGCTTTCATGGATCAAGGATTCCTTGCACAGCTACAGTCCACAAAGAGCACAAGGTCGTGACCTCTATTTAATTATAACCGTGAAGGTGTGCGGTGTGGAGGCTGCATGTGCTTCAACGGTTCGTGTTACAAGATGGAGTCGGGGTGAGGGATGAGGAGAAAGTAGCAGCTGTTGTGAGTCGCACACATTCAAATGGCCTTTGGATCTCCTCCAGCAGAACACTGGAGCAGGCATGCTCAGTCCGGATGGGTGGGTGACACCATCTTTCACAGAGAAGACGCTGGTTCAAGCTCAACCACCCCTGCATTAGCCTTTATTAGATTTCCGCTAATAAACGATTAAACAATTTACGGGTCTCTACGTCGATTGTCACCTCCAGTATCTGCAGCCTCCGTTCACTTATCACCTCTGAGCAGCTTGTCAACATAGAGCCTGTTATCTGCGACAATTTTGACTAGTCAAGTGCTGCAAAAGGCAGAGAGAGCGCATGGCTCCAGGCTCTATGGAGTCCAACCCGCCCACAGTGTCCTGCCCAGGCACAAGTGCACCTTGTGAGCCATTAAGAGGAACACATGATCAGGACATTGGTAAGAGGAAACTCAGCAGGTCCACCAGAGGATGCCTGGATGTCAAGCCTGGAAGTCGGCCAGAGACCTGGCTTAACTTTTACAGTCCGGAACGTTGTGTAGACAAAAACTCTGTCTGCCACTGGAGACAAAGGACATGCGGATTCCGAATGGAACGAATTGTGAACAGCAATAATAGATGCATCATTACACACTCACACTGTGTGACTTCAACTTGACGCAGTTTCAACTGTAAAAACACTCAGAGAGCGCAAACCTCCACCAAGCAACTTCAGTCCATCCCCAACCCAATGTACCGATGACAAAGTGTCCTTCATAAAAAAAAAAAAGTCTAGCGTCCAAAAGCCAATGCGGCACAAATGTCTAAAATGGTCCTATCTCTCATTGTTATACTTTTACTACTAAATACTTCCAGCAACCAGACAGTGATCTGGACCACTCCCATAATTTAATCCTCTGTTTCACATGTTCCCTGAGCATTTGATGCAAATCTGCTCATAACCTCTAACTCGTCATAAATGAATATATGTGCCTGACCTATATATATATATATATATATATATATATATATATATATATATATATATATATATATATATATATATATATATATATATATATATATATATATATATATATATATATATATACATGTATATATAATATTTCTATATAATATTTTATATAATTATTCAAGGTCATTTTGGTGTTGAATAAATTGAAGCAGACTTTATACTGTACTTTGCGACACACCCGAATCCCACTTTTACTGCAACATCTTTGAAACAGAAAGCACTAAACATTCTAATGAGACAAACCTGACTAAAACAGCAGCATTAAAAATAAAAAAGGACCTTAATATGGACCAGCATTGACTTCACTGTCTAGAGCAGAAGTAGGACACTGCAATTTGGTGATATCTTTGGTGGGAGCTGGTTTGTCTGGGTGTGACAGGCTTCACTGCCGTGGAGGGGACGGAGTGAGACAGGTGCCTGGTTGCAGGATGTTACCCCTCACCAACAGAAATAGCCTCACAATGAGTCAGGGGGTGAAAAGAACAGGGGATAATTCCACTCCTATTTTCATGAAGCGCGGCACTCCTGTCTTCCGTGCGATTGTCATGAGGCAGTTTGTGACTCATGTCCTCACTGAAGAGCCATAAAAACAACTGCCCCGGGTCGCCGTTCCACCTGCATAGCATGTCATGACAGCGCAATAGCAATAACCCAGATGCTTCCTTGCATGTGTCAGTGCAGTTGAAGCAACGCGTGGTGCGTCCAGGGGAGATGTGTAACAGATTTGAATATGACTGCACGGGGTCAAGCAAGGTGGAATTCACCAGGTCATATTGCATAACTCCTGCCTCCTTGTCATTGTGGAGGATGGAGTACGGTTGGTATATAAAGTTGTGCAAAAGACAAGAGTGTTATCGATGAAATGACACACCCACAGTGAAGTAACTGAAAGGTCGCTCATTCCTTCTGAGGAAAAGGTGCCTCAGCTAGTATTACAATGCGTACAATCCACATAATGTGTGAGATATTCTCACACAATTCAATGAAGAAACGTGAACTTGCACTTGTTTGTGCAGCAATATTCAACATCTATTACTAATTTATCATTTCAGTCTCCTCCTTTTCTCTTCAACTGTCACTGATGTGATGAAGGGAACGTTGCCGTGGTTATATATTAAAGAGTACATCTAACATACGACACCAATATTATGGTTCTCTGTCCATGGAATTCAAAAAAGCTGGGCCAAGCAAATCTGCTGCTGCGTTGAGTGAGTTCGGTGCATTATCGTGCATTAAAATGAATTTAAATTTAAATTTAAATTCAATATTTATTTTTCGATGGCAGCTTGTTTAGGTTGTTGTTCAGTGAGTCGATATTACACTTGCGATTGGATATTTATTAACTATTAATGAACTAAATACTTGCTTATTTTCTGTTAATAATCAGTAACTATGTTGTTGTTAAAATGCAGACAGGCACAACAAGAAACCAATAAGTATAATATAAGTATAATGATCAACTACAGGATAATAAGCTGCTGATATACATGCAAAAAAGCAGTTTAAATTGTGACCCAGAAATATCTATTCAGGTGTGGCATAAGAGGTCAATCTCTCTCTGCATGTCATAAACTCTCTATGTCATAAACAAATGTCATAAAACACCTACACTTACACACTTACTCTTTGGCTTCCATACAACCGCACAGCTGATCTTTTTAGTAATTTTTAGTGTATCTGCCTGTTTTAATTTTATGTATTTATTAGTTTTTAATGTCTGTTTTATCCTGATTTTACAGTTGTACAGCACTCAGTGACAATCTTCCATTGCTTTTTAAGTGCTTTATAGATAAATATGGTATGGTAACTGTTGGAAAAAGCTTTTTCTTTTTCTTCCTAAAATACACATCGATCACCTCAGTTATGGAGGGCAATGATAGAACCACTTGAGTAACAGTTTTCCTATCACGGTCACACACAGTTAAGTTCAAACTCCATGAACTACACATTTGAGTTTTTCCAAATGCTACTGGTTATGTAAGTCGGATGAAGTGTGATCACACGTGTCCCTCCTGATGCCTCTTTTAGCCAGGACATCCCCTGGATGTCGACCCTGCAGCCTGGAATGTCAGATTAGCAGCTTCACAGGCTGATCAGACGCTGTGGAACTATCCAGCTTTATTAAGACATCACACATGGCTGCACTCTTATCGCCAGTTCATGCTTTTTACCGCATTTTCATGTGCGAGCGAGAATGATTTGGCGCAGCTTGTGTGTCTCCAATGAGATATTTGTGAGGTGAACAGTCGTGGTGACTGCAGTATCTGATGACAGTTTTGTCTGACGCATGACTAGAGTTAGAGGACAAAATCATCAAGGACACAAAAGGTCAAAATCAGATGAAAGGAACCTGAAGAACACACTGGCAGCAGTATTTGAATAGTAAACATGAATATAAGTTGTGGAATACTTAGGATGAGAAGGTCAAAAAACAAAAAGTTGGGCCAGTGATGATAGGTTGCAAGCAAAGTTCACAGTTGCTGCATCGTGCTGAGAATGACTGTATATCTGTCGGTACCATCATTTCAGCATGTACAGGATATTTAAAAGAGAGTTCCACATGGGTGTTAGTAGATACAATCCCAGTTGAAACAGCAAATCCCTGTCACTCAAATGAAAACAAAGCGGTTGCGCATACCTGCTGAGAATGAGGCCACCAAAGACAGCAGGAAGCACACGCTGAGCAGAACCTTCATCTTTGCTGCCAGGGGCCTTCGCTTCATCTCCACGCGATATATATACCCCTCATGCTGAAGGTCGGAGGTCACAGCACAGGAGGTGGGGCGAAGCAACTGCTCCCATGTCAGCAGCCATTGTGTGTCGCAGCAGCTGCCCGGGCCACTCGGAACATGGTTCCCTTATGATGAGTCTAAATCTGGAATCTATCTGTGGGCAAAAATGAAGTACAGTTACAGTGGACAGTAAAATACTTCACAGGCTACAGCTCAAACATGTTTATGACATTCATATGTAGACATTTTCCTTTTTATTCAGATTGTGATGAATTATGCCAGAGGTTTAGTAATTTTAATTTTAAACATTATTTCAGATTTTATTTCACATTTATTCATGAAAAATGATCATAAACATATTTTCTCCAGCTTGTTTTGGTGTCTGCAGTATCCAGCGAGTAGCAATGATTCTGAAGATACAGCCACACTAACCTCACTGGGCTTCACATCTCCACATTTATATTTTATTGCTATCAAGACAAAACGGTTGTAGACAAAACCAACAAAATAAATCAATGTAGGATCAAGGATCAAAACTCACTTAAATAAAAAGTTTCAGACTTCATCCTTCTATAAGAATTCATGTTGAAAATAATAAACATCACCATAAATAAACATATTATTCCTGTGTATTAGCCACGTAATTACTCATTATACACAGTAGACATGTGCCCCATCTAATGTGTAACACACTATTCCAACTTCTGATTAAAAATAAAAACAAATTGTGGCTAAAGATTTAATAGTTTGAATTTCTAATGGCACAGAAACACCAGATGGATCAGCTAAAAAGCACCATTGTCATTTTTTTTTAATTGGCAAAACAAATGTTCATTTAAAAAAAATGAAGTTTCTAAACGTCAGACAAGAAACTTGAAATATGGACTAATGAAAACATTTTCAGAGAAGTGATATTACTGTTTAAAGTATTTAGCCTTGACTTTCACTTGAAAAGAAATAAGGGGGGACAAGGTTTCAAAGTTTCCATAAACAGAACCTTTAATTGAAGATGTTTCTGTGCTTTATTCTGCATTCAGAGAGTCTGTTGGAGAATGTTGCAATAAGTGCTTAGTTTTATTCTTATACTGAAGCCTCTCTTTCTAGAAAATTAATGCTTGTGGTTCAACTGCCAAAACTGCTTGAGAGGGTTGTTAAGAGGAGAGTGCAGGCAGGGTGGATCAGCTGAGCACAGATCTCGAAAATATAACAAAATTACACAATTCTACTTTGCGGCTTTGTTCAGGTTGTAATGAAGCAATACACAACAGAGTGCAATAAAAAAGGTACAAATTTTATTTTTTTATATTTCCAAAGGCCTAGTCACCCAAGTATTTTTATAAACAAAATATAACAGCTTCTCATCATGGACTGACAAAAACAAAGAAATTAAAAAAACAGATGCTTGTCACCAAAAATGTTAAGAGATAGATGAAAATAAAGAAAGGAAAGACATTTTTTTGTATCACAGAAAAGAGCTTGGTAATAAAAAAGAGAACCTCAACACTGAACCAGGCAGTACAGAACAGCAAGTGCTTCATATTGAACTCACCAAAAAAAAAAAACAAAAAAAAAACAGTGCTGCAACAAGAAGTACTGAAATATTAGACTCCAACGTTTCGCCTGTTGGCTGCAGCGGCGTGTCACCAAAAATTCACAACAACAAATAACAGCCACTCTCACAGCCCCCCCTAAAAAAACTGGCGGATGAAACTTAAGGTAGTGAAGTGTTTCACAAGAGAGATTCAATTCCACGCTGAAAGAAACTGTCTGTAAATGGCTGTCTTACACGAAGAGAACGTCGATTAGTAACATGCATTCGGTTGGCAACGGAACATACGAGATCAAAAGCAGACACAAATAAAAAGGAATGTTTACAGCATCGTGTCAAGAGCATCTAATAGAGCTTGAAGCAGGGGTTCCAGTCAAGTTCCAGAAACATTGTAAGCAATACAACATGCGGTGGACCGAGCCAGTTGCTTTGAATGCAGTATTTCTTTTCTCCAATTCCTGCATTTAAAATACACCACAATGCACCCATGTGTGCAGCTGCAGCACAGTCAAATAGGAGCCAGATATCCTCCAGTATTTACTCTTCCTGAACTGCGAGAATCTTGGCGTCATCAGCAGAGCACCACCTTTACTGTTAGTTTGAGTGGACTGTTCCACAGTGTATTTCTAGAAACACACAGCTATCAATGATGCATAGATTTCATCATCTTATGTCGTATGTGTAAGTGCTGAATATTGAATTGCATAATAACCAAGTGCAAATTCACCAACCGTCACATGAAAAAGAAAAACAAATGCACTGGCAAGAAGGTCCAGAAGAGTGGCGTGCTGGTCGAATCATGTGGACTGGCGGACGTTCATCAGGAATAACTCGTGTTGGGATTTAAAAACTACTTGCTTCTGACTTTGGTAATGAAGAGTGAGGGCGCACCCTCCGTGCCTGGAGAACTGCACGCGCTTCGTATTACCTGGACGTTAACAACAGAACTACCAGTTCCTTTATGAAAATTCATAACCGCTTCAAATATCTCCCATCAAGTTGCACCCAGAGTGAGAAAAATCTGGGTGGAGTTCATGTTGATATGTACCGTTTCATTATTTAAAGAAGGATATTTCATTCATTCATTCATTGGAACAGATGAATCATAAATTCAAGTCCAAGAAGGAGGATAACTGCTGCGAGGGGTTCCAACGCTTCCAATAATAGGTGCTGATACACAGCTGGATTATCGCAGTTTTCATCTGGAGCAAACTCATTTGTGTATAAATTCAGCCATTTCTAAATTTCAGTAACCCGAGACGGACGCCTGATACCAAAAGAAAATGACTTGGAGGGGAAAAAAAAAAGAAAAACCTCACACACTTAGCAAAGACAATAACATCGATTGATCAACAGCTTATCATTCAGGGCTAAATCAAAACACATTAGACACTTATTTCAAGTAAATCAGACATGAACTTATTTTCTCCCCAAATTTTTCAATTGAATTTGATTTTTGGCCATAAGGGTCTCGCTAGCAAATGCCTTCAGATGGAGGTCGCCAACCTAAGGTTTGGATGGAAACACCAGCAGCGGCGTGATTCGTGTGTTGTTACATTCAGTATATTGTCGCTTGTGAAGTGGCAGCAGAGCAATACTGACCGATGATGACGCTGGGAACAAGAACTGGGAACGTGACCGTCAAGATTTCTTTTGAACACAGAGACGCTTGAGTCTTTAAGTAGCACCTACGCATCCTAGCGGGCCATCGATCTTCAGCTGGAGACTGAACGAGAGCTTCACTACTGGGTTCTGGAGTTTTAAAAAAGCGAATGGTTGTTGTTTCAGAGTAGTCGGGCTCCTGGAGGCCAATCTTACACAAACGTTTGTATGTTGGTTCCGTGGACCATCAGTTCATCGAGCAGTCCTCGCCCTCTGTGTCCGTGTCTGTGTCTGAGCCCACGGTGTCCATGGCGACGTGACTGGGGCTAACAATGACCGCGCGCCTCTGCTCCTCCTCGGCGCTCGCTCTCCTCTTCTGAGTGCGTTCGATGTGATGGATGGCCTAGCACGAAGGACACAACGTTCACCATCAACTCTGCGTGGACTGGACAACGGAGTGAGAGACAATACCTGCACTATGGTGTCCAGGTTCTGCCTGGACGTCGACACGGAGGTGGTGTGAACGGTGGGGCTCACGGTCACCACGTTGACATGGTGGTGCTGGCTTAGTGTTGGAGCAGGGACAATCACTGTCGGGTGGTGTGTGGAGGCGGGCGGAGCCAGCACCTAGATACACAACACACACGCTGGTCAACACCAAACACACCGCCCGAAACATATGGAGCAGACTGCTGACCAAACCACCTGCATGGAACAGAGCAGGCTCATTCTAAGCAGCCTCCAGCTGTAGCACACTCACTAGTGCAGCCAGTTACCAAGTCATTTTCTTCGTGTAATAAACATTCAAAAGCTTGCACCACATTCAGAGCTGAAACCCCACCCACAGACTTGCTCCCTTGCAGGAAACTCATCGCTTGGACTTTGTACTGCATCGAATGCTTGGCAGTTATCGTACCAAGAGGAGGCCTGTACAACTCCTGAACTTTGCGGCAGGTTTCACGCCTTTGTTTGGACGCTCCAAGCGCACAAGCGGTTCGCCAGAAACAAGTTTGAGGTAGATGACAAAAACAATTCAGGTCACACAAGTTGGAGGGAAACTGCTTCCATCATTTTGAAGCTCAACTATCCAGCGAAAGAGAAGAGGCAGGAAGAAATGCAGTTCTTGTGATCGACCATGCTATGTTTTACCTGCGGACTGTGTGTCTGTCTGTCTGCCGCTTGAATCTGCTGCAGCCGTAACAACGTCTGGCTCTGGATCAGCGCCTGCTCCTCTTCCACCTGTTGAGTGATGACCTTCAGGCGCTCTGGATGAAGCTGGGTGTCCATGGATCGCACCTGAGCACAGACATGTTGTTACCGCACGGGCCTGGATCTGAAAATGATGACTACCACGCCCTTATTTTTTCCAGGCCTGACTCTCCAATGTTATTCTCTTGGATGAGACACATTATGAAAACTGTGTGCACAATGAAGTGCAACAAAAAGTGAAAAAAGCTTGATGACACACAACAAAAAGAGGCTTCTTCAAAAGCAAGTCTGGCAACCAGCCCGCTGTCTTCCTGTTTGAGTTTCATGTTTGTTTTTAACCACCAGCTTCTCTACTTGACTTGTTGTTCAGGTTGATCCAGGAATCATGAGTCAGTTAAGCAGGACACATGGATTCTCTTGAATGAGGGTTAGCACCCTCTCAGGTGGGCTGATCAGCATAATTATGATTATTTATAATGACTGCGCCCTTTTAAGAGGGTTATTAATGCATCACAACATGCTGAAGTTTCAGCAGCGACAGGGACGGCGAGGTGTGAGCTCCTGAATTTTCCACTTTCTGGGCTCTTCTCGCACCCAGCTTATGCACACTCCCAGAACATCCTGCCACTGCTGCCAAACTCTTCTCATACGTTCCAAACTGGAGAGAGAGTTCTTGGTGTCTGATTCAGCCGTCGACATGGCAAACCGCACCATCTGTCTTGGTCTCACCTGCTCTTCCAGCTGCATGCGAGCAGAGCGCTCTCTGTCCAGTTGCTGCCTCAGTTCCAGCATTTCCCTCCTCAGCTCCTCCCCCTTCTCCTCCTCGAGAGCGTCTGGAGAGCCGATCCCTTCGTCTTTCTCTTCCGCCCGCTTCCTCTTAGGTGATGAGCCGCTGAACTCCTGCGGCCACGCAGAGAAGCAGAGCGATGTAAAGGCTGATTACGGCGCAACATGTTCATCCACATTCTCCGACGCAGGGCGCATTCGAGCTGCCGGCAGCAGGGAGGGAAATGATCTGAAACAGCTCACTATCACAGCAGAAAAATATTCTGTACGGAATAAGCTTATGCTGTCCGCAGTGGGAGCTGCTGAATTTGAACTCTGAACAACTGGGAAACTATTTTCCAGAAACTACACTTAAATAAAAAACACTCTATACTTAAATACATATTAGGGTGAAAAGGTTTTTCTCCATCTCCAGCAGTGAGAAAAACAAATGCAAATTGTATTCCAAATACGCTCAATACCTCTGTTTTGTTTTACATCTGACAAACAAATACACTACTAACTGAACAGCTGTGTTTTACATGCAACGGAGATTCATATATAGGGAGCAACAGATGTGCAGCAGCTTAAAGATGGAGATGAGGACTTACCTGAATGAAGCGTTTCAGCTGGTTGTTCTGTGCCAGGAGTGTTGTCTTTTCCTGTTCCAAGGCGAAGATGTAGTCGGCGGTCTGCTGCAGGATGGCCGCCTGGCGACAATAATAAAGGCATGACAAAATGTTTTTGGTTACACAACACATATATCCAATGATAAAAAACTGAAAGGAACCTATATGAATGTCGGAGTGAGTGTTGCTTTACCTTGCTGAGCTTCTCTCCATCTGTGTGAGGCAACAGTGTTTTCAGTGACTGGAAGCCAGCGTTGATGCTCTGCATGCGCCGGCGTTCGTTGCTGTTGGCGATTTCCCGACGGATCCGTCGCTCCTGGTCCTGTGCCGTCTCTGGACTCAGAGGTATGTTGGCCAAGCTGGGAGGGAGACATGACAAAAACAATGTCAGTAATACGTAATGAAGTCTGAAAGGAATCATAACTTTTATAACCTTAGAGATAAAAGCACAAAGTCCAAGACACTTTCACTACTGAGAAACAACTGGCGAAAACCTAAGGTGAAGAAGGGATGGAAACCAGGAGCTAACAAGGAAATACATGAATTACTCAGTGCTTAATATGGTACCGTCCTGTCCAACACGGCCTAACTGTGGCACGACTTCCTGGTTTATTCATGACATTTGCTATGTAAATCAAGCGTTTACGTCAAGGGGCCACATTGAAATCAAACATAGCACTTAGAAAGGTTGCAGTTTCTGATGTCATATTCAAACAGTTGAGCTGTTCATCTCATCAATTTACTTTATTATTTTATTATGGAATATGGGACTTCAGTCTACAATAAAATACAGGCCATTTCAATACATCTCTTTATAGAGACATAACTTTCCTGTCCATTTTCATGAAGGTTTAGGTCTTTGCTAACCTAAAACTGGGACTTAATTTCCCACAGATTTTAATGACGATGCATGTTCCGCATTTCAAATAACAGATGTTATTTATTTATATTCTTTTTCAATCCACCAAACTCTACTTTGAAGTATACAGCCTTTTTACAACTGATGCAATTGTGTAACCTTATGTGAGGAAAAGCACTTTAACCTACAGGGTGACACAAAGTAAAACATGACCTTAATGCATTCCTGAACCTGGGATCTTGAAGGTCTTTCAAGTTCAAATGAACTCTGTTACCTCTCTCTCTCACACACATGCACACACCATATCATAAAGTAAAGCAGGGCTGCAACCACTAGTCAACACAGTCGACTTATCAGTCGCCTTCTGCTGAGCATCAGGACAAACAGTAATTCAAACCACATTTTGTGCTATTAAAAGTGTTAACCTTCAAAACATGCCACCATGACTGCAGTGTAAATAGAATATAGATCCACATAAATACAAATGTATGTAAATTGTTGTGACACTTAAAGTGTCAAATGGCGTTTTGAAACTTTAGAATGTAATGTTCATTGCACAAAATGTGGTGTGAAAGGTTTGTTTCCTTTGTGAAATGGTCCTTTATTTGAATGTTTTGAAGTATGGGACAGAAGTGTGTACAACGATCGGACGATTGCGTGTTCATCAACCTGTACACGCTGACAAGTTCACTCAGAAGGTCGGTGACCAGTTAAAATGAGTAAGTGAAGTCAGAAAGAATAAGCTGGAGACTCATATTATGCTCATAAAATATGTGTGTGGGGGGAAAATAGCTCAAAATTATTGCGCTACGGGGGGGTGAAGGTAGTAATCTTTGGCCAGCATCTAGTGCTTTTATAGAAATCGACCTTGGTAAGAGAGCCAGTCGACAGATGTCCCCTGAAATCTGGTGTTTACTTCCAGCGTGACCGCCGTGGGGCGCGTCGCGCAGCGTGGACGGTAGCCGCCGTGAAATGGGAACTCCTCCTCCCCACCTCCACCCCCCTCGACTGCACGGAGAACAATGCCTGCTCTCGCTAGCCTCCAGCTAAAATGCTAACCCTCTTCCACAGCACATGCGTCTAAACACGCCGACCGTGAAAACTCTCGACACTTCTCACGCCTTTAACGTCAACTAAGACGACGGATACAACACAAACCGTGCGGTCGGCGCTAGTGAACACGCTGTTTAGCCGAATGAAGCTACATTAGCACCGGCCACACGCGTGGCTCTTTTCCAAAATGCATTGTTTGTATGGTGTCCAATTCAAATACGCGCTGACGGACGAGTCACGCGTCAACACGTTGTTCGGTGAGAAACAAAGAAGGTTCATTAAACTGCCCACACGGCGACAAAAAAGGCGATTCGTGTGGAGCAGCCCGACCACCACGTGGTTGTCTCCAAACGGGAAGCGAGTGTCGCCACTTCGCGTCCTTTATTGACATGTTTCGCGGCTACCAGCGAACGTAGACGCAGCACAGCCGTGTTCGGGACGTGTGGCCACCGAACGAGCAAGGAAGACTAGGGGAAATGTGAGTTGACGTTGCAGCGATCATGTGAACAACAAGCGGGTCCTGACTCGCCGTTGCTGCTGCTGCTGCCAGGGCACCACGGGCTAGCGGCTAACATGCTAACACACACACGAGCGGAGGCACGCTCGCCACGCTCAACAAGAAGCCCATTGGAATCGCTCTCGCGGCTCGGTACTGACCTGCACAGGCCTCCGATCACATCCTTCTCCGTCTTCTTAAACTGCTGCAAGGACGCTATTTTCTCTGTCATCATGAAATATTCCATGCTTTCGCAGCCAGCCTCGAAAAGTCCGTGCGCGCTGCTGTCTCGCTCCTCTTCCAAACAAACACCGGTGTTTTCCACGAAGCCTCGCTACTGTCGATCCGACATGTCGCCTTCAAAGATGGAGATGTAAATAGCTGCGAGGAACAAAAGTTGAAGCTGTGTTTCTGTCTACAGCTGATGGGGTTCCCTCCAATGTGTGTGTGTGGCTCCTTGCCTCCGCCTACTACGTGTGTGTGTGTGTCGGTGTGTGAGCGAGAGAGAGGCGGGAAACAGCTGGTTGGAATCAGAGCTACGTTTTTTCTTCACAACGAAAAAAAGCCCCCTGAGTCATTGTGCGACTACAGCGCTCTCGCAACAACAGCACGACGGAATAAGACACACAGAAAATAAAGAAGGGTATCCGCAAGAACATTCTCAAGCTAATTAAAATATATAGATGAGACGTGGATATAATATTGATATATAACATTCTGTTATTAGAAGGCAACGTGCTGCCATTTTCAGTGGTGAGGCGTCACTTCACTTGAACCTCAAGGTCAAATTCGTCTGATACCCAGGAAGTTAAGGGAGAGTCAACAAATGTTCATGTGTTTGCTTGAATCAGACCAGTTACGGTTATTTGTACACGGATATTTATTCTGTTATACGGCAAACAGTTTCATTCAAACCATTCTGCCATATAGCATGGAAAGAAATACTATAGAAAATAGAATAATAATAATAATGAATAATAAAAAATAATAATAATGTTTTTTTCTGGGATTTTTATTTTTTATTTTTAAAGAGAGGTTTTAGAAGTTGGGCTTTTTTCAGATGATGGAGGAACATTATTATTATTATTATTATTTGACTTGATCAAAGAAAGCATTTTATAGTGATTGAACCCATATTTTAAATCTGATGAAGCGTATCGACCTAAATGAATGAATACATTCAAACGGACTGAATGTCACACACACACACACACGGACACACTTGTGTTAATTGAATGGGAAACACCCGATATCCAATAGCGCAGTGAACGCATCACCGCTGGTCACCAGTCACCACCGAAACTGGTCACCAGTTCATGTACATGTCCTTAGAGTTCAATATGACCCGTCAGCATGGTCTCACTGAAGGAGAGTTGTGGGTTCGATGCAAAAGAACCACTAGATGTCACTGTAAACTTTGATTTTAAACTTTGGAATTATGTTTAACCGATGCCCTCATTCGGGAAGGAAGTCCTTGAGTTAATCAAATGAGTCTTGATAATAATAATAATAATAATAATAAGTCAACATATTTGACATTCAAAATAGATAACAAAAATAATTACACACCACCAAAACTGTGGCCAAAACACACATTTATTCTTGGGCTTGCAATTTATTTTAGATTATTTTACTTTTTAAAAACACACAGCAATATTTGAAAGTAAATGTCCACATTGCATTTCTGTGCATGTGTCGGCATATAACTGGATAAAGACACCGACAGTAGCAGGCCTGAAAGGATGCTTATATTGGAGCAGACCCCAAACTATATCTCCTCTTCAGTCCAAAGAGGAAGGTAGAATGAAAGGTCTTAGTGCTGCGTCCATTATAATCCAAAAGTATGGAATATAGACAGTGAGTGATTTCAGCTTTCATCCTCTCACTGCACCCTGTTAACTCCTTTGCCACAAGAAGCCACATTTTTCAATTGGAATGAATTTGGTATATTACTGAATCAAATGATGGACTCATACATACATTTAAACAACAAAATATTGTTTATTTTGCATCAGCTTGAGCACAACAAAAAGAGCACAACAAATCACGATGGTGGCTATATTCCAGTTTTTATATCACCTTATTTAAAACTAAAGGTCTTTTCATGTCTTGAAAATATTTGTCTTAAAATGAAACTTGCCCCCCATAAGTCCAAGTAACGTATTCTCAGCGGATTCTCGGTTTGTTGTTGTTGTTGTTATCATCCTAGCTGCCACGTGTCTTGTGCATCAGTGGGATCAGTGGAGCAGGAACTGCTGCACTGACAAAGGTTCCATGTTGTCTGGACAGCAAACTGTTCAATTAAATTATAACGATTAAATGCTTAAATATTTTAACGTGTTTTTTTTGTAATTAATTAATCGTATTTAACTCGTTAAAGTCCCACCACCGGTATATTTACAATTTGTTGCGATGACATAACTCGGCCAGCAGGTGGCGGAATCAACTCCGTTCATCCTACTACTAGACACTTCTAAATGAACATTTGAGGCAAGATTTTAGAGTTATGAGCGATGTTGATAATTTAAGCAGCATTATAGATCTCACTCAGGAGTAGCAACGCCTCCGATGGAAGACCTGCACTTGTTATTTTTAAAAATCAACGGCTGGACGTTGGTCTTTCACTCTTCAGTATGTTACGGAGATGTTTCGTCTTGCTCACACTGTAGATGACTCTTGAGACATTAATTTTTTTTTAAATTTTATTTAGATTTTCTTGATTTTGTAAATACAGAGTACAGTGATAAATATCCATACCTCTCAGCAGTGAATATAAAAAAAGAGATGCTTCACATACACGTTTAGAAAAAGCCACTTCTCTCCAAACTGAAAAACAGGTCACTTTTTACATTAAAATGATCGCTGACTTGTAGATACAGAACGGCATCTGACTGCATCACGTGCAACAAGTCAATCAAGTCTCAGTTCTGCCGGTAACTAAGCCAAAAAATGTCAGTTACAGACAGGATTATGCCCTAAAAAGAATAATATAACCCAGTTTTGCCCTTTAGAGTCAAACGTCTTTGGCATTGAGGAATTTACCAAGCCCAAAATTTGTAGCAACAAAATGAAACAGGAAAAACATGAAGTCTTCCACTGGAGCTGGACTGTTTGATGATTACATAGACACGTATTTAGTGTGATTTGGGGTTTGATGTAAAGTGCAAAGGTCACTGAGCGGTCGCCACCAAAGTCCTGGTCCTCTTGGCTGCAGATTCCTCAACAGCAAACGTGTAACTATACTGTAATGAAAAAAACAAGGACTGAGTGCTTGTCCGTCAAGGAGCTGATCATGTGACCTCACCTCATTCTCAATATCCTGAAGAGACTTTATGCGAATGTTGTTCAACTGTGCGTTCAGATGAGGAGCCTTGAAGAAGAACGAAATGAAAAAAATGTCACTGATATTTAGTGTATTTTGTACTAGCTGACCATGAATGACGGATCTTACCATGCCATTTGCACTGGATTCAAACTTGGGGTGGAGGCTAAAAGGAACCCCGTCCAGAGCTGAGGGGAAATAAAGATGGTCAGACCGTAGAATTTGTAATGGGCGTCGCAGAGTTGAGACTCTGAGCACCTGTGATGGTTTGCAGACTTCCATCAGCGGGTTTGTCAACAGTGTCCTTGGATGAAAGACTGTGGCGCCTTTGGCTCAGTCTCACAGGAGGTGGAAGAGGAGGAGGAGGGTTGCTATGGAGACAAAGACAAGCTCCTGAGAAAAGTAGATATAAACACAAGATTTTATATACATCATATTAAGGTGGGTTTCCATGCTCTGTGCCAGATTTAGGAATTGATCTGGTCCCAAAAATGTATTTTATGATGTGATCTGATCTCTTTGACTTACCATGAAATATTTGACTTAACTACATGAGGAAACTAAACTAAACTAAACTAAACTAAACTAAGCTAAACTAAATGAATGAAGGAGTGCAGCATAAGCATAAATATCTATCTTTGCGCACACTGACTGAGCAGTGACACACTTTTAAAAGTACTTAAATGTTATTCATCTGTCTGGAACCAGATGAATGAAAAAAAGCAAACAAAAAAATTGGAGCCATATTGTTTCACTTTGTAAATGACAAAACACTTATTTTTTATTTATTTTGAAGGACAAGTAATGATGATAACAAAGAAAAATGATCAAGAAAAAGTTTTAAAGCAAAGAACTCTGTCATATTGACAGTTGAACTGACCTCGAATGGTAAAAAAAAAGTAGAAAGTACAACTAACAGAAGCATCATGATCAGTACATTAGAGTGCAAGTTTACTCTGACGTCCTCACAGACCCCAGCCGGGCCTGACACTTTTCTATTTAAGCTTGAGTCACAGAATATGGGAAATAAAAATAGTCATCTTGTCCTATGATTGTTAAGATCACAAATCCATTGTGATAGTGGTTGACAGCTTTGAATGTGAGCAATGTTTTCTTGACCATGAGTCAGGGAATAAGGCCAGTTATTTCATGGAATTCGCGGCAACAAAAGATCAGTATGTGGAGGAACTGTCCCAGATACAGTAGACGTGTCCAACAGCACTGTACCTGGGTCTGAGAGGGAACGGAGGTTGCGGTTGATCCAGCGACAGCCTGCGGAGGTCCAGGGACACACTGCGGGGTTTTGCTTGCGGCAGTGGACTGGCAAACGGGCCCTTCTTACACCACATAACGTAACCATTGATGTCTCTGTGGAGTAACCAATAGCGCCATTAGCTGGTGACTTAAAAGTCAAGCGTGTGCAATGCAACTCACCCCAAACAAGTGTACTGCTGGAGCATCATTTTGCTTTTGGTGGTGACTTTAATGTCCAACACCGCGGTGTCCACGCTGCCCACAGGGACGACACGCACACACAGGCGTTTCTTTTTGGTAACAGAAGCCTCTGAACACACACACACACACACATGGGTTCAACAGCAAGGTCTCAGGAGAAAACAAGCTCCTCTGAAGAGGCGATGCTCACTTGCTTCAAGGTGTTCCTGGATGTAACAGTAGCCAGGACGGATGGAGTCCTTGTCGGACAGCAGCACGATGTCCGACACCACCATCCCTGAAGACGTGGACTAGAAACAGACAACGGTGTAAAAGAATACCTGAAACACAGTGACTGAACCCTCAAGAACAAAGACATGAAACCCATCTGTACCTTGCTGTAACACAGGTAATAGCCAGACCTCATTGCAAAGCTCCGTGTGAAGTTCGCTGCTGATCCGTCTTCTGTAATGCTGATCTGTGGCCAAACAAACAAACAAACATCAGTCCTAAATGAATACATATATAAATAAACATGAAATTCGATGGTAAGTCACTGTAGGGTTTATCAGTTCACCATGACAATGTTTGAGGGATAAACAGTCTATGTAAAATAGGTATGATGAAAATGGAATTATTTTTATTTGGCAAATTAAAGACATTGAGTTTTAAATAGTCAAATGAATTTACTGTCCTTCAGTAGATAAAAAAGATAAATAGTGACATAGCTTCAATGCAAGAAAGAAGACAAACAAGACACAGCTAATGGAAACTCAAATCAGATAAAATGCCAAGCTATATAGCTTTATGCTATGCCTCGATTAAAGGTGGAAGGAAATCAGTCCATTGTTTTTAGTGGGAAAAAGAATACAGCAAATTACTATAGTGAAAATTGCTAGGTGTATTGATCAAAGCCCTGCAATATTACACAACGAAGACAATAGCACAACATAACACACAGGACTTGACACAGACACAAGCTGAGGCACAGTTAGACACAATCACTGTCCGGATAAAAACTGCTCTTCACTCTGCTCCTTTTAAATCTCTGTACAGTGTAGGAGGAACTATTGGATGCACTAAATGCAACAATGTAGCCGTGTTCTATAATGGACAAACAACTGACATACAATTAGTCATGTAAGATACTTAAAATGTGTTAGAGGAGATCGAAAAAAAAAATAGAGGATTAAGATGTGACCACGCTGAGGGGTAACTTCAGACTTACCAAAGTGAAATCTTTTGGGCAAGTTCCAGTGTTAGACGTCCATGCAACAGCAGTGACTGGACGCACGCCGACATGCTCCATTATGGACATCTGGAGAGGAGACACATATATTGATGAGAAACAGAAGAAACTACTAAAAACATTATCAGTAACTTTCCTCAGATCTCTGGCCAAATTAACTTCAAGCTTTTGGTCCCATTTTTTAACTGAATATTAACTGATAATTTGACTGGTACTGATGTTATTTTAAATCACTGTATTTAGACAACATCACACCATGTATCATAAAGGTGTCAGAAAAAAACCAAATGACCTTCCTGTGACAGCAGGTGGACAGATGTGACACACTGGTTCCACAGCACTCAGAACAAGTTTGGTATACTGCAAACACCCCTGTGACGTCACACAATATGCGACTCCTAGATGAGACAATTTACTTTCATAGCGAAGTGAAAATCACAGAAACTTTAAAATTAGAAGTCAATGTTAAAGCAACACCAAATGACTGACTGGGACCTGCTGTTCTCAGCATCTAGCCAGTGAAGAAGGACCATTGTGGGAGCAAATATTTCCATGATCGGACACACGCATCTCGGCAAGTTAGTATTGAACGAGGTTCCTGTTCATTTTCAGGATGGTATGCAAACACGGTAGTGAGTTACAAAACCTTCCCGGAGTGGAAATGACTCACATTCACGTTTATACACAGTTTCCCTGTCAATATTCCACATCTAGCAACTACTCTGGCACACTATTTCATAAAGACCCAGAGACGACACCGTTTGTTTAAGAGTCTAAACGGTCTTGAATGAGCGACATTTCCTGAGGAATTCTTTAAATGTAACACGAGCATTCGAATTCACAGGGTGGTTACTGTTGTGTTCAACTCAGAGCTCATAGTTTCCATGCTGGTGAACAGACTAAACCTTGACGGTCAGTATGTTTTGAAAACATTTAGTTTCACATACCCTTCAACAGCTGCCACAAGCGAGCCACACATGGAGACACTAAAGTATACGTCCGAGGAAGGTGATCATTTGTTCACTGACAGCACTTCGAACATCTCGTTTAAAATATGACACGCTTTTGTTCTGTTTAACACCGGTTTCCTCACGGCGTCCACACCAGACAAACTACTTACGCTGACTCGAAGCCGATCGCGACTTGACTTGGGCGAAGACGTTTGATAGAAGAACAACTTTTGCGTCAAGAGCAACACTTTCCTGGTGTTCCTCGACAAAGCAGGAAGTGATGGTCCATGACGACTACAACTCCCATCATACCGTCTGACTCATAATGACACTTTGCCATGTGAACACCAGATGGCAGCAAACCGACGGTAATCTTAACGGAATCGCTTCATCGTCTCGCTCCAAGCGCGTTATGTAAGTTATCAATGGAACCAGCGTCATTCATCTAATTCACATTTATTTTGGCCCAGCCTACGTTTCATGTTTCCTGTTCATGATTGGTCACTTCATATACATTAAAATTCTTAACACCATGGCCGTCAATTTAAAATTGAAATTTTATTTTACATCGCATTCTTGGTCGATAAAAACACACCTGCGTCTCTTTGACCTTCCTGTGTCTGTTGGCATGGCAACAAGCAGCGGTGAATGGAGTCGAACATTCCATCCCTGCGAAATGGAAACTCTGAGATTTGTATATTTTATTTTACCCCGAGAGCTAAATAAAAGCGACTGTGTTAATGACCCTCGTAAGAAATCTACCTGTTAAACCCCCGCCGAGGCCACAGCGGTTATTTTACGAGTCATTCGCCAGAAAATAAAAATAAAAAACTATATTCATCGAGTTAAATGTGAGGCGTTCAGGGGATGTTAGGTAAGCCTACATTCTGCATTCTTCTGTTACCCCACAATCTTATTTTGATCACAATGCGCGTTTGTGATTTGCATCCTCTGAGAAACGAGTTGAAGACACTATATAAATACACACCTTTTTTATTTGTAGTAAGTTGACTTGCACTTCATATTTAGACGAGAAATTCCATAAAAACTGACCGATTGTTTTTATATCTGTTGTGTTGCATTTGTATATTGTTTCAGAGGATTAATAACATTTACCGTTGTAAACTCGGCGTTAAAAATGTACACTGTAATTTCTGAATCACACATATACGCTAGCATCATAATGGTGAAGCTATTTCAGCGCAGGCATTGAAAGGTACCCGCTACCATTGTGTGGGACATTCTTTCATAATAAAAGGATGGCATTAAATACAAGTGTCGTTGAAAGGCTAAAATAAAGTTTCTCTTTATATATCATTGTTTTGTCTATTCACTGCGTCTGAGTAAAAGAGTGAGCTGAATAGCTTCGTTTTCAATTCACCGCGTTGCAATCAGCGCATAGCTAGGAATGACCGGAAGTTGTTTTTGATCTGTTCTAGGGAACTTGATGGTGAATTTCCTAGCTTGGCGTCGTCCATGGGATCGGTTCTTGAAACTAAAAATAGCATTAGTTTAGGTTGTAAACGCGCTACTATGGCATCTGCTCGTCTGACGGAACACTTTTAAAGGCGCAGATGGGCGGGACACTCAGATAACACGAGACTGAACGGGGGCAAACGACCACACTGGACCTGTCAGGTCATTCATTATTGGCAACATTTACACGCTGAGTAGCGCATTTCTGCTTCGTTTTAGTCATGTTACACCACGGGAAAGAGGAGTGGGAGTCCATCTGACTGAGCATTTTACTGTCCATAAAGGTTGATTTCATTTCTGAATCCATTTCTGCTGCTGCTCCGGTTCTTTGCGTGTCAAATATGGAGTGGTCTTATTATTATTGTCCCCCAAAGCGTGGCACTGGGTTCCTGTGGACGAAACCAGAAGATATGAAATAACTGTTCCCTCTGTATTACAGATAACAGTGTGGATTTCCAGCCACTGCCTGACCAGCCCAGTTGGTATGGAGGACCGTGGCCCCAATGGCCACAGTGATCCAGCTCATGCTGACCAAAGTTTACAAGTTGACTCCGGTCAAAGTTGTGATGGGATCCAGGTGGATGTTGGACACATTCTTCGACAGATTGCCATCACAGATGAGAGTCTGGACGAAGCCCAGGCCAGGTAAAAGCAGAGAAGTTGGTTCAACTCAAGTGGCGGTGTCTCCCATGTGAACAAATAAACCCTTTGAATAAGGACCTCACCTTTCTGGAGGCAAATTTTAAATGGTGTTTCGTTTCAAGTCACCCAAACATAGATGTACAGTAGACTCCCGTGCTTCATCGGGTCCTTATTTTTTAAGTTACGTTTTTTATTTTTTTATTTTTATTTTTTTCATCAGTTTAAGGACGTTTAACTTGAACTGTGGCCAGTCTCTCAGTCTCAGCCTCTTAGCGTCACTATGCCGGACAGATCTTGAGTTTGGCACGTGTCTAAATTCAGTGAAGTTGTTTATGGTTAGCACTGGTTTGTCAATTCAGTTGTTTATCAAAGAATGAGTGAGTTTGTGTGGGAAAAATGCTGTATTCTTAGTGATACATTGTAACTACTGAAGCACTGTTTTGACACTTTAGGAAACTGGCGCTCAACTGTCACAGCCTGAAGCCGGCCCTCTTCAGTGTTCTGTGCGAGATGAAGGAGAAAACAGGTGAGTTGCGAGCGTTTATAAAACAATTTAAGCAACAAACTTAAGCACATTTCTCTGAATTTTTAAAGGAGTGTTAAACTTTAAATTGCCTATGTTTTGATAGATTTATAATGTTTTAAATATGACCCTAATTTGCTATACATACATGAAGTAAAGGAAAAGGTTTTTCTGCAACACAGGAATTTTACGATCTGTGGCCCTGTTAATGTTTTCCTCTTTCTTCAAAGGAAGTGTGCTCATACAACTCCTCTGTTTGTGATTATGTTTTGGCCATGTTCTCCTCCAAATGCTCAGATGGTGATCAGGCTAGAGGAGACACTGCAGGACGAGCGTCATAACAGCAGACGCTTTTGACTGACAAATTGATGGGAGCCACAAGATCTTCTAATCTGGGTGACTGACTTTAGGAATTTGTACCAGTAAGATGATGTTGTGACACAGCAGCAGGGAACACAAAGGGAAGGGTGCCACTGCGACAGTCATCCAAACCTGCTTTTACTCTAACCCTAACAACCCTAACCTGTTGGTTCGATGGTGGCTTTGATCAATACTGACAAGAGGTGGGACTTGATTTAAAAAAGTGGTCAAATCCATTTTGTAATTCAATGAATTGTGACTTGTTGCATTATAATATTTCATACCGGAACGATCAAATCTGTCCATAAAAGCGTAAACATCAGGAGCAAACTCTACTGTATCTAGTACACAGAACAACATTTCTGAGCTTTATTTACTCTCCTTCATCATGGATGTTTTGGTTTGGACGTCACATCACATTTTATGAAGTGGTGAACCTGGAATTGGTGACAGAAAAATAGATTTTTTACAGTAATAGATTAATCCAAATCAAGTCTCAGAAATAAAAAAGTCTTTCAATGAGTGTAATAACCATGTTTATATGGGCTGAGACAATAAGATCGATGGAACAATGACTTTACTTTCTAGATCCTAAACTGACAAATCGCAGTGGATCAGCAGCTGATAGTATAAAGATAGAGGCACATGAACCAGATGTAACGGGTGAAATACAAAATGATAAATGACAGGAGAGATTTCCTGTTCAAACACTGCAAAAAGACATTTAGATTTTTCTAGATTTTGCATCATGCTGTATAATGTGCTTGCGTTGATGCTCAAATGGTGGCGGTGTGGTTTCTTATTTGTAGTCCGAGTTAGATATGAAGGGAGGCGAAGAAGAGAGTGTAGGCATGGTGGAACAGGTGGAGATGTCAGGAATGGTTTATGACTGGAACTGTAGCAAAGTCAGAAGTAAGTAAGGAAGTGTGGAGGCATGAGAGGAAGACAACCAGTGAGGTTCGAGATGGATCGAAAAGATGGAGTAATGTAATTATTGGACAAAATCATATTTAATACTCATCACTCTCCTCAAAATTCTGATATTATTGGCACATTTTAAATATTTTTTTTTTCCACCATTCATGAGTTTGACTCATTGGAAACTACATTTGAGTTGTCGCCCAACTCAGGCGACTTGTTATTTCTAAAACCTTCCATCACCCAGGATGTTGCTTCTCAGGTAAGATGTTCAAGTCTGTGCGCATATTTTCGCAGCTGTCATTCCCCAATTGTCTGATGATGAATGGCCGACGGGTCCCACATCAGCTGGGTAATTGCCAACTCATTTGCATAACGACACATTAACAACCTCTCTAATGAGTACTATTCTTTTTATTGGGTCTTGAGCTGCCCCACAAAAGCAGGCGGTTCTCAGTGGGTGTGTCAGCGGCGCGTGTGCTTTCCTGGGTTAACTATACCAGGGCATGTTTTTGCTTGTTCGGTGTGGCATGTTGGGTTTGAGAAAGTCTAGCAGGAGTTTTATGTTGAGGTTTTGAGTTGAGTCGGGAGACACACTGAAACTGGAAAAGATGACGCCACATTGATGACATAAAGTCAGTCACATCTAGTATTGTTTCCTGGCTGAGGGTCTCCAAGCGGTCGTAACGGAGCCACCTTCTAGGACTTGATGTCTCTGTTGGCACCGGATGCAAAAATGATCTCTTGCTTTCTTCCCAGCTTTAAAAATGCCAATACAGGAAAAGGAGGACCCTCCAGACCCACAAGTCATGCGACTGGACAACATGTTGTTCGCTGAAGGGGTGGCCGGCCCAGTCAAGGGGGCGGCGGCGGCTGCCTCCACTGCCACCTCAGGAGGGATACCGGACGATGAAAGTGAAGAACACGCCGACTACAGAGAGAAGCTTGATCAAATACGACAGATTTATCAGGCTGAACTGGAGAAGTACGAACAGGTCAGTTCTTTTTGTTTCACCACAACCAAAACCTCCGGATGAAAAATATCGTTGTGTCAAATATCTCCGTTTCCAGTGCTTAATATTGCAGTATTGATGCAGTTTTTATTATCTTTTGCCAGGCGTGCAATGAATTTACAGGTCATGTGATGAACCTGCTGAGGGAACAGGCTCGTACACGACCCATTACGCCCAAAGAGATCGAGACCATGGTCTCGGCAATACGTCAGAAGTTCACCGCCATCCAGACGCAGCTGAAACAGAGCACCTGTGAAGCCGTGATGATTCTGCGCTCCAGGTTCCTGGATGCCAGGTGAGAGCGTTTCCATCATTTTTTCATGTCTCAGCTAATCGCCTCCTTCCTGCCTTCAGGAGGAAGCGGAGGAACTTCAGCAAGCAGGCCATTGAGATCTTAAATGAATATTTCTACTCCCACTTGGTGAACCCCTACCCCACCGAGGAGGTGAAGGAGGAACTGGCCAAGAAGTGCTCCATCACTCCAGCTCAGGTCTGCAATCCAGGTTCAAGATTTTTAAAGTTCCCTGTTGACTCACTGCCATTTTGTTTTCTTCCATTGCCACAGGTGGCGAACTGGTTTGGAAACAAGAGGATCCGATACAAGAAGAACATCGCCAAGTACCAGGAGGAAGCCAACATGTACGCCACCAAAACTGCTGCAGATTCTGCGAGTCTGTCTTCACAGACCAGTCAGTCCAACTCCCCAGCTACACCAAACTCAGGTACTCAGTCCTCCATGTCAACCTGGTATCTACAAGGTTTGACCCAAGAGCTTGTGTTTTTGTAGTGTAACTGGGAGTGTGTTGATGTGTTCACCAGGAGGATACACATCCTTTTCCTACGCTCCTGATGAGAGATTATGAGAGAAAAATCTTCGTCTTTCCAGGTAGGGGACTGAGGTGGATGTTTTTGCAAAAATAGTTTCCAAAAAACATGATATTGAAGCTGGGTTGTATGTAAACTATGACTTATGTACTGACTTTTTGCGCTGCCAGTATTTAAACACCTACTTCCTCCTGTTTTCAGTGGCAGCTTGAGCTGCACTGCAGGTGATGATTTCATTCAACATTTTGACTTTATTCGTCCTTTCACTTTGTGTAATAGCAAGTGTTTTTGTTAGTTTACTTTGTGGAATACCACAGTAATATGAAATGACCCAAGTATTGTGAGGTCTTATTGGTCCCTCATTGGTTACTGCTGTGTATTGGCAGGTATATAGCGATATGATACGTATCTCGTTGTATTCCCGTACATTCAGCAATATATTGTAATAAGAACCATCATCTTCAGGGGGGAAATCAGATAATGCTGTACAATGTTTTGTGCATGAAAAAGAGTTTATTGTGATGACGTCAGCCCACTTTGACTTTCGGTTAAATCTCACAAATCAACAAAATAACTCCAGTGTCCAAAACAAAAAAGTTAGTATTAGACATGTCACAAAAACAACAGAATATCCAACCTGGTTGAGGAATTGACCATGTATAAGGTGAAGAAAGCGTTTAACTCCTTGCCATTGTTGTTGTCATGGATGCCAAGTGCTACTTTTTTCTTTCACAGGTCCATGATGAGTCCGTTCCCTCCATATCTGGACACAAACCTCACTGACTACTTAGTACTTCTTATGTTCTTAACCACGTTGACTTTTTTATTAGCATGTTTTCCACTTCATTTTTCCACTTCATTTTGTATACATTATATATATATATATATATATATATATATATATATATATATATATATATATATATATATATATATATATATATATATATAAAAAACGAAGAAACGAAATATTGCATTTTTAGCCAGCGAGAGGTTCATGGTCTCCATGTAAGAGTTCATCATGATGAAACACAAAGATGCACTCTTCTTGACTTTTATGCATGTCAGAGTTTTGTGGCTGTTGATAATGATGTATTCTTTTTAATAAAAACAACCAAATGAAAGAATATTTTGCATTTTTGGCTCATCGTTGCACTTAGACACACACATATATTTCTCACAGCGAAAGAAACATTTGTCATTTTTTTCAAAATAAATGAAGAACTGAAATGCTTCAGTTGGTTTCTGTCTCTGACTCAGCCCCTTCATTGGTCTCCGTCTGCTCTGGTCTCGCCACAGTCTTGTTCTGTGCAGTACATCATTGTTCCTGACATAATCACATGTTTTTCATGGGAAACAAAACACTTAAATCTTGCTGTTAAATCTCCTCAACGTCTGTTTAATCATCTACTTATCACTGGAAACTGCAGTCGTGACTATCTCAGTGATGACATCAACATGGTTTTTGAGGCTCAAAGTCCACTTGGCATGTGCAACATTCTTTTGTGAATATTCATTTTAAGGCAACAATTATGAATTGAGTAGAACAAACAAGCTTAGATTCACATCATTTCAATTTAGGAGATAGCTTTGCTTATTTATATCCATTAGCAGAGCCAAGTTTTCAAGGTTGAATCTTTAGCTTACTGAAGTGTAATAGATAGTGATTTATTGTTACCTCTA
Source organism: Synchiropus splendidus (assembly GCF_027744825.2). Classification (NCBI taxonomy): domain Eukaryota; kingdom Metazoa; phylum Chordata; class Actinopteri; order Syngnathiformes; family Callionymidae; genus Synchiropus; species Synchiropus splendidus. Next base: position 31,772,106 of record NC_071335.1, on the reverse strand, counting down.
GCAAAGCTGTGATGGTTTGATACACAAATTATTTTACCCCAAACAGATACAGATGACTACTGAGACAGAATTGCTCTACCACCGTTGTTCCAGTGTGACTGACCCTGCTGGTCAGTGTTTGTGTACTGAAGAGGTGAATGGTAAGTAGGTGGGCAAGGTTAGAGTGTTTTTTTGGAGAGGACGGCCAGCCAGCCAGACTCTGCTCTCTCCACCATGGAGTTATCACGGGCTGCTCTGCTGCTATTCTGTCTCATCTGTTCAGGTAATGCCTTCTTAGTCCACATATCTTTGCCATTGACTTTGTGTTGTTTACGAGAAGATAATTCACTCTCATATTTTAAAAGTTAAAAGGCTGACTGTACTGGTGTATTTGCTCTTGAAAAAAACAAAACAAACATGCATCTAAAAATCATGTGCTTCAAAAGCAATAGATAATGTCGAAGCAATGTTCAGGATCTTACCAATTGCAAAAAGGCTCATATGGGGATAAACAAACAAACAAACAAACAAAAAATTACAATAAATAATAACATTAATAACGTTTCTCTACTTTCAAAGTTGACCATTATGTTTTGTGTGACTAGGAATTTAGGGTGTTGCCCTGTAAATTGTGACGTTAAAGTACAATTCTAGATAGTAAAAAAAAAAAAAGAAAGTTGAAAAGTTTTAAGGAAGTAGAACTAAAATATTTCATTGTTCTTATCTAAATGTCTATTTGCACTTGCAAAGTCTTTCTTCAGTGGTCAAAAGTTAGCGTGTTATTTATGCTAATCCATGAACAAAGCTAGTGAGGCATGAACAAACACAACTCTTACATAAGCTGCTCAGCAAAAGGCTTTTATTCATCAGAAGTTCTGTATTTTCGACCAGGCTTCTAACAGTGTGAGATTAAGAAAGTATTTTGAAAGACTATCTATAAGTGCAGAAACCCAGATCTATTGTGATCAATACCGTTAGCACGTTAAAGCTAACGCAAAATAGCAGTTGGTTAGCATTCAGCGCTCTTCATGACCAGGAAATTCACGTGATTTACAAGACAAAAATTATGAGAGAGAGCAACAAAATACATGTTACTGCTGCTTTTATACATAAATAATATTGCATTAAAAAGTAAACTTGTAAAAAAGTAAGCTACATGTATGTTGCGCCCTGCAGCGAGTGGTCAGCCAGTGGTCACATTAGAACCCCGCTCCATCACCGTGCGGCAAGGCGAGGCAGCCAGCTTCAGGTGTCAAGTCCAGGGCCCCGCCTCATCTGTCCAGCTGGAATGGAAAAGAGGAAATAACCAGCCACTGCAAGGTGAGCAGCATCTGCTCGTGAACACATCAGGATTTTTCATGCTCTGTTGCTCCCTCCAGATAACGTAAAAATAAGTTCAAATGGTTCGCTGCTGACCGTTACCAATGCACGACCCGGAAACAATGCGCAGTACCACTGCGTGGCCACCACCCCGGCGGGTCGCAAATCCGTCACGGCCGCTCTGCATGTCAGATGTGAGTGCATCGAGGCTCCGGGCTTACTAAGCAAGTCAGACTTCTAGTATGAACCTTCTTCTTCTCTTACGGTCAGACCCACCTAAAGTGAGTGTTGCACCAAGCGGGCCGATACGAGTCCGGATGGGGGAACAGCTGTCGGTCCAGTGCCAAGCAACCGGGAAGCCCAAACCCAAACTGAGCTGGAGGCGGCAGGGATCCACCCTGCAGCTGGTCACTGAGGAAGTCGATGGTGTCAACACTATAAAGGTGGAGTATTGATATATATATATATGTGTGTGTGTGTGTATATATATATATATATATATATATATATATATATATATATATATATATACAGTTGGTACCTCGGTTCTCGACCACAATCAGTTCCAGACGGCCATTCGATTAATGCAATGCAAAGCAATTAATGGAAAAAGAAATAATGCGTTCCAAGCCTTAAAATAGTCTTTTGTAGGAGTGAATGTAGAGTGTCTGCTGCAGGTGCGCTGTTCCTCTATGTGTGTGGCCGCTGCATGTGGGAGGGGTTGCCGAGTGAGTGAGGTCTCTCCAGAAGTGAAGAGGTGCCCGGTGCGTGTCCAGCTCTGAATGTGCGCTTCTGTGCAGTTTGGCTGTGACAAAGTCATAAACCAAGTCACGCTCTGTCCCAGACTCGCCTCATCCCTGTCCCAGCTCCAGCCCACAACAGGACATCAGACCCTGGAGTGGAGAGCGAGCACCTCCCCTGTGACACTCTACCACGGTCCAGTGTGGAGACAGGAAAGGTTTTACACCTCAATATGAAGAAAAATCAGTCAGTAAATGTAGCTAACGGGACACGTCTGCATACAGAGGCTGCGTTATCCACAATAACAAAGCGCGTCGTGGGTCAGCTGATCGGTCCACGCACGTTATGTTTTTTCCGGCTTTTTTCGGGGGTGTTCGAGTTCTGGATTTTCGTTCGAAATCCGAGGCAAAAACATCTCGAAATTTTTGTTTGAACTCTGATTTGTTCAAAGCCTGGGACGTTCGAAAACCTAGGTACCACTGTATTATATTATAGACTTTCAGGATCAACTTCATATTGGCCCCTTTTAGAGGAATGTCAGCGGAGATAAGGGGCCTGACTGTATAATGTAAGAAAAGCTCTTTTTTATTATTAGATATGAATTTATTATTTGCTGTTTTGCTCTGACCTCATGAGGACCACATAAATGCAAGCCAAGGGCTGCCTGTGGCCCCCAGAAAAATAGCATATTATGTTCCAAATATGACCAACACTTCACCACTCCGTCCTTGTTATCATCTTAATCTGCTCCCTCAGTGGCCGGTGCTACGGTCAGAAGACTCGGGAGTGTATATTTGCCAAGCTACAAACACCGAAGGAGTGTCAGAGGTCAAGGTTGAGATCACAGCCCAGGGTGCCCCTGGAGCTCCGCTAGCATCGGTGAGCCCCACGGAGCTGACTGCAGTGGAAGGACACACGGTCGTCTTGCGCTGCCAGGCCACTGGTGAGCATTCTATGTTTTGCCTTTGCTGTAATGAGGCATCTCAGACTCAAGGTTTTGAGTTTTCTTCTTCAGGTTCACCTGCTCCCATCATCACCTGGTCAAAGCTGAGGGCTCCGCTGCCTTGGAAGCACACAGTAGATGGCGGTGTTCTGACACTGACCAGTGTGGGGCGCCAGGATTCAGGCCAATACATCTGTAATGCCACCAACAGACATGGGTACAGCGAGGCTTACACGCAAATGGAGGTGGAGTGTGAGTACCTGAGGAAGCGTGTCTCACTGTATCATTCTTAGCGGTAACTCTTTGACTCACGTGCAGCTCCGCCTTACACCACCATCCTGCCAGAGCAGGTCAGGCTCCGGCCTGGAGATGCCCTGCAACTGCAGTGTCTGGCTCATGGTTCTCCCCCCATCCGCTACGAGTGGAGCAGACAAGGAGGAGGAGGCATGCCAGCAGGGAGTGACGCCAAGAAGGATGGGAAGCTGAACATCTCACAGGTCAGACTTGGAGACGGTGGCACATACAAGTGCGTGGCCACCAATCACATCGGCTCCAGTGAGGCGGTGGCCAGAGTCATCGTGAGAGGTCAGCTTCACTCCTGATCACCCCGTATGGTTTTACCCGGGAGCAGTGTGCATAATATTTGTGAATGTTTTCTTTCACAGCTTGAAGCTACGGTGGAGTGTAGCGGCTGGAATGATGCTGAACCACATAATACGTGCCCATCTTTCAACAGCAGAATTTAGAACTTCCTTTCTTCTCACAGATATACATCAAGCAAATGTTAGATTTTTCTGATTTCTTAGATTTGTCTGCAATGGATCAAGCACTGTTGCATCTTCTCCAACAATTGTTCTAACATAATTCTATTATTTGTCTTCATAGTGCAGAAAACTGTAACATTTCAAATAATTCTCCTTGTGATTCTACTGCCACAATAAACTGCTGATCCATGGGGTACTGTGAAGTTTCATTACAAATCACACACGTTTCGCTGTTAATATTACAACAAACAAAGAAAAAGAATTACAACAAAAATAATTAAAAATGTTTATTTTCACAGTATGTAAATTAGCAGAGGGATTTTACCTCGGTAAAATATTTTAATTGAATTTAATGTAATTGAACAGTTTGCTCTCCAGACAACAAGGAACCTTTGTCAGTGCAGCAGTTCCTGGTCCACTGATCATGCTGATGCACAAGACACGTGGCAGCTAGGATGATAACAACAACAACAAACATGGAGGAAGCCCTGAACAAAAGCAAACAAAAGCAGAGAGTTTGCTTTTGTTGAGTGAGGTTTTTCAAATTCTCATCCAAATATTTTCAAGACATTAAAAGAGCTTTAGTTTAAATAAGGTGATATAAAAACTTGAATATAGACACCATCGTGATTTATTGTACTATTGTCAAACTGATGCAAAATAAACAATATTTGGTTGTTTAATGGTATATGCGGGTCCATCATTTGATTCAGTAATATACCAAATTCATTCAAATTGTTCATTCAAAAACATTTCTTTAACACTCTTTATTTCTATATTTTTTATAATATATAAATACATTGTCATGTATGGTCCTTTTAATATCACAAAAATAAATTCAATAGAACATTCCAGAAATATAAAATCTTGAATAAATAATTACAATATTATAATAGCTGATACTATACTGTACTGATCAGATATTTTGCTCTGTTATCAATACAGCTTTTATTTGAAAAGAAAAATAGGCTTTTCGGTTTATTTTCAAGGTTAACAACTTTGGTCCACCACTAGATGGCAATGTAGGCTATACGACCAATAATCTTCCGCCATACTATGAACCGTACATGCAAATCTTCTGTACTATTATACCAAAATTACACTTGTAATAAAGCAGCATAAAATGATTCGCACATCTACTCAGTTTCCTCCTCCTGCAAAGGCAAAGTTCAGTTTGCTCATGTTGCACAAAGACACACCAATGTTGCATAAACCAAGTGTTTGGTTGCCATTTGGGGTTAGTGGCTGCAGCGTTAAGTTGGAAAAAGGGATCTAATTTCCACAGCAGCTGCCAGGCACAGGGCTGTGTGACTGTGGCGGCGCTTGTAAAACACCCAAGATTTACCCTTTCCACTACATCTCCTTCCATTTTTACAAGCATCTTCAAAGCTGGGGAGGAAACATCTGCCCTCTGTCACAGCTCCCCACCCCCATGTTTCACAGACGCAGAGGGAGAGAGGGTGGCAGCCACATGCCCTTAAACTGCAGAAACGTCACTTGCAAATGCATGACGTTGCCTTTGCAAGGATCGAAAAAAAAAAAAGTTATTTTGTGGCACTAAAGACAAAGTCGATCGATTGTGTCATGGTGAACCAGAGCAACAAGCACACACAAGTGTGGAAATGAGTGAATGATCTGTGAAATAATGCGCATCATGTTTCTTGAAATCGTCCCTCGTGCCCTTTGCCATGTGAAACAGCCATGGCGACTGTAAGCACTTTCCCAGCCTGAGACACACAGAGTCAACAACTTCAGTGTTTTCTCGACTGTGGGAGGAAACAGGAGTTCAACTCACACAAGCACATGAGGAACATAAAAACGACACTTAGAAATCACCCAAGGCTCACGAGTTAGATTTGACCCCATGACCTTTCCTTGAGGCTGCAGCAGGAGATTTTTTCATCAGACATATTCAGAAATTCAATTTCAAATCAGCCTTTCATTCGATCTTGTGAGGACTTGGGTTGAGCGGAGCGGCGTTCACTGCTATTGCTGGACTTCAGTCCTCTTTCATTCACGCTTGAAAGGCTGGAAGAATCTTCAACCTAAACCCTCCAGGTCGGTTCCACTAAAAGCAGCCTGTATAAACAGAGCAGGCCCCAGCCATGACAAACTGATGAGAGCCAGTTTGCCTTTAGTCAGGGTTTAAAAACACAAGTGTTATAGAGACTAGGTTCGCGTGTTCGGTGTTGTATATCTCCATGTGATGAGCACATGGCAGCACTGACCAGGCCATTTAGGACGGAAGAAGTGATGTGAGTTTCCTTTTCAGGAAGTTTCAGGAGGACATTGGCGGGCAGTCGCCATGGCTACCACCTGGCCAACATGATAAGCCACCAGGGTCAAACACTGTGTATAGTGGCTGATGGGGGAGATACTGAATGGAGGTTCTGTATTGTCTCGCAGGCCGGAGCAGAACCCATTCGTCACTTACAAGATTTCAATCTGAATTCTTCCTGTGTCTTATGCTGCAACAGGAAGCCATAACAATTTAAGCTCAGGAGCCTGTTTGGTCTAAATCAGCCGTGATGCTTGAACGTACCAGCACTTCAGCGTTCCCATCTGTGGAAATACAAACTGCTGACAGGAAGAGCGCTGCCCCGGGGGAAGCGAGTCGCAGGGAGAGTAAATATGGGCCGCATGACTTTGCTTCAACTCATAGTGTGGGGTGATTTATAAATCTGTTCAGAGGTGTAGCCACCATTTCCTGTTACCCAGTTAACCATCATCCAGATGCCTGGCCTCCAACAATTTCTGGACTTAACCTCTTGTAACCCAAGACAGAAATACATCCACTGTGTTCTGAGCAGGTGTCAGTATTATACAGTCCACTTTGCTACAGTCTTATCTACGCTGTCTTGAGTCACACTGCTACAGATAAGGAGCAGAGATCCAGATTTATACAGTATCTAGGTCACCATGATGGCCGACCAAGTCGCTGTGACACAAAATGTAAGCAACACTTGGCCTTGTATCTTAGTCCCTGAACTTTAATCAGTATTGTGGTTTCCTGAGTTGCCAGTTCTCAAAAAAAAAAAGACACTGCTAGTGAGGTACCAAGTTTTCTGCACAGGTTTGTAACGTCTATTCATCCGGAGCTTGATGATGCAGAGCGTACACACACACTCACTCAACAAAAAAAAGAAGGTGTGAGTGTTTGAGCGTTTGCCTCTCTGTATATGATGGGCAGACGACCCGTCCCAAGGACTTGGGATTGATCTCACTTCAAAACTTGATGGACACTTGTTGACCATCAAAGTTCAGTTTGTGGTTTAAATGTGGGCTAAAAACTAATTCAGAACAAAATAAATGACCTCCAAAATATGAGGAGAGGAAAGATTTAAAATATATAAATGTTGTTACTAAAGACTTTTTAAAACATATACATTTTCCTTTATTTGTTTCTGCGCAAAGCATGACAAAATATCTGAGTGCTTTAGTGTTTTTGACAAAACAAAACAAAACAAAACAAAACAAAACAAAACAAAACAAAACAAAACAAAACAAAACAAAACAAAACAAAACAAAACAAAACAAAACAAAACAAAACAAAACAAAACAAAACAAATACAAAAATCAAGCTGAAGCACAGTTTCGCAGCAGTTTCTGTAAAGATGGCTCCTGGGAATTTGTCCAGGCGAGTAAACCTTCTTTCACAAGTGGCCACAATAGCAGGCACAAAGTTATCTGGTTTATCTCACTGCTACAGTTCCCACTGTCGACAGATAAAATGGTTTGTATGAGGCACAGGGACGTTTTTTTTTTCAAACAGCAAACTGTGTTAGACATGGTTTGGTGGGTTCAAGCGCCAGACACTGTTGACACCCACAACCTACTTCAAGAAAAACCAGTGTCAAAAAGGGACATTCAAAATCACAATTCAGAATAAGAATATACTTCCTGGTGAGTAACTGCAAATGTGCTCCTTCCTCATGAGGATCTTCAGAATATATGCGGTTGTCTGTGATGCAAGGATGGACCACGTACCCATCAGATCAGAGCAACCTGGAAGCTTGTTTGGAAAAGAAAGGTGATTTTCCAGCTTCAGGAGACGCGAGGATAAGTCCCTGATGTGTCACGATTCCTTCCTGGATCACCTCCTGTTTTCTTCATGTGTTTCCAACCCACAGTTGAAGTTCAGTGTATAAACCTTCTGTGCAGTTTGTTACAGTACATCCAGCACTGGACCTTGCCTTCTGACTCAACGCTTTAGATGTTCTGCACTTGTGATGAATCAAGTCAAAGTTGCTCAGGAGTTAGTTTCACTTCATGGATGTGTGTCTGTTCTGACCAAAGGGCATGAACTCCAGTCTCCCTTCCTCTTCCTGTCCACATGTGCGGAAGCTCTGTCTGTCTTCATGGGTCTGCTCTCTTGTCGCCACATGTCTGTCTGCTGCCAGACGATGAACATCAATGATGGCCTAAACAAGGATGGAGTGATGGACGGGTGAGAAGCGAGGTCACATCAGCTTGCTTTTCTCTCACTGATCAGAGGCTCTGGCGCTTCACAGACGCAGTAGCTGGGGTTTACTGACGCTATTAACACCAGCTCACAGATTTGCAGGAGCCAGTCAGTGGCCAGGTGCTTCCTGCTCAGCAGAACTACTCTGACAACATCTGCATTATTCATTTGTCACTTAGACTCAAACTCTACTGCAAGATTTACTCGTACGCTGCGTTGTTGCCATGGCAACCAGCGTCCTCTTCAGTCCACCAACCTCCTTGAAACATAAACCACTCAGACTAATGTAATCTGTTTTTTAATTCGGGTTCTGCTCTTCGTCACGGCATGTGCGACTCTACATTGATGTCACGGCAACCACAAGCGACTTTATTGGTTTTCATAAAAACCAAACCTAGCAAACAACGAGGCGGCGATGAAAGTGAAATGCAGTCCGTTCACCGTAAGATAAACAGTGATTTAAAAAGGAGTTAATAGAGACAGATTGTTTATGCCATCCTGCCACTCAGAGCTGTATTGACTCATTTATCTTATTGTTATTACCCTTACTGGGTTGCTCCCGCCCCAGTTCACCAGGCGAGAGGCAGAGGACAGCCAACCACATGCACACAGACCGATAACCACACAAAGCTTTGAGCCACCAATTAATCTCTGCCGATTTTGGACTGTGGGAGGAAACCAGAGTGCCCAGTGGAGACCCACAAAAGCACCATTACTCTGCACGAAACATTTAAATTCAATAAATCACAGAAACAAACGCAAAACAAGGCAGGATCAGGCATGAAAACGTTCAAGGTTGGCACCGGAAGATCTGTCCAACATGGCAAACTTGCTGGAAAGTTATTCTCAGAATCCACGTCAAAGACAGTAAGAGGGTCAACAATACCAGGATAGCAGAGAAGGGGGGCAAGTCAAGAAGTAGGAAGTGGTGGTCGATGGACAACAAGGTAGGAAGGTGAGAGGTCACGGGGAAACGTCGCTGAAAGGAAATGTGGGTGGATACAGACCTAAATGAGTCGGAGGCAGGGGAGAGTATGAGCTGATTGCACCACAGATAGTGAGGGGTTTTGTTGGTGTGGTGCGGGCAAAGCTACAAGTTCTGCGGCAGGAAGGAGCAGTGGCTAAGGCCCCGCTCACATGGCAGCTTCGACGCATCCTCGGCTCAGTAACAGACAGCGCTCTCTGTCTCAAAGTAGCCGTTGACTCAGCTGAGTCTGAACGCAGGTTCTCAGACGAGACAATAATGAAACCGTTCAAACCTGCGAGGCAGATGGAGGCTCTCCTCTACCTGCCAGGTGAGTCAGCGGGTGAACGGAAATCCCTCCTCTCAAGTGAAAATCTCATGAAGAAGTGTATCAATTCATGTCTGATCATGAACGACTGAGATTTGTCTTGTGTGGCTCACTCTATAAGGCAGCTACCATCCACAACTAGGTCTGGGGTTTATGGTTTGCTCTTGGTTCTCAACAAGAAAGCCCAGGGATCCATTGGAGCAAGGGATCTATTTCCTGTCGATTGTCTCTCTGAGTTCCCACCAAGATGGGACATCAGAACTTTTTACTTATTAGGAACATGTTCGCCGATTGACCATAAGCTTTAATGCAATGCATCATCTGCAAAAAAAGTAAGTCTTGAAAAAAGTTCCTGGGTCCATCTAGAAATTTCACCTGTTAAGGCTGTGATCAGAACTAGCACAGAGAAGGTCAGGAGGAGCTCCTTCGTGTCTTTGTGGACCTGGAGAAAGCACATGACAGAGTGCTAAGAGAAGAGTTGTGGTATTGTATGAGGAAGTCTGGAGTGGCAGAGAAGTATGTTGGAGTGGTGCAGGACATGTATGGCAGGTGTGAGACAGTGGTGAGGTGTGCTGCCGGTGTAACAGCTCCTCTGTTACACCGGCAGCAAGGTGGAGGTGGGACTGCACCAAGGCTTGGCTCTGAGCCCCTTCTTGTTTGCCATGGTGATGGACAAGAAGCACCTTTGACCATGATGTTTGCTGATGACATTGTGATCTGTGGTGTGAGCAGGGAGCAAGTGGAAGATAAGCTAGAGAGGCTTGCCTTAGAAAAGAGAGGAATGAAGGTTAGCCACAGTAAGACAGAATACATGTGTGTGAAGTGGACAGGTGAAGTTACAGGAGATAAAGAAGGTGGCCAGCAATGTTGTATGGTTTGGAAACAGTGGCACTGAGGAAAAGACAGGAGGCAGAGCTGGAGGTAGCAGAGATGAAGATGCTGAGCTTCTCTCTGGGAATGAACAGGATGGATAGATAGATAGATCAGAAGGACAGCACATGTGGTCAGGTGTTTAGGAGGCAAAGTCAGAGAGGCTAGATGGAGATGGTTTGGACATGTACAGAGGAGAGCGAGCCAGTACATTGGTAGGAAGATGTTGAGGTTGGAACTGCCAGGCAGTAGGTGGAGAGGAAGGTCAAAGAGGAGGTTTATGGAGGTGGTGAAGGAGGACATGAGGTTTGTAGGTTTGAGAGAAGAGGAAGCAGAGGACAGGGTGAGATGGAAGAAGATGATCTGCTGTGGCGCCCCCTGAAGGGAGAAGCCGAAAGAAAACAAAGAAGATGGTGATCAGAACTATAAACAAAACACCTCCATCTGAATCCAGGTTTATCTTGGTTGAATGCTGTCTTGAAGTCTTCACACCTCTTTGGCACTCTGCCTTTCTCCTCATGTTGAAAGTGAAGACCCTACTCTTCTCTTGAATCTCAGCGGGTAAAAACAGTTTGACACAATCTGTTATGTACTTGTTCGAGGACATGGAAAACACGCAAGAGCCACTTGTAGATAAGGTCCTTGAAACAATTCTGGTCCACCCTCTCGCTTCAGCCGTCATGTCAAGGGATTTTCTTTATTGGAGGTCGTCCAATGTCCAAATCCAGCGTGTGTAACGTCAGCGTGGGAGTCTGAGAAAATGCAGAGCAACCTCCGGTGGAATGAGGTGAGGGGCTGTTTCTTCGGTGGAGGAGGAAGAGAGGGGGCGGAGACGCAGTCGTAGAAGAAGGGATATAAGATTACTTACTGGCAAAAGGCAAAGAGAGCAGCAGCTGTTTAGAGTGCATGTTAGTCATCACCCACTCCTCAGAGTTGCCCCCTCCTCCTCAGCCTCTCATGAGAGCATGGTGAATAGCTCCTGAATTAGAGCTCGCTGGAGCGGAGCAGACGTGAAAGACAGAGGAGGGTTTTGTTCAGGCAATGTGATATGTTGTCACTGTGTGAAATGTGCTCGGATGGAAAGATACGAAAGGGAAAAAAAAGACCAATAAATGGAGTCCCGAAAGAAAGAGAGAAGCAAAGGCTGTATGATAAGTGAGGAAAGAAAGAGGGAAAGAAGGGGTGGCGACCACAGACAGAGGCGTGATCAGTCTGAATCTGTGAGGAGGGAAAGTTGTTGAAGGTCCAGTTCACTCAGCCGCGGAGACTGGCTCACTCACTCACAAGGATTTACTTTTCAGTTCAGATTTTCTCTTTTGTTTGGGGATTTCAGAAGCTTTTCTTTTGATAGGTTTATTTTCATTTTCGCTTCTCAGCAGTGATATTTTTTCTTGAGATGGAGAGACGAAAAGCACTAGTGATTTTTGGTAAGTTCACTGTAAAAGACTGTTCGGTTGTGATGTTTGAGTCAGCTGACCAGATGAAGTGAAGAAACGTTGGATGAATGAACTGTTTATCAAACCATCAGACGTCGGCCTCAAGTTTTGGAAAGTGAAACAAGTAGAAGGTCTACAACATCCAGACATTTAAGACAGATTAATTCAATGTGTTGTTAGTTTTTGTTTTGATGTCAAGCCAAAACCAAACTCAATTCAGTATTGTGAAACATTTCATTTCTACTAACCCTAACACAAACAGGACTGCTGCGTCTTGTCGCGGTCAACCGATGACTAATAAAAACATCACAGGACTATTTCACAAGGCTTCCCATTAAGCAGAAATATTCACATCCAACAGGATTATTGTTGCCTTTAATAACAGTCACAAGCGTTCCATTTAATGTCATTTAACTTCAGAATTGGTGGCTGACAACTGAAGTGAATGATGATGTTTTCAAGTGTGGAAATGTGGGAACGAAGGTTTTTCACGTCAAGGGAACATGGGATCGGGTGTAACTCCTGACCCTGGTGGTGGACGGCTTCATGCGGTCCAATAAAATCTGAGTTTTAGTTTGACTGACTGTGATGCAGAAACTACATCCTATCAGAGATTCTCCAAAGATAAATCGCTTGAAATCTTTAACTTAAGTATGCAATCTGCGGATTTAGATATTCTGTTGCGCACTTACAGTACCATCATTCATTGGAAGTTAACCGAGGGGCCCCTATGTCAAACTCTTAGCCCTGATATTTACATTCTATATCTTCAGTTTATGCCTCCTCTGTCTGCTCAGGGTCACGCAGCGTCTATCTTGATTACATTTTAGCTGCTAAGAACTCTTCTCCCCCAGATGTTCTTGAGTCAAAAACACAACTACAATGGACATTTTGGAGGTGAGAAATCTGCTGACTGCTTAAATTCAATTACAGACATAAATTTCTTACATACATCTGTCCAATATGTGGTGGTATCACGACGAATGCGTCTGTAACAAACATATTCCTGACTCAGAGTGGTGGCTCTATCTGCTTCGAGGAATACTCAGGAGGCAACCAGCTGTAACCAGATCTTTGGATAGCCACAGTAGAAGCAGCGATAGTCTGGGCCGCTTATTCATTTTCAGTTATGCATAACAAGCTGTATAAGCTACTGTCGCTGGGATGAAGAACTCTTCGAGGGGTGAAGCTTTAGTTTTAGACGCCTCCCAATACTCCCAATACGCTTAGATTTATATCTTATGTTTTTTATTTTAAGGAAATTCCTGTGGAACCCACCCTTCAAAAATGTATTTATTTATTTATTTATTTAATTTTTGGAACTTTGTTTCACATAACCTGCTTGGTCTTTAAAGTACTGAAGTTAGATTAGAAGTTGTGTTACACTCAGACGCTGTGCCTCAACATAAAAAAATGACACTTAGTTTGGGCAAAACTCGCTTCACTGGTTGCGCATTACATTTGAAACACTGTGAACCAATACATGAGTGGTATATTAGCCCCGTTCCCAATATCCAGACAGTATTGCCTGTGTTAAAAGAATCTTTACTACACGCCATAGCGGTGCTCACATATAAACATAACTACCATCTGACTTCACTGCTTCCTGGGCCCGGTTCTCTTAAGGTTTCTGCCCCAGGAGGCCATTTTTTCTTGCCACTTAACACAGGAACACATGCAGTGTCAAACATGCCTGTATATCCAGCATGACCATGTGACCTAGCTGCGACTTATGCCCTTTCATCACTTCCTCTTTCTCTGTCCTCTTGATCACAGTGTCTTCTGTCCTAAAGTTACCAGCACATTTCCTCATTTTAACAGTGTGTTGTAGTGCAGACGCTCCATTCTCAACCCTGAACAGACAGCTCATTGTCATGAGGGAACAGACACAGAAACGCTGCAGCATTTATGAACTCACATCCAATGAATGTGTGTGTGTGTGTGACCGTGTGTTGTTGTCATGGGTGCAACTAAGGAAAATAAGCCCTAACAACCAGGAGCAGAGCAGGACCGTGCGCTTAATGATACGTTGAGCGTTTTAACATAATGTCTTGGGACTTATAAATAGGTGGAATCCAGAATAGAATCTGGTGGAGGGTGGAGGTCTGAAATGCATGTCTTGTGAGTGCGTCTGTGACAAGAAGCTCACTACATGACTGGTCCAGACCAAGGCTTCCATGATAACTGAGCTATGGCAGAAGTGTTGAAACTTCAATATTCTTCATGTTCATTATTGATCTTGAGGTATTATGACATTGTTGTACTTTCTTTCGTATTTATCGACTGTTTTGAAAAGAAAAACCTTTGTGTCTCCACAGTGTTGCTGTGCAGCTTTCATAAATGTTGCTCAGATTGTGGAAGAGGGTTCGTCTCAAAAGGAGGAACTTGCACGGGTAAAGACAATTTTTTTTTATCAACGTGTTTCCCTGCTGTTACACAACATTACACAAATAGAAAAAGAGTTTATTTAGCCTCTGATCACTTGTTACCATAAACACTGTTTTAGCTACAAACTGATGATACTGCACTATAACATTTAAAAAATGACAATATTTTATCGTATATTTTAATGTTATGTATCATTACAAAGGCAAGAATGAAAAATTTATTTTATTAGAATCATAGATGTTCATTTTATACAGCAACTGGAACTTCATTTAAACAGCACAAACAATATTTACATCAGCAGCGAAGGAGACTTGGAATAAAGCAAGCAATTTCAGCCGCAGTCGTCAGATGTGTGTCATCATCAGAACCTGGATCAACACAATTTAAAGTTAGTTAACTCTGTGTGTGCTACTGAATCGATACCCCGCACATTCAAAGCTTATCCCGGAGTGACGTCACACACAAGAATTTTGGGGATCTGTGCCTTTATCCAACCAGCACTAAACACAAAATCACTATAGTTTTTATTTGAGAGCGATTCCACTGATGGAGAGAACATGAAGACTCAATCACTACAGAACTGCACGTCAGTTGTGTGTGTTTCCGTGATTCACTGATGCAAGTAAAACACAACAGATTAGCCTTGCGCTGGGGCCCGACAGTTGGGGCTGGAATGGACATGTGATCTTGAAATACATTGTGCGATGCGGTTGCCAGTTAGTGGGTGGAGCAAATGTCCTGCATGACAGTATCAACATACATTTCCAAAACAATGTTTCTCCTGGGATCCAAATCTGGTTCTGTATTGCGATTGTGATCTGGATTATACGGAGGGATTGAAAGGACAAGATTGCGGATTGACAAAAGTTGTTTATCTTATTGTAAATGCTAACAGTGGGCAGTTTGCTTTTGCTAATAAGTTATGATAACATGCAACGTTCATGCGCCTTCTTAGTTTGTTGTTGGAGCATTTTGGCGCCCTACATCCTTTCAGGTCATTCTCACTGAGGCCACCAGCAACATCTCTGTTCCTACGCTAGGCTTCTGTTCTTCGACTTCTGCCACCTCGACCTCAACTCTACGCGGACAAAAATTGATTGTTAGATTATAAGATAAGAAATAATTTAAAATAATTTGGTTCCAAATTACAATGGGTCAAAACCCTTTCCACTAGTTTACTTTCCTGTCATTTGTGGCTTTGGCCGACTTGCTCAGACAGAAGCAGCAGATCCATTACGCAACCTCAGAAGGTTTTTCCACTTCATTTTTGGGTACTTCACCTTGGCACATTTCTGGATACAAACAAACTGGAGTGTAATACGTTTTTGACAGGGGTTTATGCTTAAATCTCAGAGGTAAAGATGTTGGAGCAGCAGGCTGAAATTCCACACAAGGTTTTAGCTGTGTAAATGAAATAATTTGGATTGTACCGTAATACCACAAAAGAGGAATTAACCGCTACATTGTCTCATATTTCAACGTCTGCACCACTTATTTAGCGCTGGTTTTCCAGGAATTACAGAGAAACAATCAGACTAGAGCCATGGGTGTGAAGGAATGTCGTAACATTTCTATGATCTCAACTTATAGACATAGACGAATGCAAGGAAGACAAGGAGCAGTGCGGGATCAATGCGGTGTGCATCAACACGAGAGGCAGCTTCTACTGTCAGTGCAAGCAGGGCTACCAGAATCTGAAGGGCCCGATCAACTTCACAGCCCAGGATGGGCAATGCAAAGGTGAGTCCATCATCAGCTCATCACGTTCACTCCTCGACTCATCTGCTCTTCATCTGCTTCTAGATTTGAACGAGTGCCTGGTCGACGGCATCTGCGGTCAGTTCGCTGCCTGTGGTAACCTGATCGGAAGCTACATGTGCTCATGTATCTCTGGATTCACCAGATCTCATGATGGAAACTGTACAGGTGAGAGACTGGAATTTAACATGTCGACCAACAGAAGACAAACTTTGTGTGAAGCTGTATCATTTACAGTGGGGTACCCACTGTACCCCATCTTGCGTGAGAGCATGTGTCACACTCTGAATGTGTCAGACTTGAGAACGCTCCTTTGTTTAACTAGGGCAGGACACGGTATATACGTGTCTGTCTACCCTGTCTGATGCCACGTCACTTCTGAAGGAGTTGTCAACGTCTGTGCTGCCACCCTTTCTTTGTCATTCAGTTTGTTTTTCAGGCCATAAGTTGTAAATGAGTGATAGAGGTTGGCGCTCTCTGTGGCAGGCCTTGCTAAACATTTGAAGTGCGTAGTGCTGTTGGAAACACACATGGTGTGGGATTATTTTTGAAATGCCATTCATATTTTCCATGGTTGAAGACCCAAAGTTGATGCTTCACTTGTCACTGTGGTTTGTCTCGTTTATTTATCTCATCGTGAGAAGAAGAAAACGTAACAAATGCTAGGAAGGTAGCCGTTTCACACAAACAGCGGTTGACAAAAGCTCGATTCAAGTTCTTCAGGTTTACATGAAGTGCACTGACAATCGAACTGTAAGTAGTTCAACTCCGTGACAAGGGCTGGTGCCTCTTCAGTACTTAAGGCTCCCATTACGGTAAAGGAGACTATCGAAGTTGACAGGTAGCGAGGAGCTGTTCCAGACTGCTATATTGAACTGTGGAGACAGTGATCATGTGCTGACTGTCCGATGAACTAGTTAAACTTTGGAGGTCCAGAATAATCAGAGCAATGGTTCAATACAGTCACTTCAAAACTTTATCGATACTCATGGGCTGTCAAAGTTTGCTTTGTGGTTTTAAAGTTGGCGAAAAACGAAATGCACAACAAAATAAATGCGCTCCAAAATGTGAAGAGAGAAAGAATAATTCTTTTTATGAAGCTGAAGTTCAGGCAAAGAATGCTAAGGATTTGTCTGGAAACTCAAAACTACAATGAAATCATGCAAAACAGAAGTGATAACATAGAAACAGTTATTCAAAATAAAAGTAAATACATGAATAAATCATGATATATAGTGTCAGTTGCTACAGTTTTTCACAAGTGCGCTTTGGCCAAGGTTCCTTTGGTGGTGTGCCTCGGGATTTTTCAATGAATCAAGTGCCATGGCTTGAAAAAGCCTGAAAAACACTGCCTTAAACCTACAAACCACGTCGTCTTATTTTCTTGTGAGAATTTACGATTCACATGAGTGAAGATGAGGAAGATGAAGACAAATCATCATCGCAAGTTACAAAACACATGGGCTAAGACTGAGGAACTCATACTGCACATCAGGTTACACACACACACACGACTTCTCGATTGTATATAAGGTTACACAGTCAAGCTACAATCTAGCTTAGTCCAGCTATTAACCACTTTATCCAGGTCATGTAGTCAGACGATGAGGAAATCCAATTTCTCTCAGTAGTCGCAGTCAGCTGTTTATATGCATTTTTGAATTTTGAATTTGAACGCAATAGTTCGGTTTTCCGAGCCGTGAGGTGCTCATTGTTTCACGTTCACGTTCATCTTGCTGTGGACGAACAGACAGTGCAGTACAGTACTAGAGTCCTGCTTTGGTTACAGATGAATCTGTTTGCTTTTGTAATCCAATAACCGAGGGGCTAATTTAATGAAACTAGACCTCATTCCGGGAATATGATCAATGTAAAGCACATTTTCAATGGGTTGCAACAATATATTTCACTGATGAAGTTCTGAGTCAAATTTGGCTTGACCCTTCCTGCCCTCATTTCACTACTGAAATTGCAGCCCACGTCTCTGTGGAGCAGATTGTGACACTGGTTTACAATACGTCTTTCACATGTCAGGCGTCTTGGCTCATTGTTGGAGGAAATAGAGAGCAGGTGTTGCAATAAAATGAATGATGACTCAAGGCCGCCGGCTTAAAGTGCAACAGCAGCAGCTATTTATAACAGCAGGAGAGAAGCAGTGGATGGAAAGTAGCAGTTCATGACAACAGCAGCAGTGTGTTAACACGTGTGTTCTATTACTTCAAGGCTAAACAATCTTTTCGGTGCGTGTGCTGTTGCAAACGGCTGCATATGACACATCATTAATGTAAAAGGGCGTAAGTAAAATAGGTCTGTGTGACTAAGTGTGAATTATGTCATTTCAATTTTTCATATACAGTAAGTGACACTGAATATCTTTCTGGTCTCGATAAAATGATGCTGATTGTGTAGTGTTCTGGTTGTTATGTGACCTTGATGTCAACATTACCCTTCAGTTAGATGTTTCTTCATGACCTCACATGGATTTTTTTTTTCTTTTCTGAACATTAGTGCCCCACTAATAACCACTGATAAGAACCATCTCTCCCTCCTTCACTGCGTCAGAAAAGTTCACTTTTGTCAACGTTAGTGTAATGTAGTCCCTCTAAAAGACTATTCAGCTTTGGTTTAGTTTTTAGTTTTGTCAAGCTGAGTCTGAATCACATTACAAAGCACAAAAGCAAAGCAGCAAAGAAGCCACATTTTTCAATTTGAATGAATTTGGTATATTACTGAATCAAATGATGGAGCCATACATACATTTAAACAACACAATATTGTTTATTTTGCATCAGTTTGACAACAGCACAATAAGTCACGATGGTGTCTATATTCAAGTTTTTATATCACCTTATTTAAACTGAAGCTCTTTTCATGTCTTGACAATATTTGGATAAGAATTTCAATTTTATAAGAATTTCAAGTACATTCAGTGTAGTGGAAACTCTGGCCATTGTGTAGTGAAAAACATCCCTGAAAAAAAGCAAACTCTCTGCTTTTGTCTGCTTTTGTTCAGGGCTTCCTCCATGCTTGTTGTTGTTGTTATCATCCTAGCTGCCACGTGTCTTGTGCATCAGTGGGATCAGTGGAGCAGGATCTTCTGCACTGACAAAGGTTCCCTGTGGTCTGGAGAGCAAACTGCTATTTTTTTTATTTTTTGTAACTAAATTAGTTGTAATAATGTTGAGAGAGAGAGAATCTTTTAACGTGTCTTCTGTTTTCTATGAAATTATAGTGCCTTTGACCCACATGAGAGACACCTGATGGCAACAATGTTGCGAGTAGAGAAGGTGACATTCCATTTTGGGAGTGTTCTGGATCCCAGTCTGATAGAATGATAGGACCATATTCGGCATTTGATACTGACACTGGGAGATTATGTTGGGTTAGACTCAAGCTGCTTGATGGAGGTTTGCGCTGTCTGAGTGCTTTTCTAGTTTCCATTGTGATGCCTGACTGAAAAGGACATGGCTGGTTAGTTAACTAAACCATCCTACAAAGAGAGGACACTATTAATTTGCAGTCATGAGAAGCAACATTACGGGAACTGAAATAGAACCATCGATCCATCTGCGATGAACTATGAGCTCATTTAATGAAGGCTTTTGTTGAGAGGTTTTGCAGCTGCTGTACACGATAGTATCTGGGGAGTTTAGTGCAGATCCAGGAGGGAACTGGCTGGAAATGCTGTGGCTCCTTGCAGATGTAGGAGGTTGTTCAGGGCCCTCTCTTGTTTCCCTCCTACACCAGGCCTTCTAAATAATGTTGTCCAGCCTTATTGCTTTCTCTCTCTGCCCCAAACCATTGATGGTGGGAACGTGGACTTTTGCTTCCTATGCTGACAGCAGCTGTCTGGCTTGGATGTTGAGGCATACACT
Source organism: Synchiropus splendidus (assembly GCF_027744825.2). Lineage (NCBI taxonomy): Eukaryota > Metazoa > Chordata > Actinopteri > Syngnathiformes > Callionymidae > Synchiropus > Synchiropus splendidus. The sequence goes on along the minus strand of NC_071335.1, from coordinate 31,752,278 downwards.
TGGTGTTTCAATGAGTTTAAGAAGTGTTTTCCTTTCTGTGTTGTGTTCCACAGGGAGTGTGGGCGGGACTAGAATGTGTCACTTGCTATTTCTAACCTCTATTGGCAGGCTTCAAATAGCATTTTGTGTTAATGAGTGGAGCGATAATATAACCCCAACCTCTGTTTTTTATACACATGTTGCGCTGCCATGGAAGGCAGAAGATGAGTTTCAGTTGAAAACCGAATGCGTCAGCATGCAATGCTGAAGGCTGCCTTTGTTGTCAGTATAGGACGCAAACGTCAACTTTCCAATGTCAATATTGTAACAATTTCAAATGGGAGACCCACATGCAACAGGAAGGAGACTGAGTCCGGAGTCAAGTCCAACAAATTTAATAATAAAATTCACAATTGCACTCAACTTTTACACTAGAAGGACGTAGGAAAAACAAAGGATACTGAACCTCAGCACTAGAGGGAGACAGAGACAAATGTCCATAAGCGCAAAAGGAGAGGAAGAAACCAGAGTCCAGGGCACGGAATAAGTCCACAGGACAGGGAGAGGAACCACGGAGAACAGGAAAAGACACACTGTAAAACAATGATTTGCCTCAATGATATTCACGTGTGAGAGTTGATCTTACCCGACAGACATCGATGAATGTGCGGAAGCGGAGAGGACACACGTAGACATCTGCGGGGAGAAGGGGTCGTGCAAGAACGTGGTTGGGAGCTACCGGTGCAAGTGTCAAAAAGGATACACCAACTACGGCAACCAGAGGACCCCATGTTCAGGTGTGTGATCTGATCACTCCTCTCATTACACCCCTGTTCAGTGTTTTTAAAACTCAATTTTCAGCCCTATTGAACTGCAAAATCCATCATGGATGCCACTCAATGACCAGCGACCTCATGATTTGGATTTCCTCTAACACTATTCTAGTTGCTGAAAGCTTGAAATAACAATATCACTGTTAATAACATCAAGTTTTAGCGCTATCACTATTTTATGGTTTATTATGCTCATGGTTTTTTTCTCTTTCCAGAGCTGGACTGTGAAACTTTTAAGATGAACGGTGCTTCTGGAGACGTAAGTATTTTTAAAATTTCGACCTCATACCATCAACCACAGCTCTCTAAACATGTATTAGATTGGATTGCCCTTTACTCGTCCCACAGTTCAACTATTGAGCAGAGCTTCTTTAGATCAGAATTCACCACTGTGCTCTTCACTCCTCCGACACTGTCAAGCCATTCTCAGTCTTAATCTTTATTCAAATACAATGCCGTCTGTCACAATGAACCAAGACCTTTCTACTTCAGAGGAGCAGGTTCACGAGCCTGTGAAGTGGCCATGTAGGAAGTAAGAAGGACGGTGACACATTTTAACTAGCAAAGCATTCATTCTGTTGATGAGTGATCTTTAGCAGGAGAAACACTCAGCAGAGTCATTAGTCAAAGTCTCATTAAGTGTCTGTCTCCCAGCACGTCGGGGGCCTGGCTAATATTTTCTCTCTGATGAGAAACAGCTGTTTGGCGCTGTCCAACCAGAGTCCATTGAAGCCCGATGGAGACACACTGCTGGAGGTAAGAAGACCAAAAACAAGGCAAAGAAACAGACGTGTTTTAAGGAACTGTGTCCTGGACAGAAACTTTTTACAGCCACTGAGACGATCCTGTCTGCTGGTCAGCTGGAAGGCAGTGAGGATGTGCATGTCTTCCTCAGTACAGTGGAGAACTCGGTCAGGCTCATCGGGCCTCAGCTCAAAGGCAACCGCACCAAGATGGAGACCAATGAGACAGGTAACTGGGGCACAGTGGTCATTGATCATTAGATTATTCTCAGATCCATGATGGAACATTTCTTTCAATAGATATTGAAATTGCAATGGAGAGAGGACCGGCTCCGCCAACCGGACCGATCCATCTCAGCACTGAAAACGCCTCGCTAGACACCGACTGGACAGTTGCTGCTGGACTGGGACCTTATCCTGGTACACTCCCGCGACCTTGAAAATGAAGGATAAACATGCAGTGCTACTTACAGTAACACGTACAACATTTTACAGGGTTCACTCTGGCTGCACTGCTGAGCTACAAGAACCTTGAGAGCTCTCTCAACCAATCCTTCCACGTGCTGCAAGGACACGAGGAGGACGAAGTGAAACCCACCTATCAGGTCTTCTCCAGAGTGGTGTCAGTCGTGGTCTCCAATCCCTCCACTGAGAACTTGAGCCATCCTGTCGAAATTACATTGCGCCATCTACAGGTAGATGCTCAAATATGTGACCTAAAACAACACAACAAAACATGTGACATTCTTTTAGGACGCAGACCAGTCATCTGAAGTGAGCTTCGTCTGTGCTTACTGGAGCGACCAGAGCGTCTGGTCCAAGGACGGATGTGATCAGCTCCGCTCTAATGCCACGCACACGGTGTGTTCCTGTCAACATCTCAGCAGCTTCGCTGTGCTAATGGCGCTCACGCCCATCGAGGTAAGGAGGCTCAGAACATTAACAGTCATGTATCTAAATTGTTAGAGTTAAAGATGTTGATGAAGGTCGAGACTAATATTCATGTTCTCACCCAGATCATTTGCCACCATGGTAGTAACTTAGCTTGTGATCTGACACACAGATCAGTCCGCCCACAGAACCTTCCCCGTCTGAGATGTCTGGATTTTCTCAGCGCATGACTTGTACCCGCTCTGTTATTTAAGGATTCCTAATAAATGGCCTCCTCTGCTGCACCTCTCTGGGCAGGTCACCATATATCAAGATGTTTTCCTCTCAAAAGTGTGCGCTTCAAGAGAGTAGAAGACCAGATCTTTTAAATATGAAGGGACACGAACAAAGAATAATGTTTTCCTCGTATATGACACATGCTCCACACATTTGCTGAGGGCCATTGTTCCTTCAACACATTTTTTTTCCCAATCTTTTGCGATGATTTGGACTTTTGTGCAACCAGATGGAACAGCTTTGTAATTGTCTGAAAAATACTAGTTAGATTCAACTACCTAGGTCTCAGTCTGTGGTGTAACATTGGTGGAAAAGTTGATGTTGATAAAAAGACCGACAAAAGTGGATGCTGATGTTAAACAGGGATCCAAAGACGCTGTGCAAAACAAATGGATTCAATTCATGATGTCTAACTTGTGACAAACATCTTTCTCTCGAAGCACACCTTTGAGCTGCAGCTGATAACCAAGATCGGACTCAGCATCTCCCTGATCTGCCTCGTGCTCTGTATCCTGACCTTCAAGTTCTGTCGCTCCATCCAAGGGACTCGCACCACCATCCACCTCCACCTGTGTATCTGCCTCTTCCTGGCCGATCTCATCTTCCTGGTCGGCATCACTCAAACCAATCCGGAGGTGCGTCCTTGTGACGTCTGTACCCGGGTCCACTGTACTGTTTACTCAGTTTGACTCTTTCCACTCGTCCTAATGTTTACACAGCACATAGCAGAGGACTCTTATGAGTTTATGTGATGGTCCCTGGGGCCGTGCAGTATGCAAGAATCAACTTAATTCAGTTTACGTCTGCAGCGAGTGCATAACTTGTGTCCAAATGGATGGACTTGATGGCGTGAGACCTAGAAAATCTTGAAGTAATCACATTGGGTGAAGAGATGAAAAGTTCAAGTGAACAAGCCGGATGCTAAAAGAGAGATCCGAAATACAACATGCACTGCCACCTTTAAAACCACCTGATAAAAACTCATTTTTATGGGCTCACATTTATGTGATATCCTCATAACATGTCCTTGGTTCTCGCTCACTGAAGGCCTAGCCGTCGTCCACCTTCATGGTCAAGCAAGTGAAAACATTTTTCACTGTTGTGCCTGTAAAGCAAGATTTGTAACCGGTCTATCATTCGCGGGTGCAGTGGTGCTGTATGCGCTGTAGAAAGATCAGTGGTGCACCAGGCTTAAAACTGCATGAGGATCACTAGTTTTGAAAACGGGGTCCAGCATGGAGACTGACTCATGAAAGAAACTGGGCAATGTTCTGAACTTGAATCATGAACTCCTCTCATCTTTTATTTACATTAAAGCGCTCAAAATGCGCTGTTTTTGCCCATGTGTCCGAAGTTCAGACACCACTGCTGGACTCAGCTGCTGCTTCTTGTCTCCAGTCCTCCAGGATCTCGGCTCTGTTGGCGGAGTTGCAGAAATGTGGGCAAAAAAAAAGTGCATTTTGTGCGCTTTAAGGTCAATAAAACTTCATTGTTTTGTTGCGATAAGGCTCAATACTTAGTCAATACTTGACGCTTTACTCCATTTATCAGCCACATCGTTCTGTAAGCCTCAGGATTCAGACCGCAAGAAAAAAGTAGCGGCTGGTGGTCTGGAAATTACGGTCAATAAAATACAGGACATAAAACAGGATAATATAGAAAAGATCTGATCAGGTTGAGGCGGCTATTTAAACGTTCATACAGCGATCAGTGCTAACAAGACGTTTCACCACTATTATGCATTGAGAGGAGCTTCATCTGCTCTCTGATTTTTTTTAAACAATAAAAAAAGAAACGTTATTGAATATTTAAATCCACAAAAACAGGGCTGCCTCAAGTTTGAGACTTGAGAAGAGTGTGAGACTAACTTCAGTTTGATCAAAGACTTTGAAGTGAAGTGCACAGTTTTTCCGCATTCAATGGCCTTGTTATAAGCTGGAAGGTAAGTGGTCAGAAACTTAAGAACTGTGGTCCTTTTTACAGTATTTTATTTGTATTACAATAAATAATAACAATAAATAACTGCGGACCTCATATTAGATAAAAAAAGATCACCGTGTATGGTTCAACTAGGCAGTGGAGCAGCAGCACCTTTTCCTTTACTGACGGTTTGCATTCCTTTCAGGGAGGCTGCAGGTTCGTCGCGGCAATGCTTCATTTATTCTTCTTAGGAGTCTTCGCCTGGATGCTTCTGGAGGGCGTCCAGCTGTACCGCATGGTGGTCCGGGTCTTCAATGCCACAATCCAGCCCCTGTACTTGTACCTCGTGGGTTATGGGGCCCCTCTGGCTATTGTCATCATCTCTGCCATCTCCAGACCCAAGGGATACGGCACGCAGCAGTAGTACGTTGTGTTAGTGTGTTTAACTGCGGGTTACACCAGCAGACACACATTTGCGTCTGTTATCTGCTGCGCTGACGTAAGAGTGCGCTCATGCCTCCCCCTCCTCTCCGCAGCTGCTGGTTGTCCCTGGATGACGGCCTCATCTGGAGTTTCTTTGGCCCCGTGTGCTTCATCATCTTCCTCAACGTCTTCTTCTTTATCGTCACCGTCTGGAAGCTCGCCCAGAAATTCAGCAGCCTCAACCCAGACCTCTCCAAGCTCAACAAAATCAAGTTGGTGGCTTCAAGTTGCATTGGTGGAATTAACATTTGAGCATTCTGGCTGTATTTGCTGCCCCCGTGGTTTGTGTTCTGTGGCCTGCGGGAGCCGGGGCCAGGGGCAGCAAATGGAAAGAATGTGTGCGTTTATTGGAAAATTGTGTAAAAAAGTTTTGCTTGTTTGCGCTTTCATGAGGTGCTGGTCCCTCAGCTGCTGCTACTTTCCTCATTATCACTCTGAAGTGGGACATATGGAAACATTTATGTCCGAACACTCACTGCCTGCGCTGCGTGTCCTTTTTATTTGCTCTTTCTCTTCAAGCTTATTCTCCACTTTTGACACTTCAAAGGCAACTCCTGTTACTGCTACTACAACACCAGCATCAGTAGGAATTAGGCTGCACAACCTCTCATAAAAAGACTGTGAATTCACTGAAGTACTTATTACTGCAAGCTTCTAACCCTGCATTTAATGCCTCTTCTCCTGCAGCTACTGTTACTTGCCCCACTTTCATGCTACTTTTAAGCTCTCCATATGCCCCTGCTAGAAAAGTCGCTACTAGTACAGTACTACTTCAATACCACAACCTCAGTTTCATCATTTGAAGAAATATTACTCATACCATCACAACTACGTACTGCTACGATACTTCCATAGCGGAAACTTCACAATAGGAGTTTTAAATTTTCTATGAACACTGTGGCTTCTGCTGCATCTATAGCTCTTATGACTATGTTTGCTACCCCTGAGGAGAACAACTACTATCCCCTCTACTGTCACTGACGTTACTCCACCCATCAATAGATCTACAGTTTTGCTTTTTACTACTTCTCTTCTTGACTAGTACAACTACCTAACTTACCTCAACTCTATCACTACTACAAATACAAGCACTATAACTGCGTCTAGGTCCACTTTGTTTACTGATACTACTACTATTATTAGTACTACTAGCTCTGCTAGAGGATATAATCGCATTCCCTGCTATTACTGGCACTACTACTGCCACGACTAATAGTACTACCGCTATTTCCTCAGCTGTCATGTCTAATACTAATATTATTATTGTTGTTATTTACCTTGTTTACATGATCTTTTCTACCACAACAACTACTCTAGAACTGCTATATCTTATTTTACTAATCCAGCTTCTTTACTATCACATCACATTTTCGGCCCGAATAAATAGATTTACATTTTTTTTTTGCTTTTTATTACTTCTCTTCTTGACTAGTACAACTACCTAACTTACCTCAACTCTATCACTACTACAAATACTGGTACTATAACCGCGTCTAGGTCCACTTTGTTTACTCCTACTACAACTGTTATTAGTACTAATAGCTCTACGAGAGGATATAATAGCTTTCCCTGCTATTACTGGTACTTCTACTGCCACGACTAATAGTACTACCGCTATTTCCACAGCTGTCATGTCTAATACTAATATTATTATTGGTGTTATTTACCTCATTTCCATCCTCTTTTCTACCACGACAACAACTACTACTACTACTATTAGGTCTAGAACTACTACATCTTATTCCGCTTCTTTACTCTTACATACTGCAGGTCCTACATTAGTACTGCGACAGTACTGGTGCCATGATTCCTCTAAACAGCCATTTTCAGCCCAAATGTCATAAACATTCTTCAGAGACTTGAGGCTGGTAAACAGATGCAGACTGATATTTGGGATATTTGCCACTCGCCTGGCAACATAATACCCTCTCTAATGCCACTCGGCTGCCAAACACATCTCGCACGTCAAGTTTAGCGATTAATAACAAACTGCGAGCCAAATGTGTGAAAACAACACCCAGATGGATCCAAGTGAGATTAGAAAGCAATAATGACTTGTCAGTTCGGATTGCTTTTTAAACTCTGTGACGCCGATGATGGATTTAACCGTCAAGATGATGTAGTGTTGGTTTGATTCTGGGTATTAGAATCTGATCGTCCAGATATTTTCATCTGTCGCTTCCCTCAGATGTTGGGGACTTTATACATTTTGCGGTTGAACGGAGAAGTCATGAGTCATTAAATCGTCCGCCGTCTCTCTGTTTCAGAGCCTTCACTGTGACTGCAGTGGCTCAGATGTGTGTTCTGGGTCTCATGTGGGTGTTCGGGACTTTCCTGTACGATAAGAGCAACGTCGTGGCTGCTTATGTCTTCAGCATTCTGAACAGCCTGCAGGGGGTGCTGGTTTTCGTCATGCACTGCCTGCTGTCCAAACAGGTGAGTCTCTGGAGGAGCCTCTCCTCCAAACACCTCCCTCTGAAGTCCTCATTTCTGATCTTGCTCTCCTGATTCTGACATTTCTAACTCAGCATCCTGTCTTTGTGTCTCTGAACCATGCACCACAGTGGCTCTCACCACCATCCTACAAAGCTCCCCTTGTTCCACCCTGCCTACACCCTCCTCTTCACCCCCCCTTTATCGTCCCTTACTCCGAATAGTTGAGGCCAAATACTCATCTTTTCACTCCATACACTGCTGCATCCTCACTCATGTATTCTGTCTTGCTTCGTCTGACTCTTCTCCCCAGCTCCTCCTCCTCTTCACTTTCCCCTGAAACAGTACTTGTATCTGATAAAGCCACTAACAATACTGAGTAGTTTTTAACAGCTGTCTGCTGCTCCCTACAGGTGAGAGATGAATACGCCAACTTCTTCTCCTGCATCTGCACACCACAGAAGAAGAGGTACTCCGACTTCAGCAGCACAAACCCCTCCAGCAGCCAGTCGCAGGTAAGAACATCTACTGCCCTCCATCTGTTGCTGTTTATATTGACTCTTCACCACTTCTCCTCAGGGCTCTAGAAGCGGGCAGCACACTGGAGAATCCCAAATATGAAGCCCTCCCTTTACTCCACAGATTGATAGTAAAAACATTGGGCAACATCTTCTGGGAGAATCAAGTAGAAGTCTTTTATCTTGTGTTTATCAAAGGGAATCATTTGCTCACAGCACCAAAGCAAAAGAGTCAAAATACTGCGAGGCATGACATGAACCACCATCAGAATGTTACTTATTTATGAAGCCTCCGTGCTAAAGGGACCATGTTGACGTGAATTGCATCTGAATGCTGTGCTTTCACAATGGCTGGCGTTGAATTTCGGAAACACAACAGTGTTTAAATCTGTGCAAGTTGGTCAGAGTTGGAGGACATTTTACTAGTGCCGTGTGAAAAGAGTCATTTGATAAGCTGCCAGAAGTAGACATGCTGTAATTCTATGATGAATTTTCTGCCGTGTCCACTGTCTCATTGTTCGCTCTTTCATCGTAGTCCCGATGGGAGGAGCTTAAATGCTTCACTGGCTTTAACCTGTAAGTAGCAAGCATCTTGCTTTTTTTTAAATTGATGGGAACCGCAGACATGGCAATTTTTCTGAAATAACTGACTCCATCAGATTTGTTTTTTCAGCGGTCAAGAGTGAAGTAGAAGTAGTCGGTCTGATGATGACGCCACACCTGGTGACGTCATGACATCATTGTTTATATTCAGAGGCGCGTTGTATCAGATGAGGTTCCTTCCTCTTTCATGCTTTACCATTATCAGGCCTCATCCACCAGCCAACAGTATGTCACGTACAAATTTGAAAAATAGTAGCAGAACAGGAAAACATAATGAAGTACATTGTACTAGCAGTGCATCAAGTCAGCGAAACGTTGACCTTTATATGGCGAGAGATTCACTCGCGACAAAGCTGGGTGGCGACATGCGCCAGTTGCTTTGCAATACTGTCTCTTAAAACTGCACTTGAAACTAAAGGGGCTTCATCCTATCAGCAGTGTAATGTGAAATGCTCACTGCTGTATTTAATAGTTCGTGAAGAGGACGCGCTTTCAGCTTGAACAGAAGCTTCTGACACCTCTTTGACACGCAGAGGAAGAATCCCAAACTCTTCGACATTACTTCAGAAGGGTCTTCATGCCTGCCTGCACTGTATGTGAACAAAATAAGTGTTGAAATCACTTGTGGCTACTCTCTAGATGTTTTATCAGCAGGAGCCATCCACCCTCTTCCTGCAATTTTGTTGGGAGAGATTGTTTATTTTGCTGGTTCCTCCTGATTCTGCCACGAGATATGTCCGCCGAATTTGTTGACCAGACCCGAGTTAGCGTATTCTATTGCACTTTCTTTTCATGCAATAATATTCCGTCACACTCTTGGTTGTTTAAGTGAAGCTAGTCTTTAAGTTAAAGTTGTTCTATGAGCTCTTTCTTGGTTGAGATTGTATTCTTGGTGTGACTGAACTGTTTTGAAAATATTGCATTGTGTAAATGTTCTTTTGCAGCATCTTGTGAATGTAAGAATCCCACTGTTGGTGGATGAACAGACTTTTCTACTCTGTTGTTTGGTACTGTTGTTTTATTTTTTTTTAATTATGAACCTCAGATGTTCATTAAAGCTTTTTTTTCTGAATTTTATTGAAGTCTGTTTATTTTTTTTTCTTTCTGGATTTAAAAAAAATGAAATGTCAATGACACCAGAGAAATAATATGGGATGTGAGAGCCCTAGTGGGGTTCGAACGCCAGCCCTTTTACCCTGCATGAGAAAAGTGTCCCATCTGTAGCCATATATTTTTTTCTTCGTTCTTAAATAGTTGGAAAAAAAGTTTGTTTTTCAACAGTTCCACTCAAATCTATTTTGATATCTGACAGAACATTTTTTTGTGAGATTCATTCCTTGACCTGAACCATAGTTCGCAAGCCCATTGGGATCTTTTTGGATCGTTGAATGGTTTTTAAAAGCACTTTTAATGGCCATTTTATTTTGTTTGATATGATTTTGTTTGATATTTATTTTGATATTCAAAAGCCTTGAGTCGGACGTGAACCAGGCCGTTTCCCAGGAACATGCACTGACCACTCTAAGTCACATGCAACCTCTTAAGTTCGGCGCACATCTCACAAATGAAATACCAGAGTTCACCATTTCTTTTTTTTGCAAGCCCCCCAACCAACTCAGCACAAGACTGTGTTAGTTTTTGAAACAAATAGTTGGGGTCCTTGGGGATAGGGACTGAGGCAACATAATAAAGAGAGCAAATTCTGCCAAAAATCTTTTGGCATGAAGCAAGGAAAACACTCAATATTAGGAAGCATCTGCCAGAGAAGCTCAAGTTTTCTATAAGATTTATCATCAAGAGTTTCAGTGGTTGACTCTGGCCGCTAAATGACAGCAATTTAATATTATTTCTCATTTTTCAGGACCTGAATCGCGTGATATTAATAAATAGATGCCTGTAAATCATCGATCCTCTCTATGAAATGTGTCACGTTGAACCGCCTGACACAGAGTTGAAGTGCTTCATCACACACACACACACACACCCACCAGAGACGGATGCTCTGTATCAGATGCACAGATATTGACCGGCCGATATATTCATGTGTATTTCCCGCTGCTCACACATTTAAAGTTGTATAGATAAAGTTAAATACCTCTTTGTAATACTCGTGAAAACCGATAACATAACTCGAAAAAAAAGACATGTTCAGGTCCTACTGAAAGGAACTGTTCTATGGAAGTGAACATTTTCTGCATGGAGTTTGTGTGTTCTTCACTGTGTCATTTGCTTGCGTCACAGCTGTATCATCTGCAAACTACTTCGTCTATCCCCTGTTTATCCACTACCTTTAATGTCTGGCTTGTTTGTGCCATGTGAGTTTATAAATCAAGGTGTATCATACTGATCTGTGTTCTTTCCTGTCGGGGAAATGAGCCGCATTCTTGTTGACGAAGCAGTCGCTGCTCCGACGTGCAGCGGCTCTTCTGGTATTTCACCTCTGAGCCTCAGTTTTGTCTGGGCTTCATGTTGCAACACCAGCAGCCAGCTTGTGACAGTTTTTCAGGTGTATTTTTCTGTGCGCCCTTCTCAAGGAGGTAAGTCTATTCCTTCCTTTTCATGGCACGCTGCTTTCAAAGTCACCGCCTCTATCCTGTCAGATGCCACCATGCTCTGTAGAACTGCTGTCCCCGTGTGTCTCTGTGTTTTGGGGGCTGGATGGCTTCTCCCGGTGCCCTGGCTCCTCAGCCTGGTGGTCGCACTTGCTCTTTCTGTGACGCTGACAGATTTCTGGAAGTGTATCCGTGTCGCTGTGTGCACCATCAAAAGAGACCTGCAGTGAGTATTCAGGTGACAATGTGGCATCAGTGGCATCTTCTCACACACTCTTCCTCTGCTGCAAAGGTGTCTGGTGGTTATTCTTCGTGTGAAGTACCACATTCACCAGCATACACGCAACGGGGCCACCATTCCTTCCCTGTTTGCTCAAACCGTGAATTCAAATCCAGACAAGCCAGCGTTGATCTACGAGTCCTCAGGAGAGGTGAAGTCAACACAGCATCCAAACACACTAAGATGCTTCATACTGAGCTGATTATATCATTTAAATCCAGTTTAAAATATTTATCCCAGATCTGGTTTCAGGTTGAATTGAGATGCATACTCTATGTATTTATATGCAATGGCTTCGGTTTGTTTTGAGAAGTGGATGAGACGATGATTATAATGGATTGTACTTTAGATTAGGCTGCTATAAAAGCACCTGTGACACATTACATGTTTTTAGTGTAATATCACTATGTATTTTTTTACTGTAAATACATTTAGCTTTTCCTATGGACCCTTCTTCAGTCAGACTTTTTGTCCATTTCAGGCCACCGTAGATCAAGCAACTAGTGCTACTTGCTTGACTTGACCAGCAGGATATAAAGGAAGGTTTTCTGTCTTTTACCTGTGTATGTCCATGTCATACCTCCGTTTTACCTTCGCTGCTTCTCATCATTTCTTTCTCACTCAGGTGACGCGCTGACTGATTCACGTATCTCGGCTGTGTGCCGATGGTGCATTTACGAGTATCGGAATTTTCTATACTACTGAAGAGAAAATGCATTTGCACTCAGTGCATCTCCATAAATCACTATAGTTTTTTTTTTTTTTTTTTTTTTTTAAGCGGTTTCTTTTAGTACTGTCACCACCTTGATTTTTAAAGTTTTGTCTCAAATATAATCTAACATTAAATAATTCTCACAACATTCAATGTTTTATTTTGACAAGCATTTTTATTAGGGACAGAATTGTTTTTTCTAATTACATAAAAATAATTGAGACAAATAATATAGATGAATCGAGCGTAAACTTTTTGTCGCAAGTAGCATTTTATGAATCTTGTCAGTGTCTTTTCTTGGTTGTTACTGGTTTTATACCGTTTTATTTTGGAATTAAACACTTCTTACATGTCATTATACTATGTTGACGGTTTGTATTACGCTTTATTATGTTGGTCAGCGAAGTCTGAGACCATGATTCTCAGCAGGAAAACTTTTTCTGATTAAAACTTTCTGATGAAGAAAGACCAGGCAGTTGGGATCATGTCAGCAAATTCTGTTCACTGTTCACTGAGGAAACAAGCCTTAGACCTTTTAATAGAACTTCTTGTTTCCTCCAGGTCTGGACCTTCAGGGAGCTGCAGGAGAGATGTCATACTGTAGCACATTGGGCTCTGGCACAGGGATGGGCGGAGGGAGACGTTGTGGCCTTGTATTTGGAGAGTCGCCCTCTTGTGGTGGCCTTGTGGCTGGGTCTGGCCATGGTCGGGGTGGAGGCTGCGCTCATCAACTACAACCTTCGAAGGCAATCGTTGCACCACTGCGTCACTGTGTCTGGGGCTCGGGCCATTGTGTTTGAAGCCAAGCTCTCAGAAGGTGAAGAGACTTTTTTGTATCTATCTATCTATCTATCTATCTATCTATCTATCTATCTATCTATCTATCTATCTATCTATCTATCTATCTATATATATATATATATATACTAAGCAGTTCATTTTTGATGTTGCCAGCTGTGGTCGAGGTGAGAAGCTGCCTACCTCAAGACATGCTTCTGTTCAGCACTGGAGAATTAGGAGACGATGACACGCTCTGTAGCCTCCAGGCTCAAAACCTGGACCTGCTGCTGACCTGCTCCCCCAAACATCCACCCAAACACACATCACACAAGGCGTTCAACGGTGAGTCTGTGTGGGTGAGTGTGTGGACGCATCAGTTGACACACTTATTTGTTTTCACTTGTCATTCTTCACTCTCTTCTCCACAAGTCGTTGCATGTGCGGAGGATGTAGAAAGAAATGTAACATGGAGCGGGCAGACGGAGGTGCATACCACACTTGTGAAACACAGGCCTCTTGGGGGTTTAGCTTCAGTGATCTGGTATAGGAAAATGTGACACAACTGGGAACATACACAGGATTTAAATACATCTCAGGATTGGTGCACATCGGTGCTTCATCTCCAGCAGGGGCCATAAACTCAACTGATCTGAGTGCTGAGTCAATACTGTGAAATGTATGTGTCACACATGTGATTGATGTTTATTGAGAATGCATATTTGGCCCTGGGCTGCTCCTAAAAGTACATGATAAATTACTACAGGCCTGGGCATTGGTGTGTTTGTTAAGAAATTTAGGGGCCACACTGAATACTGAGGTTTGCTGTTTGTCTAGAAGGGATCCAAAAATATTGTCCTCAAGGCCATTTGTTGCCCGCAGACCAAGAGTTTAACACGGCAGGCTTTGCTAAAGGGCTCTATAGTGTTATTATGTCAAAATGTTACATTCATTTTTTGTTGTGAACTAGAACATGACTAACCATCAAAATAGGTGAGATTAAATTCAAAAAATAAAAAATTGAATTTACTGAATATTGTGATCATGATAGAAACTTGAACCTGACAACAGAAAACAAAGACCATGCATGACCAGGGGCCTGGTGTCCTTCTGAGGCTTCCGTAGTTGAGAACTGTTACGGGAGGACCTCAATACATTAAAAAGTATGGTACATTTTTCACAAGAAAAAAAGCTTGTTTCAAAAAAACATCGTCAAAAATTACAAACTGTAGCTTGAAAAATAACCCAAAGAGCATATGAATTACTTGATGCAGCAGGAAACAAGACTTCGCATCTGCAGCATCTGCACATCAAATTGTTGCTAAGCCAAATAGCATGGCTCAAACTGTCTTGAGCACACTGAACCTAATACATGCTCCTCTCGTCTCTCCTCCATCGAACAGATAGGGTTTTTTATATTTACACTTCCGGCACAACAGGGATGCCGAAAGCAGCCGTGGTGGTTCACAGTCGGTGAGTGAATACGGATCACGCTACTCACGTGTGATGACATTGTGTTGATCTCTTCATGTCTTCACGCATATCGTTCTTGTTCTAGTTATTACCGAATTGCTGCGTTCGGTTTCTGGTCCTTTGGTTTGAAACGTGATGACATCATCTACGACTGTCTTCCTCTGTATCATTCCGCAGGTGGGTGCAAAAGAAATAAATAAGATAAGACAAAATAAATGTGAATTTTATTTGATGATTATTTTTGTTCCTTATGCATGAGTGAGTAAGATGAGGTGTCCAAACCAAATCATTCGCAGGCAGCATCATGGGTGTGGGTCAGTGCTTGCTGTTTGGCGCTACTGTTGTCATCAGGAGGAAGTTCTCAGCCAGTCGCTTCTGGCAGGACTGTGTAACCTACAACTGCACCGTGAGTGGAAATGTGTTATATTGTGGCAACACAGAAAGAAAACCTCACGCTTGTGGTGTGCGCCCAGGTGATCCAGTACATCGGAGAGATCTGTCGGTACCTGCTCGCTCAGCCACAGTGTCCGTCAGAGCAGCGACACCGTGTTCGTGTCGCCCTTGGAAACGGCCTTCGCCCAGCAGTGTGGGGAGAGTTTGTGCAGAGGTTCAGAATATCACAGATTGGGGAATTCTACGGCGCCACTGAGTGTAACTGCAGTCTCATCAACATAGATGGAAAGGTTTGTTTACTGGGTATAACTGTTTCATTTCAGTTTTTCACAGTGGGTACGTGGGTCACTCATATTTTCTTCTCTTTGTAAAACGCCCCCTAGTTGTTACTGTCTCACCTCTTGTCTCTGCATTGGTGCACCTTTATTCACAAAAGCATTTTAAAGCTACTCACAAACTATTCATACAGTTATGTTACTTTATTAGTTATTAAACATGTCCAAAGACCTCTATACTACAGTAGTTTCAAAAGTTCCCGATTGGCTCTGTGTAAACAGGCACTTCATCTGCAATGAGAAGATGTTGGATTCAGTCTGTCTAGGCGCCATTTACATTATATTATCATACGTGGAAATTCATTTTTAACATCACTTTCTTCTTGTCAATACCGCTGTACTTCAACGGCTCTGGTAGTCGCCTTGTTTGTGTTTAGAAAAGTAAATTTCTCAGAAATGGATGAACATTGTTCTTTCACACCACAGCAGCGTTTTTCAACCGGGGTGCCGCGGCACACTAGTGTGCCGTGAGAGAGTATCAGGTGAGCCTGATGCGACTTTAACTTGACCACACACAGAACCATGGAGGGAGCGAACCTTGTCGGACCCGCGATGCCAAAGACTGTCTGCACCCCAGAGCTAACAGAGCTAACAGAGCTAACGGCTAACGTGACGTCAGAACTTTATTGATACTCATGGACTGTCAAAGTTTGCTTTGTGGTTTAGAAGTTGGTGAAAAACTAAATGCACAACAAAATAAAATTGTTTTTATGAAGCAAGTTCAGGCAAAGAATGGATATGTCTGGAAACTCAAAACTACAATAACATCATGCAAAACTGAAGTGATAAAATCTGTTAAATAAATAAATAAATCATGACATATTTTGCCATATTGCCCATCCCTTTCTGGACTCATTTGAAACAAATAGATTTTCAGCAATTTGTTTCTGCAACAAACAGCATGGCAAAATAGCAACGAGTGTCAGTAGCTACAGTTTTTCACAGATAAATAGGGATTTTCTATAGGACTTTAAGCACAGGTGCGCTTTGGCTGAGGTTCTGTGGTGGTGTGACCCGGGATTTTTTCAATGAACCAGGGGTGCCATGGCTTGAAAAAGGTTGAAAAACACTGCACTACAGTATATGATTCGGTGATGTTTCATCTTGCTAACACTGTAAATCGTATAACATGAAAGTGTATTATACAGCCCCTTTAAAAACTACACCACACATTTTTTTTGGTTTCATGTCTACTATGACTCTTACTACTGTTTCCATTAACTTGAGTGTGTTTTATGTGTTGAAATGACCTGTACTCGTTGCGGTGCAATGCTGCCACAGGTGGAGGACTTCAAGGATGTTGTGATCTTGTTGGTGAGTAAAGAAAAGGGGCAGTGTGAGGCGGACAGGCTGATGGCTGCTGCTTCACCAGTCAGGAGAATGGTTCACCCAGAGAGAAGAGAGAACTAACCCAAGAGGCAAAGCTCTCCCATTGTTCTCTGACCTGTGGTCCACTCTAGGTAGTGACTGAAAGAAGATTATGGAGTTCTCAAATATAGGATGAGAAGCTGGACCGTCTCCCAGTTAAATCACCTCTCCCCTGCATTGAGATAAGACAGGCATTGTTGTGGTCTCAGTCCATCCATTTGGGAGGAGCCCCCACGACATTATGTATTCTGAATGGACAAGCCAGGAATGGAAACTACCCCAGGAGAAACTGTTGTTACAGAAAATGTTGTTATAGTTAATATGTGAATTGTTATCAAACATATTACATATTATTATACAAAAGTCTCCTGTCTATGTTCCATTCTCAAGGTCGGTGCTTGCGGTTTCGTCAGTCGCATTCTTCCCGGTTTCTACCCGGTCAGGTTGGTCAGGATGCAGGAAGAGAGCGGGGAGTTGCTCAGAAATGCTCAGGGTCTCTGCGTCCCATGTCAGCCTGGTAACCACCTGCACTGTTAGACAGAAACCAGCGTTGCTTTACTCCCTCCACTGACCGTCTGACCGTTTTTAGGGGAGCCAGGAATGTTAATGGGACGCATCCACCCCGGCGACCCACTGAGGAGGTTTGATGGCTACGCGGACCCGACATCCACCAGTGGAAAAGTAGCTCACGACGTCTTCCAGATGGGAGACGCTGCTTACATGTCAGGTGGGAGTCACACACAGTCAAGCATGACCTGAGCCTTAACTCCCAGCGTGTACACTTAAAAATCTCTTATCCTCTGTATCTTCTGCCTCACAGGTGACATCTTGGTGATGGACGATTATGGCTACATGTATTTCAGGGACCGCAGCGGCGACACGTTCCGCTGGCGAGGAGAGAATGTCTCCACCGCGGAGGTGGAGGGAGTCCTAAGTGGACTGCTGGGACACGCTGATGTGGCTGTTTATGGAGTTCCAGTCCCAGGTCGGACGGGTGGTTGGGATGATGTGCAGTGTTTTCACGCTTGTTTGGGATCCCGCCAGGTGTGGAGGGGAAGGCAGGAATGGCAGCCATCGCTCAGGCAGGCGATCAGCTGGACCTTGATGCCTTTCTGAGCGATGTCCAGAAGGCTCTGGCCTCATTTGCACGTCCAGTCTTTCTGCGAACAGTGACATCAGTCGATACCACAGGTGAGACTCGAGAACGGGACCTGTGACTGAAGTGACTCGAGTTTTACAGTTTTCCGTGTGTAATAAAATGGTACTTCATGAAGGTGACTGAATATAACTGAATCTATTTGCACATTAACATTGTTAGAATTTCATCTTTCAATCCATGTTGGTTATTTATCTTTTCATTTGCTTGAATGAACCACAACATTTCTGCATTTCTGTCATGATGGAGACAGCTTTGATCACAGCGATTCCTTCCTTCTCCTGCCAGGGACCTTCAAGATCCAGAAGACCCGAATGCAGAGAGAAGGCTTCAAACCGCAGACCTCCACCGACGTGATCTATTTTCTGAACAGTCGCTCTGGTCGATATGAAGTGGTGACTGATGAGCTATATGATGAAATTGTAAATGGACACATGTTTTTATGATTCCAGGTGTAATATAGCGCGACATGTGCGCGACATGTTTCCTTGTGATTGTGTTGTGAAACTGAAGCTTCAAACGTGGATTCACGTGGATCAGTTTATTACTGACTGAGGAGCTGGTGACGTTCGTACCTCAGTTAGTTTGTGCATGTGAGGGTTCTAGGGTTTTTCCTGATGATTTTATTGATACTCCAGACAAAAATAAAATGAGTGACAATACAATGAGTCTTGCAGCATTAGGTGGTCAAATTCATTTGCATTGTGAAATTATAAACCATCACATCAGGAATGGTCAGGTGTCACGCAGCCTCTGTCTGCCATTGGGACTCGTATGCAGTGTGAAATAAACCTGTCCTCACCAAAGCTTTTGAGCGACCCAAAGCAGCACGACACAATGACAGACAGTTGCATGTTGACTTGAAGCCTCCAAGAGAGGCAGATGTGTTCCCGCTTGTCCCTACTATCCTCAGGATACGCAATAGATTGACCTCTTTTCTTTAAGGCGTCGGCCTCCATCCAGTATAACCACACTGAAAAGTTTTTTTTTTTTTTTTGACTACTTTCATTTGAAGTTGCCGGCAAATTAATGATGTTTCTATATGTTGGCTGTGATATAAAAATGGTAGCAGTTCTTTATATATTGTCTTCAAGTGATTTGTTTGTACTCTTTCAATTTGTCCTGCTTAAACATGCGTTTTTGTTGCAGTTATGCTGACTTTATAGTGTCAAAGAGGGAAATTATTTTCCAACTATCGTGTGTTTTATGTAATTATACCTGTATAATTATTTAAAATATAAAAGAGGATTCCCATGCAATATTATTTTCAGGTAAAAACTAAAATTATAAACAGTACTATGCTCATTTTTTTTTTTTTTTTTTTTTTTATTTTTTATTTTTTTTATTTTTATTTTTATTTTTATTTTGAAACCTGGACCTTGCTGCTCTTTCTTTCATGAAACTTTCTTGAAACATCAGTTTATCACACTCTATTGCTCTACTTCATGACATATGACAATGTGAACAGATTTGTCCACCAATTTCCAATGTAATAGTGACATAACTTCAATTCAATCATTGTAAATTGAAGGCATACATTTCCCTCCACACTGGTGGTGCCTTCGGGTCAAACCGAATTAAGAGTGATTGACAGATGAATGTCTACAGATCAACTGCTATTGGTGAAGCTGCTCAGCCATGCCTGATTTTCTTTTTCAAATCCTCATCACTGCTTTAAAGTGTGATTTGATTTATGATTACTCATAAATCATTTGGGCGCTCGGTGCCCTGAAGAGCTGCTTCATTCCACCACTTGAGGCAGTGAATGTCCCTTTTCCCTGCACTAAAGGAGACTGATGAACTATTGGTACCATGCAGGCAGCTGAAGCATTAGTATCTTGGTTGGCTCTGACCAGGGGTCACCAACATGGGAGACCAAGGCAGTAGCCCATGAGCCGTGAAAAAAAAAAAATCAAAATTTTCATGTAATAACCATATTATTATGTTGGATTTTTTTCTTTTTTTGTTACAAAATTGCTAATTATTGCAAAAAAGTATTATAGAGGAATATCATTTATCATCCATTGTTTGTGATTTCAGAAGTGTGTGCAGTGCACAGTGCCCTTGGAGAAGCTCACGGTTGCTAAAAGGTAGGTGACCTCTGGCCTAGACCATTTTAGGTACTCGAGAGGAAGAGTCGGCAAAATGTCACGCAATTGAATCCGACATCAAAACCCAGTTGATTAAGAGAATAAATATTTCTGCAAATGATTCATTCATTCCCTCGACTGACACAGTTGAACAGCTGGTTCCGGGTCGTGCCAGCGGACATGAGTCACTTTGTAACTAAAGGACTGCATCACCATAAACAGAAGAATTCTGCACCACCAAACACGAGGTTTAGCACTTGAAATGACATCTACCCATCATTCAGTCAGTCATGTGTCGGTCAGACACATTTTTGTCCCCCCATTTTTGGCATTTCTGAAAATTTAAAAACAAATGCTAATTTTTAAGTAAATACATTAATAGATTTAAACGGATCCAAATATGCACTGAGGCCGACAAATGCTTCAGGACTCCAAAAAAATCAGTTCCTGTCAGTTCCTTTCCCTCTCGAGTCCCTCTGCCCTTGACATGCTGGTTTGGCTCGTAACTGTCACTATGAGGCAGTAAATGTTTCAGTCCGAGCTGCAGCCAACATCAACCCTCGGTATATAACGTGTGCCAACACATCACAGGTATGCTAAAGCTCAGCCCCTCTCACTCTGCCGCGGTTCCCTGCTGAACATCGATTCTGTCGATGTCTCAAAGACGATTCTAGGACAAGTGTATTTTGATTTGTTCCTAGATGCGCACTCGCTGACACTGCCCTGGAATTACCCCGAAGCCTTCCAAATCGAAATTGCAGTAGCTTTTTTTATCCAATGCATCACACCTTTTATTGGCCCCTGCGGGACAAGCTGTAACATCGGTGTGTCAATTTATTTTCCTGCAGAACAATACGTAGCTTCTCAAAGGAAATACTGCTCTGTGAGGGGTATGATTATAAAGATCCGTGAGAGGAAACTGGAGGGTGATGCTGCCAGGTAACAGAGGGTTTGGCTTCTCTTTTTTAGAGGGGAATTTTTGATAAGTAAGTCACAGATATGTGCATAACCACTAGTGAATGTTAATCCATCTACATTCTTGGGGGAACCAGGTACTGCAGATCTCTCAGCTGTATGGAGCGTCTACATGCTGCTGCGACTGAGCAGTGAGCGAGACACACTGTCCTACTGACTGTCTCTGGCACCATGCATCCTCACACACCTTTCCATAATCATTCTAGCTTAGACATTCACGCATCAAAACAAGATATTCACAGTTTATTTAGGCCTTTTTTGTCTCCAGAAGTTGAATTTTAAGGCGCAAAGATGAAAGTTGAAATTATATTTGTGTAATACAACAGTCATTACATGAAATAAGACTTTGTCTTTGTAGCTGACAAAAGTTTCACCCCACACAAAGACACCCGACCACCAACAAACAGTGAAAAGCCCTAAAGCGTTTTCCCATTTGTCTGCACAAGTCACTCACTCTGTGGTGCTTTTCACTTTTTTACGATCTGTACCAGTCTTGCCTAAGGCTCCAGCTATTTCCTGCACCAAGGCAGCTCGCTTTTGTCAGGAATATTTTTCTAAACCCCTGAAATTTGAGTCTGAAAGTGCAACATTGTAACCAGGTGGATGAATTCAAAGATCAAAGGCAGGTCACCACCTCATATTTTAACTTGACATTATTCTTGAAAAATGTGAAGAGACAAGGTTTTTTTAACATTTATTTTCATTAAAAATATTAAATTGTGTTTTATTTAATGAAATTTCCCTGTACTTTCATTGACAGCATCTACAGCCCTACAGCAAATTTGTTTTCCGCGGTGAACTGAAATTGAAAGCGCTTAGGAATAAAAAGAATGGCTAAGATAAGGACAGATGTCTAAATGAAGAACGTTGGAAAGTGAGATGAGCTCTAATGTGATGACAGCCCTGCAGGCCTCAGATCACGAGGACACGCCCCTGCCGCTTCCTCTCGGCTGCAGCTGGAGCTTCCCTTAAAGGGGAGGACATCATACCGATACATTACTTGGCAGAATGCGCAGAACAAAGCAGATGCTTAGATTCTTCCTCATGTATTACTACATTTTCATACATTAAGATAGTTGGCCGCATTTTTAATCAATTAATATCGGGATATCCGCGATGGCCTTTGGGAAGTTCGCAGCGCCAATGCACGCGCAATAGAAGATCCCTTTAATGCAGCCAGCGTCGCCATGTCGCTTCTGTCGGCATAACACAACAGCCGGACCAGGTTTGTTCATCCTTCTGCGCGCCGCGTCACCAACTCGTGTCTCTCCCTGCCATGCTCCGGGCCACAGCGCTGCTGCCTGCCCTGCTGTTGGTCCTCCTGCTGGCTTGCAGCCGGGGATATTTCCCCGAGGAGCGCTGGAGCCCCGAGTCTCCCCTCCTCGCTCCCAGGGTCGTCCTTGCGCTGCTCTGCCGCAACTCCGCGCACTCGTTACCGCTGGTCCTCGGAGCCATCGACCGCCTCAACTATCCGAAGGACCGCGTCTCGCTGTGGTATGTGTCAATGAAGTCATTGAAATGTCTACTTAAATTGTCTGAAATTGTGGCTGATCTGCCTCAAAACTGTTATTACAGCATTTAATTTATCTGAACAACTGAGCTACTGAGGCGTGGAGCTGGTCAGACCTGACAAACATACACATTACATATGTTATGTGTATTCATTTAGTACACATGAGCCACTGCAGCTGCTTTGACAAGTGGTGATGAAAAGTTCCATTCAGTCTCCTCTGCTTAGCTCCTCCGTTTCTCCCCTTCCCCTCCCTCTTTTCACTCCTCCCGCCTTCCCTGACTGGTGCTCCAGTTCCACCAACTTTCTACCGCTGACTAACAGCCCCCGGATGCTGCGTCTCGTCCTGAGCAGGTCCAGTTCCAGCCGAGCCCTTTAGAGAGGCACTTGATCTGTCTATAGAACATCTGCTGCCACAGTTTGTTTTAAACGCTGTTGAAGCAGTTTGGTAATATGCCTTTAGGGGTCTGTTGCTTAACCACATATAAAACACAATTCTAACTTTATTTAAAGCGCTGGTTACTGATGATAAGATGTGTTAGATGGATTATAATTATGGATGTCTGATAATGTGTCCCAACCGATATTATCATTCGCCCGATATTAGCATGTGACTATTAGTGTTGGTTTCTGAATTTTCCCCAATAAAGAAAACTAATACAGTGGTACCTCGGTTTTCGAACGTCTCGAACAAAAAATTCGAGATTTTTTTGCTTCGGATTTCGAACGAAAATCCAGAACTCGAACACCCCCGAAAAAAGCCGGAAAAAACATAACGTGCACAGACCGATCAGCTGAGCCACAACGTGCTTTGTTATTGTGGATAACGGTATGCAGACGTGTCCCATTTACTGTCTGTTTTTCCTTCATATTGAGGTGTAAAACCTGTCACAGGGGAGGTGCTCGCTCTCCACACCTCCGAGGCTGGAGCGCTCACTCCAGGGTTTGATGTCCTGTTGTGGGCTGGAGCTGGGACAGGGATGAGGCGAGTCTGGGACAGAGCGTGACTTGGTTTATGACTTTGTCACAGCCAAACTGCACAGAAGCGCACATTCAGAGCTGGACACGCACCGGGCACCTCTTCACTTCTGGAGAGACGTCACTCACTCGGCAACCCCTCCCACATGCAGCGGCCACACACATAGACGAACAGCGCACCTGCAGCAGACACTCTACATTCACTCCTACAAAAGCCTCTTTTAAGGCTTGGAACGCATGATTTCTTTTTCCATTCATTGTAATGGGAAAAATCGATTCAGATTTTGAACAAATCACTTCTCGCACGGCCGTCTGGAACGGATTGTGGTCGAGAACGGAGGTACCACCTTACCTTCATCTGAGCTTAACAGTTGAGGTCAGCGTTTTTTTTAATGACAAACGTTGCATAACATGTGAGGTGCCATCACTCTCAACAATAAACAGTGATTTGAGATGAGCCTGAACAATTCCCATGACGCTCTGCAGCCCATTCAACCAGTCACAGTGGTTGATCATGATAATATGGATAATTACAGGCTTCCTGTTGCCAAGCTATTGTCCTCGTCGCATCAGACCAATTAAATTACTTCATAATATGTAATACATAAAGTGTAATTCCATCAGTCTGATGGGACAGTTATACTGACTGCATGATGTGCATTCAGAATGTCGCCCATACTCTTGATACTGGCCCCGTTTTAAAAACTTGTTCAGAAGTGATGTTACCTTCTAAAGACTGTGTAATATGGATTCATGCAACTGTTGCAATGCATCCTGCTTTGTAGTGAAGAAATGTGGAGTCATGTTTGTTATACTGTTCAACAAAAGTAGCTTAGGTTAAATGAAGTTTTATCTTTTTATTCAGTATTTTTCAGCAGTTTAAAGATGCTTTGTGTATCGTATCTCAGCCACTACATTGCAGCCTCTGTTTCAGAACCGACTGCTGAGAGAAAAACAATAACAAACAAGGTTGGAAGGTCATTGTGACCGGGTCATTTAGAAGTAGATCACAAGCTGAAATGGTTTTTGTATAACTTGTTGATGTAGTGTTTTTACTTGTAACATACAGTACGTGTGTTTAATAAGAGCATTACAATAGCAATTATTAATGTCTTATCTTCATGTGATGTGGCCTGAAGTAGGGCCGATACCGATATCTGGTGGCTTAGGCCGATATTCTGGGCACTGGGATGAAGAAAATGACACTGTGGTGATCAGTTCATCAGTTCTGGTGAGTTGGGTTGGAGTTCAGGCTTATATCAGATGAGCTGAATGACAAGGATGGTAAGGAGCAGGTATTCACCAGCACTGTGGAGGACAATAACTCGTAGTGTTATAAAGTGATGAAAAAAAGGACATCTCCTGAGGCACAGAGGTGTGAGGCTGCACAGCAGGGGGGGAATCAGACTCAGGCCACCCGAGACAAAATCCGTGTGAAAAGCCCCTGGGTCAGTATTATGTTAATGGAGAATGTGTTTACTTGGAAACGGTCCCCAGGTTAATGGGCCATTAATGCAAATGCCGATCGTAGCCCAGGTGGCAGTGGGGGTGAGTCAGACTGCCACACTGAACAGGTGTGAAGGACCTGTCATGCTCAGTTGAGAAGTTGATCTGGGGAGGGTGTTCAGTGCCAGACTATTTCCTTAACACACAAACCAACATCGGCTGGGCCGATAATGGACCGATAAGTGCAAAATAGTATTGCAAATGACGTCTATATCTGCATATGAGATATTGCTAAAATGTGAAAATAAGAAACAAATAAAATTATTTTGTCGTTTGAATGCGTTTCGATACAAAGGGGGAACGCTAAAATATCACTTTTCCAGATGGTACAGAGTACCGTGAAGCCATCTTTTATGTATTTAATGTAGTCCTGGCAAAGATCTGTGTCATTAATATACTCACACTTAGAGTGTTTTTCTATACAGTTATGAAGAGAAAGTCTCACCAGTTGGTACCTGCTGCTTGACAGGTGATGATGAAGTACCTGGCTCAGACCCGCATAGCTATGGATGAACTTCTCTGCAGGGACTTGCAGAAATCTATATCAAAAACCCCAGATAAATCCTTGCTGTCTCCTGCTTGGATTTCATATCCTTTAGGCTCAGTTCCATAACTGGTATTCAAGCAATGCAGAGTATTTAATAAATCATTTTTACAGTCCTCTATGGTGCATTTAAACGTCACCGTTTTTTCTCCAACTGTTGCTGTGATAGGCAGAGTCACAGACCTTTGGGATGTAGGTGTTGACATGGCGGCGCAGTGTGAAAACACATCATGCAGGTGAAAGACCATCATTTGCAGCGCGTTGGGTGTCACTCTGGACACGATGCGCTGTAAATCAAGTTCTCTGGCAGATTCACATTCCTTCCCCGTCTGGTTCTCTGCCCACGGATTTGTTGTCATAACACAGACGGCTGACATTTGCTCCCCCTCCTCTCTTCTTTTGTCACGGTGTCACAGAGGGCAGTGATCTGCTTGATCAAGAGTCAAAAAGGGGGTGAACGTCGTACAGTTCAAGCAAGTCTTTCAATGAACAGCGTTAATCCCATAAAGACACTGAGTCTTAAGAAAAAGTATGTCAGCACCGTTTTCGAAGATAGACACTGATTCCTGTGTTAATCCAAGGCTCAACATGTATCAAGTTTGTCAGCAAATATTGCAACATTATTACATCTCAATAAAACCGCCATCAAGTGGGTGGCTGAATTATCAGTCTGCACCAGTCTTGCCTGTTGTATTACAGACATCTCAGCTTTGAAGTACTGGTATTTCAATGCAGCTTGAAATAGATTGTTGAAGGCTTTGAAGGTGCTTGTGGTGCCTTTGCTAGGATGAGTGTTGATCAAGGCCAATATATATATATATATATATATATATATATATATATATATATATATATATATATATATATATATATATAATATAATGTTATATATATAACATTATATAGAGATTTATTGTTTATGTTTCAAAGTTAAACGCAAGTCAAGATCTTTGAACAATATTTTGACATTTCGCTCTTGCTTTGTCATCTTATTCCCTGTATAAATGATCATCTCAATAGCAACTTGACCAAAATCGCAGCCTGTTGGGCGGCTCATTTGGTGAAAGAGCCGAGGGTTGGCCAGACCTGCTATAAATGATAATAATTATATACAAATTAGTAGACACACAAAATAATGACAAGTTTAAAATGAAAAGCGTTCATGATAGGTGGCACAGTGGAGCAGCCTTCGTCGTGGCACTCTGGTTTCCTCTCACAGACTGATAAAACGCGTTGAAAAACAATTCTCAATTGTGCGTATGAATTGTTGGTGTCAGTTGATTTGACGGAGAAACCGCTCACACAAGTGCATATCACATTCCTTAAGGCAGTTTTAATGACTGTGAAAAGTTCAGAGGACTTTATTAATGGGACTCACTTATTTCATCAACACTCTACAGCTGCCGACTAAATTAATTTTGCACATCACTTGGAGTTGAAAGAAGCCATGTCTCCTTGGAAATCCTTTGAGATGTAAAACATGAACATGCCGTTGTTCACTACATTCAGTCCTGTCGGATTCCTCCCTTTTTCAATATGATTTTGTAACAATAATCGCATATGATTATTATATCCATAATAATGATAGTAATGCTATGGCTCATTAGAATGCTGTTCCTTCATGTACCGCAGGGTGGCGACAGATCACAACGTGGACAACACAACAGCCATCCTGAGAGAGTGGCTCATCCAGGTGCAGAACTACTATCACTATGTGGAATGGAGACCTTCAGACGAACCCAGGTGAGACGTCTGTTGGTCATGAGTGTAATGAGCACCTTTCTTTGCTTGTTAAAAGTGTTTCGAACAAAGTCTCTTTGTTAATCCCAGTGCCTTCGAAGATGAGCATGGACCGAAGCACTGGAATACTCTGCGCTACGAACACGTAATGAAGCTTCGTCAGGCGGCGCTGGACACAGCGCGGGAGATCTGGGCTGACTACTTTTTGGTATGTTGCTATTGTTCAGCATCTCAACGAGGAGTCCTGCTGAAAGGTCATCTGTATAGTTTGTGTGCATCCAAGCTCCTCCTGACTTGGTAAACATTGAATCATAAACAGTCACAAGCCTTGAATACAGATCTCTGTCTCGCCTGCATGGAAAAATAAGAAAAAGGGAAGAATTTCTGTCTCAGATTTGCTGAAAACAAAAGAAACTGCTCTGCAGAACATATTTATTTGTGAATCAAATGAATTTTCAAATTCATCTTTTTTAAGTGAAGTCTTTGATTTGGTCGTGCTGTAAGGCGTCTCACTAAGCCACTGCTCAGTGGTGTTTTTGTTTTAACAGTTAGTGAAACACATATACACACACACACACATATATGTATATATATAGAGTCATTAACTCAAAGAAGGTCACTGAGTGATCCACCCTCTTCCAAATTCAAACTAGACATTGCTGTTTATGCATAAACAGCTTGTGAATGCACTGTGCATGACCAGTGTTTGTTTGCTATCTGTTATCGGAACCGTAGCAGATAGCGAAAAAATGGGCACACCGTGAGAATCCTGAAGCTTTTGTCTGTAACTGAGCCAAATTTCATGTGTCTACAGTCTATGGTTTGGCCAGGATGGCAAGTTGAAAATGAGTTACTTCGCCACGATTTCCGAGCAGCAGCCAGTGAGCTCCAATGCATTTTCAATGGAGCCAGATGTCGCAGTTGCTGCACATTTTCGACTCTCGCCGAAATTCTGAAAGTGCATCAGTAATTCTGAGCACATTTTACCGGAGAGGACAAGTTTGACGACAAAACTGGAGATTTTCATGCTTCAGTGCCCCTCTGTTTGGCCACAATCGCAGTATAGAAAATGCAAAACTTTTTTTTCCTCCTCTGCTCCACTCCAACCAGCTTAATTGCCCACTCTTGCTTTTCGATTTTTGCCGAATCTCTGGTGCTTTGAGCCCGATTTTGAGCAAACAATATGACTTGGCTCTGATCTTTTTTTAGGATGTCAGCGGACGAGTGCGGCTGCGTTATGAGCTTTTCGCTGAGTTTGGGGGAGCTGCAAGCCGTTGAAGTCGAGGCAAATTTCTGATGTGGTGAATCCAGTTCCCATTCATTTTCAATGGGAAACATTGGTCACAAAACTCTGAATTCTGGCACCGAGGTCAGAGAAAAGTAACAGTGGGCGATTCCCAGTTGGGCCGCATATTTTGGCAAAAGCAATAGCAAAAGCTCTGGGAGGAGTGGAAGGCGCTCAGAAGAACAATATCGTGAATGAGCCTCTGGAATGAGCAGGATTGATCCCCTGAAAAAAAGAGGACGACGAAAGGCAGGTTTAAATATGTATCTGTTAAAAACATAACTCCTTCGAGCAGTTCTTTTTGTTTTAGGATCGGCAGCTTCATGCCGCTGTTGTAGCATTCCTCAAAATCCAATGAATAACTTCATCATTGTTGAAGTGGTGAAGCTCTTGAAGAAATTATCACCGTTTTATATTTCCAACAGCAGCGATGCTCAGTGTTGCCTCATCATTTTAGAAGCTGATTCAAGGACCCAGAGCTTATTTGTGCTTTTGAATGTAAAAAACCTGGTAATGAAGGCGCGTTTTAGTGCTTGTGTGAATCATTTTTTTGAATGGATTCTTCAAGTGTGTGTTCACGCATGCGTGGCTATGCAAAGTGAATCCTCTTGTTCAGGGCCTCTTCTCAGAATGCAGTCAGGGTGACGGCTTTTTAAAATGACAAAGTAGTTTCCTACTCATAAATACCTCCAGTATATGACAGTGCCGAATTGTTATGCCACTTGAAATTGGGTTTTCTAAAATGATTACAGGTTGAGACTTTGTTTTGAGAGTTGTGATTGAAGCGCAGCATTTACCTTGAACAGGCGGCATAACCAGCTCCATCTGAAGGCGGCAGGAATGATTAAAGATTCAAGCGGAGACATGGCTGAAACAGATCAGCGTATATTCCCTGCTGTCATTGATCAAACCGCGCAGCGGGAGTCTGTTCAATTCCAGAGAGTTCCGGGTGACATTTTGTGTGTTCCTGCGTGTGTACGTCTCTGAGATGCGCGTCGATATGATGCCCTTTTCCTCGTCTCTGCAGGTGGTCGACTGTGACAACCTTCTCACCGACCCGGATGTGCTGTGGAAGCTCATGAGCGTAAACAAGACTGTGGTCGCCCCAATGTTGGAGTCCAGAGCGGCCTACTCCAACTTCTGGTGTGGCATGACCTCTCAGGTAGCATCAGTGGTGTACTGTATGAAGTACAGTCAACCAGTGAATGAAATAATATTCCCTTCTCTACAACGTGAAAGCTTTAATAAGGTTCCTCACAGCTGTGTCCCCTGTGCTTCACATGTTTCCACACACAGACTTCACCATATAGAGAGTGGAATGTGTGTCAAACCCATGTTTGGCAGCAGTGAACCCACTGTCCGGGATTGCCCCCCGCCCCCCAGCTTAGGCTTGTCAGAGATAAGCTGCAGAGGATGAGTAGATTTTCGAGTCCATGATGGATAATATATCACATCCGCTTCGCATCCATCTGAAAAAAATACTCCTGCCTTGTATTTTTTCCAAAAAAACAGTCAAGTCTGCCACGGCCTTCGGTCACTTGTAGCCTCGATGCTGTGCAGGAATAAGTTGTAAAAAAAGCTGTGTTTGTTTATGCTGCTTAGGGTTATTACAGACGGACGCCCGCCTACATGCCTATCCGAAAACTGGAGCGTCGAGGCTGCTTCGCTGTCCCCATGGTGCACTCCACCTACCTGGTGGACCTGAGGAAGGAGGCGTCTCGTCGACTGGCTTTTTACCCTCCGCATCCCGAGTATAGCTGGGCCCTGGATGATGTCATCGTTTTTGCCTACTCCGCACGCATGGCAGGTCAGATTCCAGATATATATATATATATATAACGAGGAAGTAAAGACGTCGCCACCAAAACGTGGCGCAAAGGAAACACTGAAGGACGGTCTAACTAATGGGGATAACCAAAAACACACTCAGTTAAACTCACGAGGCCCAAACAAAGAAAGGCACTCAGTGGTGGAAGACTCAAACACACACGCTAGGAAGAAAAAGCCAACAAAGAGAAAACAAGACATGAATAGAAAAACTCTCACACAAGCACAAACGCTGATAGAATAGGATGGAAGATAAAGTAAGAAGAAACCAAAGAAGCGGCAGACAAGGCACACACTATCGTAAGTTAACTTTACCGAGGACCTGGAACAACCATCTGGTGTAGAAATTAGCGAGCTTGAACGGATGAGTTCCAGCTGCGCTGCTGTGACGTTGGAGGAAACAAAGGAAACGGAAACAACAGACAGGGAAACAGGGAATAAAAAAATACAGTAAAAGCACACAAAAAACGAAACATTTTATTTAAATTAAAGCGCTCAAAATGTGCCCGCTTGTCCGAAGTTCTGACACCACAGCTGGTCTCAGCTGCTTCTTAAAATCAGGGCCGATTCAGCCAATGAGATTAGGGCCTGCACGTCATGTGACTGCAACACTTAGCATTAGCATCTGACCAGTGATCCAGCATTGATAGCTCTCTTCTGACCATTTCGAGGTTGGAAACGACAAAGGAAGTCTATTCTATTAACTAGTTCTTTTCCCTTTTTTCATTTAATTCTGTGACTGTCCACCTTAAATGTAGCATTCTGAGTAGTCTCAGTGCCACTAGATTTTTTTATTTACTCTTGCTGGTGTTAATTTTGGTGTTTTCTTTTGTCTTCAGATGTGCAGATGTATGTTTGCAATAAGGAAACATATGGCTATTTGCCTGTGCCGGTGAGAGCCCAGGCATCACTGCAGGATGAGGCAGAGAGCTTCTTGCACACACAGTTGGAAGTCATGGGTGAGTCTCCTGAGCGTCTCTGTCTACATCTGAATGGTTCGTCTTCAAAAAGTTCAACAATTGACAATATCGCAAGAGTCTTTTTATATATGTTTTACTCTGCATATTATAGTAAAATGTGTTCATCTTGATTCTTGAGTCTTTTCTGTCCACACCAATCCTGTCTGTTCCTGGTCTCTTCTGCATCCAGTATGTGCAGCTCTCCATGTGTTTGAACCATGTGGCCTCCAACTTCAAGCCTCTTCATATGAGCTGTCCCTTTGTTCTGCTCATTTGGCTGGAATATACATGTTACGCAGTTAAGAAATTGATGAAAAAAAAAGTAGTCTGGGTTCCGGCTGCATCAGTTACTGCAGGAGATACTTTATTTTACCGAGAATTAAATTTTAATTTCAATATTCATCTTGCATTGTTTTTAATGTCATTCAAAGACTTCCTAAGAATCGTAGTGGGAGTGAAACGGTTAGTTTACAGTCCGTTTGGCGCAACATGTGCCTGGCGCATTATGCATTCCCTTTGTAACAGCACGTTTCTCTTTGAAAGTGAAAAACCCTCCACTGGAGCCCTCTGGCTTCGTGTCTCCTTCACCGAAGCAGCCTGACAAGATGGGCTTTGATGAGGTACAGTCTTGTGCTCGCTCGTAAACTCACTCTCAGTTACTGCTGATATGTGTGTAAGAGTTGTTTTTTCCCCTCCAAGATATTTATGATCAATCTGGCGCGGAGATCCGACCGGCGCGAGCGGATGCTGAGGACTCTGTACGAGCAGGAGCTCAGCTGTAAGGTTGTTGCTGCAGTGGATGGCAAGTACGTTTCTCATTCTCTGCTTCTTATGTGACTGAATGATTTATCGCTGCACGGCGCCCGTGAAGGAGATTGATGAGCAGAGGAAGTTCAGGGGCCGAGGAAGAGTCACTATATATAATGTCATTAAAAGACTCCCTCAGCCACGTAATTCATCTCTGGGATGCTCAGTGGTTGCTCATGTGAGCTGGTCATCTCCCTCCATCCTCCTTAGAATTTTGTACCACGTATTGTTTGCTAAATCATCTTATTTACACGCACATGATGGTAGCTGAAGTTGCCATACACTCAAGATTCTCAAGAGGTGATGTTTCAGAGGGCAATGGACGGATGGTGGCCTTGGAAACCCAGAAGATGTGATCTTTGCAACTACCTCTTCAGGAGTGACCTCTACGTCCAGCAGGAGGCACCAAGAGGCAACAACAAATGCTTTACCCCTAGGCTCTGCTTAACTTTAAATCTGCCCAAACTTAAAATGTCCAGTAACATACACCCATGCAAACCTCACCTGCTACATATAAAACAAATAAGCCGTCTGAAATTCTGTCTTCATCCAAAATGGTTCTTCCTATGGTGCATATGACATATCATCCTCTCATTATTCATGTAGCCAACTGGTTCCCACTCTCCCTCCTACCTGGTACTTTCAATGGCACACTACTGTCAGTCAGTGCAGCTACCTTACTATTTTGTTGTCAAAAATGTTATGTAAGCTTATTTATCGCTTGCAAATAACCCGTAAGCTAGATGAAAGGTTTCCATAACCATTTCAGTCACAAAGAAGGCAAGCCATCCAAAATATGAAAAATATGTATGCATAGGATTTACATCCACGGCTCCACAAATGTGTACAAATCTTTACGACTAACTTTATTTATTGATTTTTAAAGAAGCTGCGTTGTGTATTTGTGGTCGGTCCTAATAACGGTCATAAGAATGCAGTGTCTTGCCGTTACTAAATTCAGTTAATCTGTTTTTGTCAGCCAAAAATGCCTTGGATTTGTTAGGAGAAAACATTTGGCGATGCAGGCCATCGCTGAAAGTCAGTTGAAAGCTACTTATAGTGAAGCTTGTATTACGCTGCAATAGCTGGAACATGACAGACCTGAATGTGTCAAGAAGACAGTGTTTTTTTCTGTGAACAATCGGCTCAGAATGTATCAGTGGCATCTCAGGTGAATCCCAGTGAATTTGTGTGGGCCACAGTGAAATAATGGGGATGAGAGCATCAGAACTGTGTGGCCAATATTCTCCTGTGAAGAATGGAATTACAAAGAACAGTAGACTCTGTGCTCATGTGGCTGTGATCCTCAGTTGTTGGCTTGTCCTTGAAGCACCATTGTCATGAGGCTGATGGCTGCAGTTGCAAAGCCGCTCGTGTCGTTTGTATAAGTTTCAATGATCTCTCTCTTGGATTCAGGGCGCTGAACACCAGCGACATTGAGTCGATGGGGATCAAGATGCTGCCCGATTACAAAGACCCGTATCATGGTCGGCCCCTGACCAAAGGTGAACTGGGCTGTTTCCTGTCCCACTACAACATCTGGAAAGAGGTGAGGTGAAGGCAAATGGTTGCCATGTAGAAGTGCTATCAGCAGTCAACTTCCACGTGTTCCCCTCATTTGCCAGCCATCTGTGGGCAACATTTGCTTCTCACGGACGCGGCGTGTGAACTCGGGGGAAAATAAAAAGCAGCTTGTTGGGAATAATTAGGATGCTTTCTTCATGTTTGAATAAACGCGCAAGCCTCGCATGAAATAAGCTTGTTTTTCTGTCTCGGCTCCAGAGTGGCTCAGTAGAACAACGCCCGAAACATCACATAGGAGCCTGGTTTTATGTTAATACAATTGCTAAGTCTTCTGATTCCATAGATTGTGGATCGAGGGCTCCAAAGGTCCCTGGTCATCGAGGACGACCTTCGCTTCGAGGTGTTCTTCAAGCGACGTCTGCAGGCGCTGCTGCAGGAGGTGACGAGGCACAAGCTGGACTGGGATCTGATGTGAGTGTTGCCCCAGTGAGCGTCGAGAAAGCAGCGTGTAGTAAACAGAGTGGATTATTGTGCTTCCACAGTGAAATTCTCCCATCTGTCAAATACAATTTCACACATGCAGCCAGGCTCAGACTGTGGGGAGAAAATGCTCAGACGGAGGCAGACAATCCATTTCATTATTCATGTAAGCGTCGACGGAAGAAACGTCTGAGGAGATTCAGATTCTATGGGTCCAACTCTTGTTTGACTATACGAACTATATTAATCTGAAATGATCATCAGATTTCAGACGCACAATTCTTAGTTATATCTGATCAAATAAAAGATATTAATGCAGAAAAAATCTATTTTTTGTGACACATTTTCCAAAAGGTTGTGACTGACGCTGATGCTAACGCTAGACTAGCACTTGTTTTCACATTGTTCTTCTCGACGCCCTGTGTGTGATATTTGTGTCGCTCCTTTGACATCATTTTAAATTGGCTATTATAAGTGGTGATGGGCAGATGATGTATAATGAAGCACTATTGCACGTTATAAACTCTGAAAATTGGGGCTTACACCGATAAAAAGACACACCCATAATGCACTGCAACAGTACCAAGATCCATATTTATCTAAAATTCAATGAGGGATGTTACTTAAATTGTAGTTTTTATTTTAGGTGTTTTGTTTTTGGCTTTACACCTCTACTATGGCTGAGAGTACTGGGCAAATTCTGCAACCAAACAAGGTCACTGTTTTTTTTAATGCGTCACTATGCCCCTAGTCTGCAGGTCAGTGCCCACAGTGCTGACCCTACAGTATGTGACACACCAGAGATGAAAACTCTGGTCAACTCACGCCTCCACTCTGAGTCGATAACCAATAAGTTTGGAGCTAAAGAAGCCTCTGGGTGCCGACTCCTGTTTAGTGGCTGTCCTCTCTCCCGATCCATATCCACAGTAGCTTTAATGATGACCTCCAATTCCTGTTTACACAGATATATCGGGAGGAAGCGAATGCAGGTGGAGCATCCAGAGAAGTCTGTGTCAAACCTTCACAATCTAGTGGAAGCCGACTATTCCTACTGGACTTTAGGATACATGATGTCATTACAAGGGGCAGAGAAACTCCTCCGAGCCCAACCGTTGACTAAGATGCTGCCCGTGGATGAGTTCCTCCCCGTGATGTACGATAAACATCCAGTGTGAGTAGTAAGGCTTCTGTTTCCCCCCGGTCTCCTCGCCTCATCTGACCCCATCTGTTCTCGCTCCGCAGTTCAGAGTACATGGAACACTTTGAGCACCGCGACCTGCGCGCGTTTTCTGCAGAGCCGCTCCTGGTGTATCCGACCCATTACACAGGAGACCCGGGCTACATCAGTGACACCGAAACATCTGTTGTCTGGGACAATGAGACGGTCACGACAGACTGGGACCGAGCCAAGTCGAGGAAGAGCCAGGAGCAGGAGGAGCTGAGCTTCGAGGCTCAGAACTCTGACGTGCTGCAGTCAGAGTTGGAGAACTGGAGCGCGAGGGATGAGCTGTGAAACTCTGCAGCCAGTGGGGATAGTTTGGGGGCGACGGAACAAAGCTGTGATCATCAGAAAGGTGGCTGTTGGAGTTAGGAAGATGCTGGTGCTGATGAGGGAACAAGTCTTCCCTCTGAACATTTCTCTCCTGCTGGACGCAGAGGTCACTCCTGAAGAGGTAGTTGCAGCATCCGTTTATTTATTACAACTCAAGGAAAGAGTCGCTTCATCGAACGAGTTCAGAAAAGTGATTTGACTAGCTTTAAATTAGACCTCAGCAAAGTATCCCCCCAGGATCAAACCACAGGTCCGTAAGTGAAGAGCAGTTCTTCTTCTGTGCTGCTCGACGTGTAGGTGATCGACTGCTAATCACCCGACTCACCTTCCTGTTCACAAATAGAGGCTTCAGGGAGTTTCAGTCCTTGTTTTGCAGCCCGTCTCCACAACCTGACTCTGTAATTAGAAATAAGGCGTCAGGTGAAAGAGTGTTGAGCGGAGGCGGCGCTGCGGGGTCGTGGGCGAGTTGAGCGACAGCTGACTCAAGTGTCTGAAAACAGGCTGGTTAATGAGTCAGGCCCAACATGAAGAAAAGGCATCTGAATGGAGGATGAATCATGATTTAATCCTGCGCTTTTCTTCCTGAGATCTTTCCGTGTGGAGCAGCGTGAGGTTTCCGCTGATGGAAGTCATGCGGCCTCCGCCCCCTGATGCTGCTGCCGAGCCCGCTCTTATATTCATCACTTTTGAAAGGCAGTGATGGAATCCTTAACATCAGAGGGAGGCGGTCATAATCATGTGGATTTCTTTGTCTGTAACGCCTGGTTTAAAAAGTGGGTCAACTTTGTCATCCCATTTTGGGAATTTCCCAATTACAAAAACTGCTTCAACAGAATGTCTATATCACGTATGAAAAGAAAAAAAAACCCAATTTAAATGAGGATATTTTATGTTCAACCCGGCGTTGTCACCTATAATGATCATCTTCTTTTTTCATTCTCTGTGTGAGTTGACTAGAGCTAGGTTCGGTTCTGGAATACCATCAACGCCTGCAGTGTTTTTTTAACCAGTCAGTATTTGCACTCTGACAGTGATGTGAATCTATTATTTTAACCAACCAAAGTTACTGTTATAGCTTTTAAGCATTTTTTAGCCTTTAAATCGTTCCCATCGTCATGTATTGGTCTGATATTCGTTGAAAATACCTTTTAGCTTTGTGTGTTTCTTCATTTTGTTTATTTTGAACAAAAAGAAGAATAAAACATAAAAAAAGAAACTGGTTGTGTTGCGCTTGCATTTATATGTGTCCTCATTTATTTCAATGTACTGCACTGGTTTCGATCTTTGCATGTGCATCTTGAATCAAGATGCAAAGCGAGTTCCATCTTTGAGTCCGCGGCGGTGTTTTGACATTTAAGCATCATGCATAACGCAGAGTGCTCTCCGACTGGAACTGCTGCCTTCTCCAGCAGTCGTGTTGCTGCACATCTCGCCACTCGGTCGAGACGTTCCCTTTAATTGGAGGCGGCTGCTGTTCTGCTCCGCCGTCTGTGTGTGTGTCTATCACTTCATATCTCTGGAAGAAATCTTTTGTTGAAGGTGCTTGAGAACCAAAACAAATATTGATGAAGGTGTTGAGTGTGTACATGTGAGTCTGCTGGCAGTTGCACATGTATCCGAGACTCAGTCTAATCCCATTAGATCTCTCACTCTCTCTCTATATTTACTTTCCCTGCCGTCTGAGATTAAAGCAGGTATTCTTCGCCGAGACGTCTGAAAATCAATAGCTACTTTTGTATCGGTGTGTGCTGTGTTCTCGACTCATACTATCGAAGGCCTTTGTACTTCTCCACATGCCACATCCTGGCTCTGAATCTGTGTTTCTGAAAGAACCAAGAACCATGTTCTGATGAAAACAACCTGTGGTCCAAACAGCACCGTGTCTGGATGAAGCAGAAGCCTTGACTTCTGCTACATATGCTGAAAATAATGAGCTGTAGAAGAGAATATACGCCGGTTGACAGCCAGCTATGAAGTAAATATAGCAGATGTCGTCTATTGACACGTGTTGACAAGTAAAAATAATAAAACGCACCAATTACCTGTTACACAAGCAACCAAATAAGCTATAAAAAGCAGTGTTGTGACGTCATTAAAATTTTTTTTTACATCGCTATAAAGGTATAAAAATCTCATAAAATACATTCTCTGCACACTGTTTTCCTGACGCTAACACGATGTAGCCAATGTAGCCAGCTATAGCTTGACGCATGTCAAATAACTTCCCTTAACTGAGTCTTAGTTCAGCAAGATGTGAAGTGATAAAATTATGGTGACAAAAAGTATAGAAAAATAACAAGGATTACAAAAAAGAAACTACTGAAACTAAAACAGCAGGTTAGTGTACATGGCTACGTCATAGCATCAGTATGTGGCCTTCAACGTGTGGTGAAAATCTAGTTTCAGGATGAAAAAACATGACAAAACCTATGACATATGGTCGCGATACTAAAAAGATATCACTGGTGCTAACTCTATTAAGGTGAACATACCATCCTAACACACTTTCACACACTAGCTGCAGGCAAGCTAATGGCTTACGTACAATGCTTGAGTTTTAATTGATACAGTGGAACCTCGGTTTTTGAACGTCTCGGAATTCTAACAAATCGGAATTCAAACAAAAATTTTGAGATTTTTTTGCTTCGGGTTTCAAACGAAAAAAGCCGGAAAAACGTAACGTGCGCAGAGTGATCAGCTGAGCCACGACACGCTTTGTTATTGTGTATAACGCAGCCTCTGTATGCAGACGTGTGCCGTTAGCTACATTTACTGACTGTTTTTTCTTCATATTGAGGTGTAAAACCTTTCCTGTCTCCACACTGGACCGTGGTAGAGTGTCACAGGGGAGGTGCTCGCTCTCCACACCTCACTCCAGGGTTTGATGTCCTGTTGTGGGCTGGAGCTGGGACAGGGATGAGGCGAGTCTGGGACAGAGCGTTACTTGGTTTATGACTTTTTCACAGCCAAACTGCACAGAAGCGCACATTCAGAGCTGGACACGCACCGGGCACCTCTTCACTTCTGGAGAGACGTCACTCACTCGGCAACCCCTCCCACATGCAGCGGCCACACACATAGAGGAACAGCGCACCTGCAGCAGACGCTCTACATTCACTCCTACAAAAGACTATTTTAAGGCTTGGAACGCATTGTTTCTTTTTCCCTTCATTGTAATGGGAAAAATCGATTCAGATTTCGTACAAATCACTTCTCGAACGGCCGTCTGGAATGGATTGTGGTCGAGAACCGAGGTACCACTGCATTTTAAATTCCATGAAACAATGAAATGATGGGTGCACTTTTGACTCAGGAACCACTAACCATTAATCCAACTACTTATTTACTTCAAACACAGAGTACTTCTTTGTCCTCATGAACGACCACTGTAGGTGCATATTTTTGGCTGATCGAGGGAGACTGGGTATGAATAAAAAGAATGGTAAATGTAAAGGAACCAGTGGATAAAAGAGAGTGAAGGTAAACTTGGTATTAATATTTTAGTATTCAGTTCAAGATGCAGCAGCTGGAGGCAACCCTGAGTTTGGGAGGAACTTGGGTCCTGTCTGTATGTATGCTGATCCTCTGGGTCCTCCAGGTTCAAAGACATGCAGAGGTCAACTGGGAGGGGCTACAGCCCACAGTGACACTGATGAAAATGGGTGACAGTGTTGGAACATTACACTCTATTGATACAGTTTTGAAGACGTAACACACTTGGCACATTTGAAACTTAGAAAAAGTTCTCCAACATTTCTGCTTCAGTCAGATGAATGTGACTCTTTTTCTTCACAGTAAACAGTGACTGCAATCCAATTTGTTCACTTCCTTAATCCGCCCCTCCCTGACTGTTTCAGAGTAATGAGATTTCTCAGGCCTCAATACACAGACACACACACACACAGAGTCTCCGGACACGCCCATCTGTACCTGTGCTCTCGCTCTGTGAACCATACAGGACAACTTGCAGGAGGGCTGAAGCTAGATCTCAGAGGATTTGAAGAATGAGCGATTTTAAAGAAGGAATACTGCATTCAGTCAAGTAAGATGCCTTTCAGAGGGATTATTTAAGCTGCACACTTTAAAGGTGAGCACAGTGTTTTCCCTCACAGCAGGTAATGGACTGTTCAATAAGATGCTAACCGTAAAATGTTTTATTACGCTTTAATTACTTTTCAAATATGGCATTACAGCTCCGGCCTCGCCAGAGCCTCTTTTTTCCTTGGGGTCATTTCACTTACACCCTCTACCAACGTCTTGTGTGCCGCGGTCTCAAATAGATCTGGCACAGCTCAAATCTCATTTGGGATGTTATCGCTGCCAATTCTCAGCTTCCAGAGACTCAGTGAGAGCTGGACCGACTGATAAAAGACATGTGACCTCAGCTACGACGTCACAATTTAATTTCTCTTTTTCACTCCCTCACCAACGTCTTTGTGATATCAAATGCTTCTGTTTTCTTCACTGTTGAAAACCTCACTTTGTTGCTCGCACAGCCCTGATGTTACTTGACTACTGTTGCTTTGCCAGTCGCGTTAGCCAGCCGCCTTGTGCACGTGTTTGGCTTGTTTCTGCTTTACTTACATGTGTTAAATGTACTAAACCTATTCTGAGTAATGCTATTGACAATAACTTTTGCTTTTCCGAAATGTCTGTCCTTGTGATTATTCTTTTGTGTGTTGGTTTGTTGCTCAGTGTTAAGAGTTTTGTTTTGTCCCTTTTTGCCTTTGATTTTTTTTGTGTTAAATCCCTCAATTTAAGTTCAAACAAACATCCTGAGTTTAGTAGTATGTGAAGAACTTTTAGTTTGCTCTTTGTAATGTAAAGTCGTCATCTTCGCATCTGCTAAGTTTCACTGAGAGTTTTGTTTAAGAACCAAGCCGTTTGTGACTATTTGTGCTCTTATACTTTACGTATATGTTTTGTGTTGTATTGAAATGGTTGCATTGTGTCAGCATTGAATATATTTGTATTAAATTTGCCCTTCTTTGCTGCTGGAGTGCTTGGAGAATGGAGACATTCATGTTGTGTCCTCCTTCCTCTATACTGGGGACATAACAGTCTCGAAAAGGTTAACATGCTAAAACCATAAACAAAACTATAAATTCCAAACATGACAAAGGCAGTGGGACTGTGGAAATGACCTGTTGCTATTGAAGCAGTAGGAGAAAAAACACACACGTCATGACTGTTGCTTGAGAGATGAGGAAGAGTATCTCCAGTGGCTCAGATAAACTTCAGTAAAGGTGATGTAATTCACTGTGGCCAGCGTCTTAGGCACGGTAGGTGAATTTATTCCTGTCCCAAACTTTGAGTCACACTGAAGAGCTTTAGCTGTAAACACAACTGTCAAAGTCGTGGATTCCACTCTGTACGCTCCACATACTGCCTGATGGAGCACTCAAAAATCCTGTTTTTGAAAAGTACTTCAAGAGTCCCACTTCAACTGAACATTAACAAGGGAGTATAATCAGAAAACTGAAGATGCGATATCTTCTTCTCCAGAATCTCAGCCCCAAGTAATCATGGTGGATCTTTTCCTCAACCGGGTGCTGGTGGAGAACAACTGGGACCAGGACGAGCTCAACACGGAACGGGAAATTGTTGGGATTCTGGAAAACCGCATCATCCTGCTGCTCTTTGCGTCCACGGAAAGCGAGAGGTGCCAGAAGTTTGTGCCTCTTCTGAACGATTTCTTCAAACGTCTAAAAGATCCGGCTTACATCGAATACCCCAAACTGCTCGCACTCATCTACATCAGGTTCTCTGAAAGAAGCCGGCCATGACGGCTGCAGTTCTCATTGACTTTTCTTTATTTTGTGACGCCTGTGTCGTCTCTGCAGCTTGGACCAGTCGGAGGAGCAGCAGGAGAGATTCCTGAAGGAGCTGCACAAGAAGGTCCTGTTTTTGGCGTTTGAGGATCCGTACAGGACGTAGGTCCCTGTTTCACACCGTGGAAATGATGCGCAATGAACTCGGTCGCTCAAGCCTTCTGTATTCCCTGGGAAGTTGAGGGACTTTACGGGTTAATCTCTTGACCGCAAGTGCTGAGTCTGGTCAACCAGGGCAGAGGGCAGTCAGAATGAAGAGATTGAGGCTCGAAGGTCAGGCAAGATTACAGAACATGCTGGATGGAAGGATGATGAGCGCACACAGACCCACTAAAAGGAAAGGTTTGCTGGCTTTCAGGATGCAGAAAATGGTTTAGTTTGACACAGCAACATCGAAGTGTGTCATGGTCACGTGGTATTAAAGGCCAAATTGCTTATTGAACACAAAAAAATCAGTCCAAACATCTTTATCACCGTACGATAAAAATGTTACACACAAAAACATTACGTATAAAACAAGTGCAAAAGGTCCAAAAAGGTGCACCAAGCTGTATCATAAGTCAAGGATTCAAGGTCATGTTCATGTGGTGTGAGGGCAATTCAAGACAGCACAAGTCAAATTCGCGTCTCTCGAGTCATTTTATGTGGCCTCAGTTGTTTCAAATGCATGTTGATGTAACATTTAGGCCACTTCTGTTTCAAGGATTGTTTGCCTTTTGTAGGGAACTTCAGGCCATGTTTGGGGTGACGGAGGTCCCCACAGTCGTCGTCCTGCGCCCCGACGGCTCGGTCCTGTCTCCGAACGCC
Source organism: Synchiropus splendidus (assembly GCF_027744825.2). NCBI lineage: Eukaryota > Metazoa > Chordata > Actinopteri > Syngnathiformes > Callionymidae > Synchiropus > Synchiropus splendidus. The sequence continues at coordinate 31,710,138 of NC_071335.1, read as the reverse complement.
GTGCAGGACATCTGCCGTCTCGGCTCCGAGTGTTTCAGCAACTGGCAAGAGTCCGCAGAAGTGGTGGAGAGAACTTTCATGTTGAACGAGGAGTTCGAGAACTTCAATATGAAAAGCGCCAGCGACCCGGTGAGGAGGCTCAAGTACAAGACAGAAGACGACCAGAGGAAGAAGAAATGGTGGAAAATATGGGGAAGAGGGAAAGCTGAGGAGGAGGAAGGAAAGGGTGACAGGGAGACGTGGTGGAGGAGATGAGGTCAAGCTGGAGTTATACACGCAAATATATATGAAAATGCACATTCAGAAGATACAGAATTTGCACCTCTGACTCCTCTGCATGATAAAGTTTCTGCTATAACTTCTGTTTCTGATATATAACACTCTACGCTTACCTCAAACCCTTTCATTTATTACCTCAGTTTTGCCGCTCCACACTCACCCGAATAAATTAATTAAAAGATGGATAAATGATGCCAGATGGGGCTTTATCTTCCCTCCGTCCAGCTACATGCTCCGCTAATGTTGGTGTGTTGTCAGCTTTAGCAGGAGATTAAATGTCCATCGCTGACTAATAACTAAGCTGCCGTTGTGGGGTGCTGGCACCTGCTGCTGGCTATTTACAAGCCAGAGCCGTCTTTATTTTTATATTTAGATGTGACTGTTGCATGACATCCGAAGGAGGACGCTCTTCCCTGTTTCAAACAAGTGTTAATGTTTCGGTCGAAGCAGAGTGAGAAGTGAAAAATAGCTTCATCGCAGTCATTTATATGGGCTACTTTATGACTCAGTGTGGTCATGTATTTTTTGACTGTGACGCAGATATCTGTGATTTGTACCACATGTTACACAGCATACTAGAGGTGGGCAGTTAAATTTCCTACAGGGCCACATTATAAACTCTTGTGAGGGAGGGGCCTTCAAGGCAAAATAAAGGTGGCAATGACTATGACATGTGAAGGAATAAAATCTTCAGCAATGAAGGTGAGATCAACCATAAAAGGGTCAATGGAAGCAAGGATATTAAGAAGTGCAAATATGGCATGAACCATATAAAAAAATTACATTTTACAAACATATAAGATGAAAAGGCAATTATTTCAATGAATTTTGAGGAAAATAAACAAAAAAGACTAACAAAAAGAAGAAACAAATGTTTAGTCATGAATGTGCTGTATTTATTGTTTAACTAATACTGGCTAAAACGGAAACAGGATAAAAAATGACAGAAAACTTACTGTATCGGTTGTATAGTTTTAGTCTGACCTCACGAGGGCCGCAAAACCACAGGCAAAGGGCCGCATATGGCCCCCGGGCCACACTTTGCCCAGGTCAGTACTACATGTTATATAATTTTGTTTTATGCCAAGAATGCAACAGCATGATTGGCAGCATTGTTGATGATGAAACAATCAATAAATCTTTATGTCAACAAATGACTTTGGTCTTAGCGGAAAGTATGAGCAAACAGTTTTATCATGGTGATAAATGTTACAGTGAGGATGGATTTGATCGACACCTGTCATTGTGATGTCACGCATCATCATCTACCCCTGCTGCCTTAGTGATAGTAATGGCCAAAGAGTATAAGAGTATTTATTCACTGACTCATTCCTCTTTGATCTGACTCTGGACGTAAATAAATACAAGGAGAACAACTTAACGTTTGCTAATAAAAACATGCGAATAGACTTGTTTGAATTAATATCAGTCTGATCAGACTTGCAAATGAATTTTCATTTCTCTTTTCTTTTATTCATTTCTCTCTTTTGAGTCTGATTTCTGAGAGCGTTCTTTCAAGCGGTGTGTCATGAGAGAGTGTCAGGTGCACCGTGGGAAATGATCCAGTTTCACCTCATAAGTCCGGAGATGGAGGTGGGCGTCCTGATGACGTTAGAAGGTGTTGACAATCTACCAACGTGAGGAGATCACATGGATTCGGTCACATTCTTTCTATGCGCTGTAGATCAATGATGATGTATTGACTCCTCCATCACTCGCAGCCTCTTCCCACATGCACTCACAGCGAAGAAATGCGCACCTTCCAGTTTTTTTAAACCTGATGCACCTCTAACTTGACCACACACCTTCACGACAGAATGAGGGCGTGTTCCTAGTCGGTCCTGTGATGCCAAAGACTGTCTACACCACAGTGCTAATAGAGCTAACAGAGCTAATGGCTAACGCGACATCTCACTTCAAAATTTACATATTAAAAGTTTTTTTTTCCTGCAGGACTGTTGACTAAATGACTCAGGTTGGGATTTTTTTCAATGACCCAAGGTTGAATGAGAAAATTTGTTGAGTCATCCTGCATTTATTTTCCAAAAAGAAGAGACGGTGAAAGTCATGAGAAAGATCAACAAAACACTCGAAAAACTGTTGCCGTCTGGCGGCATTGATAACAGAAAAAAATTGAAAATAAATCATAATAATAATAATAATTCTGCATCTGAATTTGGGAGTTTAAACCAGCAAGCTTAGTGTTCTTTGCATTTTATTCCACATCAAATTATGTCTCTAATTTTCCTCTTTGTTGTTATGAAATGTCCCACGTTTCAACTCCAGAACACTGTTAATGCAGGAGAAATGAACATCCGTGTAAGTGTGTTTTGAGCAGATAAAGCCGGACCGCTCCACAAAACCAGTTCTCCACCATTGGACGCATCAACAAAAGCCTCATTGTTGGCATTCATGCTCCCACTGGAGCACTGTCCCTCACGTTCCTCTAAGTCCCCTTATCAGCTGGTCTGACAATCCCTTGTTCCCAGACGGAGCAGGCACTGACTCACAAAGCGGCTGAGAGGGAACAACGTGGTGTCGGGAGGTGAAGGAGACAAGAGCCAAGGAGTAAATAAGTGACAGGCTCGGCCCTGATTCAAGTGTGACACTGAAAGAGCTGAATACAAAGGAGCACGATTGGGGAGCTTTTTTTCTGTGTTTGGTTTTGCTGCGAGGAGGCAAGCGACTGAGGATTATCCGAATTAACGCTGAACAGGATTTGCTCTCATGATTAACTCAAGGTAAATATGTATCAGTGTGTACCTGCATGAGCAGGTCAAAATAACCGCAGTGAAAACACTCATACCAGAGCAGCGGTTTTGTTTGTTCCAGACTCAATGGTGGAGTTGTTTGCAGAGCGGGTTTTGATAAAGAACAACAAGGAGCAGGACGAGCTGGACACCGAGCGAGAGATCGTGATGCGTCTGCAGAACCGGATCCTGATGCTGTTCTTCGCCTCGGCGTCATGTGAACGCTGCCGGCAGTTTGTTCCCAAACTCAAAGACTTCTTCAAACAGTTGACGGATGAATTCTACGTGGATCGCTCCGCACAGCTGGTCCTTCTGTACATAAGGTAATGACCATCACCTACAGCCAAGTCTGTGCAGTTCAATGGCAGATATTCTACTTCAGTTGCTGTGTACTTTTGTGGTTTTTGATCTGAAGCACAGTGACAGCGAGGAGTGAGATCAAAAAAGTAAAAGATGGTTCTGAGCCAGAGGGCAGTGCTCTGTAGCAGGCATCCATCGTCTGCACCCTGCCTGGATGTAGACAACGGGGAGAGAAAGATCCTCTTTCGACTGCCCTGCGACGCCCACTCCATTTCAGGCAGCCTCCATCTCATCATAGCTATGTTGCTTCGAGCCCTTTCCTCCTAAGGCCCAGGCTTCCTCCTACTGGTGACAGTCTGTTCTAGGACCCTCATCCTTTGAATGATTTTTACATTTTATCTGAAAAAAAAATACAATACTTTAAAAATACATCAGAAGACTGGACATCCAACTTCAGTGTCAGTGCAGCCAGAGTGCCCACGCATCACTTGAAGAAATCTGAACATGCATTCATCTGAATATGAGATGATGATAACTCAAAATCATCATGTACGGTTAACATTTCCATCTGGTTCCATTCTGTTCCCTCTCTCTGTGTCACGTCAGTTTGGACCTCTCTGAGGATCAACAGGAAAGCTTCCTCAAGGAGTTGCCCAGGAGGTGCCTGTTCTTAGCATACGAGGACCCCTACAGGAGGTGAGTGGGAGTAAACTCTGAGTGCACAACCTGCTGCTGGGATAATAGCAGTGTAAATACATCCATCTGCTGTGTGCTTGATGTGCGTGTCTGCAGGGAGCTGAAGGAGCTCTACCACGTCGAAGAGCTGCCCGCGGTGGTGGTCCTGCGTCCAGACTGCTCCATCCTCATCCCCAATGCCGTGGAGGAGATACTGCGTCTGGGCCCAGACTGCTACATCAACTGGCAGGAGGCAGCTGAGATCATCGACAGGAACTTCATGATCACGGACGACTTTCAGGAGAAGTCCATGCGCAGCTTTAGTGACCCAGTCAGGAGACTCAAGTACAAGGTGGAGGACGATAAGAAGAAGAGGAAGAAGTGCAGGTTATTGGGTGGAGGGGGAGAGACAGAGGAAGCTGGAGCTAAAGACGCAGGGTCGCCATGGTGACGCTGAGAGCACGATTGAGCAGAGGAGGTGTTTCATTTTCCCATTTGTTGCATCAGAAACTGACAATGATGTTGAGGGAGACCCTTGGTCTGACGTGAACTAAAAGGGTGGCCAATAAATGAAGTCCAGAAGGCGGGACTCTTCGAAATGTAGACTTAGTGGCGAGCAACAGAAATGATAATCACAGTGTGATCTGAATATATGAAAAGAAACCATTGTTTTTTTTTCAATAGATTTTGAGGAAAACATTTTTAACAAGAAACAACAGGTCATTTTATTTATTTATTTATTTTATCTTCAAGATAAAATAAAGATTAGGAGGCAAAGTGCCATTTGCTGATTAAGCAATGAAAACTAAATCCCTGAATAAAAATTACAATGAGAAAATTGATATCTTGATACTATAATATATCACATTGTGATGGTTGTATTTAAAAAAACAAAAAACGCAGAGAAATACTGAATAGGCGGTATGTAAAGCTCTTGCTGGCCAAAAAAATGACCCGACCCGGCCGGATGTGGCCCCCCAGCCTTAAGTTTGACATGTACTTTAAAGGTTAAAAAGATACACCAATTGATTTAGAAAGAGGTTTCCAGTCACCTACATGGAAGTCATGTCTATTTTGCTTCATAATCATAAACTCAACCGATCATGAATACAATTCACACAGAACATCTCTGAATGGCGTATGGAGGATTTTAAGTGCAACAACAAACACTCATGTAGTGACCCTACTGTATGAGGGGAATTTTTTCAAACATTTCGATTATTTTACTTGCGCCTTTTGTTGAATGAAAGAGTCATCTACCTTAGTATCTTAGAGTATTGAGTAGCGTTGTCAAGCTGTGAAAAAAACACATATTTATGTGCTATTAAATCTGTATCAACGCTCGAAAACAACCAAAGGCTTGAAGATACCTTCACTCCAGACTAGTAAACTCTGAAAACATGATGGTGAATCTATAGTACTGCCTTCCCCAAACCCTAGAAATGACCTCTGCTCTCTCTCGTCGGAAAGCTACCTGTGCAGCCAGGAACTCTGCAGAAGTCGTGCAGAGATTGGAGCGATCAGACCATCTCAATGCTCATCATGATACAGACTCCACACTGCGCCAACCTGACTGGTTTCTGAAGCCGCCATCCAGCACGGCGTGAGCTTCTTGAGAACACTTGATATCATGGTGATGTTCCACTGGATTCCAGATGTATGCTAATGTGGGCACCAGCGCGGGTCCAGACTTGAGGCTGAAGGGGGCAGAATGGAAGGCGGATAGAGGGTGAAAAGTCACATGTTTACATGGGTGAGTCTCATTGTTTGCAAATGGGACGGAATAACTGTAGCAATTGTGCGTCATCTATTAACCTCTGACCCCAGACCCGTGCACCAGCGACGATCTCATATCGAAGATGAAACCTTCAGCTGGTCCTTCTCTCTGTCTGCCACACGCAAATACACACGCCAGGCGCGCCACCGCGAATCAGAGCGCGCAACAAGCGGCGCGGAGGCTAGAGAGCGGGAGCGCGCGCGGAGAACAGCGAGCGCGGATGAAGGCGACGGCAGGCGCGGGAAACCTTCTCTCCTGCCAGTCTTTTTTTTTTAACCGCTAAAACTGGGCGCACCTTTTTTTTTTTTGGTGGATGAGAGGCGGACAAGATAGAAGGCCGATGCTGGTCCTGATGTGCAGCTGCGCCTCATCACGATTCCTCACGGACACGCGAGGCTGGACCGTCGACGCTCTCTCCGTCTGAACGGGAGGATGGACGTGAACAACGTCGACACTTTAGAGAGAGAAACGGCGAGGCTTCGCTGAGATGTAGACGTCGACGGAAGAGGAGAAGAACGCGGAGTCCGACTATTGTCATCGCGCTGCTGCATGTGCTGTCGCGCATTCTCTGCACGCGAGGGCCGACAGCCCGCATCCTCTCTGGGCATCGAACCCGTGGGAATTATGACGAGAGACATCGACAGGAAGGCGTGAGGTCCAGTGGCTGACCAGAGGAGGACGCCCGGCTGTGTTCGTGCTCCGCAGGTACCGTCGCCCACACCGCCACTCCCTGTTCAATACTTGCCATTTTTCATGCATCGTGAAACACGGAGGAAAGTGTAGGAGAGATGCGGGAGACGCAGTGAGCGAGGAGGAGGAGGAGGAGGAGGGAAGCGGGAGAATTGACGGTAAGATATGGATGTAGGCTATAGATGCGCCCCGCCCCGCTTCATCTTAGTTCCCCCTCTGTGTGTGTGTGTGTGTCTTTAAAGCACGTATACAACAAATGATGCTGGCGAGGTCCGTTTATTGAGGGAGGGGTCGGGACCAGAGAGGATGCTGTGGGGAGCATCCAACTGCCTGCTGCCATTAGGCAGGGTCAGTGGTAAAGGAGCGGTGTGAAATATTCATGTGGGCCTGAGTGAGAGGCGCGCAAGTGCTAATGACTCAGGTCGTCCCGTTACGATCGCACCCTCCCTTTGATCAACACCGGGCTTTGGTGGAGCTGAGGGTTTGCTGATTCACTACTGAAGCATCGGGAGGAGGGAGGAAAAAAAAAAAAAAAGATGGGCTGAGATGGAGAGTGGATGTCCGTTATCAATATTTCAGGGAGAGCTGGAGCGGACTGGGTCAGTGGAGGAGGCCGGGCGGCGACCCCGGGAATTGTAGCGAGACAAGGAAAAATAAGACGTAGAATTGGAAGGGAACGGTTGAAACGGTGGATTATTTTAGTTGTATTGAATTACAGCGCGACCATGCCCAGTTTCACGGACAGGGTTTGTAGGTGCACTCATGAGGAAGGGTTTACAGTTGGGCGAGCTGAAGATTGCATCAGTTTTTTTCCTTCACATCATTGGGTCCTCTTGGCTTCACCCATTATTTCCTGATGGGCAGACGGTTATGAGCCGTCTCGCGCTCAATACGCGGATGGCGCTTGCCAGTGTGTCACAGAGGTAGCAGAGGAGACATAAAAACAAATCGCAATCGACGGTTGCTTGTTGCAATGTTATTACATTGGGTTTTATAAGCACTGTTTGCAGACGGTGGGGAGATGTTCGCAAGTGTGGACCTCGTGGTTATGAATACATGTGCCAAACTCAAGGCCCAGGGGCCAAATATGGCCTTATAAGTCATTAACTGTGGCCCGCCAGAGTTTTGCTAGACTGACATTATACCATAAATCACCTTTGGTCTGGGTGTCACAGCTCCCTCATGATGTGACGCTATCACAAGATTTTGCTAATACCACAATATGTCTAGTGAGATTATTGATATATTGCAAGAAACTTCATTCCAGATACTAGATATCCTCTGTCTTGTAAGAACACTGAAACAACCTCAGCGGAAGTACAAAACATTGTCAGTCAATTTCACACAAATGGCAACCAAGTGACACAAAACAGGCGGAGCAAAGGCTGTTCTTTATACTCACAGACCTCTTTTGGATGCAGAGATTGGTCATAGTAATATACGAAGCAGTGCAGCTCAGTTTCAGCTCTGTGAAGAAGGGTGGAGCTCTTGAGCCTTTCGGGTCAACTGAGCTGTCAACAGCTAGACTATATATCACTTGGTTTGTGTGTCAGAGCAGCGCTTGACTGCGATCACACAACAACTGAGAGACCATCTACCAGGAGTTTGGTTTCATCTCAGGTATTAATATCATAAAATATTGACATTACAGACATGGGTGAGCCAAATGTTGATTAGCATGTGGCTAACCGCTCTGTTATCTTAGCACAGCTGATGCTAGGTTCGTGTAGTCATTTCGAAAGTCTAAAACTCTGCAGCAGCAGGCTTTTTGTGTGGGAGCGCTTTTTGAACGACTGTTTGTTTGTCGCTCCAATATCGATATTCGGCCCCCGCATATCGATAATGCAGGGCCAGACGAAATCTCGCAATGTATTGCTGTTTCGATATTTTGGCTGCTTTGGCAGGATGCTTAATTGAAGCAAAGTTTATGAACTTGAACCAAAACTAAGAAGTCGATGCAGCTTTCTTTGTGTCACGTTGAGGAGAAGAGCAGCATTATGCTAAATCTGGCGTCCAACTATCAAAATGGAGACAACGTCCGTTTAGACGTATTGAATGTTGGCTGTTTAGTCATAGTGAGGAGCAGAGTCATTTGTGGGTAACTTATTGTCGAGATCCAACTTCAGTTGATATGGTGATATATTGAGTCATATGTTAAAAGAGTGTTAGCCTTACTTAAGAAAATCATTTTTGGAGGCAATGTGCAGTAGTTGATCAAAGAAATGTGAAATAAAAAACGTGAAGGTGAACAATAAAAAAATGGCAATGACATGAGAAAAAACTGTTTTTATTTATTTATTTATTATTTATTTTTCAATAAATATAATATCATTTCTCAATTGACACTTTCTTTAAAGGAATAAAAACTATAATAAAATGCAACATTGTGAGCTGATATAAAAAAGAGAATTGGAGGGAACTTTTGGACGATAATTGCTTTCGTGTATCCCTGTAAAATTCTTATAAAGGTCCGTGATGCATTGAGCATCAAAATGAGTCATTTCCAGAATGTATTTTTTTTTAAATTGAAAGCTGAGTGTTTGTTCTTTTTCCGAGTGCTGCAGTACATGTTTCAGTGCTTGGTCTGCTTGGTCCACATAACTACCACCGATCATCTCCTGGTGTCAATGTCCTGTGAGCTGTGTAATTACACTAAATATTAGAATGTCACTGCGACAGATAGTTGATCCACTCAGCTGTCATCCTATTGATTTGAATATGGGGAAAGATCTGCTGTGTACTGTAATATAGATGAGAAGTGAATTACCGAAAATGACGGATGAAGCACTTTAGCTGCCTGGACTCCTCTGTGTATGTGTGTGTGTGAGAGAGAGACAGAGAGAGAGAGAGAGAGTTCGCTGCTGTCACACTGGTGCCATATCCATGAAGCACCGCGCCTTTCATGTTCCTGTCATGTGTGACATATATAGGAACAATAATAGAGAATAATCACGCGTGTGGTTTGTGGCGCATCATACAGTTATTGAAATGAAATGTTGCTTTAAATAGTGTGTAACTGGAATGTAAAAGGAAGCACTCAGAATCAAGGACTCAACAAAGAGCAATCTCAAGTGGAAGCCCTCCACTGTTGCTTGCAGGTTTCATCATCAGTTCAGGGATCATTTAACTCCTCTGTTCTCAGTTGTCGCTGCTTGATCTGACTCCATCTCAAGATGGAAGAGGGTCGTAAATCAAGTGTCAGTCCACCTCTGAGCCAGAAACCCATCTGCCCCGGGTTATTCATGGTTGCAAATATTTGAAACAATGGTGACATATATATACTTTTTTTTTTTAAATAACAAAGCGGCTTCTTGCCACAGAGAAAGCGTCTACACGTTTGGGTAGTATAATATAGGACTTTTATGATTGAGGCGTTGACTCAAACATGAGCTGGAGCAGGGAAGGGAACCAAGGCTCGAGCCCCTTCGGTGTAGGATTCTGCGCAAGTAGGTCGTCCCAGTCACATGACTTGACAAAAACAGTATCATCCGATCATCCATCCTCACTATAACATGTGCCACTGAGGCAAAATATCCAAGAACACTCGCGGCTGGGATTCTGTCCTACACATCCAACAGCGTCCACAGAAATCATTCAGCAGAAGCCTTTTATCTCTCCTCCTCTCTCATGCTACTTTAGGTAGAGTCACAATTGAATTACTGTAAATCCCAGACGATAAGCCACTACTTTTTTCTCGTGGTCAGAACCCTGCGGCTTATGCAGTGATGTGGTTAATATACGGATTTTTACAGGCTAAAGAGCATCATGCTACCAAACTATTGACCCTCATCACATCAAATCGATGAGATCACAGGCGTCTTATTTACCATAAAGTGCTCCAAATGCGCTGTTTTTGCCCGTGTGTCCACGGAGCCGATCTCCTGGAGGAGTGGGCAAGAGAAGCAGCAGCTGAGACCGGCTGTGGTGTTGGAACTTCGACTGCACTGAGGAAAACTGCACATTTTGAGCGCTTGAGTGTAAATGAAAGATGCGAGAAGTTCATGATTCAAGATCAGATCATTGTCGAGTTAGTTTCATGAGTCAGTCTCGATGCTGGACCCCGTTTTCAAAACTGACTTAGAAGTGATCCTCATGTATTTTTAACCATGGTGCACCACTGCACCTGCGATTTATAGACTGGTGCATCTTGTATATGAGCAAGATCTATATTCCATATTAAATTTACCGGGTGCAGATAATATGCTGGTGAGATCAATAGTCCGGAATTTACGGTAACCGGATGTATGTATCAATAAGAGATGCATCCTAAGCATCCAACATAAAGATGCAATTTTCACCTATATTTCTCTCAGACTTTATCACTCATTGAAACTTGCAGAACACATATGACCTTGCATGGTTGTTGCAGTTCTAACAGGGAAACAAATGTGACTTTTCAAGTGCAAACCTTTAGTTTGTTTCTGACAGTGAGGACTTTGAAATGAAAACAAAACAGTTTGTAAATTAAGTAGCAAAACAGTTCAAAAGTTTGCAAGTTTTGGCTCTTAAAATAATTTATAAGAAAACACCAGACGACCAGTGTGAAAATGAAACACAAGTTGCCTATTATTTTTGACGTGACTGAGTGAATATCAACGATATCTTGACAGCCGATGAGTAGAAGGGATCGGTTTCATTTCTGCCTCGCACACTATTCTCTCCACTCCTCATCTAATCTCCTAGTTATGGTCCTTCAGCTGCTAAACTCTTATACTCTAATACTTAATAACCTCAGGGTTTTTTTTAGCATCGCTTTGTTCGCACCCCTGTGAAGACTGTGGAAGCTCTTCACGTTACAAGTAAAATCCCCTGCTTAGACCTTGTTCACGTTTCACTGGCGATTCACAGATCACTTGGTTTCATCCCCGTCGCAGTGACCCGCCTGGAACCTCGACGTAAGATTTAAACATGAATAGAATGATGTGGTTTTAGCTTTTCATTCCGCCGTGTTTTAATTGGAATATAAAGTGCCTGTTTAAAAGCAGACCACGTTTAACCTACTTTAATATATGAGAACATAGGGGCGACAGACATTTTAAGTGGATTTTGAATTTTCACAAATTCAGATTTTTACATTTAAACAGTGTATTGCCAAACACGTAGTGGCTGAAAGCTAAGCCTCCATTTTAATTCCGCAGAGATCTAGAGGTAGTAAGTAAGTGGGGAAAAGTCCAGCTGTTTAGATTCAGTGAGAGTGCCCGAAATGTAAAAACACACAATGTGCCTTTATCTGAGTTTGTGCCTTCCCTGGGGAGCCGCTGCAGTTTGATAAATACTGTATGTGAAGGAATAAATCAATGTTTAATCCACTATCTGTCCTGAGAAGAGACTGTATCCATCAGATGAAAGAAAATGGAAAAGCCAAAGTTTCCAGGGGCTTTTTTCAGTCAACTGAGGGTGAAACTTGAACAATGGCGCTTCATTTTTCACCTCGGATCAGAGAACATCAAATTATTATTATTATTTTTCCTGTTCATCCTCCTTTAAATAAATGAACTATTGAATGGATGGGTTGTCTTGGATTGTTTTACTGCTGCGCTGGGACCTGTCTTCAAACCACAGTGGAAGAATAAAGACAATAATAACTAATAATAAATCTCTGACAATGAAATTAGCTGACATGTCTCCCAGCTATTTCAATGGGAGCTCTTAGGAGCTGGCAGGGCGCCACGCAGGTGCTAATGTTCGCCCTCGAGCTGCACGTCTTTGTTTTTTTCCGCCTGCAACATGAGAGTGATTGACGGAGGGCGACACCTCCGGTCCCTAGAGTCACGCGTGGACCAGACAAACACGCCGGCTGTAAAACCCTGTAAGTGGCTTTGACTGCGGCATGTAAGTCTGGCCCCCTGGGGTCTGTGGAGGTCAATGGTCTAAAGCAGGCGGGTTCCCACTGAGGGCGCTGCTGCGAATCCTGGCCAAGTCCTTAAATATGACGGACAGTGACAAGAATCGTCTCCGACACTGCAATATGAATTCCGGCCAAAGGGCTTTATTTGTGTTTTGCCGGGCCGTCACACTTCTAATGGCCACGTGTCGCCACTTCTTTTTGGCTGCTCTCCGTCCGTCACACACTTCCAAAACACACCCACTTTCTGCATTCGCTCCTCCATTAGGGGCGAAATGGCTGTTTTGCCACATTGTGCTTTATTGTCAGCTTGCCTCAGGCGCCGACAGACAAAAGAGGGGACGCGACGCTCTCGCTGTGTGGGCTTCCACAGCCAAGCCTTCCAATGGATGATGTTCAGGAGTGTGTTGGGAACGCGTTATTATATCACGTTAACGCACTTGCTTCATTTAACTTTACCACAGGGTAACACAGTTTCCAAAGGTCGATCACTTCTCTGCCACTCCAGACGAAAGCAGTGTGTTGAATTAACTAATGGCAGCCTTTGGATGCGGGAGTTTGGAGCAGAAGTCATGGCGGTATTTGAAAAAAAATGGAGCCAGACAAGTCCACCTCATAAACGCACACGTTCATGTAAAGGTCTTCAGAAAAATAGTCTCTTTTTAGACATGAACTCTCACATGGTCTAACGTTAAACAAAGTGGAAACATCGAAACAAAGCACGTCACCATGGTGGTGGACATGAACGTGACGCTTCTCAGCGTGTTTTTTTTCGCGTAAAAATCCTGAAACTAACTAATGACTAAAGTCCGTTGCTCGCAGGACTCAAGTTGCGCAGTCCAGCTGGACATATGAGAAGACGTGCCCCCTGAGGACAGCTGCAGAATGGAGAGAGATTTACTTTTAATGACTAAAAGCCAGCGTCACCAATTCAGTGAATGTCAAAACTATCCCCTCTGCTTCAGTGTTTCTCGATTGCTCCCATGTTTTTTTTTTGCTGAACCACACTGAAACACACAACAAGAAATCCTGGCTGAAACACTGAAATTTTCATTTTAAATCCTCTCTCTGTTGACGAAGCCAAATTCATTTGTAACCACTGCAAAAGCTTCTCTTAGTGATCACTGTAGTACTCCTCACCAAACACCAGAGGGAGCTTGCTGCAGACTACGCTTAATGCAGTCTCCGTGGAACGTGCTAGCATAAGAAGAGTGAACAAGGTGTCTGGAAATAGAGGTCTAAGATGGACGAAATGTTGCTCTCACTGGAGACTTTTGGACATTGTTGAGCAACAATAATCAACGCAAAGGCACACCGCATTATTATTATGAAGCTGCAGGTTTAATTCTTCATTTTGCGAATATATAAATAGTGCACCATTACAGTATATCAGCTTCCTGTGTTTAAAAAGAAAAACATGTTTTCAAGTTCAGAAAAAACAGCTGTAATTTTGGTATTCGGAGCTGTTCTGCGCCATTGTTTTTACTTTTTCATTAACGTGACGCGACAAAACACGACTCGCCTTCTTCATTATTCTTAACTATTGTGCTTGTAGCTGCATATCCCCAAAATAATCACGATTAATCTTGAAAGTTATGCGCAGTTAGGCACAGTTAAAAGGAGATTTTGATAGACAAAACATAAGCCATACATGCGTCTTGATTTACTTCACATGCTTTTCTTAAAAAGCAGAATCGTGGAAACGCTACAGTGTAAGTTATTCACCATTTAAACAGCCAGCAGTAGGCACTATATTAGTGTGTGCTCAAACACAATATCCAACACTGACTATTGGAAAATGAAAAAAAAAACAATGGACAGTTTTTCATTCTGCACTTTTCATTCACACTTCCCCCATTTTCCATACAATTACTTCTGGACAACGTATCACAATATCTGCTGCTTCTATCACCTCCTCCACTAATACCACTACTGCTATAATGTCCCTGCTGATACTACTGTACTACTACCAGTGTTGCAAAGGGGTGGAAAATATGTTGTAAATTTCAAGAAAGTGTCCAGTAAATTTCTATGGGAAATGAGAAATGTGAGAATATAGGTTAAGTCCCTGGCAATAGATAACATCCAGGCATCTGCTGCTCTCTATTACTTCACTCTATTACTACTTTTGATGCTACTATATCTTGTAGTCCTCTGACTACTACTACTAGGTCCACTCCTGCCGCTACTACTGCGCCTAGTTCGGCTACTATTAGTACAAAACCAACTGCAGCTACTAGCTTTTAAGCTAGCTACTGCTACTGTCCAACCGCCGCTGCTACGACTGCTACAAATACGACCTCTGCTATTACTACTGCGACCAATACTATTATCACAACTTCCGTCTGCTACTTCTTGTGTCGTGACAACAAAAAAAGTCCTTCAACTTTTGTAGTGCATTATGGGAGTTGCACTATGATGCTTTTTTTATATTTATATTTATATTTAAAATAAATGTTTAGGGCTGTTTATTATTGCACTACAGGCCAGATTTGGCCGACAAACTTGCACAATTCGGTGTCTTTGTTCTGTGTTCTACTCAATATGAGACGGGCGACACCTCACCAATGCACACACAAGAAATACAAGATAAGGTACGATTACAATTAACCTTTTTGGCTAGTCCCCGGGAGAGTTTCCACACGCATTAGTCGCGGAAGCAGCAGCTAACGTATATCCAACACTCTATGACACCGTAAGCAAATGTGTGTTGGTGCAGAGAAATGCATGCAAGCCTGTATTATGTATACCACTCCAGGCCAACACACACACTTTGGTTGCTGCTCCTCCAACTAGGCCGGTCGGTGGCCCCGGGCTGGATCCTGGTCCCTGGCAGTGAGTATGGTGCTGTGAAAGGGGCACTGGGTGTGTGGCTTTGTCAAGGCCCATCAGTGTCCCTGCTCTACTTACTCTGCATTAACACTCAAGGGTTAGTGTGCGGGGAGACAGAGGACGAACATGCTGCCACGAGCGCTCTGGATGATTCTGCTGTCTGCACAGGACTTGTTGTGTGTTATAAAACTCTTTTGAACACTGGCCGCTGTGCGCGAGTGTGTGATCGCTGGAGACCCGAGGCCTTTACTACACAGTTGTAGGTCGAGCAAATTTTCAAAGGGCAGAGGTCTCTGGGTCTGTCTCGCTCCGTCGCTCTCCCCGGGTTGCACCATTTTTATGAGCATGAAATGTCTTTTATTGGGCCGCGGAGCATTAAATGAACATTAATACTGTTTCATGTGTTCAGGGAAATCTCCCAGACGCGGTGTGTTAAAAACACTCTCTACACCATGTTCCTCTTGGCTTTGTGGGCTTCAAAATCGATTTGAAACTCTTGTAATTTGATGGCTGTTTGGCTTTCTCTTGTCCTTCATTGCTGTAAGATTTATAACCCTGAGCAGAAATGTTGGCTCTGCTCAGCAGTTGGCTCGGAACCACTGCTAGATGAGCGCTGTGGGATGTGAGCTTGATTCACCAGAAAACCATGTGGTACACAAAAAGGGGTTGCATAACAAATGAAAAAAAGTAGTAGTGATTTGTTTGTCCTGCCCCGTGGAAGCTAAGTGCGTGCTTATTTTGGCTCCTGGCTCAGTAATGAAAAGATCATTCATCATTCATAGCCGTGCTCTCAACGTATGGCTGCACAAAACGGTAACCGTGGTCACGATTGCATGTGGGGATTCAGCATCGCAGTCCTCAAAACAAAGACAGCGCTGAGGCTGCTTTTGACTGGGACCTGTCAATCATTGACAGTGTGATGCAAACATGCCGGTAGGCTCCCGTTTCAATGACCAGTGGCCGGGAGAACCGCGGCTCACCAGAGGACCAAACCCACCGGTGCATTCCGTGGAGCTGCTCTTTGTGTCTGCACTCTGTAATAACACATTTAATCCATGAGCCCTTGGTAACTCTGAAATACTTTTGTAAAAATAAAAATAAAAATAAAAATAAAAATAAAAATAAAAATAAAAATAAAAATAAAAATAAAAATAAAAATAAAAATAAATGCTGAGCCCTGTGACAACAGAAAGCACACCCAACCTAAGAAAGAGAGGAAACATCAAGGAACTGAAGAGAGGAATAACAATAAAACAATAAAATAAAACATTAAAACTGGAAGTGTGGAATGTATCCTGCACTCACCTGAAGATCTAAATCAAATAGGCATGAACTAAAACAAGTTAAAAAATAAGCAGCCAACAAGAGCAAACTCGAGTGACTGATTTGGCTTTTCTCAAAGTGATGTATAAATATACAGTGTTCCCTCGCTATATTGCGCTTCCCCGTCTGTGGCTTCAGTGTATCGCAGGTTTTTACAAAGCTGCCGACTCTCACTTGAGGCTTGCTGTGGACTGTAATGCCACACTTCCCCTCTCTCATGTATTAAATATACTCCTCAATGTCAGATGTTTCATAATAGAACACTACATGTAGCATTGAAAGAGCAACTGTAACATAATGATATGGACTGGAGCTCAGCATTGTGTTGGGTTTGGACTTCAGTTCTTGATCATAGTTTCTACTTTTAACACAAGAAGCTCAACACTTCAGATAGTTGATTCACTCTACTCAGCTTCTGATGGACATTGGAAGCTCCATGTGACTTCGCCTCCAGCCCTCCAGCCGCTGGAAATTGTGATGGTGCTGCAACTTGTTATTGCGATTTTATTTTCCTGTTTGACTTTTTTTACATGTGGTATTTTGTGTCTCTAATAATTATTGTAATTTTGCATTCTCTCATGACCTTAACTTATTCCTTAAACTTCCATATTTTCTCGCATATCAATTGCATTATTTCTTAAAAAAAAGTGTAATGACCATGGTATGACCCCAGCTGAGATAATTATTGTGCCACGACTGGTTTACATTTTTGAGTTGGTGTAAGCTTGGTGACATCATGGAGGCCTGTGAGTAAGTGTGTGTGTGTCACCCTGGTAAGCTCTTGTCTCTGTGTGCACGTTGGATGTTAGTAGGGGAGTTGACCTGAATCTGTCTGCCGTCATTACCCAACTCTAAGATGGAGAGGGAAGGCATGTCATAAGGAAAACACACACGCAGCCCCACATGTGGACACAGCAGCACACACACACAGCGGTGATCTGAGCGTCAAAATTCGCTCTTTGACCTTCACTATTTGACCTTCACCAATAAAAACCTTTGCTAAATCTCCGGCCTGTGGTGACCTCCACCAAGCACACACACACACACACACACACACACAAGCAAACATGGGAGTCAGGTCTAATGCAGGCTCAATTACTGACTCCTTTCTGGGGGCCAACTATTCCAGTCCAATTTTACAGGTTCCGATGCTGCTGTCTGCCTGTGTTGATGCAGCAGAACATGGGCCTCTGGTCACCTGCGCAGCCCCGTGTGCTGTTTAACCTCATTAATGCTGCTGTGGGAAGGGATCTTCTCTGCAACATTATTTATTTAGGATTACTGAAAAGTAGCCTAAGATAAGCCCAGCCCTCTCGCCACATGTGAGTGTGTGTGCGCTGTAGTTTAGGAGGCGAAGCTTTAGACTTTTTATGGGTCAGTGATCAGTTTTGCTGTCGGCTAATGAAGGTCTTAAGCGCATACTCTCACACACACACACACACGCTTCCATTGTGAATCCCACACAAAGGCAGCAACCCTGTGTGTGCCCAGTCTGCCTTGCTCTCTCCTCCCTCCATCACCATGGTAACAGGAGATAGAGCGACTTTTGGCTGCACTGATTGCTCAGTTATTTTCCCTGTTCCTCGTCTGTTATTTGCCGTCCTGTCCTACCTGCTGCAATTGTCATAAAAGAAAGGGATCACACTGTCGAAAACAGAGCCATCACCCATTTTAGAAAGGCCTGTGCTGCACTGCTTTTCTGTGACAGCGGCAGCGTGTTTCTGTCGGTCGGTGGCGACTTGTGCTTGTGCTCTCATAAAGTTATGAAGCTCTGTGATGTGTTTACGCCGTCAGTGGCGATGTGACCACAGAACCGATGAGAACATTTCACCTCTTCTACTCCTTCAAGTCTCCTCCACCTCCACCTATCTTGACCTCCTGAGTCGCACCTGTCTTCTCCATGTCCTCCGCTATCACACCCGTGAACCTCATTGATTGACTCAGCTCTCCCCCTCCTATGTCATCATTTTGTCATTGTTACACACACACACACACACACACACATCCTCAGGTGCAAAGATATTCTCTAAACCCCTCCATGTCTCCTGCAGGCTCCTCTAACTGCGGCTGGAAGCGTGTCTTCCTAACTCTTCTTGCCCGGGATGGCGGCGTCACAGTGGTTACTGGGGGTGGTCCTCCTCACTTTGACTCACGTCTCTCCATCCAGCCAAGGTGAGCCACTTACCTTACCACCATAAACCCATTCTACGGAAGAGGATTAGGGCCAGTGAAGAAAAAAAAAGGCTGAATTCTGACTTTAAAGTCTGACTCTAATCTCAGAATTCTGACTTTTTTCTTGGAATTCTGACTTTTTTCTGTGAATTCTGACTTTAATCTCAAAATTGTCACTTTAAAGTGAGAATTCTGACTTCTGAGATAAAGTCAGAATTCTGACTTTAAATTGAGACTCTCAGAAGTCAGAATTCTGAGAAAAAAAGTCAGAATTCTCACTTTGAAGTCAGAATTCTGAGAAAAAAAAGTCAGAATTCTGAGATTAAAGTCAGAATTCTGACTCTTCACTGGCCCTAATCCTCTTCAGTACCGTTCTCAGTCATACAATAGGAATCAATATTCCAGACACAATATAGTGAATTCGATGAACATTCCCCTCTCTCTTTCTTCACCACCATCCTAAAAATCTGAATAAAACTAATGCAAATAAAACTTCATTTTTATCGGTTTCTTCACAGCTGTGGAGCACAACTTATTTCTGACTGGCTGTCTTGTCTCCAATAAAACCCTCGAGTAGCATTGAAGCCCAGTTCATGACTGCAGGTTTTACCATGTTGTAGCCAAGGAAAACTTTCAACTCCAATTTCAGCCTTCAACCTTCAAATTGTATTTCTCCATCTGCACTAAAGGTAAATGAAGAGCAGCTTGATGAAGAGCAGGAAGCTTCGGAATAAAGTAGTTTTATTGAAAGTGTACTGTGTTCAGTCGGCCAAAATGCTGTGCACTTATGTGACCTACATTCGGATGATCGATATGTTTAATGGGATTTCAAAGTGGGTTTTTTCTACAGTGACTGTAGCGGCCACTTAAGAAAGAATCGGTCGTTCAGCACCATGGACAGTTACTGCACTCCCGCAGCATCCTGATCACACTGAAGTGCTTCCTTTTAATGTGGTTTAATCCAAATACAGCAAAGGCCTTTTTCTAAGTACGTGATACTCAAGCTGATGCGAACAGTCAGATTAAGTCAATGGTAATTGGATTTCTTCCCATAACCCAGGTTTAGACGGATTAATGTGGCAGTCAGGTGAGTTTACTGACTAAGCGTTTGCGACGGTGTGTGACGCTCAAGCGCGCGCAGAAGAACAAAATTTATTTGGCTACTGAATTATTATTTTATACAGCGCTGCCCTGCTTCTCCGCGTGGGAAGTGTCAGGACTGTTCAAGCACCGTGACACAGAAAATGAAACCGCGCTTCAAATTTCACTCCTCAACACGCGTCTTCCTGATCTTTCATTGAGATTTCCTGATGTTTTGGGTGATGATCTGCATCAAGGTTTTTCAAGGAGTAGGGCAAATCTTGTGCACTTTCTGGGGAGGCTCATCATCTTTTATTCAATAGCGTTTCGAACTCGAAAAGTGCTCAGTGAAAATGCTTCCTTTTCAGCAGTATTGTATCCATGACTATTAAAAAAGGTTTTACAAGATGCTAGGGAAAACATCTGTGTTTTTATTGCTTGAATTGCTTCCTTGCACAATGAAAATGTAAATATGAGTCAATGCTAATTAATAAAAAGGAATAAATATGTAAAACCAGGCAAGAATTTAGGAGCTACCAAAGACTTACAGAATCAATACGCTATTACAGAGTGCAATCACAAAGTCCAACTCAATAGAAACAATTACAGAATACAGGACTGTAAAACAGTCCTCTTTATTTCCCCCCAGCATGTTGTGCTAGCCTGACCATTTAGCTTGTGAATTTGTCAACCAATATATATTTTTTTATATTCACCTCCTGCATCTGCGACGCACCATCTTCATACAAGGGGCAGGTCATACATCATTGATTGACAGGTCTCAGTCAGACACCACAGTGCTGTTTTGTTATGTTTATGATGAAACAGTGAACTTGCCCTCATGCACATTGGACATGCAAGAGTAGGTTTGAAAATAACTTGTGCTGTTCCCAAGTATAGTGAGTGTTAGGTGTAAGAGTGGTCAAGCGATACATTCTCACAGCTAAGGCATCAAACAGTGAACTCTAGTGTCCAATGTGGCCTCCAAAGTCAGCCTTTTATGCCGCTTGTCGATAAATAGGTTTCAACCTTTATTGGTTACTTGGTATTTGCAGCACTCTATATGTGTGTGTGACAGTTTGAGGTGCCTTATATACCATGTGACACGAGCAAACACTCAGTGAAAGGAGTGTGTCTTTCTTTCACATGATGACGTGCAGGAAATGCCGCAGGAGGCGGAACGACATTTAAGACTGACTGTAGTCCACCTGAGAATGTTGTAAGAGGAATGGTATGAGCTCACCACCACCAGAGTGACAGAGCCTATAAGAAACCTCCTGGATCCCGGAAGTATGTTCCTTGTCCAATGATGAAAAAGAAAGAAGACACTTAACCTCCTGGGAGAAGGTGCTGAACCAGTTGAATGACTCTGGATGGGTAGAACCCCATCTTCATTTGGATTATGATTTGTCAGAGCACAGTTTAAAGATTCCTTAAAGTCTCCTGCGCGATGTTTCTTTGCCTGGGAAATTCATGCCCTCATTGGTTTTCAGTGAAGACTGAAGTGGGAAATAGATTTCTGAAATGGAAGTGGTTTTGGAGCACAGCTCGTGTTCTAGCTAGTTTGTTGCAATGACATCCAGGTATGCACCAGGATTCTAAAAGTCTTTTCTATTTCTTTGTCTCCTTCTGCCCCCGTCACTGTGACCACAGCCATGTCCCGGGCGACCATGCCGTTTGGGCTGTTGCGCCGAGAGCTGGCGTGCGAAGGCTACCCCATCGAACTGCGCTGCCCTGGAAGTGACGTAGTCATGGTGGAAACAGCCAACTACGGACGCACCGACGACAAGATTTGTGATGCGGATCCCTTCCAGATGGAAAACACACAGTGTTACCTTCCCGACGCCCTCAAGATAATGGCCCAGAGGTGCGTGTCCCGAACACGGCCGTGTTTTAACTAAATGATCGGCTCGCTGAGTGCTTCCTTTTAGTGCGGTTGTTTGTGTGTTGTTGGACATGGCTCATGTATGATTAATGCTTGTTGAACGGTTGGCGAGAGTGGTGTCCTCCACTGCCTGTCCTGTGCGAGGGTGTACGTGCGTGTGCAGCATCGACGTTCCTGGCTACGCCATTATACGTGTGCTCAGCAGTGCTTTCCTAGAAGAGCTGATCAATATTCAGAGCAAGGGGGAGCAGACAAATGGAGTGCCCTTTGCTTCCCCTTCCCTGACTCTTAATCACTCTCCTCTCTTCTTCCTCGTGTCACTGCATCATCCCTTTCTCCACCCATCAACTCTCCACTCTGCTCGACAGGTGTAACAACAGGACTCAGTGCGTGGTGGTTGCAGGGGTGGATGTCTTCCCAGACCCCTGTCCGGGAACATACAAGTACCTGGAGATCCAGTATGAATGTGTCCCCTACAGTAAGTATGCCAACCTGTCAGTTCCAACCGCAGCCGCACACAGTCAGCACGCGTCATTCTTGCTGCACAGACCGTCTGAAATATGAATATGAACTATTATCAGGTGTTAAAGCAGATACTGACAACCACCTGTTGAGGTGAAGGGAAAGAATGTTGGAGTGGGCTCAGTCTCAATCCTGGAAACCTCACAAATACTTGTGGCATTATCTCCAAGTACACATATTATACTTATACTTAGTCTTGAGCCATAAATACATTTGTTTCTTGATCTCAAAAGGTGCGGCTTGAGTTACATGTCTTCATCCTCAAACATATGTTTCACTTCCAGTTTGCTTTTTTTTTCCAACTCAACTATAGCAAACCCTTTATTCAGACATTCCCTTCCAAGAAATACTTGTTTTGCATCACATAAAAATGCCCTTAATTATACATGGTATATTAAATATGAGACATAATGTAGTCTAAAGGCAATTACATTTCCAAGACCGCTCTTTTGAGGGGCTTTGAAGCCAGATACTGAAGGACAGTCGAAAAGTACTCTTAAATTCAACATAGATTTTGTTACTGAACTAGTAGAAAACAAGGAGAATATAGGAAAAGTGTGATCACACAGTGATATGATATGCTTAAACTATCCTACTGGACTACGTATTTGTTACATTTTGTATGTATTTTATGTAAAGAGTCTCAATATGAATCCTACATTTTCGAAGGTCTGTTTTTAAGTTCTTAATATATTTATAATATTGGTCAAAACATGTAACCAAAGTATTTTCCTTTTCATATCCTCCTACCTTCTATCTATCTTCGGGGACAAAAAATACAGTTGAAATGACCATTAATCTTTACGATTCAATTCCAAATGGATCATGAAAAAAGCCCTGACGTCAGGAAGGCCACGAGAATGGAAACAAGCGGCCACCTTTGCTACCGGAGCAACACTTTGGCCACATGGGGTTTAAGGCTTTGCGAGTCATCTGGTGATGTCACTGACAGGTACAGGTAGTAGCCAGAACAACTGAGCTTATGAGCGACGGTCAAAGCAAAAGACAGAAGAAAATGTTTAATTTTGGAAGAGAATATTATAAATCAAAGAGTTCAATATCAAAATAAAAGTAGTTGTCCATGTTGTTAAATGTATGCATGTTATTTGATTAGATATTGTTGAATTTTATGTTCATTTTCAAGATTCTCAACATAGATTATGCATATTGGAGGATCTTTTTAAGCGGTGGATATGTAGGTCACGCAACAATGAGTAACTTTACTTTACTTTTACTTTATCACTAGGTATTTTATGTATGTATTTTGTGGGAGAAGAAAGGCAGTTCAGTTCAAATTTGCATTATTCTTTAAAGAATCTAGTTTATTTTAACATATCGATATAATTTGCACTATTTTTTGGGGAAAAGACTCATAATATACAATTTTATATATAGCATTCAAATACCATTCAGCTGCTTTTGATGTCCAGTGCTGACTTCATGAAAGTCATGGTTTTAATGTTAAATACTGTATTTTCATTTCCGGAAAAAAACCTTTGGTACATGCATTGTGTCATGCACAACACTCCAATGACCTGCTCCTATGTGCTGAAGGCTGCTTGTCTTTGTTCTAAACTGTCTGTTCTGTTCATATGTGGGAGATTGATGTCACACAATACACTTGGTATGAATTTTGGATTTGTTGTTGATGCTGTTGTTTGCAATAGGATCAGCGATTGTGTTGACATCCAAGAGAGTTTTCTCGAATAAACATTTGCATGCACAGATAAACACACATGTACTACCTTACTTTAATGCTAGCGTGTGCTCACGCCATCTTTATTCATGAGCTCCACTAGTGGAGTGACACCTGTCCCTCTGGCGAACGGATGTAGAGAGCCCCATGTTTTCCTTCTCAGGGAGCTTTTATACGTCTTTGTGTGACAGTAAACGCCAGGAAATGAAAAGAGGACAGGAGCGAATTGACACTTGCATACTGTGAGAGTTGTCGTGTGAGTGTGTGTTTGTATGGGAATGTACATACACACATGCCCTCTTTTGCAGATTCACACCATGGGATTGCTCTCTTTTCTCCACAGGAGCCTGATTTAAAGGATGGAGAGATGGGAGGCAGGGTGAAGGAGGGGGGGATGATTGATGAAGGGGGGAGGCCAGGGGGGCGCCACTTGTTGTACATTGTGTTATTTACGGGTGACTTTAAGTACTTGTGGTGAGAGTGAGTTCCAAAGTCTTTATCTGTGCAATTTCTTCCTTTCTATTCTTTTCTATCATTTTCTTCTGGTGATTTTTCTTTCTCACGCTCTCCCTATTTCTGTCTTTCTCTCTCCTTGTCTCTTTCTCTTGCTCGCATTCTTGCTTCTCTTTGCTTCCCTTCTTTCACCCTCTGATTTCTCGTTCTTTCTCTCCCTCTTTTTTTTCCTATGCCTGAGTAGAAGTGGACCAAAAAGGTAAAGACAACACATTGTAGCATCTTGATCTCTCTCTCTATCCCGACCCCCACACTCTCTCTCTCTCTCTCTCCTCCTTTCTCCTTCCATCGCTCTCTTCCTCTACCCTAGGACGTTGTTTCGTACTCATGCTGGATGTTGCCCCCCGCCCCCCACACTTTTATTCCAACCTTTTTTTCCATGTTTTATCCATCTTGTCGTGCAAAAAAACATGTTCTTTTGTCCGGTTTTATCCAGGTTCTGTAGCTAGACTCTATGTATCACAAGTGGTTTCGTTTACCGTCTCACATTTATTATTTTTTTTCCCTCCGACACAAGCATAAACAAACACACAATCTTCTCACACACACACACACCACTTCTATCTTTGTTACCTTCCTTCCTCCCCTTCTTCATATCTTGACACTTCATCTTTCGATATGCTTATTTCCCCTTTTCTTCCCCTATAGGAAGAGCCCCTTATTTATCGTCATAGGAAAAATAAGACCAAATGTGTGTACCTGTGTGTGGACGTGTGCTTACCAAGCACTCCTTCCATGTGTGAATGTGCGTGCGTGTGCATGCCTCTATGCATGTAAGACTGTGCAGTAAACATATGTGTCCATACAGTTATTGACATGTTGGTGAACCACCCGTTGTGCTCGAAGTAAACTAACCTGCCCTCTCATTCACTTCAAGGCAAAATTTAGCTCCGCCTTCCGCGTCCTTGACTCTACCTCACACTGTTTTCCACTCTCTTTGCACTAACCCACAAACACACTCCAGACACGTAAATGCAATCAGACACCTTTCATTGCAGTGGCCCTGTTGTAGGATCACACACACACACACACACACACACACACACGCACAGCACGAGTGTGATTTTAACAGTTCAGTTTTGAGATCAGTGCAGGTACCCTAAAGCTCTCTCTCTCTTTCTCTCTCTCTCTCTTTTCTCTCGTCCTACTTTTCTCTTAATCTCGCTGCATCCACCTCATCTAATTCAATCCATATTTCACCCATTGATCCATTTTCACCCGGCACCTGACGCCACTATATATCTACTCTTCTCTCCCCCTTGCTCTGCTTCCTCCCCCTTCTCTCTTCTATCTCCCATCCTTCGATCTGCCAAATTCTGTCTCCCAGTTTTCGTATGCCCCGGCTCGCTGCTCAGCATCCAGCCGGCCTCCTCTCTGCTGGAGGCGGAGCATCAGTCCGGGGCTTGGTGCAAGGACCCGCTGCAGTCTGGAGACAGACTCTACGTCATGCCGTGGACGCCGTACAGGACGGAGGTGCTGTACGAGTACGCCTCCTGGGACGACTACAGGCAGAACAGAGTCACCACCACCTACAAGTGAGTGCACGTGCTGTTATTGAATTACCGGTCAACTAGAGGATTGTGGCGAACACAAATATATTTCAATGAGCTCTGTCATCTGAGACTTGGAGTAGAGCTTCACCTTGTGAGGAGGCGATCTGAACATAAAAATGCCATCTGCTTTGGCTTGTATTGTAGGTGGGATTGTTTCAATAGTGATAGCATGTAACAAACTATACGATTATAAGAAACACTGATATTTGAATCCTCTTTTAACTATTTCCTACTTTCAATGACCATGACTGTCTGGTTTGAGGCTTGCGTGGCAACCTGAGCCGACATCAGCGAGGTATTTGTCTGCGGAAGAATCGATTTCATTTGCTGCACTTGTTCCATGGGTTGACTCAGTACTAGGGCTGAACGATTTCAGGGAAAAATATGATCATGATTTTTCTGGAAGATACTTAGATTTCAATATAAATTCGATTGGATTTAATTTTTTATGAACGACCAAAAGCACATGAGAGATCACTGGTTTCACTACAATGCGTCTTTAGTACATTTATATAATGCTTTAACGCAAAAATTCTTATTTAGTTTTATTAGTTCTAAAATATTAATAGTATATTTAAAGCCATGTTTGGCGTCTAATAACAAAGCTTCTTCAGTATTATTTGTAATAACATTATACAGTGTTGCTAGGTTTGGATTAGATTATGGTTAATGTTCCCTCTCTGAGCGGCCAATATAATTTTTAAATTATTCACAATTTGCATAATTCACATTGAGGAATAGAGCATGTGTGGTATTTAGAATATAAAAATAAAAGCTTTCAATTGTCTTTGAATTGTATAGATTCTTCACATATTTGTACAACTCAATCATAATGTAATATATTCACAATATATATATCAAGAATCTTCCAATACACTAAGTAAACTAACTCTAGTCATTGAAGTTACATTACACCATTAAGGGCGCTGGATATCAAAGAACCTCAAACCACTTTGACAAATATTTATCCTTTCTCAAGCGGGTTGATAAGGCTCACGAATCCATCTGTTGTGAGACTTAATTTTGTCCACTTGAGGCCACTGTATTCTGTGACCGCTCATCTTGGAACAGTGTGCGTGTGTGGATCAGGCTAAAACAAAGAAGGTGCAGGTTTCTTTCACTGACTACTAGTTAATATCCTCACCTGACTAGCATGTATTGTAGTCTGACACCAGCACCGCGACGATTCTCTCTCTTGTTTCTCTCGTTCTCTCCTGCCCCAATTGGCACAGTGCATGTGCACATTTTGACCAACCACGAGCGACTGTGGAAGCAGCCGGTTACGGACTTTGACTACTTTTTCGTGTTGTCTGGGATCACAATTTCAGTCTTTTTTTCAAGAAACCGTTCAGCCATACCAGTTTTCTTCCCTCAAATCACCAAAAACCAACATCTCAAATAAAAAAATCCACGTGCACCAGGAACTAGACGCCCCACAATGTCAATTTTGTGACCTACGTTTAGACTTCACTCTTTGACTGGGTGCCTTTCTAACAGAGATGATAACTGTCAGTGACTAATCTGGAAATTTCCATAAAACAGATGAAAGGGAGCGCGATTGAAGATGGCGAAGCAGATGGGTGTTTATGTTTCCAAGAGAAACACAAACACCCATCAAGCTGAGTTGAACCACTGAATTCTAAAATTAGCCTCTAAACAGTATACTGATATTTTATATGAGTTTGTTTGGATTGTGTCTAGCAGTTTGAAAGAGCTTGACACTCCTGCTCTCAACTACCCTCCAGGTTACCGAGTCGCGTAGACGGCACGGGGTTCGTGGTCTACGACGGTGCGGTGTTTTACAACAAAGAGCGAACACGCAACCTGGTCAAGTATGATCTGCGGACCCGGATCAAGAGCGGCGAGGCAGTAGTTCCCAACGCCAACTACCATGACACCTCTCCCTACCGCTGGGGCGGGAAGTCAGACATCGATCTGGCGGTGGACGAAAACGGTCTGTGGGTCATCTACTCCACCGAAGCCAATAATGGACGCATTGTGGTCAGCCAGGTAATAAATGAGTCATGGCGGGTTTGATGACCTGTTCCGTATCACCTGCTCATTTTCTGCTCACTGCAGGTGAACCCATACACCCTACGCTACGAGGGTACGTGGGCGACAGGCTTTGACAAAAGAGGGGCGAGCAATGCCTTCATGGCCTGTGGGGTGCTTTACGCCGTGCGATCCGTCTTCCAGGATGACGAAGGTCAAGCCGAGGGTCGGGTCGGTAGTGACATGGTTGTTTATGCGTATGACACTAGTCGTGGTCAAGAGCTTCCAGTCCAAATACCGTTCCCGAACCCGTACCAGTACATCTCCTCCATCGACTACAACCCTCGAGACAACCAGCTGTATGTGTGGAATAACTACTACGTGCTGAGATACCCGCTGCAGTTCACGCCACCTCCCCCCACGAAAGGTTTGTTATGCTTCCAGTCGTAGATAGACTTGTTTTGTGTTATGAGATAAACTCGATGTTTAGCGCGTGTTCTTGATGATTCCTAACACGGAAGCTCAGAGTAGACAGCAGGACAAAATCATTTTTTTCCACCACAATTTTTACTATTTCTTGGCATTTTCAGGTTATTTTACGATACCTGGCACACTAGTTCTTAATATTATCGTGTTATTTCGTGATACTGATCACGCTATTTCATGATGTTGGGTGCGTTCGAGCACCACCTGGAGTGCTTTCGGAACCAGACCGCCGTAGTGGGGGCGGTGCCAAAGTGATGACATTGAGAATGGACACTCTGCACACTCTTCTGTGGCGCTGGTTCTCTCTCCTAACTTCTGAATAAGCTCAGCAGGAAGCTGTCTCAACAGGAACATTCTAAGATATTAGTGTATTGGAACGTCTTCTCTCTTTCTTCCCTATAGGGCCCCTCTCCTCTCTGATGACCACAGTTCGCTCCTACACTGCCACTGTGGCGCTGACCCCAGTACGTCCGTCAGCCTCTCATCCAATAGGCGTCATCAACCGAGGACCTTTTGACCAGAGGCCAATAACAGCCATGGTGCCACTGACCCCGCGCCCTCCTCTTCGCGTCCCACTGGCCCCTGGTGGACCTGGTCAAGTAGGTGGATGTGAAGGACGGGTGGCGCGCGGAGTCCAGTGGCCACCCACTCTGAAAGGAGAGACGGTGGAGAGGCCCTGCCCCAAAGGGTCACTTGGTAAGTGTGGCACAGGGATATAGGAGAGTGTGTTGAATTCAGATCCCCTTCCCTGTAACAGAGTCCACTGACCTCTCTTTGAACTGGATATCAAATATGAGAGCCAAGATGAAAGAGAAGTTACGCTGCACAGCGATGTGGCTCACGCTGTGCAGCTGTCCGCTTCAGCTCTGGCTCTGACGGCATGCTGCTGTGCAGATTAAACAGATAAACGGGATCCGAGCAAAGGAGCCAGAGAATTTTCACTGATGGTGTTTGTCTCCCTGCAGCCTTTTATTTACATATTATTCACTAAACTAGCATGTTGCTTCCTGGTCGGTGACACCATCCTGTTTGGCTTTCAATCACTGACTATCAGACTGACACCAAGTCAAGACCATGACTTGAAGAGACCAAGACCATCGATCCACCCATCCACCCATCTGTCAACCCATCCATCCATCCATCCATCCATCCATCCATCCATCCATCCATCCATCTGTCCACCCATCCATCCATCCATCCACCCATCCATCCATCCATCATCCATCCATCTGTCCACCCATCCATCCATCCATCCATCCATCCACCCATCCATCCATCCATCCATCCATCCATCTGTCCACCCATCCATCCATCCATCCATCCACCCATCCACCCATCCATCCATCCATCCACCCATCTGTCCACCCATCCATCCATCCATCTGTCCACCCATCCATCCATCCATCCACCCACCCATCCATCCACTCATCCATCCATCTGTCCACCCATCCATCCATCCACAAATCCATCCATCCACCCATCCATCCATCTGTCCCCCCATCCATCCATCTGTCCACCCATCCATCCACCCGTCCATCCACCCATCCATCCACCCATCCATCCATCCATCCACCCATCCATCCATCTGTCCACCCATCCATCCATCCATCCATCTGTCCACCCATCCATCCATCCACCCATCCATCCATCTGTCCACCCATCCATCCATCTGTCCACCCATCCATCCATCCATCCTAAACTTTCAACACTCATTTCTGAAAGTTAGTTTTACTTTGTTGATCCCAAATTGGGCAATTTTTGTTTTATTCTGAAAGATAAGTTTATCCCCCCGTACTTCCTCCCTCGGTCACGCTGCTGCAAACTGTGGTGAGTGCAACATTTGATCAAAAATTGCCCGCCGATGTGTCCTGTGCCTGAACCCTGACAGACACAACTGCTACGCCTCCGTCTCTCCAGTAGCCAGGCAACTACATACAACTACAGGCAAAACGTACACCTACACTTAAACCACTGGCCGTGATCTTCATGGAATTGTATGAAATTCAATTTAAAATCGCTAAATAAAGGAAAAGGTTATTATTTTCAACAACCTATTAGACAGTCACTGATGACTTTGTTATGCTTCATGACTTTTGTTAGACCACTGATCTGTCTGGGACAGATGTGGAAGTGTGGCCCACAGCTGTTGAGACTGTTCATATTCTAAATATAATTCCGCTGTTTTGAGGCCAATTTTTTCCTTTATTTCCTCCCCATTTTATGTGTTTATCGAGTAATCTATTCATTATTTTTTCAATTAGTCGACTAACCTTTGTTGGACCTATTGTGAATATCTGTTCAACCTAAAGTTGCTTAAATCATCTCACTGTGATAATCCGACACCATATATTACTAAACAAGTATATTAAAATAATGACACATAATCCAGGAACATGTATTAACCCTGTGAAGCATGAAGCATAAAACAGTTGACAGACAGCTCCAGTCCTTTAAAACGGAGGTCTTTTGTGTATCCCATAAAAAAAATAAAAAATAAAAAAACAGTCTGCTATTGAGCCCCCACACAGGCACCGTCCAGTTTAGGGAGGAGCCAACGAAATGTTGCCTCCCAGGAAGTGAAGCCAAGTTTTGACAGGAAGAACGAGCTATGAAATCAATCTCATTCAACAACAACGTCAACTGTGTTTCTGTGATAAACCACAAGTCCATCCGTCAGTCAGGGCCTTTTTTCCTCTGTTTGATGTTCTTCGCCTGTCTGTGCAGGTATCGCCTCCTATCAGTGCGTGTTGTCCCCGGTGGGCTGGAGCTCCAGAGGGCCTGACCTTTCCAACTGCACTTCTCCCTGGGTCAGCCAAATCGCACAGAAGGTTAGTCCCACACTGATGCGCCGCCACACACTGCGCAGAAGCCCCACAGCCAGTCACCACAGCTCTGTTTGGAAATGTCAAAATATTTGACCTTATAAACGCCTCCTCAAAACAGATAAAAAGTGGGGAGAATGCAGCTAACATCGCCGGGGAGCTAGTCAACCTGACGCGTGGGCGGATCTACGCCGGTGATGTCAGCATGTCTGTCACGCTAATCGAGCAGCTCCTGGACATCCTGGACTCTCAGCTGCAGGCCCTGCGACCGGTCAATAAGGAGTCTGCGCCTCGCAACTACAACAAGGTGAGCAGCCTTCAGTGCAGACATGTACCTGACCTTTTGCTGAGGGGAAGTGAAATGCCAGAGACCATAACAGTATTTTCCTGTTTGAATCCCAGCTGCAGAAGAGGGAGCGCACATGCAGAGCTTATGTTCAGGTAGGTGACGTTCAGATTTGGAGTTTGAGCCTGAGAAGTTCTGGCTTTCTTCATGTTGTACTTAGAGTACAGTTTCAAAAAGAATGATTCATCATCGTCTCTCCATCTGGTCTGTATCTGTTTTAAACTTATGTTTGAGTGACGTGGCTGCGTTGAGAATCAAAGGTCTTTCTTTCACCATATTCCGTCTAACTGAATCACTGGTTAGTTTTTTGTATGTATTCAGTTTGATTTTGGCCCTGCGCTTCCTTGAAAGAGCCAGGGATGGAATGGCAAAGCTCTAGTAGGCCATGGTATCTATCATATGATTTGGTTTGACAACATGTATTTTCCTGATGTTCATGAAACACTCACACAGGTTAAATAAGCGTAAATTAGTTCATAGTAGCATCAGGAAAGTACATGTTGCGCACAGGCGAGTGCAGAAGACAAGTCACTTGTCGTGGAATAAAACCCTCATTTCTGGCCGATAAGCGAGAGCCATCATCCAGACAGTTTATCATGAAATAATGTGATACTAACATGGAATAACAGGATGAGTATCATGAAATAACATTATACTGTCATGAAGTAATGCATTACTAACATAAAACAACATGTATGAAATAACAGGAAATGTATCATGCAATGACATGACAGTATCATGACATGACAGTATCATGAAATGACGGTATACTAACATTAAATAAGGTGATGCTAACATAAAACAATGTGATACCACCATGAAATAACAGGATGAGTATCATGAAATACGGTTATACTATCATGAAGTAATGCGATACTACCATGAAATAACAGGAAATGTATTATGTAATACGGTGATACTATCATGAAATGTCATTATACTAACATGAAATAACGTTCTACTAACACAAAACAATGTGATACTACCATGAAATAACAGGAAATATATCATGAAATACCCTGTTACTGTCATGATATGATGGTATACTAACATTAAAAATGGTGATACTAACATGAAACAATGTGATAGCACCATGAAATAACAGGATGAGTATCATGAAATAACGTAATACTATCATGAAGTAATGCGATACTGCCATGAAATAACAGGAAATGTATCAAGTAATACCCTGATTCTATCATGAAATGACGTTACAATAACATTAAATACTGTGATACTAACATGAAATAACAGGAAATATATCATTTAATACCCTGATTCTATCATGAAATGACATTATAATAACATTAAATAACGTTCTACTAACATAAAACAATGTGATACTACCATGAAATAACAGGATAATTATCATGAAAGAACATACTGTCATGGAATGATGTTATACTAACAGTAAATAACATACTACTGACATAAAACAAACACCTGATACTACTATGAAGTAACGGGATAAATACTATCATGAAATAATGTGATACTGATTGAAAAAAAAAAAAATTACAGAGCTGGGAGCTCTGAGCTTCTGTAGTGGAGAGCGGTTATTTCTATGTGTGATTATGCTATAAATTCCATAAAAAAAAAAAAAGTATATAAGTTTAGCAAACATGTCAAAAGTTAAATCAATCGACACTGCAGTTTCATAGTTTGATGACCTCATGAAGTAATAAACGTGTCCCGCACGCCTCCTCCCTTCCCCAGGCTGTGGTCCAAACCGTTGATAACCTGCTGGGTCCAGAGGCTCTGGTCTCCTGGGCCGACATGAGCAGCGTTGACCAGTCACGTGCCGCGTCCCTGCTGTTAGATGCAGTCGAAAAAGGGGCTTTTCTACTGGCCAACAATCTCTACGAGGGTCGCTTCAGCGACAGAACGCCTAACGTCGGTATGTAATGCCTTTCTCCCCTGGTGTCTTCAGAGTGGTGAACTCCGGTCACCTTTTCCTCTTTGTGCCTACAGACGTGGAGGTTTACGTGCTGAACACTGAAGCAGACATACAAGACATCAAGTTCCCTCACTCCTACGACAGCGACAGCATCCTTCAGATCTCAGCCGCGGCTCTGCAGCAGTACAGCAACAATGGTCTGAGATGCTCTTGAGAAACTGTCACTTGTGTTCCTTTGTCTGTGCAGTTTCAGGAA
The DNA here is from genome assembly GCF_027744825.2 of Synchiropus splendidus. Lineage (NCBI taxonomy): Eukaryota > Metazoa > Chordata > Actinopteri > Syngnathiformes > Callionymidae > Synchiropus > Synchiropus splendidus. The sequence continues at coordinate 31,676,447 of NC_071335.1, read as the reverse complement.
CAAATCTGAATTGCACTTGATATATGTCAGCATGAAGATATATCCGACAAGACGTTTTCATTGTGACGGTCTGTAACTCTGTTATTGAAAATATGGTGGCTCTGTTATCATGATTTCCCCTGCAGGACAAGTGAAGCTGGTCCTGTCCCTTTACAAGAACCTGGGCTCCTTCCTGAGCACCCAAAACTCCCCGCTGCGACTGGTGCTTGGGGTCAGCCAGGGGTCAGACGTCCGGCGAAGGAGCCTCGTGGTCAACTCCCACGTCATCTCCGCGTCTGTCCACCGAGGCTCCAACCGTGTGTATCTCTCCGACCCGGTGGTCTTCACTCTCCGACACCTGCAGGTTTGACAGTCAAGCTCCTCTGACCACCCGCCGCACCAGCATCACCACCTTTCTCTTGTGTGTGTGTGTGACAGCTGGAGAACCATTTTGGACCCAATTGCTCGTTCTGGAACACGTCAAAAGTGTCTGGCGGTGGCAGGTGGTCGACGCAGGGCTGTCGTCTCTTAGACACCAACAACACACACACGACCTGCGCCTGCAACCATCTGTCCAGCTACGCAGTGCTCATGACTTATGAACAACCAGCTGTAAGTGTCTCGTGGAACGGTCTGAGATGACCGTGAACGCGTCTCACGATCCCTTGCACGTAGTAGTGACATGTTGCCACCCTTCAAAACAACATCACAATCCTTCTGAAGAACACGATATACTTTGAATAAGTTGTGAGTCAGAACCCGGAGCAGGAACTTCACAATTAAAACTTCAGAGTGCCGCGTCAAGACTAATCAGAGAGTCTGGACCTGGAGAGTTTCCCACCTGCTGTGTCTCGGATATGAATGTACAACTAATCGCCTTCTAATGATATTTGAATTGTAAATCCGATAGATGGAAGGCAGACACTGCGGAAAGCAGAAGTGCCTTTGCCTGTGTGCCTTCACTGGTGAGGGCAGATACTGAGCTAAACTATGTTTGCGTTTCTTCTCTTGCGCAGTCCGGGGCTGGAGTGGAAGAGCTGTTGGTGTACGTCATATCGTGGGTCGGCATCGCTGTGGCGCTGGTGTGTTTGGCAGCCTGTCTCACCACCCTGTGCTGCCAGGGGGCGCCCTGGCACACAGACCACAGCACCATCCACTGCAACCTGTGGGCAAATTTGATCCTGACCGAGCTGCTCTTCCTGGTTGGAGCCAACAAGACTCAGTACACGGTGCGCTGATGTCCGCAGAGCACATTGGATCCTCACTCTTTTGGTCGAAGACACACTTTAAGTTTGCACCCACATTTGTTTAAATTCACTCATATTTCACTGTCTTTTCTTAATATACTTTTTTTTTTTTTGGAAGTAGAATTATTTTCTCAAATATTAAAGTTTATACACGTGATATTTACTGAATCGATTGGAAGTAAATATTTTTCCAAGCAGTTTTTTTTTTTAATTCCCCTCATTTTTTGTTTGTTTTCTCCCCTCTTCACAGGTGGTTTGCTCCATCGTAGCTGGGCTGCTCCACTTCTCCCTGCTGTCTGTGTTTTCCTGGTTGTGCCTGGAGGGGGTGGAACTTTATCTGCTGCAGCGAGAGGTGTTTGAGGGACGCAACTCCAGGAGGAAATACTTCTACTTGTGTGGATACTCCGTCCCCAGCCTGGTGGTGGCGGTCTCGGCTGCCATTGACTTCAGAGGCTACGGCTCCACAACAGCGTATGTCAGTCACGATCACAATGAAAATAATGTCAAAAAACAAACAGATGATAAAAAAGCGTCACATGAACAGGAGCATTGTGGGTATGGTTTTTGACAATACTGGTTCCACCGCCTGACTGAGCGTTTGTTACCATCCCACTCGTGATGCCAGTTGTCACAGAGTGGGCATTTACCGTCAGTGATGTCACTTCCAAAGCTCATTTTTCTAGCAGGGCTACTGTCTAAACTTCACTGGACGCAGTGAACCGAAGCCCTTTTTGTGGTAATATTCAGGGCAAAACTTTAAAGATAAGTAGCTAGTGGCTGGGCGGAGGTGTGCACTGTCACAGTGCCTTTCTTTGTTTTCATCTGTTCCTTCCTTGGCAGGTGTTGGCTCCGAGCAGACAACTATTTCATCTGGAGCTTCCTGGGTCCCGCGTCAGTCATCATCACGGTAACTTTCTCAAACTCCTGTTTGAGTCGTGATTCTGGAAGAAACCGTTCTGATGCCTTTTGTTTTCCCTCTCAGTTGAATTTGGTGATCTTGGTGATGACCTTACACAAGATGCACAGCACCGCCGCCCTCAAGCCAGACTCCAGTCGCCATGACAACTTGAGGTTTATCGATTTTGTAACATTTCTTTAGGAATATTTAAGGGAAAACACATCGCCTGTGACCTTAAATGCCCCGGGCCGACCCGCAGAGCGACTGTAGCTTCACTCAGTTGCAAACTGTTCTCAGCCAGATCAATGGCTTCATGAGGCAGCTGATATCAGGATTTTATCTGCAGAGGACGCATCACAGTCTGCTTGAGTAATGGCCGCCGAGTTTATCTCTCTATTCTCTTGCTATCTTTTTTTGTTGATGACTTCACTGCACTTTGCATGCACCAGTCCATTTTCACAGAAGCCTGTTTTGCTTCTGATGTACTACGTGTACTTCAAGTCGGACCATGCTTCAAATTGAAGAAGAGAAAGTGATGAGCTTTATTGTCCAAACGCTAAAGCAATATTGTGTGTGTTTTGCGGCTGTGCCTCCTCTCACAGCTGCTAACATGCTGTTTCTCCCTCTGCTCCCAGAGCCTGGGCGGTGGGCTCCCTGACGCTGCTCTTCTTGCAGAGCGTCAACTGGTCGTCCGGCCTGATGTTCCTGTCAGCGCCGTCGCTCCTCCTCGCGTACCTCTTCGCCTCCCTGAACACAGCGCAGGCTCTGCTCATCACCATCCTGCACTGCACCCTTGCCCGCAAGGTCGGTCTCTGCATATGTCGCTGTCAGAGGTAAAAAAAACTAAAATAAAATGCGGGTCCATGTGTGCAGGGTCAGAAGGACTATGGTCGATGTCTGCGTCTCTCCCAGTGCTGCGTCTCCTCCACCACCAGCTCTCCTGACTCCGTGAAAGGCGCCGCTCTCCGCTCCAACAGCCGCTACACCAGCAGCCAGAACCGCAGGGCGACAGCCAACAGACAGGTTCCTTTCTCTGCATTTCTACTTCTCTCAGTTCCCCTTCTTCACTCTCAGCCACTTCTCTGCTCCAGAGTCGAATCCGCCGGATGTGGAACGACACCGTTCGGAGGCAAACCGAGTCTTCGTTCATCGCTGCTGATGTCAACAACACTCCGACTCTGAACCGAGGTCGCAATCATTTTAGAATTCATCGTCTTCATATGGATGTTTTTCCATGGTTTCATGTTTCCACTTTGACCTCCACAGCTGCTTTGGGGAACCATTTTCTCACCAACCCAGTGTTGCAGACACATGCGGGAGCGTCTCCGTACGACACCATGCTTGCTCAAGGGTACAATCAGCCCTTCACTGCTTCAGGTAGGTCTCCTTTCTAAACCTTTGTCTCTGACCCTTGCACTTCTTTGAATCTCCGCATTGATACCGGGTGTTGAAATCTTTGACCTTCTAGTTCAGTGCAGCACTTTTGTTTTGAAAATGTCATCCATATTTTGAGTCCCAAAAGGGAAAGAGTGTGTCGGTGTGGGATTATAACAGCATTGGCCCTCGGTTTTGAACAATTCATTTGGTTGTTCCTAAAGCTAAATATGCTGACCAACTTTAATATGATATCCCATGATATATCCTGCATTATGTAACTTTCTTTGTGAGAAGCAAAACAGACTGTGGACTGTGGAAAATGCATGTGATGCAACAAATCATTGTAGTGATGTCCGAGCTTACGCGGTGGAACTATCTTCCTCAGTCCATGCTCTGGATCTCTGCCTCTCTCTCATGGGTGAGCGTTGTCACACGCTGAAGTGACTCGCGTGTCTTGTCAGGAGAACTCAAGTGATGTCCAACCGGGTGGACACAGTACATGCTGGAGGGATTATCTCTCTAGGAATGCATCCCCGAGAAGAGACGCTGGAAGTGTGTGGGCATGTGCATGAGATGAAAGAGTGTAAACAATGTGTTCTGTTTCATGTTTGTTTCGTCTACTATCTTTCAATTTTAATATTAATAGGATGGTTTTAACACTTTCACGGTGGAGTGGATTTATGTTGTACTTGTGTTTTGTTTTTTTTTGTCTTTTTAAATGTTTTTTTTTTTTTAACTTTTCCCTCTCTGTCTCTGTCTTCACATGGACCAGTCGGAACCTTCAGAAACAAGCAGAGTACGAGCTCTTCTTCACTGTGCTCACTCAATTCATGTAGCTCCTCAGACCATGACCACACGTACACACTGACAACCGGGCGACACATTTCATGAGCCAGTGTGTCTGACCAGTCCACAACCACGACCGATCGCTCGACCCGAAAACATCATTTGACCCTATTTAGTCTCACAGTTTGCTAAGAGTCATCATTCGTCATTTCTGGGGCGGAGACTTTAAAGGCTTCATTTCAGTTCATTGATCACAGAAAAGCAAATAACACAGATTATTCGTGGAAAAACTTGCTTTCGCAGGGGGCATTTTTCATTTACACCAATTACAGGTGCACCACTTTATGCAATGTGATGTCATAAACAAAACATCTATGATGAAGGAGACTAAATGAGCTTGTGCTGACCGGTGGAAATCCAGGATAGAAGCAGTTGGCAATTCCTCCTTGGTGTTCACGTTTGTACAGATCCAACCAACCTCAGTTTGATCAATCAAATGTTGAAATCTGGTTTAATATAGTTAATTTAATAATCATAAAGCCTCAAATTATTATGTGTTTTCATTGAGCTGGATGCCACAATAATGTCCTTTCATCTGCAGATGAAATCTAAATGATCTGCTCCATTCTCTTTCTTATTGAGATAGATTACTTTGGTCTGTGTGGAGAGTAAATCTGACTCCCAGCACAGGACCAGCAAACGCTGCTCCATCTTTCACTCATACATTCATCCATGTAAACATCCAGCTTACGTGCCTGTGTCTGTTTTTAAATAGAAATTCTGGTCTTCTGTCCACAGAGGTTGGAGTGTCCCAAAGCCAGGAATCCTGTGGGCTGGACAGTGTTTGTCTCAACGGAGGCTACACCCCCAACACCTTCACCCTGCACGGTCTGGGGTCCACACCGGGGTCCCGAGCTGGAGTCGTTGGCAGCACAGATCTTCTGAGAGAGGGAGGAGTGGGGATGGGAGGCGATGATATCTCCCCAGGTCTCCTCACTCCTCACAGCGCCTCCGAATTGAGCAGCGGAGCTGGAATGCGTCGCAACCTCAGTGATGCTGCAGCGCTGGAGAAGATGATCATCTCAGAGCTGGTGCAGAGTAACTTGAGGCCCTCGGTGGACATGCCGGTGCCTCCGGAGCGCTACGGGAGCCTGGCGAGGCCACACCATCCTGACAGGGCCGCCCTCGCACACACTGCTACGCTGACTCGACAAGCCCAGCAGTCACAAGAGGTGTGGGCTGCCACCATGCAGCCCACCACACGGCCCAACCCTCAGGAGCCGTGGGCACATATGAGGCACCACACACAAGACACTGAAGCACATTCCATGGCGCACGGACAAGACCATGCCACGACGCCGCAGCTGCAGGACGGGTGGCCACGCACACGTGCTCCTGGAGATCCTGACTCGTGTGACTTTCTCAGAGATGGCGACAGGTTGCAACTGCAAGGCACTCTGGGTCGTCGAGGGCTACAGGACAGACAGCAGTCCCGGCCCCCTGATGTTCAGGCTCGCCCCTACTCAACTCTCAGCCGGACCCCTGGTACTCTGTCCCGCCACCGCAGCACAGCCGAGTCCAGCTGCGGCACAGAAAGGGACCGGGAGAGAGATCGGGATCGTTACCGAGACAGACCTCTCCCTCCTCCTCCTCCACCGCCACCTCAGGAGGCAGAGCCACTTTACAAAGCTCTAGAGGAGCCGCTGCTGATGAAGCAGAGGGAGCCTCCGGGGGTGGAGACGTGGAGAGGAGGCCACGAAAGGGAGAAGGATGAGACCTACCTTCTAAAAAGGGATGGGATGATAGACGATTGGAGGACGGCTGCCGACAGGAGTCGAGACGAGTGTTTCGCCTCCCAAAAGAGAAACGGAGAGACGGATGACTGGAGGGGCGGAATGGAAAGAGTGAGGGATGAACCCTTGCTGCTGGAGAAGAGGGATGGGAGGCTGGATGTGTGGCGAGGAGGCCCAGAGACCGAGCAACAAGAGACCTTTATTACGCAAAAAAAAGATTTTGGGATTGATGGATGGAGGTCCGGATCTGGAAGAGAGAAGGAGGAATCCCTGTTTTTGAAGGACAGAGATGGTTGGAGAGCGGGAATAGAGCGTGAGAACGAGAAGCAGAAAGATCGAGCGCTGGATGTCTGGAGAGGAGGGAGGGATATTGACAGGGAGGAATCCTTCCTGTTCGAGAGCAGCGAAGCGGGTCATGACGGGAGGAAAAGAGGGAAAGAAAGGGGGTCTTTGCCGTTTCATGCTGAACGGGATGATTCTGACGGCTTTACTCTTCCCCTGACTCCCGACCTTGACCTCGACCATGACACCTCACCGATCTACACCCGAGATTCAAACCCTTCACCCCTCTATCCCGGAGACTGTCACTCTCCACCTCTCAGTATCTTCCCGCGAAGCTCTCCGCCGATGAATGTCTTTGCACCCCGCGACACAAACTCACCCCCCAACAACCTTTACTCCCGCCACTCCCCGCAAGTGTACAGCCGCAGCAGCTCACCACCGCGGTTCTACACCCGCACCTCACCCCCGACGCTCTCTTACCCAGACAGTAGCCCAGACGGTCAAGACGGCATCAGCCCCACTGGTCAGTCTCAGCAGTCCGCTTTGGAGCTGCCGTACAGCCTGGGACGCCCTCCTTTGGGCCCGCGGCCGAATCATCTGCAGACCTTCTACCAGCCGCCGGCAATGGCCTCCAATGGAGACACAGCCTACACGCCAGAACCTACCTCCGATGGCGACGATGGACAGATGCAGCGGGTGACGAGCCTGTGACTAGGGCGGTGGTGATTGGGGTATAGACACCAGGCAGGGGGGGCGTAAGACAGTGTTAGAAACAGCGATGAAGCCTCTGATGGAAGTGCGGTGTTTATAAAAAAGATAACCCATTCAAAAGGATGGAGAGCTCTCCTCCTGGCCTCTATCTCCTGATCACCACGAGACGATCCCCCTCTCATGTTTTGTTACTTCTGGATGACTGATCCAAACTGGACTCCTCCTGGTCTCTTCTCCCTCCCTGGTCCCCGTTGTGTGCTCCTGCTTCCTCTGTGCACATCCTTCTAAGCCCATCCCCTTAGTTTCTCTCAGTTCATCGGTTGGGTACCGGCCTCCTCGTAGCAAGCAAGCAGTGTGTCAAATAAGCACTTGTGTGTTGCCAAAAAAATCCTTTCCAAGAACATGTGCATGACTTTCTAGTGGCTTAGCAAGGCTACAAACCATAGGGGGAAAGTGCAAAAGTGTGTTGTGTGTATGGGAATAGCTTGATGAGCATGAGTGTGTGTGTCTGAAAGATAATGTATATACATCATTCTTGTATTATTAATGTATCACAGTGGAACATTTGATCAATATCAATGGGGGCTTTGAGACTTTACCCCGTCCTCCTGATTTTAAATCTTTCTCCAAGACCAAAACTTCTGCTGTCCCCAAACCTACCACAAACTCTTGGTGACGGAACAAGTTGCTACAGGGTTTGCTATGGCATCTGAACTTTTGACTCCAGAACTGATCGTGTAAAACCTCAGAACTTTTCTGCAACCCCCTGAAACCTTTGTACATATCGACCCCAAGTGTTCTGATTGTCTTGTATTGCTATTGAAGTTACAGTTAACATGTGAAATAAAAGTTTCTCTGTGTGTTTTGGGGTGTGAATGAACAATGTTACAAGTGGGTTTCCTCGACAGAGGAGCAATTGAAAGAATTATGTCTAAATAACTTAAGGTACTTGATGTTTTTCAGTGTTGGATGGATGGAGCAAGAAATTAACAGAGAGTTGAGTCAGAAGACAGAAGTTTTTTTTTCTCCTTTCAACATGCTTTCATGTACTCTCCCTAGGTCATGAGTTTTCTCCGCGGGGTGTCAATGAGCTCCCTTTCAACCAGGACAGGCTTCCAGTTGAACTGCTTCCTCTCCTTGAAGAGAAGCGAGCTGACATGGCTCTGGCATCCCCTTCTTGTTTCAGGCTGATCCAAGTGGGAGGAGACCCAAAGACACCTCTTGCTGAAGGAGAAAGTGGTCGACTTCAACTGCTGGTGGTGGCCCAAAGCTTGGAATGGAAGTGGCTGAAGTTTTCACTGGGAGAGAATAGGGCAGATGGGATTAGAACCAAGTGCCCCTGTTGGACGGGTCATGTGGAAAGTTTGTCAACAAAGACATATGAATGAGGAGTGTGAACTAGATGGAGAATGTAAACTTCTTCCATGAACTTGCTGGATAGGGATAATTTAACAATTTATTAAAATAAATAATATAAACACAAAAGACAAACAGGAACGGTAAACCACAGGCGAGGAAGCACGGGCAGGGAGAAACCTGAAACAGAAAAGCAGGTGATGAATAAGAAGCCTGACTAAGGGGAACAACAGATCGGCGGTTACTCACGAGGCTCAAGTAACAAAAAGCGCTCGGCGGTGGATCTAAATCACACATGCATGAGGAATAACTATAACGCGGAGAAACAGAAAAAGGTAGTTTAACCAGTAACAGTCAGCAGCAAGAAGCAATAAATGAGGAACGAGAGTAACTAAGGAGGCGGCTGAGAAAAGACGTCAAGCACGCACAGAATTTGAAACAATAGGAGAACAAGAGAAGGAAGGGTCGAAGGAGTTTACCATGAGGACGCGGAGCAACCATCTGGCGACACAAGCTGGGACCAAGGTGCTGAAATCCATGTGAGGTTGACAGGCTAATGAATGCCAGCCGTGTCGCTCGACAAGCTGAAGACAAACAAGGAAACAGAAACAGAAACGAACAGGCAACAACAAAATAAAAACACGAGAGAAGACACGGATCATCATCAGAAGAATGGCTACCAGCGATGACAAATGCCGCGATAAAGACAACACAGCACAAACATTTGATAAAAACATATTTATTGGTGTATTTTGTGCAAACTCTACAACAAAGACCAACCACAGAACAGGATTTCTGGGCAACGCAGTGCATCTCAATTCTAGATTAGTATTTGTTGCACTCGAAGTTAAACAGGTATTGCAGCTGGGAGTTTCAGTTTCTCTAAGTGGGCACACGGCCCATAGTCAATAAAAAGGGTTCGATGGCTGTAAAATGTCTGGAGGCGTGAGAGTGTGTGTATCTGGTTGACGGACTGGAGACCTGTCCAGGTCATCGCTGTGGAAGACTCAAAACAAAAGGATAGAAGAGAACTATATCAAGTCATGTTTCACTATGTGCTGACCAGATTATCACTGGATGTTTAAACCTCACGCCTGAGGTTTTCAGATCAAAGGCTTATTGGAGAACTTGTAAAAGCGACAGTAGAAAAGGTTTAACATGAAGAAAAGTTAACCATCACATTCAGTGGATTGTGTAAGAAAGACTTGACAAATATGTACACCATTTTCAAATCGACAATGACGTTAACGGACACGAGAAAGTGAGAAAGTGCATTCATCATGGGAGCGTTACGCCTTCCGTGTATTCACAAGTGGTTGCGTGTCAGGTCGAACTGATTTTCTCAACAGTGGAAATCAGCTCAGCGCGAGGTATCTGGTTTGACTTCACAGGAAATGCTACCACATTCTTCTCATCAGTGGTCTTCACAGGTGGTGCCACTTCAACAGACGGCGTGCGGGGGGTCGTGCAGCTGAGGAGGGGAGTGGCGCGACCTGGAGCTTTTAAACATGGAGGAGATGTGGAACGCCTGAAAGAGACGACAAGACAGTTGAAAGCTACTCAAAGTGGAAGGTGACGTGTGACTCACCACCCAGTAAGCAGTGAGCGCGCCTTGTATGTAGCCAGTCACCACATCGGACGGATGGTGTCGGTAGTCTGATATCCGGGTCAGGCCGGTGTAGACTGCCAGCAGAACCAGAAAAAACTGCAGCAAAGGCCGCAGCATCCGAGCGCCACGCCATGTTAGCCGGGCCTGCAGGTAAAACTACAGGAGAAGAGAGTCCCTCAGCTTTGGTGCAACTCAGAAACGGGGAGAACATAAGAAGTTCATTCCACATCCAGATTCCCGGGCTAAGGTACGCCATGAGCAACTGAAATATCCTCACATTCGTACGCTCTCACACACACATGCACATAAACAAGTGGAGCGTCAACAATCGAGCAGTGAGGCGAGGTCGCACTCGTCTCAGATTGGAACAAAGCCGTCACTGTTTTCTCCCCCTCGCTCCTCTTTCATTCCCAGTTGGTCACTAATGAGACATGGGAGTGAAATGTGGGTGCCACTGTTTATCACAGACAGAAGCAGAGTGAGATCTCACCGCTAAATAGAGCATCGTGTACATTGCGAAAGAGGCGTGGCCAGAGAAGAAGGACTTCCTAAAAAAAAAAAATGGAGATATTTGAAATTAGAGACAACAAAACAGAGCGCAGGGTTTAGCTAATGCACGGAGCCTCACCGAGCCTCCTCCACCAGATGGCGGTCTGATTCACGGCAGTGTACATTAGCCACGTAAGTTCCTGGCGTGCAGTTTAGTGAGGCGTACGTGACGCCGCATACAGACAGGAAGTGCGGCCGTAGTCGACCCACGCTGAGCTTGGCCATGTTGGTCAGCGACTGACCGATGCAACAGCCGAACAGAAAACAGCCCAGCTCCTTGTAGAGGCTGGACACGTAGAGGTTCCCGACAAAGGCCTTCGAGCTGACGCTTTGGAAGCGCACGCGGTAACATTCCCCGAAGGCGATCTGTGGATGGACACAAGCGCGTCTTATAACGTGTTACCACCAAGACTACCAAACAAACAACAAACATGGAGGAATCCCTGAACAAAAGCAAACAAAAGCATCTGTTTGCTTTTGTTCAGGGATGTTTTTCACTACACAATGGCCAGGGTTTCCACTACTCTGAATGTACTTGAAATTCTTATACAAATATATTTTCAAGACAATAAAAGAGCTTCAGTTTAAATAAGGTGATATATATATATATATATATATATATATATATACACTGTATATATCCGCCTCGGGTTTCATAGAATTCTATGAATTATTAACATTTATAATCTCTGCTAATCTTTGTAGGTCATAACCGTTAAACAAGCCGTTGAGATAGGTTTTGCCACGCTTTTAACCCGGTTTCAATTTCGTTTCAACTTGATGCAGTCCACACAAGGAGTAGGTGGGCCACCTTGGGCCCCCAGGCCTTGACTTGGACACTGACAAACCCTCAGGTGCAACCTAAAGATGCCTCAGTTGCCAGTCAGTGAGTTGTATACACCATTCATACGTAGATGAGCAGAGAACGCAGCGACTGACCGTCAGGCCCGTGATGATGATCCCCCCAAGGATGAGCAGTTCATCTGATATGGCCTCTCGGTGCAGGTAAGGGTACGTGATGCTGGGGTCTCCACACATGAAGCCCCTGCTGTAAGGACTCACAGCCTTGAGTTCACATGCAAAGAAAGGGATGGATGCTGTTGAAAGACGAGAAGCAAACAGATTCAGGGAGAGCTGATGTGGGCGGACATGTGACAGTGTTGCTGCTGCCGAGGAGGCAACGTGAGCAAATACTGGCAGCCGCCATCATTTGTTTAAGCACAGGGACCCGGATCCTTCCAAAATAAGACGCTGCATGACTATTGAGCTGTGGATGAGGGAGGACGGTCGTCTGCAGCAAGGAAGCACTGATCAAGATATACAGTATGCAAATATTAAGGACATTAAAATACTGTAATATCGCAGCTGTTTCATACAAAAAAAACACGTGTAATAACTAGGGATGCACCAAATTGAAAATCTGGCTGAAGCCAAATAACCTAAGAAATGCTTGGCTGAATACTGACAATTCAATGTGGTCATGTTTTTTTTTTTTTTTTTTTTTTTTAATATGGCGTAAATAGTCGATAACAGCTTGAAGATTGAAGATTTGTACTATATTTCAGACTTGGCATTTAAAAAAAAAGGTTCTGTTATATAATAGCCTGATAATGTAAACTCATATTGTCAGATTGTTCATAAGAGAATCGCACAAAGCTTCTGCGAATTCAAAGCCCAAGATTGTTGAACAGTGAGCTCCATCGATTGGGCTTTGAAAATACAGAAAACACTTTGTACTCTTGCGCCTGATATCTGCGTGTGTGTTGGCATCAGAGCAGATGTGTCCCACTCCAGGTGGAACAGACTAACTTCCTGTTTGGTGTTGACAAGTTCCTCTACTGTTTGGGAACTCAGATAAATGCCATGTCACATACAGTAAATAGCTTGAGTGAGAGGCTGCCTGTTTATATTTGTCTCTACTGGAACCTCCCCTCCAGGGTCCCCCTGCTGGCCCCCACTCTTTTGTACCAGAAATAATCTGATGGGAGTCACTTCAACAGAATTGTGAGTTGTACTTAAATTGATAGATCACAAGGGTATTATAGGGTAGAGTAAAGGTCAAATACCAGGACGGGTGGGAACCTTCTACTGTTCTCCAGAGAACCCCACTTGCTGGAAGAGTCACAGGAATGTGAGCCTCACATTTCCTCTCCTCTGGGAGCAAAGAGAGCCGCAGCACTAGAAGTCCCCTGTGTGTGAGTGTGAGCCCTCTCTAGTGTGTGAGTGTGTGTGAGGAGAGAAAGGGGGTTTGTTTGTGACTTTAGTTAAACTCTCCAACAAACAAAGAGTGAATGCACTCTCTCTCTCGCCCTGTCTCTCACACGCACTCACATAGATGGAGGGATGGAAGAGGGAGAGATGCTGCTCTGTCACCGCTCACTTTAAACTCTCCATCAGTTTTGACCGGTTCTAACATGACATCAGCTCATGCCCTCACATATGGAGACGCCAGGGTTCATCCCGCTCACACTCACTTGGATTTATTTATTTCCACCACCATTCCCCACTGGCCCGCCTCTATCCTGAGAACGGCTGGTTGTCATGGAAACTGTAGAATTCCCTGGGCGATGCACAAAGCAGCTGGCACGGAGAGATTTCGGGAGCGCGCTCGAGAGGAAAACCTGATCCAGAAAAACCCATGCGGATGGAGACAAACTTTTCCTCACGCTCACTGTGTGTCACCGACTCGACCAGCATCTCATTATGTGCGTTAACTTTATACAAATAAAAATCCAACACATGTTGATGCCCTCACCTTTGGATCAGATGGATGAGTGGACATGCTAGAGGCCAGAGATAAAGTTGGGTGACAGACAGGTTTATGGATAAACATGGGAAAGTTGGGTGAAGACATGGACAGACACAACGGAAGGTGCATGGATAGTTGGATGTACTGAAGGATGGATGGAGTATTGGATGGATGACAGAGTGAGGAACAGACAGAATGACATGTTGAAAAGATGATGAAGGGATGGATGGGTAGATGAATAGAAGAAAGAATGACAGAGGGATGAATGGGTGACTGGGGTCAAGAATAGAAGGAGAGAAGGGTGAGGCTGTAAGTTCGTAAAAAGGCAGACGCGTGACTTACCGAGACAAAGGCAAAGTAAGTCCAGTGCCACCAAAAGTTTCCTCTGGGATAAAGCGGCTCCGCTCAGCTGCACCAGCGCGTCCTCGGTGCTGGGCTCCATCTTCCCCGCGGCTCTGGCCGGATCTGCCGTCAGTTTGAGCTGCAGGTCACAACTCTGCGTCCCCAGTTTGTCCAGCATGGTTCACTGAAGGCGAGCGCGGTTCTGGCTCCCGGGGTCTCGTCACAGGAAGATGGTCCGCTCTCGCATCTTATACGCGGTGGGAGCGCGCGGGACCGGTCCGGACTGGCAGGCGGGATCCCGTCAGCGCAGAGTTATGCTCACGAGCGGAGCGGAAAACTTCAGGTTGTTGCACAACTCACGCACACTCACTCACTCTCTCTCTTTCTGAATCTGTATCTCTCTCATCCTCACTCTCACTTTCGACTTTGCCAAGCGTGACGTCACCCTCATGACTCACCTCTTACCTCCACCATCGCACGCGCATTCCTAAGTATTCCTCATGGATTCTGCGTTCCTGTTCCCTGATGTGTTGACGCGATGCCTCGGGGAGCTTCAAGTCACAGCTTCTGATTGGCCACAAGAGTCAAAAGAATGACACAAGTATTCGTCCACATTCCTCCCAATACTATCGCTATTGTCATCACTTGAACACAATGTTCTGATGTTATATATATATATATATATATATATATATATATATATATATATATATATATATATAGTATTTATAAAAATATTATATATATATATATATATATATATATATATATATATATATATATATATATATATATATATATATATATATATATATATATATATATATATATATATATATATATATATATATATATATATATATGCAGCCAATGTATTCCAGATCAGATCAGATCAAGTTGGACATGAGATAAATCCCCGGGTGGGGCAGCTCATGTGTTCAACCACCACGAGCGAGCGTTGAACAGAACCATTAGAAACGTCCTCAGGCGTTTCAGTCGTTTTATTTTTTTTGCAGTGGCGTCCTCGTGTGGTAGAACTGGAAAATGGCACCTAAGTGACTGCTCCGTGCTATACTGAATTACAGCACACAGAATTAAGAGAAGCAATTTAGACATAGTTTTGAGATGACAAAGATTCCAAGATTCACTAAAAAAAAAATCTTTATTTTTTTTGAAATTTTGGCCATAAGTGGCAACTGCCACTAGAGGGCGGGATGCCTTTGTCATTTTCAGTGAACTGTCACTGGAAGTTGAGCTCATTCTTGGGGAATGAAGCTTAATATACAAATATCTATTTAGAAAAATGAGTTCGCAGAGTTGTGGGAGTAAACCCTGAATGATAACAGCAATACAAACGACATAGGCGCTAATATCGTGGTCCATATACTGGATCAGGATTGTGTACTTATTTTTCCTGTGTTTGATAAACAAGCTTTATACACCTCTTAGCACCTAGATGTGAGTGGTGTATGTACGTAATAAAGAAACATATATTTAAATATTATTGTCTTTTCACTCTCTAAGTTAAAAAAAAGAAAGTTTGAATGACCTCATGTTTTAGAGAGGGAAGTGAAAGCATGGAGTTTCCTGTGAGAAAACTCAATAGGCTGAAGACATTTTCAACCAACCCTCAAAAGACCCTTGTTTCTTTCTGTCCACAAGAAATTTCTGACAAAATCATCTCAAGTGTCTGGCTTCAACTATTGCGCTGTGGTAAGCCATTCAGTGTCGACTTGTGAAAGTTAAGTGAACCACGTGTATGTTTTGAACAGCTGAGAGAACTGCGACACTGCGGTTGTGTCGCCAGCTGTCGGTCATGTTACCTCCGAATGTGGGAGCTTGAGAAAAGAATGACGCAGTTGAACACAGGCCACCAGCCCCTCATGGGAAAGCTTTTTTTGTAGTATTAAATTTTTCTGTTTTAAATACAACACAGAACGTCCATAAAATATCCCAACAAATCCACCCAAAGGATAGTAAAAACTGCATTCCACACACACAAAAAAATGGAATTAAAGCATGATCCATTTAAAGATTTGAAAATTATATCGCAGGAGAAAAAATAAATACTATCCAAAGGTGTCAAGAGATGTCATTGTGCCATAATATATATTAAAAATGGCCACCAAATCCAGTTGTACTTGTCCGTTCTACTTGTTGAGGCAAATCCCAAGGTGAGATTACTCCAGGGCCCAGCCAGATCCAGCTGGACTCCACTTCTCAGGTCAGCACCACAATTTTAAACAATATATTCCAATATTTTTTTTTATTTTCTTGACATCAGGGCACCAGTGAGCTCTGAAAATCAGTCTTTTCATTTTCTTCTCAAGGTCAAAGGTGACTAGTGACAGCCCTTTACTGTCTATTTGTCTGTTTATTTCTCCATTTCTCCCTTTCCCATACCCAACGCTGTGACTTGTTCACAAGCTGAAGTCAAGACTGGTGCAAAGACGGCCACCATCAGCAGCAGAACAAAACAACTCAAGAAAAGTCGTGTCGTACATCAAAGGGTGTCCAGCCATCCATTGTCTCTTTTCCAGTCACGCGGAATCATGACGGATGATGAAGATCATTGCTATTGTCATGAAGACCATGACCATGTTGCTAACAGCGACTGGGATTGAGGTGACATAATGTTGCTCACATCAGATGATAAATCGCATGATAAATGAAGTGATCATCTTGACAGCATTGTTTTCTAAATAAAATGTATTTGTCCTGGAAGCGGACCTCGTATTTGCCCGCAGCATGTGACCCTCTCACAGTGGCTGTCATACTTTCAATCCAGTATTCATATTGCAGTAGTTTCATGCTAACTTCTCTCAGTACAGCTGCGGTTCCCACATCGCCCACACGCCATCCCGTCTCTCTGTTCTGGTCGGCGTGTCGTAACTTCTGACTTTGTTTGCTGTGGGGGCGGAAGGCACATTCGGAGAGAAAGCCCAGCAAGGCGGAAAATCGCGCAACAAGATTTTAATCTTCCGTCTTACGAGGTGCTGAAAAAAAAGTTGACGCTCAATTGGACTTAGTGGGAGGAAGTGCCCCGGCAATAGTAGCAGGGGATGTTGAGATCATGTGTTTTCATCACTTTTTTGATGAGCAACACCGTGGTGTAGTGGTTAGTGCTGCACCCAGAAGGCGGCAGGTTTCTAACACGTCGGATGTGTGTGTGTGTGTGTGTGTGTGAGAGAGAGTGGTTTCATAGGGAGGAGCCCCATCTAAGAACCTCTGAACCCCTGCCATGAGGGTGAGAAAGACAAAAAAAAAAAGCCCTGCCTCAGCACTATCGACACTCTGATCAGCCACTTCCCGCCACACGCACGTCACAGTAGCAACTTCTCTGTCAGGAACTTCCCTTCATGATTCCTTTACTCGCAGTGCCACTCTCTGCAGCGCAGTGTGTCACTGGGTGGTGAACTTTACATGATGAAGCACCTTCCTCTGAGATGCTGCACAAAGATTGAATTGGGAGTCGCCTTCTGATGTATTGCGGTGATGTAATTGATTGGAAAGCACAATTACAAATGTGGTACAGAGAAGAATGGAACGTTCCCTGGAAGGACCATAATAGCCGCACTCTGGCCACAACACTGAGGAGCTTCTCGTGTTATTTTCTATGGAGACCATCTGGCTAAAGAGCAACACAAAGATATCAATAATGCCCTCACTGTGGTTGAGAGCATGATTCAGCCAATCGTTTACTTGCTGCAGTAGCGGACAGGAGTCTAAGTGAAAACGGTTATTGTACATGTTTTTGAGGTACATGCTCAAAACAAATTCCTTGCTAGCAGCAAGGTGTGTGTGTGATTTGTCAAGACTTGATCATCTGGTGGCTGAAGTTTCATTGTTCCGCTGAAATCTTTGAGACATTTTAACATTCATTTCTGTCGACGTGACGTCTCAGTCGGACTCGCCGAGGAAACTTACGGACCTCACAACAAATGGACAAATTTAGAGCTGAAAACTTGAACGAACCTGGACTCGCACAAGCTCGACTGGGCAATGTGTGGCCCGAGGGCCGCGAGTGGCCGTTGTCTTGGATTTATGCAGACGTCATGAGGTCGGAGCAAAACTACGAAAGAAACAGTGTTTTTTTTTCATCATTCATTGGCTTTTGAATTATAAATTTGACTTTCTGGTCTCTATGTTATTTCCTTCTTTTTTCCCTACCTTTAATGCATAAAAATGTAATAAAGCGAGTAAGATAAAATAAGATAAGAACGTCAACGTCAACGGCAACGACGATGTCAACGTGAACGTTGTGCCATATTGATATCTTCACATCATAGTTCTCTCACTAAGAATATCCCAATATTTCTGATTTATATTTAGAATGTTTAAATGAAGTGCATATAAAATGAAATCATACTCAAAATCTAAATCAAAAACAACCCCCTCACCAATATTTATTAAAATCGATAAACAGCAATAGCAAATAGCAATAAATATAGATTAGTTCTGAATCAGTTTAAAACGAAACCTCTACTTGTGTAGCGTTTCTGTTTCAAGATAGAAGAAATGGCACAATGACTGTAGACCTACTTGCTGAGTAGTTGTTTGTCAAGCGACATAAGACCAATGAAAGATCAAAATTTGATCCGAAAACACTAGAATCAAGAAAAGGATCCCAGACACGTGCAACATCAGCATGCCTTCTACTTTACTACACAAAAAGTTTACTGCACTCCAATAATGGCATGAAACAGGCAGACATATTGAACACAGAAAACCTTTATTTTACGAACGTTCACTCACACGTCCATGACAATAGAGCTAAGAACCACTTCAATAGCCAAGGTGTGCGCACTATTAGGACTGTAAATATGTCTGTACTGCTTCTGTACTGACAACCATGAACCATGCATAGCATGATGTCATCGATAAGCAGCAGCTTTCCCAGGTTGATTCACATAGTTCCCTGTTTAAAATTTGAAATGTAACGTTAGTATTGCTTCTCTATCACTCTGCTTCCCACTGCCATGTGCTGTCGCTCTTCAGAAAACATATTAATATACTGCGGAGAGAGTCATTTCATTTGTGTTGAACTCGACTTTTCATATGTGAGTTCACACATTCACACATTCACGTTTTGAAACCAAGAATGTGAAAAAACGAGACAACACTGTATCACACAATAAACCAGAACTGTAATATTACATGGATATTCTTGTCAAATTGTTGCCAGTAACACACGATTAGTGTTTCCTCTGAAGATAACATCACAGAACCTTTCATTATTCATCATTCATAATTAAAAAACCGGAGGCCAATGTCATGTCTGCACATGCTGATGACCGCTTTTACGGCACGAGTCTTTCTCGTCTCCTCAGGGTTACCTCATGTGGTCCGCGATGAGGCTACAACAGGGACAGCTTCCATTGGCATTGAAGAAATAAAATACAATGTCTTCCTCCTCTTTCGAGGTAGATGTCCTGCGACACACCTGGGCTTTGGCTTCGCCACTTTTAGGAAAAAGATAAGCTAAGCTGTGTTTGCATCATTCCTTCTCCACCAAAGGTCACGGGGTCACAGGTCACTGAGGTATATCCCAGCTTCAGAAGGTCACCAGCCCACATGCCGACATCACCCACCCATTCTTCAGAACCATTTGGAGTCATGCATCAGCCTATGTGGCTTTTGGACTGTGGGAGGAAACCGGAGCGCCCCATGGAGTCCCACACATATGCCAACTCCACATAGAAAGGTCACAGGTTCTCCCTAAATCTCATGGACAAATAAACCACAGTTATGCAACCAGAGTAAAAGTGTTTCAGTAGAGAGTGAGTTGAGATTAGAATCCGCTGTCTTTGTGGTATTTGCTTTCAGATCTGCTGGTTCTAGGGTCTGACATTCTCTCCTGAATCTGTTTTTTTTTTTTTTTTCTTCTGCTCCTGCCTTGAGCTACTTTCGCTTTCCACACGTCGAGTGGAGACACGCAACACGCTGCCGTGGAAAGTTTGTGTCTCGTTTTCGGCCGTGCCTGAGAGAAGGCGGAGGAGGGGGAAGGCGCGACTTCCTCTTCTCTCCTGTCTTTAAAAGTTGTCCATGGAGCCCTGGGCTGCCACAGCTGGATCTCTCACAGACCGGACCTGTTACCTCGCAGGCGCTCGCCATCACGCTCATCGGGAAGGACCTGGACATGGATATTGAATCTCCGCAGAAGAGCAGCGCGCGACAAAAAAGCTGTTTGGACCGGTTCCTGGTGGCGTCGATTCTGCTGTTGTTCTTGCTGGTGTCGGCGGTGGCGGCCGGCGGAGCGGTGGTGCTGATGAAGCTGCAGGCCAAGTTGGACGCTCGGTCCATCGGCGCTGACGCCGGCGCCGCCTTGAAGGGCGAAGCAATAAATACGTACAAGGTAAGATTAAGAACAACAACAGGGCAATAACGAAACGTCTTGTCGACTTAAATTCATGTCTTTTCTTATGATCTATTCCATCAGATGCAAAACTTTGCGTATGTGGAGGCAACGAAAAGTAAGTTTTATCTTTATTTTTATTTCTTCCAAAACCAACCACAAACTCCATTTCTGTTCCTGAAAGCGTTAAAGCTTTTAGAAAGGAAATGAAAAATAAATAGTTCATTCAACCTTTATTTGCTGCGAAATGTCTGAACTTGATTCACCACTATATATAAATTCACAACAACACTATAACTAAGTGCAGCAGTACATGCTGTGAAGTACACGAGCTAAAGAGCGTTTTTTTTCTGCAGGTGAACTGAAGAACTCCATCATGTCCTGGGCTCCTGTCAGCTACGACACAGGGAAGTCAGTCGGTGACAAGTTCCATTTCAGCGAGAAACAACATTCGCTGAGCACCAGCAAGGAGGGATCTTACTTCATCTACTTAGACCTCAACTTGACGTGCACGCACCACTGCTCTGCTGGGCTGCTCACCGTGACTCTGGGTGACAAACTCACCTGCCAGGTCCAACTTCCAACTACCAAGGTAGCCACACCTGTGAGTCAAAGGTGCTGGACGGTGTCAAGGATGGAAGTGGACTCTGCCCTGCTGGCTCACATGACTGTACCAGAGGATGGACTCACAAACTGGAAACTGGAATTAAAAGGCTCCAATATGGGGATATTTCTTGTGGACTAGTATCTGACTTTTACTGAAACTCAAAGAAGACTCTTTTGCTGTTTGTTTTCTCTCTCAGCGAGGCAGGATTGTTCATTCTAGATGCTTTTCAAATGCTAATATTTCAGGATCGAACCTTCCGCCTGACGCCAAACACACAGACTGACCTCATTTGGTGCTGGAGACATCATCCGCTCCGCACCACACTCATTGAAACTGTAAATGTATATGGGGCTGGTGAGGCATGTCTTGACTCTGTAAATATGTGTATTTATATATTTATTTTTTTAAATTATCATATGTCAGTGTTGTTCGTCGTTAAACAGTAATAACACTATATTAGTGTTTCCGGCTTTCATTTTATAAATGCTCTCTGTAATAAAGCTGAGGCTTGTATTTAAATGGAGTTTTCCGTCTTTTTGTCTTTCAGAATAAATAAATGGTGCAATGTGATTGTAAAAAAAGGAAATGTAATTTAAGTTAATAATTAAAAACAATGACGCGGAGCTGGAAAAAATACATCCTCAAAGCTCCTGTGAAATGGACAGACTATTCAATAAATAATAATAAAAGGAAATGGAAGACGTGCCTTAAAATAATAAAAAAAGGAATAAGAACTTGACTTGAAGTTGCTGATAAAATGATGGACAAAAAATAAACCAAAAAAATTGCAAAAAGCAGCCTGTTTATATTGGCACTGTCCTTACATGAAAGAATGCTTATGAAGGACAACATATGCATATGGACCAATGTGTGCATGTTCATGCCATAATGTCATATAATGTGAATGTTCTTAATTTCATTTTAAATGCTGCTCCTATTGCGTTTGCTAAAATATTATGAAATATGAACACAATGCTTCACACAAAGATAAATAACTGAAAACGGTGGCTCCAATGGTTTATTTGTATTATTGATGTAACCCTGTTTCTACTTGAGCATTGAAAAACAATTCAGTGATCAAAAAAGTACTTCTGTTTCCCACATAATGTGTGATAGTGGTCAACCGCTGTAGATGACTGGGCTGCAAAGCATCATGGGAACTGTTGAGGTTCATTTCAAGTCACGGTTACTGGGGATATAGTTGAGATCAACCGGGACAAGGAATGAATGGACAGCAGGGCATCATGGGAAATTTCAGTTTGCATGATTATAGAAAGTAATTTAAAAAAAATAGTCAAAAGGTAAATGTAGCAATTCATTGAACTTTTCTAGTTTAGAAAAAAATGCAAAAAACACCTGGGTGCAGACAGAAGAGAGGTTGCACGATCGGAGATGAAGGGCAGCGCAGCGATTCGATTTTATTTTTATTTTTTGTTGCCGCCAAAAATACACAATTTTGCGGCCGTTTTTGTTTTTAATGGCAGTGAAAGATGTTAACATCAATGCCTCTAGAATAACATGACAAGAAATAAGGACTGCAGCAAATTAGCATGTAAAAAAAACCCCCCACAATGATAGATAAAAAGATAAAAAGTACATCTTTTTGATGATGTTCCATGAGTCGTGACAGCAGTGCGGTCATGGTCCTGTTACAGGGCTCTTGACAAAGTTGTAGACTGATGGACATTTGGATGGGCGGAGTCTGAGTGGTTAAGGTGGGGAATATTGAGCGTGGGTGACCGAAACAGTGGCTCATTAATACAGTGAATTATATGAGTACCTGGTGATATGTAGCACAGGCTCAGATTGTAGAGCGTCAGTAATGGCGACCAGAGAGATGGGCCTCGCTGTCAGCTGTGTTTGTTTACGTCCGCCCCGTGTAGTGTTTTGGGTGACGCTGCACTGCACTAGTGAGTAAAACATTGAGATTTCCTGGAGAGACGGATACTGTAGATGGTTGGGGAGTGTGATGGCGACAGGGAGCTGAGACACATGGACGTCCTCCCTCTGAAGCCAAATAATAAACAGATAGAAATGTACTGGAGTAAAAAACAGAAAAACAGGTTACTACAGCTTCATATTACATTTCAAAATGTTTTGCCTTTCAGCTTTCAGTTAAATTGTCCATGACGTTTCATTGGAGATGACGTACAAAACGTAACACTACAGCGAACAAAACGTCTGTGTGGAAAGGAAAAGAAGCAAATATCGTTCCTGACAGTGAGAGTGGTAAAGTGAGAGGCTTTTTTTCCTCCTCTATGCTGGAAAGAGGTTTTATATTAAAATGGTAAAAACCCCAAATGAAAGACAGGAAGGTGAAAGTAGAGAGAGAAAAAAACAAGCTATATAAGAGGAAAGTTCCCTGCAACAAAACCAAAGCGCAAAATTTCCTGTTTATTTACCATACATTGTGGTTTAGGTTGTGTAGGTCTACAATTCACAAGTACACATCCTGTGTTTTGGGAAACAGAGACGTGTAATAAACAAGTGCTCGCAAAATTGATCGGAAGCGACGACCAAATCTGTCGCGGTCTTTCAACATTGCAAATATCGCTAAACAGACACATTAGAAAATATGGCCATTTAACAATGATGCAAGGTCATAGTGATGGAATCGGATGACGTTTACGGCGCTGTTCTTAAACCTGAAAGCCTTGAATTTGATGGTTCCCATGACCTCGTACAAACCAATATTTTCCATCTTAACTTTTGAGGTATTTCCTTTGATCAGTCAGTGATGTAACATCTTTGAAGTTAGCCTCTTCCTCAAATCTATTTTTGCCTTTAAAGCTTCTTCACTTATTGCACAACTGATGGATTACTGAGTCTGGTTTTTCCTCATACTCTTCCTCTTCCTCTTCCTAGCTGAATATGCTGAAAAAACCCCAAACAAATTTGCATAGCAGATGATTTTTTGTTACTGTTTGGATCCCCCTTTATATAATCTGTTGATATGCCTATGACAGAGAACAGTGTCATTGCTGTCACTCCAGCTGTTGTTTCTCTGTGCAAGGCTTGCTGTCACTTCCTCAACAGATGGACTTCCCGACTGGAGCAACAAATCTACATCTTGATCCTTTATGAAAACAATGTTCAATGAACTCATGAGCAGCACTTGTCACAGTTCTGTTTTTTACAGACACTTATCAGTGTCATTCTGAGGAAATGACCTTGTTCTGCCGCCACACTCCTCTCACTCTTCCGCCGCTCTTCAGTGAAATGATCACTATCTATCCACCTATTTCCAGCACCTTCCAGGCATTCTGGCATTATTTATTGTCTTTTTTCCGTCGTCGGCCTGCAAGCCAGTCTCCCCTCACTCGGTCAACTTTCCCCGTCATTTTTCCTCTGCGCTCTTCGGCACAGAGAAAGTTTCCCCTGTACATTTGTGGGAAGAGCTGAGTCAGAACATGACCTCCGCACATCATTTCTTCTCTCCCCACTTCACTCAACACTTGTCTTCACCACTTCCTGCGCTTCACAGCAATGTGTGTTATGGTTGTTGAAGTTCATGCTTGTCATGCTGCTACTGTGTAGCAACAATCTGCAAGGCTATGATTACACATCCGGGATATGCATCTGCTCTTTGCACTTGATATGGTGCTACGTCTTTTCCGGACGTAACATCACCATTTATTTTAAATGTACAACATTTACTGTGACCTGCTCACACCACGGATCATTTAACAATAAACTTACCCTGTCTCTAGTCGGTCAAAATGATCTTTCATGCCTGTTAAAACCTGGGGGCCACATGCTGCCATGTTCATGTGGCCCTCATGAAAACTGAGCATATAGAAAAAGACACATTTAAGTTTGTCCTTTTAATTCCTCATCAGTTAACCTCTGAATGAGTTAAATTCATTTTGTTTTTGGTCATGATTTTCCCATCTGTTGACCATGTTTATGGCCCCTAAAAATGAATTGGTGAAAATGTGAACAATAAATGTAAAAATATATTTAGATATTCCAAGACCTTGCTACTTCAGTATGTATTTTTTAGGTTCTCCCATCATCTCAAAGTTATTTTGGTTCTTTTCTATTTGGGGCCCCTCACAACAGCCTCAGTTAGTCATGTGGCCCTTTAAGAAATGCCTCCCCTGGTCTACCTTGCAGAAAGAATTTGACCTTGAAATGGCCAGTCAAAATTGATTGCGATGTCTTTATGACAAAACAAAACAAGTTGGCTAAGTGAGTTGCAGGTTGACTTCACGAACGTATCCTATTGTTCTTAGTCTTAAATAGGCTTCGACTGCATTTGCACTACGTTTCTCTGTGACCTTCAAACAAACAGAACAGTGTCAATAGGACACATAGGAAGGTAGGTGTCATGTCCACTTTTCTCCATGCTTTTATTGTTACAGTCAAGTCCACGTTTTCCATGCTTTTGTTTTTGTGATTCCCGGTTGTGCCCTTGTTTCCTGTTCCTTGTTTCTCCCCTGCTTTTCGAGCGACGCAGCTGGCGTGCATTTGGTAATCGGACTCTCCCGAATATCAACATCTCGATGCCAGCTTGTGTTGCCAGATGGCTACTTTGCTTTCCTACGGTAAACTCTCCCAAGACTCCACTCTCTCGTTCTGCCTCCTAGAATATTCTAAATTCTGTGTGTGCTTGATTTCCTTTTCAGTCGCCTCCTTAGTTCTCGTTCTTCTCGCTTCGTTTCTATTATTGTCCAGTCGATCCGCGAGTGTTTTGTCGATCTAACTTTTGTTTTCTGATATGTCGTAATTTCCTCATGTCTGTGTGTTTTCCACCACCAAGCGTTTTCTGTTGATAGGACCTCATGAGTTATTTCCCCAGTGCGTTGGTGTTCTCCCCGTTTTTAACCTGTCAACACCCAAAGATGAGCGCCCAGGTTCATCCATTGTGTACATTCCAAAGTACTGTCTGTTGTCATCCTAGTCAAATAATGAATTGTATATTGGATTAAAGGTGGCTGGACTTAACTTGACTAAAGTGCCTGGTCAGTATCGCCCCCAGCAAGAAGGTCACCAGCTTGAGGTAGATATATTCCGGCCAACTGGTTCTCTATAGTAGTGAGGGTCCGTTTCCTCCTGCACAGTGTCAGACACAATAAATGGACACCAAATAAAAATGATTTAATTTACTCCAGCAATCATATTCAATGGATATGTACACTTCATTAACAAATGATGGTTGACATAAAACAACAGACTCACGCTTCTGTGACCTTGCTGCGGTCAGAGGTCAGTAAGTGAGGGCACCCCTATTTTCAACAGTTTCTCAGGACATAGTTGTCACATGAATGTAATGACGTTTTTATTATTTTGGAGCAGCAGAGGAACTGATCAAAACCCAAAGTAAGTTTCTTTTGGATGCACCCTCTTCCCTGAGTCTTCAGCGGGAAGATGAGGGCGATATCATGAAGGCTCCCAAAAAGTTTTGAGTGTGTCCAGGGCGGAGCTTGTCGATGGAGCCCACCGTGACGTAGATCTCATCTCCAGACCTCAGGTGGAAGGTTCCTGCCAAGAAACTGTCCCTCCGATCTTCTCCACCGACAGACTTGTTTGGACACTGGAAACTGGAGGAAAATAAAGCGGTGAGTCCAAATGTTTGAGAGAAAAGGAAGGAGCACCGATGTGAGCTTACATCATCGATGTCATCAGGTCGATGGGATGGTTGTAGTTTGCAGTGAATTTCATCACCTTGTGCTTAATGACAGAACACTTCTCCGATGTGTTGAGCTGGACTTTGTTGTAGATGTAGTAGATGCCTTCCTCCTCCACGATCAGACGGCCGTTTCTGTAGCCCATGTGCTTGATGAAAGCCTCCCCATCTTGACTCATCCACTGCACCACACCATGGTCTGATGCATAACTTTCAGAACCTGGACATGCAGAGTCAACCATTACTGCTGAGTGCTGTTCTCCATGTTGCTACCACAGTGGATGTATTTCACTTGTTCCTTTCCTGGCTGAGGGGCTTTGGGCCACTACACTACTATATTATTTTATTTTATTTTACTTTATTTTACTACAAGAAATGCACTCACATCCCAGGCATTCACCAAGCAGCAGATTTCCACCCATACTGTCATTGTCTGTCTGCATTATTGTTTTGTTTTGATCTATTTTTTTCTGGCATTCAAAATATCATTGAGCTCATGAAGAGTGAAACTCAAATGGCTTCAGTAAGACAGTAGGTGCCAATAACATGGCAGAACCTGCATAGGCAACATTATTGTGTGTGATGTTGTAGTTCTCATTTTCTTGTTGTTCTTCCCTTGAGACGAAGCATCTCTAAGACAGGAGGTCCTTTCTTCCCGTGGCAATAAATGAATATGCATTTTTTTGCACATTGTCTACATGATCTTTTGTATATCTTTTTGCACTTTATGAGAGGTTTGTATGTTGGTAGTGATACGTTGTGTATAGAGCATGTTACGAACAGGATTTCCCGCGGGATTCATAAAGTTTTCTGATTCAGATTTTTTTTTTTTTCCTTTCAGGTGCTGCCACGGCAGGTCCGCCTCCTTCACCTTGACCCACTCGCGCATCCTCCCCAGCCACACCTGTCATCCGTTGTTTTTC
Source organism: Synchiropus splendidus (assembly GCF_027744825.2). Lineage (NCBI taxonomy): Eukaryota > Metazoa > Chordata > Actinopteri > Syngnathiformes > Callionymidae > Synchiropus > Synchiropus splendidus. The sequence goes on along the minus strand of NC_071335.1, from coordinate 31,649,255 downwards.
CTCTCCATGTATTTCGTATGGCATCTTCCCTGTATACAAGTCAAAACCATCTTCGCCTCAAAACCTTTCCAAATCAGCTGCCCCTCTGTTATCCTGGTTTCAAACCATGTTTTTCCCGCTCGCTCCTAATGAAAACCTGAGCAACTCTGCCACTTCTAAGCAGCTTTTTTCAATGAAATTATTCAATTTCACGTCCGGAGACAGAGGTGGGTGGTATGATGACATAGTATGATCTACCAACGTGTGGCACTCACATGGATTCAGTGACATTCTTTCTATACACTATAGATCTATGCACTTGATGCATTGACTCATTCATCAGTTGCAGCTGCTGCACTTGGTGCTCCTCTTTCCATTAACACTCAACACTCACTTGGTCAAACGCATAACTGAATAATCAGTTATTTAAAATAAATAAATAAATCCTGAGATATATATATGTATATTTTATTTTTTTCAAGGAACAAAGTGTGGGTTAAAGAAGGTTGAAAAACGCTGCTATAGAGCTTCCCTTCTCACCCTCACTGCTAATATTCTGTCACACATATTTTTGTCGGCTTTTCCTCCCTAAAGGTTCATGACGTGATAGGTTATATTAAACCGTTACGACTCTGAAAGGTTGTTACCCATCAGGTGAGCCACAGGCTTCTTTTGCTGCGGCTCCACAGGAGACTGGCCCATTATCATTTGATGTGACCCTGAAATAAAAACACGTCGGCGTCAGATATCACCAGAGCAAAGGAATTTAGAATTTGGAGACTGCACCTTCATTTCCGTGCACTGGATTTACGCCACTCTGTAAGGCAAAAACCACATTTTCATGACACAGAAATGTTTTTCTTTTACTTTTGGTATTACACATTTAGTTTGTTCCAACATCTGATGTGGGGTGCAGTCAGCTTCCTACCTAATAACCTGGTCATTCATATTCCAGAACTGGACTACGCTCTCCATATTCACCTAAGAAGATGCTCTTTGCCTCTTAGTTTTGTTTCATATCTAGAACCAAGATTTGTGTGTCCATAGATTAGAGGAAAATCCCCTGACAAACTCATCTTGTTCAATCGGAGGTCTGGTGTGTGACGGTACTGGTACTATCTATTTGTGGGTCGTGAGGTCGAATGATGATACCGTCCTCTATGAAGGATACTAAAAATACACGCCGATCATTCTATAAATAGAACCACTGAGTGGTGTAATATATTTGTTGAAGTAAAAAGTGGAAGTGGAATGAACAAAATACTTCTCCCGTCACTGACTCGTGACCTTTTCAGAGAATTCGAGTCCGCCATCATGAGATCCCTTGCTCTCCACGTATGCGGGTTCATGGTGACGTTGAGAAGATAAAGGGGGTTTCTTGAAAGACACAAACCCACACTCACCTCCGTTTTTTGGAACAGCTTATAGATGAAATATCCTTCCACAGCAAGACCCATCAGGCTCAGCAGAACCAGGACGGGGATGATCTTCTGAACCACCTGGGTCCAACTGGGTTTGCTTCGAGGCTGCGAGTGGAAGAGGGAGGCCTGGCTGTCCACCAGGAACACCTGTGGGCGGGAAGCTGCTCCACCCTCAGCCATCAGTCACATGTTACACCTGCAGAGGAGGAGAGATAAACACAACAGTGTGTTGCAACTTGGGCTGAAGACTTTCAGTGACATGTCGGCACATGTGATGCAAGTTTCTGGGAATGTAAGACATTTCTTCACTCTGTCATCATGATTCCACGCAGTTCTAACAAATATTATTTGTCTGTCTGGATCATGCGGGACAGACGCGTCTAATTTTAACAGATAAATATGGATATATGGCAACAGAGATGTTTTGATGACTCCGGTCGGGATAGAAGTGGGACCTTGTCCTTCAGTCCGCTTAGACTGAGGTTAACTTGCAACACCATTGAATCAGGCAGCAAACAAGGAAGTAATGTTGTCAGATTTTCTTGCATTTATCATTAGAATTCCTCTTATTATAGTTGTTAAACAACGGCAAAGAAAAGGCTCTACGTCAAAGCATCCATTTGAATGAGATAATCTTTAGTTTCTCATCAGATAAAGCAACAAGTTGACTTACTTCCTCAGGCAGCAGGTGAAGTGCCGGCGTACAGCTGTCGTCTGACACTCTCGCTGGTTACCACAGGTTTCAACACCACTCACTTTGCAGCCATCGTCAGCTTCTCTACTCCCACTGCTCGAGTGTTATTTAACCCGTCCAAGGAAACCCCCCCAAATATGTATCATTTGAAAAGAGGAAATGAGGATGACACTGGAGCACACGTAATGAAAGAGAGAGAGAGAGAGAGAAAAAAAAGAGACTGGTGCGATGGCATGTGGGTCACATCTCAACATGAATGCGAGTCGTTGTCCCTCCAGTTATACTTCCGCTTTTCATTTTCTTCTGTGTTCAAGTGTTCGCTTCTTTCGTTCAACCACATCGCCAAGGTTTTTTGTTTTGAAAGTCTCTCCCCCCTTTGTTTTCACACAACGCCTTGATGGTGGCAGTTTGGTCAAAGCTGACATTTCATATTGGACCACACTGTTTGACAAGTCAACCAATGTGCTGAGCTATTAAAACACCGCAAAACTGTACACTGTAGCACACAATGGTTTGTGTCTTCCAACGGTGTAAAGTGGCCATGTTCGTACTTTCACTGCAAGACTCCAGACTGCTCTTGTATGACACACCAGGACAAGTTTCAAAAGAGCGCCGCTGTTTTCCTTTCGGGAGATGTGGTCACCCTAATCGCATGACATTGAAAAGAAGCAGATGTCAGCCAAAAATCCATCTCTCTACAAAGTCAATAAAGCTTTGTGTCAACGAAAGTCAGTAGTGAAATATAAAAAACAGCTTTTAAATGGGGCTTCAGCTTCAGGAGCACATTTGGGAGGTGGTGGTTCAGAGCCGGTCATGGGATTTAGATCACAAAAGCATAGTCTGGAATGACAGCCATTTCATAATACTACCAGCTATGTCCTTGCATATGTCTCGAGGGAACTCCATTTAAATCAGAGGCGATGGAAAAGAACAGTTTGAACTGCAGCATGCTGCATGTATTCTATAACTGGCTTTATTTCAGCATCTGTGTGAGTTGTTGAGCTCTTTTTCCCCCAACATTAGACTCTATTTTGGATGAGTCGTCACTTGACCCTCTCATGCTCCTTGGTCTTTGTCAGTGGTGAACATACAAACCTGATATCAGCGCTGTCGATGTCTTCAACCACTTTCACTCACAGTTAGTTCTTATAACATTTGAGGACGTCAGTTATTGGATAATGGAAATAGTATTCACATCATCGGACCACTTTATACCTGATCAATTTGGGGCGCTCACACACACAGATAGATAGAAAGATAATAGATAGATATATAGATAGATAGATAGATAGATAATAGATAGATAGATAGATAGACAGATGATAGATAGATAGATAGATAGATAGATAGATAGATAGATAGATAGATAGATAGATAGATAGATAGATAGATAATAGATAGATAGATAGATAGATAGATAGATAGATAGATAGATAGATAGATAGATAGATAGATAGATAGATAGATAGATAGATAGATAGATAGATAGATAATAGATAGATGATTGATAGATAGATAGATAATAGATAGATGATAGATAGATAGATAGATAGATAGATAGATAGATAGATAGATAGATAGATAGATAGATAGATAGATAGATAGATAGATAGATAGATAATAGATAGATGATTGATAGATAGATAGATAGATAGATAGATAGATAGATAGATAGATAGATAGATAGATAGATAGATAATAGATAGATAGATAATAGATAGATAGATAGATAGATAGATGATAGATAGATATGAAATGTTTTTCTTTTACTTTTTGTATTACACATTTAGTTTGTTCCAACATCTGATGTGGGGTGCAGTCAGCTCCTACCTAATAACCTGGTCATTCATATTCCAGAACTGGACTACGCTCTCCATATTCACCTAAGAAGATGCTCTTTGCCTCTTAGTTTTGTTTCATATCTAGAACCAAGATTTGTGTGTCCATAGATTAGAGGAAAATCCCCTGACAAACTCATCTTGTTCAATCGGAGGTCTGGTGTGTGACGGTACTGGTACTATCTATTTGTGGGTCGTGAGGTCGAATGATGATACCGTCCTCTATGAAGGATACTAAAAATACACGCCGATCATTCTATAAATAGAACCACTGAGTGGTGTAATATATTTGTTGAAGTAAAAAGTGGAAGTGGAATGAACAAAATACTTCTCCTGTCACTGACTCGTGACCTTTTCAGAGAATTCGAGTCCGCCATCATGAGATCCCTTGCTCTCCACGTATGCGGGTTCATGGTGACGTTGAGAAGATAAAGGGGGTTTCTTGAAAGACACAAACCCACACTCACCTCCGTTTTTTGGAACAGCTCATAGATGAAATATCCTTCCACAGCAAGACCCATCAGGCTCAGCAGAACCAGGACGGGGATGATCTTCTGAACCACCTGGGTCCAACTGGGTTTGCTTCGAGGCTGCGAGTGGAAGAGGGAGGCCTGGCTGTCCACCAGGAACACCTGTGGGCGGGAAGCTGCTCCACCCTCAGCCATCAGTCACATGTTACACCTGCAGAGGAGGAGAGATAAACACAACAGTGTGTTGCAACTTGGGCTGAAGACTTTCAGTTACATGTCGGCACATGTGATGCAAGTTTCTGGGAATGTAAGACATTTCTTCACTCTGTCATCATGATAGATAGATAGATAGATAGATAGATAGATAGATAATAGATAGATAATAGATAGATGATTGATAGATAGATAGATAGATAGATAGATAGATAGATAGATAGATAATAGATAGATAATAGATAGATAATAGATAGATGATTGATAGATAGATAGATAGATAGATAGATAGATAGATAGATAGATAGATAGATAGATAGATAGATAGATAGATAGATAGATAGATAATAGATAGATAATAGATAGATAGATGATAGATAATAGATAGATAGATGATAGATAATAGATAGATAGATAGATAATAGATAGATAGATAGATAGATAGATAGATAGATAATAGATAGATAGATAGATAGATAGATAGATAGATAGATAGATAGATAGATAGATAGATAGATAGATAGATAGATAGATAGATAGATAGATAGATAGATAGATAGATAGATAATAGATAGATAATAGATAGATAGATGATAGATAATAGATAGATAGATAGATAGATAGATAGATAGATAGATAGATAGATAGATAGATAGATAGATAGATAGATAGATAGACTGACAGATAGATATGTATAATTCCCAGTCAATATCATCAAATGATAATTCACTGTGATGACTTCAACAGTCTTTTAAATATGCAAACCAGTTAGATTTACACTGAACGATTTGGGGATGAAAAAGAACCGCTGTTTATTGTGAGAATATTGCACCGCCGCAACTCTAAACAGGACCAAGTGCTGTTTAACCAATGATGTATGTATTTACTTTACTGAAGCAATAAATCATTGTGTAATATGACCGATGTGAACCAAGAGATGAACACTTCTTCCCTGTCAGCCAGCCCCACGAGGGCAGAGGAAGATCTTATGGTGCATACAGTGATATGAATAACACAGCTTTAGCTACTAAATTGTAAAAAGAAAAAGCTTCAATCGCTGTAGAATGTTGACTTGCAGCCTTGAACGTGTATGTAGTATCATTGACTTGGGGAAAAAAAGTATAAACCCAACCACGGTGAGGGGCATCACGGAGCTAGCTCTAGTTGTGTTTGAGTAACTGTGACAAAGCACTTTCTTTTCACGATAATACATGTGCAACAGCTGGATCTGGTCTGGTGGAATCTGGAGCGATGCTCTGTTTCAGCTCTGTTCTCATTGGAGGAGCAGAGATACTTTGCCTGTCGTGGTTGGTTCACTGCTTCCCGGTGTCATATCATTGCAACCAATCAGAGCTGCGGAAAGTTTAGCACCGGAAGTAGAGATGGCCGAACTCCGCTAAGCAGTTCTTGACCAACTTTGTCACCATGGACATTCGCCGCGGATCTGCGGGGCTCCGAAGGTGCGGGGTGCTTGTCTGCGCGGGGCTGCTGGCCTGCCTTTTCCGGTCTGTTTGCTCCCTCGGTGACACGCAGAGCAGCGAGTTCACGTTTCTGCTGCCAGCCGGAAGACTCGAGTGTTTCTTTCAAACTGCCCTGAAGAATGGAACGATGGAGGTCGAATATCAGGTAAGTGCTGTCTGCTTCATGTCGCCTGTGCCACCTCCTCTGTCGCCTGTCTTCCTGCTCAGATGTCTCCGTGACATGTCGTCCAACCTCTGTCGACCATAGCGAACCGGGTTCCAGAGAATGAGCCCAGATTTTTGACACAATAGGAAAGAGGACGTTCTTGCTTCCACAGGTGATTCATACAGTAGGGAGACACACGTTCAAGTATGATGGTCTGACCTCTGTCATGGGGTGATTCCATCAGAACAGTGTTGTGCTGGATGCAACATTTCTGTTCAGACTCGTGGAAACCTCGCATCTATTACCTGTCACGCTTTGGTGGACTTTAAAGCTCAAGACAAACCTCTGATACCGTCCTTGTGCAAGTAAATGAAAAAAATAAAATACACAGATGAGACATTAAACAAACCATCAAACAGTAAAGTGAAAGTTTTGGATCTTCAGAATTCTGTTGACTTGAAGTGAAGACTTCTGAAATGACCCCAGGTCACTTGTTTGCGGTCTTTGTTTATAGTGTCAGACATGAGTTTAATGTATACTTTCATCCTCTAGTTCAGCTCCCCAGAGTCATTCCAGTAGCCCAAGCTCAAATGACTCATTTTGGTTGCTGAGATCCAAATGTAGAGCTTCTTCTCATCCGCCTCCCCCCCATCTTCTATAGCTAATCTGTGTTCCTCACGGTGTGTGCAGGTGATCGCAGGGGCTGGGATGGACGTCGACTTCAGCGTCCTCTCTCCAGAAGGCTACAGGCTCATGTTTGACTCTCGACGCTCTGATGGAGTGCATGTGTAAGTCACCCCCACACGGTTCTCTCCCACGTATCACGCTCTAAAGTCTGCTGTCCTTTCTGCCAGGGTGGAGCCTACGGTCGAGGGCGACTACCAGATCTGCTTCGACAACAGCTTCAGCCGCTTCTCAGAGAAGATGGTGTTTTTTGAGGTCATCGTGGAGGGGCAGGGAGGTGACGTAGGGGATGAGGATGAATGGGCGGGTTTGGAAGAGCCCGATGGGAGCTTGTTGGAGTACAAGCTCGAGGACATTCGGGTGAGTTTTACCAGCTCATGTCACTCTCCGTCATCTTTGAATTGCTGGCAAACAAAACAATAGCATGACTGTTAAAACAGCACGTTGTAGTTTATGAAAATTTGTTTTTGACCCCACCGATGGTTTAAGAGTGTAACTGCAAGCTGTTGTAAAACTGGGTTGCCAGTCCTCCCGCTCAGCTCATGTCTGTTTGTCTATAAGGGAGAGCCACTGTGAAACGGCAAAGAATCTCACCCCAGGTGGCAGTAAACCCGACCTTAAACCCGCAAAGGGAATCATAGAAACAAACAAAAGAAGCTTATTTTTACGCCACGTTTCAGGACGCTGTTGACAAACTGAGAAAGGATAGCACAATTGTATAACAAGAACAGAGTCAAAGGTGCAGCTTTTCTTCTGTTATACTTTTATAAACACAATAAACTGGCCAGTTGCAATTGACACATTTGTTATCCATTAAAAAATACCCTTCAGAGTCCTTCAGCTGTTCTCGGTTCTAGCCGGGGTGAGAATGTAACGCCTATGTTCACTCTGGGCTCTTGGTCGGTCAGGCTCCTGCATCCGGCCATGGTGAATGAGTGCTGCGTCACATGGTGCTGAAGTGCCATGATGGACCCAGCTGGTCACGTGGGTCGGGCACCTGGAGAACTTAGTCCAGAGGTTTGCTGTAAAAATTGTGAGAGAGCTTAAGCTTGTTTAATATGAAACATAGTATCATCAAAAATCTAAAATGGTAAATTTATATTTATGTTTAGATGTTACATAGTGCTGCTTTAATAAGAAATGACAACCGCCACAATTTAAATGAATTTAAAGTTATTTTACAACAAAATATTTTCAGTGGAATGAAATCATCATTGAGGTGAAGGTTCTTCATTGATGGTGAAAATGCAGCTGTCCAAGGCAGGCGTGTTGTGCTGCTGCCTTCTGTGTAAATACAGTTGTTAAATGACACAATGTAGGCGTTTGACAAACACTCCTGTCGCCGGAATCGACTCCATCTAGCAGGATGTTGGTCATAAATGTAGTAGACACGAGAGCCAGACTAAAGAGAGTTGAGGAACTACAGAAGAGACTGGAGAGAGGGGAGGAAAGAAAGAAACGGAGGAGTGAAGCGACTGAGAGAGCGAGACTCGAGTGGAAGTCAAGATTAGATTACCGTAAATGCAGGACTATACAGTGCACCGGAATAGAGGGTTTTCACGGCGCGTCATCAAAGCCGGATGCCGCCATGTTGGAGATCCTCACTGCTCAACATTACCTGTAAAATAGGATGAATTACTTTCTTTTTTTGGGCTGTACGAATCATTACGACCATGAAAAACATTTGGAATTTTGTCGACTTCCAAAAGTTATTACATATCAAGGAGAACAATGCCAGAGGTTGTCGGATGAAAGAAGGCGCCTGTGGTTGGCGAAGATGAACAGTGGATAACATCCTAGTATTTTGCTCATTAAAAAAAGAAAAGGTATAGCCCAAATGACTGAATTATATTGCTGTGGAAGAGTCGAGCAATACACAGAACTTTGATCACAACATATTTATTGATGCCAACCCACACAGAACGTTTCAGAACGTTCCCTTAGAAAGCTGTCTATCTCACACATAGACAAAATACTTAAGCTCAAACTTAAATAGCACACAAACTCAAAATGAAAGATCAAAATATTGAAATACCTCGCATTCTCATACATGGTGCAAATGTTGTAGATGACATGGTGTGACAGTTCCCTGCACATCATCTGCCTCCAAACCTTTTTTTTGTGTTTCTCCATCGCACTCCATTCACAGTCTATGGCGGTTTTACAAAGAGTATCTCCAACATGGCGGCGTCCTGGTTGGATGACGCGCTGTGAAAACCCTCTATATAAGCTACAGCCTCTAAATTGAAGAAGGAAAATAGATCTAGTTCATACATGCACCGCACCGGTCTATAAGCCGCCGAAGGTCGGTGGTACATTCGGCTTAAAAATGCGTGAGGATCACTTCTGAACTAGTTTTGAAAACAGGGCCCAGCGTCCAGACTGACTCATGAAACAAACTGGGGAATGTTCTGCACTTGAATCATGAACTCCTCACATTTTTTATTGACATTAAAGTGCTCCAAATGCGCTGTTTTCACCCTTGTGTCCGACACCACAGCCGGCCTCAGCTGCTCCCTCTTGTCTCCGCTCCTCCCAGAGGTCAGCTGGGATGGAGGAGCTGCGACACATAAACCGCAGGGTTCAGACGGTGAGAAAAAAAAGTAGCGTCTTATAGACAAGATGAAGTGATGAGAGTGAGACAGGACAGATCGATAACCTGAGTGGTGAGAGGAAGAGAGAGCTGAGAGTGTGAGACAAGATCAACTAAAGAAAGGCAGTTCAAAGTGATGGGTGAGACAGGAGTGACTTGGAATAAAGAGGCAAGCGTTGAACAAAAAGAGGAATATTAAACAATGTAGTGGACCCAAGAGATGGAGTGGGAAGAGAGAGAGTAAATAGACAGCATTTTTCTTCAGGTTGAAAGTGAAAACGTTATTGATCTCTATGACGGACACTGACAGTCGAGCAGTAATTCAGTAGAATTTCTTTCAAGTGGATTCTCTTCTGACACGAGCACTCTCGCCTCCCTGCTGTATCTGCTGTTGCTTAGCAACCACAGTCTTCTCACTCAGACATCGTTCGTCCTTCTTCCCTCTGGTCTCAGGAGACCATGGACTCCCTGCATCGACGTCTGGAGCGGAGCCGCCAAATGCAGACCATGCTGCGAGCCTTCGAGGCCCGGGACCGGAAACTCCTGGAGGACAACCTGTGGAGGGTTTCCTTCTGGTCCTGCGCCAGTATGCTGGTCATGCTGTGTGTGGCCTTCACCCAGGTACGACTGCACCAAGACCTCTCTCTGCAGTGGGTTGCTGAAACTTGAAGAGAGTTTCACCTGTTTGTATTAAAGGAAGTGGTACAAAGATGACAATCCATCACTGGTAATACTTTTCATGCGTGTGTACTTCACTGTTGAAGAACTATTCACACCCTTGTCCTGAAGATGATATTTTTAGTCAAAGATTTTTCTATTTTACAGTATGCCTTTGTCTCTATTTTCAAGCTACAGCCTTTTGAAATATGGATATTAAAGTTGAACATTTCATTTCAAACAACTATGGTGCCCAAAGGGTTAAGATTCTCAAATAATGCTGACAAACTTTTGGAGTTTTAACATTAAATCTAGATAATTCGACTTGTGAAGCAACTCTAACCTTTACCTGGCAGGTCTTCACTGTCCGGAAACTGTTCGACGATAAGCGCCGAGTCTGCACTTAGAAGACTCCTGATCCAGCAGGACCTTGCGCTGTCGTCACCGAAACATCAGGACGGACTAAACCAAAGATTGCTGGCATGTGAAGTCAAACATGGTGGACATGACAGATGTCGAGGACATGGAGAGGTCACCGTGACGTGGCCATGCTGAAGAATTGTAGTGATTTCTGGACTTTGAAATGCCCAGCGTCATGGTGAGTGACTGTCTTTACACGTGGCTGAAGAACGTGCCAGTGTGAACACAGATTACAGATTATTTGTGCCTCACTCCGACGTTAGCTTCCTTACTCCGTTCTTGACTGTTCAGCTATAATATATTGCAACAATGCTGTAATATTTTATTTTTTTGAGACATAAAATGTGACTTAAATCCAAATAAATGCATTTTTTAAACCAAGGTTTGATTCTGTTTTGGTGTTTGTTGCTGGTTACTGGTGGTCGGTGGCACTTCCTGCTCATCGATGTTTGTGATGCACTTTTATTGACTGTTAAATGTGATGCTGAGTCAGTCTTTATCGGTCTAAAGCTCTTATCAGTACGTCCAATAGAGTACGCACAGTTTGCGTCACTGATTCGACTCCTGTCATGGTTGATTCTTTTTTCACTACAATGATGTTTGCTTCAGATATGTGAAAAATATTTGACAATAATAAGTGTTGCTCACCGATCGCTAAAACAAGGAAAGGATTGACGGCAGTACATTCAGTGGTTGGAAAAAAGAGGAAGACAGGACAATAGTGGTAAGTGCTACATCACTCCAGAAGGTTGGTGAAACTGCCGATATAAGCACTATTCTCACTGCCAATACACGCTTGGTCTGACGTGTTGGCTTCGACCTGAAGCATCACGCAAGCTTCCGACCTCAGGCTGTGCTCTCACTGCCCTCTGTTCCAGTTTCGCTCCGACATTTCAAAGATTGATGGATTGAATTATTCAATATGATGGAAAGCTGGTGACCGATTCAGCAACAAACGAAGATCTTACACTCAGTTGACAGCACTCACTTGAGTTGAAAGGATTTGGGAAAATGGACAGAAACAAGGTGAATATCTTTCAGAGCAACTGACAAGCAAACTTCAGGTAACCGCCGAAAAAGAAATTCAACGTTGTACGCCTTCCGTTTAAAAGATTTATTCCGGTATTGATGCAGAAAGACAAAGCTACTTCAAGTTGTGATTGAAGTCATCCTTCTTTCTTTATCGTAGCCACTGAAAACAAATCTTCATTTGCAGTGAGATTTGCAGCAGGCGTGGACGCCACCCAGTGACGTCACCGCTGGTTGCTCCGAGGCGGCATATGTGGAGGTCTCCTGCGAGAAGAGGATGTTTTAGAACAGACTTCAGTAATGAGTGAAATAAATAACACACACACACACACACCATATATATATATATAGTTTGCTCTCCAGACAACAGGGAACCTTTGTCAGTGCAGAAGATCCTGGTCCACTGATCATGCTGATGCACAAGACACGTGGCAGCTAGGATGATAACAACAACAACAAACATGGAGGAATCCCTGAACAAAAGCATACAAAAGCATCTGTTTGCTTTTGTTCAGGGATGTTTTTCACTACACAATGGCCAGGGTTTCCACTACTCTGAATGTACTTGAAATTCTTATAACATTCAAATTCTTATACAAAGATTTTCAAGACATTAAAAGAGTTTTAGTTTAAATAAGGTGATATAAAAACTTGAATGTAGCCACCATCCTGATTTATTGTGCTATTGTCAAACTGATGCAAAATAAACAATATTTGGTTGTTTCAATGTATGTATGGCTCCATCATTTGATTCAGTCATATACCAAATTCATTGAAAGTGAAAAGTGTGGCTTCTTGTGGCAAATTTTCTTTTACCATTAAACTGTGATTAATTGAGATTCATCACAAATTCTCGAATTATTTAGATTCATGTTTTAACCGAATCCCACCCCTACTATAGATACAGGTATATATAGGTTGTGTTGCTATTACAGCGGGTTAATCTTTGTTGAACAATATGAAAAAACAGCTTTTAAATAAAGAATGTATTATTTATGTTCATCAAACCACAGTTTATTGTGAAACGAGCCATAATTTCTGTTCTGTAATTTTAATGTCCAACTTTCATCATAATTGGAAAAGGGAAACACATTTGCTTACAAAAGCACAAACCAAGTGGTTTCGGCGTCGCCGCAGTAAGTGCTGCAAGAATAAAAGCCCCGTCTATGTTAAAGCCCATCCCCGGGAGAGTGTCCTGCCTCTCACCCAAAATGACAGAAAGCAGGCCTGAGCTGTGTTTTATGGTTATAAATTCAACATCAATCTTACTTTGGCTCTGCAAGTACTACATTTTGAGTTTTAGTACTCCGTTTTGGTTGACTAGTGGGCAAGTACACGTGTCACATGTACTACAAGAAGAGCTGAAAAAAATGTTCACTAGTAGCACAAGACATAATGGTCAACTAGTGCTACTAGTGAACTCAAAAACCTGAACTTGTGCCACTAGTAACCATGTATGTATGCTAATAAATGGCAGGGAAAATTTGAAAATATTTGAACCTATCAGAGAGTGGAATTTCACTATAATACCTGCCCCTCGATTTGCACTAGTAGTACTACTAGTGCAGGTTTAAATTTTACTAGTAGTTCTAGTGAACCAAAAATTGTCCACTGGTGCTGCTAGTTAACATTTTCTGTTGTACCGGAACTACTGGTAAATGTAAATAGTTTAACCAGTGAATTTTTTTGGTATGAGACTATACTACACTATGTGATACAAGTCTACTGCCAGTGTTACTAGTCTTTCTAGCAAAGCTTTAAAATGATCTAGTGATTATTTTCAACATGTACTAGTAACTCAACATTGAACTCGTGAACTCTACTGGTAGTACTGGTGTACTTGCGCATTTGTAAACCAAAACGGAGTACTAGTACTCAAAAATGTAGTACTCGTCGAGCTAAAACAAGTTTGATATCACCCATATCAAATTAATAACCAAATGACTTTCCACAGTGTTTGAAAGCAGAGCTGAAGTACAAATATCTACCGGTAGTGTGATTTGTTAGCGGCACAGTAGTACTTGCGGGGCCCAATTGTGAACCTCTCCTGGCACATGGTTGACCTCAGATTTGATCAACTCACCAGAGACACAACAAGAGTTGACACAAGCTGTCTCTTGCTTACAGCCAGCAGGAGATTCCAGACGTGTAGTGTTTATAGTGGCGCCATTGTTCTGCTCCTGATATGGACGGGGGTCAGCCGTCTCTCAGGACGGAGCCCTGAGCAACTGCCCTGCTCCATGGGTGAATTGTGTAAATGAATGCTTGTCTCTCATACTTGAATCAGAGAATAAAAATATTTGGGATGAAGCTGATAATTCTGCAAAGCAAATAAAAAACCACATTGTTTCTCAACATTTTATTCCTTTTCTTTGTTTTTGATCCTTAATGGCTTCCATGAGATCCGGGTGAATAAGGCCAGCGAGTTTCGTCAGAAACTGAGAATAACAGGAAGTATGACTTTGTAACTGCTTTTCTAATCTATTGGTCCTGACCTTGAATGTGCCCTGACCTTGAGAGGACCTTGTAATAAAATGCACATTGGAAGAAAACATGATGCAGATTTTAAAAAAACTAAGAAAAGTGCAGCTTCTCACTGAGGTGCTTTGTGTGTGATATGTTATCCAGTAAAAATATCTTCACAAAAATGTTAAACATCTGCTGAGGACCCATTGAATCAAAATATTTTATAGTTCAAATCATTAACAGATCAAACGTATCCCTTTTTAATAAAACAGCACTTAGTTGTAGAAAATCATAGTTTTGGACGGATGTGGTTGGTAAAAACTGGAATGGAGAAGCAGACCCTGGGTGCTTCTAGTCAAGCAGGGAGGGCTCTGAGGGGCGGATGATGGTGGGCCGGTTAGGGGCGGCCGGGGGTCTTCTGCTGTGAGCAAAGAGAGGAGACATGGAGGAGGAGAAGAGGAAGGGGATGAGGGGACATGCAGGGCAGAAACATGGTCAGAAAGTCCCAAACCACCGACAGACAGAATTGCTTCTCCGCTAATTCCAAACCGCTATAAGAGAGATACGTCAAAGGAAGTGTGTGTCTTTACCGTGGGATGCCTGGGGGGAGGGCAGGGGGCACACGTGCTGGTCTGGAGGGCACGAGTGGAGCGTTGGGATCTCCTGCGTAAGCACCAGGGGGGCCTGGTCGGGATGGCACCGGTGGGGCTCCGAAGGCCGGGGACGGGTTGAGGGGCGGTGAAGGGCCGGGAGCAGGACCCCGCACTGCTGGGGGTCGAGATGGAGGGGGCGCTGTTGCTGGAGGGACACTGAAACAGAAAGACAGAAATGTTGGTTTTCAATGTACAGTGGTACCTTGGTTTTTGAAAATCCCAGACTTCCAACAAATCGGAGTTCGAACAAAAATTTCGAGATTTATTTGCTTCGGATTTCGAACAAAAATCCAGAACTCGAACGCCCCCGAAAAAAGCCGGAAAAAACATGACTTGCGCAGACCAATCAGCTGACCCACGACGCACTTTGTTATAGTGTATAACGCAGCCTCTGTATGCAGACGTGTCCCGTTAGCTGACTGTTTTTTCTTCATATTGAGGTGTAAAACCTTTCCTGTCTCCACACTGGACCGTGGTAGAGTGTCACAGGGGAGGTGCTCGCTCTCCACACCTCTGAGGCTGGAGCGCTCACTCCAGGGTTTGATGTCCTGTTGTCACTGGGACAGGGATGAGGCGAGTCTCAGACAGAGCGTGACTTGGTTTATGACTTTGTCACAGCCAAACTGCACAGAAGCGCACATTCAGAGCTGGACACGCACCGGGCACCTCTTCACTTCCTGAGAGACGTCACTCACTCGGCAACCCCTCCCACATGCAGCGGCCACACACATAGAGGAACAGCGCACCTGCAGCACACACTCTACATTCACTCCTACAAAAGACTATTTTAAGGCTTGGAACGCATTATTTCTTTTTCCATTCATTGTAATGGGAAAAATCGATTCAGATTTTGAACAAATCACTTCTCGAACCGCCGTCTGGAACAGACTGTGGTCGAGAACCGAGGTACTAATTTTAAATATTTACATCAGTTATGAAGTTATGAACATTTTTTTGCTTTAAATCCATCCTTTATAGTGTGATAGTGCTTTCACACAGCGGTGTACAGATACAAATGTAAAGAAATATGGGCTCATTTTACGCCAAATAAAGGTGATGTTGTCAGCAGGTCTCTAGTCTGAAGTGTGTGGTACCTCTGCTCTCTGAGCCAGGTGTCGTCCACCGGTGGAGGGACTGGAGTGGAAACGGTGGTGGTGGTGATGTCACCGATGATAACAAGAGCCTCCTTCAGGGCGTGGTACATCCTCAGCATCTCGTCTCTCCTCTGGGCCTGCTCAGCTGACTCCTCCATCAGGCTGCCCTGGTCGCCAGCTGAGTACAGGTAAGTCAGCAGCTCAGAGTGGATGAAGTCTTTCGCCTGCAGAAAGGCAATGCTTTACAAACAGTTCACACATTCATACTACGATGTTTGAAGTCAGTTAGATGTTCCAACTGAAAAAAAAAAAACAGACTTGAATAAAGCTCGGTTCAGCATTTACAGACAGCTGGCATGATCTCTTACAAAAGTTGTCCACCTGCTGGATGATTGGTGTATTACAGCTCACGATCAAAACAAACAGGTTCAGATGTAAAAGATGTTACGCTACAGGCCCAAGAAAGAAAGTCAGAACGGGGGACGGACGGAAGGAAAGAAAGAACCTGGAGGAAGAGATGAGACTAAAAGAAAGAAAGAATGAACAGAAGAAAAATGCTGAACAAGAACACGGAGTCATACGTTGTTTATCATCAGGTGCATGATGGTCTTGGGCATCAGATCTCTGATGGACTTATTGACGATGCTGATGTAGGAGTCCACGAGGTTCCGGATGGTTTCCACCTGCCGCTCCAGCTGAGGGTCCATGGACACGGTGTCACTGGGCACCATGGCCTCATCGTTCTCCACCTGAAGGAGACCACTTTATGAACATGTTTCATCTTCATTCAGACATTGTCATCTGCCTCCTCCACATTATAACCTGTTCCACCTGTTCTCCCGCCTTTCGTCCTTTACCACAAACCTATTATGCCAGCAGTTTCTGCTCAATATTTATGAGTGACAGATCAAACACCTGAGCACGAACAGTCCTCATGAAAACCTACCTGATCCTTCTCGGGGTAAACACCAGCTCGCAGGAAGGAAGCCTTCCAGCTGTCCACGTCCTCCTGACTGTCACACGCCAGCTCGATCTGACGCAGATCTTTGTAGACGTTTCTGGCACAAAATGCGCTGTTAGATGTTTGCAGTCCAAGGCCCAACACGGCGAGTAGGAGGGAGACTCACCTCTGCTCGGTGTTGAAGATGGCAAAGACATGTTTGCTCGACATGAAGCCCTTTTCAATGTCTCTCAGCTTCAGGTTGTCCAGGGGCAGCATGTATTTCTTCTCCTTCTCCTGAGCAAACACACACACTTTGATGAGTGAAACTTGATCTGAAGAAAGGCATTAACAAACCACCTTGACTACTGAACCCAAGACAGTATACAGTAGCTAGCTTGAAAAGGCAGCACTTTCAAAGCACTTCGATCAGATGACCAATGACAAAAAGAGGCCGCCACCTATCCTCACATCAGAAGATTCACAAAGGTGACTAGGTATCATGAAAGCAGACACTCTGAGGTGAGACCCTGTCCTCTGGTAGTGACTTTAACTCTATACTCTAATACTACAGTACTCTCTCACCTCTTCGTCTTTGTACCAGGAAAGAGACTCTGCCGTCAGGACAAACCAGTAGTCCTTGGAGCCCCCCTTCATGATGCTGATGTTGATGGTCAGCCAACCTCTGCGGATCACCTGTCAAACATATTAAACAGTAGCTCATGGAAAAAAATAAACTAGCAAACAAGGAAGACTGCTGGAGCCACACACTCCCAGTCAGCTGGAAGAGGAAACTCCCACAAACCACACAGGTTCCGTTTGAGTGACCAGCTCTCAAAGCTGGTGACTCTCCACCAGACTGATGGACAAGAGGGTCAGAAGTGGACGTGCTGGAGCTGAAGTGACTAGACTTCCCTCATTTGGGCCTAGTCACACAACACTTGACTCAAAGAAGAAGTAACTGAATGAGATAGACAGGACTGTTGGAGGAAGGAGAAGGAAGAATCTGGGGGATGGAGACCAGAGAATAATGTAAAAAAGAATTAAGGAAGGAAAGAAATGGCCACAGAGGAAAGAAAGAACTAATGAAGGGGATGAAGGAAGTAACATAAGAAAGCAAGAAAGAAAATAAGAATGAACAAAAGGAAGATGAGAAGGAAGTAGGACTGAAAAGGAAAGCTGGGATGGAGAAAGGGATGGAATGAGGGAGTGAATAAAGAAAGAAAGAAAAAAGGAGTGAATGAACAAAGGGGAAGCAAGGAAAATAAAGCACAAAAGGAAGAAGGGAGGGAATGAAGTAAAGAAACAAAGGAAGAAAGAGTAGGAATGTAAGAATGAATGAAGGAAAGGAAGGCAGGAGGGAAAGGAATGGGACAGAAAGAAAGAGGGAAAGAAGATGGGAATGAATGAATGGAAGGAGGGAGGGAATGAAGTAGAGAAAGAAAGAAAGAAAGAAAGAAAGAAAGAAAGAAAGAAAGAAAGAAAGAAAGAAAAAAAGAAAGTAACTGAACAAGACCCCACACCAAGATGTGGTTCACTGACAAAAGCCTCAAAAAGTCCAGGGGTGTTTGGATCCTATTCTGGATTGGTTGAGATGAAGCATAACATGGCATCACAAGGATTAACATACAGGTAGGTTGGTAGAAAAATGCTCAACAACTAACTCCAAACTTCTTTCTGAATCAACTTTAGGTGGAGAGGGAGCGACAAACCTGCCCATCTCTCATGTCTGTCACTAACCTGATTTGGCATCACGCTCTTCTTCGTCTTTGTTCTTTGCTGCGCACTGTAAGAGAGTCACTTCAGTTTGAGTCGACCAAATGCAGGTTTTAAATCCCATGTTTTTAAAAAAGATCTCTCCATACTTAGCAAACCCAATGAAGTCCTCATGGTTAGTGTTGATGTAGGAGAGTTCGATGTCAATCAGCAGCAGCACCTGTCAAAAGCAGTGTAAACCTCTGAGAATCCATCCACCCATCTCTGTCTTCACACACAAACCTGATCTTTGGTCTTGCTGTCTCTCTCTCTGATGAATGTGGTCACGATCCTCTCAGTCTCTTCCCTCAGTCGTGGGTAGGATCGGAGCTGTAACACACAAGCAGACACACACACACACTGCAGGACCCTCCGTTTCAAACCACATCTAAAACAGTCAGTGCTGGGAGGACAAACATCAGGTGAGAGTGCTCATCACTCAAGCATGCGCCACAAGCTCCCTATCAGCTTGATGATAACACTGCATTATGCAACACAATTTGTCCAGTAGTCGATCATAGAAGAGATACAATAAATAAAATAAATAATAATCAACTAGGCAAGAGATACACTTTTGAAAAATACAATTAAACGTAAATATTTAAGGTGACTTATATTGGCATGTAACATTGCGTAAAAGCAAAAATAAATCAGTAAAAAAGTAAAAAATTAACACGACAATTTTTCAAGAAACTTGATCATCATCACTTGAACTTGAAGGACATCACTTTTACTAACAAATAAAAAACATTTTAATCAATTTAAATAAAGTATTTGGCATTATTGCATTCAGAGCTAACAGGTTCGACAACACCCCTTGAGCCAGGTGCTACTCTACTCATCTTCTTCTGTTTTCATCTAGAGCTGCATTCTGTACTCTCAGTTGCCTGGAAGGTGGGCGTGTGCCATCTTGAAACGGGTACTGAAATTTACTGTGGTAGACAACCTCAAAAGTGAGACGGCCAGATGGCAGCGTTGATGCGCAAAACCTTCTCAACTGAGGGAGAATCTTTGAAGGTCATGCCTAGTAAATGTTGGCTTTAACTATTAAAGAGTCAGGGGGGATGGAAAGAATGGGAATATACTGGACACTAGAGGTTTGCTGGCTGACCACTGCGCACACCGCATCCAGTGACAGCTAAAGATCAAGCCCCTGAGATAGGTAGAAGAAGGCAGTTTGAACAAAACGTAGCAGTATAATACTCAATCCGGCAAAGCGCTGACTCAGCACACTAACCCTCAACATTCAACCTCACCTCGGCTGTAATTTGCGGTGTTACATAATACAGTGTTGCATAGATGTTTAGAATGTTTAGCCAACTGATTTAAAAGTAGTCCACCAAGCTGATAAAGGAGAAAAAAAAGATGGAGAGGAGAAGGAGTGCTGGGAGTGTCAGAGGTGAAGCAATGAAAGTGGACGTGGGGCTGTTTTTACATGACTCATGGCGTGTCAGTGCTGATCTGGTGAGTGGACTGGGAAGGGATGGGGGATGTCATTATTCGGAGGAGGGGAAGGGCTTTGGGAGTAGGTACAGGGTTCAGAGTCACGCACTTCATTAGCAAGTGTAAATTCGATTAGGAGAGAGGGACATGTTGAAATGAGAACAATCTCCTTGCAATCTCTTTTCCATTTCTGACGTCTTCTTCCGTTCTAAATGATCCTGGCCACGACTCGGCTCTTCCCGTTTACCTTCTCCGTGCACTTCCTGATCAGGGCCACGAGCTCGGTGACGACCAGGTCTACGCATTTGAGACACGGGTCTTTCAGCTTTATGACCTGCTTTTTCACTATGGCTTCGAAGGCCAGGTCGGGGGTGAACAGGCCCGTCCTGTGGTGAGGCGTCGGGGGAGTGGGGTGTTGTGTGCAGGTGAGGGACAGGTTGGGTGATGGAAGTGGAAAAGCCCAGGTTGGATAGGAAGTTTCAGGAAGGATGGAGAGTGAGAGAAAAGTGAAAACAAGCGTTACTCATAGTTGCAAATGCAGGTTAAACTCACTAGGCTCTACTGCAGAGACCAGCAGTGGAAGCGCTGAAGATCAACACGCTGATGATGAAGTGGAGTGCGGACTGCTTTGTTGTACCTCTTTATGCTCTGAACACGCGGGAACATGGAGCAATACTTAGGCGCTTTTCTAGCACTATGGTTGCACATGATACACACAATAGTAGATGATGCGCTTTGGTTTAGTAGTGTGTATACATATAAAATGTGTGCAATTTGGGTCTAAACTTCCACCACTAGTCCCACTGATCCTGCATCGGTTTCGCACTTTGCTGCTGACACAGCATCCACGTCCGCACAGTGCTGCCAGGTTTTTCAGGTCTCATCAGCCCACATTCATACTTGGTGAATAAACGAAGCAAGACTCAAGCGTCTGAATGGTGAGCGGCAGTGTGTGGTGGTGCCAGACGCCCTGCAGGGATACCTTCTCGGTGCACTGTCTGACTGTGTTGATGAGCTCCTGGATGACCATGTCGATGCATTTCAGACAAGGCTCTTTCAGCTTAATGATCTGTTTTTTCACTATAGCCTCAAATGCCAAGTCTGGGGTGAACAGGCCCGTCCTGTGAGGCATACAGACGACACATGTGGACGCACACACAGGGTTGGACAACAAGCAGGGGTCAGACAGCTACAGAGGCGAGTGGGCAAGTGAGGGGCTGTCATGGACATTTAAGGTGAAACTGCATGCAGACATAGGAACAGAAAGACACACAAAGACGGGCGAATGTGGCTTTCATGTATTCTATATGGCTCGGACTTAAAAGCACTTACTTATTTATCACAGGAACAAAAAAGATTGATGCAAATAACTCAGGTAACAACTTCCTCTCACAGAGAAGATTTTTCAGTCCACCTATTCCAGGTTTACCACATTAAAAAATGTAATGTCATAACCACAAAATCCATGATGAAGGAGAGCATAGCGTGCACTGGAATATTAGCTGCATTTTGAGCGCTTTAAAGTCAATAAAACGCCTGTCATTTTATCGGCTCAATAGTATGAGCATGACGCTCTTTAGCCTGTAAAAATCCACATATTAGCCGCGTTGTTGCATAAACCGCAAGGTTCAGACCGCCGAGACGAAAGCAGCGGCTTATTACGGTAATTCTTTTGGTCAAGATCCACCTCAAGTATTCATACAGTAAGTTATGACACAGGAGACGACTGGGAATATTTTCAAACGTGTGAGCAAGCACAGACAGAGAGACGTGAAGACACAATGACCAATATGTTTGCACAACTTGCCTGACTCCATGGATGTTCTTGATGGCGTAACTGATCTCTTTCCGCAGCTCCTTTTCATCAAACTCCATCTGAAACACAACAACAAGCTGCTGTCTCGGTACTTTGAGAACAAACTCTTACAAAAATAAAGTCTTAATGCTAAAGGAGACAGTGCTCATCATGTGATGTGGGTGTGTTTTTAAGCCACAAATCTGATTTATTAAGATCAGTTCAATTCATAAACTGGTGTTGGATTTACTCTGAGAGAGGTTAGGTAGGACATTTGAAAACCTTAAATACAATCATTTTCTTTACTTCTGTTCCAAACCCTTTTCGAATCACATTGATTTAATAGTTTACAATGTATTTGCAAAAACAGAAAATAACCGAAATATTGATCTTCCACTCATTGCTCAACAGTTTGGCTGGGCAGACATCGCTCATTACCTTCACCAGCTCGAAGGGAAATCGCTCATGAAAGATCCGGTTGATCTTTGCTCCCCCAGAGAGGTTGGACGTGTCCACCTGGTCCCCAGAACCCTCGATGCACTTCTCAAAGTCCACCCCAAACTGCTGCACCATCCTGCAGGAGGAAGCATCATTTAGTTCTGGTCCTAACAGGTTTCAGCATCCATGTTGACACTGACTGAAGCAAGGCCTTGGTTTTCCGTGTCGGGTCATCGGGACGGAAGTTTTTGAATTCCTCCACTTCCTTCTCCAAGGACAGCAGCTGGCTCTGCAGTTTGCTGCGCAGCCCCGGCAAGGTGTCGCGGATGTGGTTGGTCAGTTGCTACAAACGTATGGAATTTGTATGACAGTAGAATGTACTTTTTTTGCGACTGCGCGATTCAAACCTGGTTCAGAGACTTCTGCAGATGTGGAGTGCCCAGGCGCTCTGCGATGTGTCTGTACGCAGGATGTGACAGGAAGAACTTTCTCTCTGCAGCCAAAGCAGCTCGGATGTCCTTTTTCCCGTCTATGTCCTTTTGACTACGGTTCACCACACCGATGTAACCTGGCAAAGTGGGTCATCAGGTCAATAAGCACAGTAGATTCCTCTGGGCCTTAATGGATTTTATAAATACTACATCTTTTTTCACTTTTCATTATGAATGTTATTATATTTTTCAAGTATCAAGAATATTTTGCAATAATATTTGTTTATTGTAAATATGCATTTATTTGTCTAATGTCCATACTTTTCTGGCTTTTATTAATTTATGTTGTTTATTATGCAATATGTGGCTGCTTTGTGTGGTTCAGGTGATGGTGCTTCACCGTATGGGAATATAAGGAAAATGCAATACATTGAATATGCACGGTATCAGCCAAACCATATCAGATAGATGCAAAATGCTGACCAGACTAAGTGAACTCCAAAGGAGGAAACGTTATCAGACACATGCTGTAGCAACCGTTGAGTAACAGGATGCATCATGCCGATGTTTGAAACCTCAGAAAACTCACAGATGAAACTCAAACTACGTCTTGACATCATGGGCGAGGCGATGCAGCAGCACAGACGAGGAGATGAACCACACTTATAAAGGACGGTTCCCCAAAAAGAAGTGTTTCGCCTAACAAGATGGGCAAAGTCAACCCGCTTTCCATGAAATGCAATGGTCGTTCTGCCTACAAAGAAGTGCTGACCAACGCAGACCTGGTTGTCCTGGAACTGTGACAAACCAACCAACACACATTGCATAAAGGAAGACAAGCTATGAACATCATGGTCACTCTACAAGATCTACCCCTGCGAACGAGCCTAGACGTAAATGCTGACCCAGAGCTCTGTATGAATCTCTTTGATTGATTAAACATATTGCGCTTGAAACTAAGTTGCCATTTGTAAGAATATGTAAAGGAACACGCGGAGTGCTCGACAGGAAGTCAGAACGTGCAGAGTCTGCACCAACAGTACGCTCCGCACTCATGTTCATACTCTCTGCTCTGTATAAGAGCAGGTCCTGGTGGCTGTCATTGGCTGACTTCAGCTGTCAACCAACGGCAAACTTGTAAGGAGATTTGTGGTTGGCTGGTCTTAGCTGCACATTGAAGGGCGGGTGACGCTCGCAGCTCCCTCAGCTGTACATTGTAGGAGGAGCCGGCGAAGATTTGATGTCGTTTTTGTGATGTTAATATCATGAATGTTTTTCATTTTTATATATATTATGTTTGCTTTTGTTCAGGGATTCCTCCATGTTTGTTGTTGTTGTTGTTAGCCACGTGTCTTGTGCATCAGTGTGATCAGTGGACCAGGAACTCCTGCACTTACAGAGGTTCCCTGTTGTCTGGAGAGTAAACTGTTCAATTAAATTAAATTATTATCATTATTTTGTAATTAATTAATCATAATAATGGTGTAATTTATTAATCAGAATTAAGTCATTAAAGTCCCACCATGACAATATAAATGATATATATATAGAGAGTGCTCAGCCCCACATCAGTATGAATGAGTGTTCACATTAAAAAGGACCTGTGTTCATGACCTCACCTCTTCTGAGGGGCAACAGTTTGTTCTCCAGGATTTCTCGTGCATCTGTGCCTTCGTCCATCAAGTCCAGCTTGGTGATGACACCAATAGTTCGCAGACCTACGGAAACATGGTTTTGAATATCATAAATACAAGGACTTTTAGGAAGCAAAACAGTGGTTGTAAACACATGTCTTCAATAACACAAACAACAAGATGAATAAAGGGAAGAAATGTGATCCACTGTTAGTCAAACAAATCAGTGGTCAGTGGAACAGAGCTTCAATCCATAAAACTAGAACCTGAGATCACAACAACACACCACTGACCCTCAGGGTCCACCTCCTTGGCAATCTTGAGAGCGTCTGAGTTAGCCAGGTCAGTGTTGGCCGGAGTGACCGCCAGAATGAGACAGCTCTCTTTGGTGATGAACTGCAGCAGCATGTCTCTGATCTGGTGCTCTATGTCCACCGGCTGGTCTCCCACGGCCACTTTGGTCATCCCTGGCAGGTCAATCAGGGTCAGGTTCAACACTGAAAGGTCAGAAACAGAGGGGGGCAGGGGGTACGTACGCACGTTAGAAACTATGGGGAGCGGAGGTCACTGCTTCTGTGTGTATTCACGTCACCATTTGGGGAGTAAACTCTGAGATTAATAGGAATCGGAGAGATGCCCTTGTTGGAGCCTGTGAGTCGGTCAGTCTCCGCTTCAATCTCAAGGCGAACTTCATCAAAGTCCACAAACTTACGACCCTTGCAGTGTAGAAACTCTGCATACTCTGAAATGGAAGGGCAGATCAGTGAAACCTTGTTTGAACATGTTGGTCATCAGCTAGTAGTTACGCTTTACTGACCAGCTTTGCTGTTAACCAGCTGCAGAATGAGGGGGCGGCGAGTGACGATACCGGAGCCTCTGGGCAAGAAGTCCCTGAAAGAGACAGAAGGAAGGTTTAACATGCGTGATGGTTAATCACGCCACAGAATTTAGAAATAAAAACCTCTTTGCCACCATTTCCTGCCAAGACAGAACAGCAATTTCAGGCATCAGTAAAGCTTCTTTAAGATGAATCTACCTGTAGCTCTATTGCAGGGTGGTCCAGGGGCCAATATTTGGAAGTTGCAGGGTCATTACTGCTATTTATTGACAGGTCTATAACCCAGACTTGTTCAACAGAAAATAGTCAAAACAGAATTTTTGTTATTTAATTCATAATTCACTAGTTCATAACAGCCTTTAATAAGTAATAATAATGGAAACACCTTACAGCTTTTTTTTTTAGCTTTAAGATGTTTCCATTATTTCGTGTGGTCCGAGTTGGTACTTTAATTTCAGCATTTCCTATACCATTATTTGGTACGACTCACTTGGGCGTGCAGAACATGGGAACATACTTTTTTCCCGTACTGGAATAAAGTGTAATTGCACATCCACACATGGCAAATGGATGCAAAAACAATGTTAATAAAGTTATTCTCTATTGAAAGTTGATCTATACTAATTTCTTTTTTCTTTTATTTAGTGCTAACAAGGACAACAATGTTATGCAGAGGTGTGCTGAAAATAATTTTATAGACAGTACTACAGTACTATTCACAGAAGCCGCAGAGAGTTGTGGGGTGCAAAACGTTCACTTCTTCCTGGGGGGGCGCAACAGAAAATTATTGAGAAACATAGGAATACGGTCCTGCTGCATGTGACACACCCACAACGCCACTGACGGGAGAGAGCGAGCAAACAATACCAAAAACTACTTAAATCACCCAGCGTTTCTTGTACTCATCATGGAGGATAGTGAAGTTTGATTCATCAGCAGGCATGAATTATGCAAATCGGTAACGTGATTTTATCATTCACAATCTGACGTCGTCACATGGCAATTGAGAGTTTGACTCACAGGAACAATATCAAACATGAACCACGGAAAACAACTCCCCATTTTATACAACAATAGGACAGCGCCCCGCGTTGTCTGACAACGGGACACCTTCCAGAATCACACTCATCCTCGTAGAACTCAGTACATGTGTTGAAAGCCTTCTGTGGAAACATGTGACTCACCACTAAGAACTGAAGTTATTTGGAATCTACACGAATGGAAAGAGTGCAAATGATGAAGGAAGTTGCTGTGTGTGCGGTGTTTGCTTTCACTCAATCTGAATCTGCCCCACCGCAAATACTTAGACCAGATAAAAAAAGAAAAGAAAGATCAATGATCAATGAAAGAAAAAAGTGCAACGATTGAACAATGCCGAGTAATATGATGTAAAGGTTACAAACAAACTCAAAAAAGGTGGTTATCACCAGCTCACACATCCATGAATGAACCCTGAGATAAAAAGGCGAAGCAACAAGGAGTGTTTGCATTATTGATATGAGCCATCGCCTTCCAGCCGTATTCATTATTAACAGGGTCCACAGAAACAAACACGTCCATCTGAGTCACTGTGTGATCCACATGAACCGGTCAATGGCTGTGATCAGTTCCAGGTCAGTGACCAGACATCTGTGGGTGAGTTTATAACACGTCTGCTGGCGGAAAGTGCAGCAAAAAACTCGGCATAAGTTCACAGAACAACACGCCCGCGGACACACGAGCCCACTGCCAGTTATCCACTGCTGACAGAGCATTCAGGAAGTTACACAACAATGAATCTCATCCTCTTCCTGCTCTACATCCCCAGAGACATAAGAAAGCAACAGATACATTCTGTGTTTGTGAAATACTATGTAATCCATTAAACTATGTTGGATTGTTTGAAAATGACGTTTTGAACGTTTAAACTCCACACATCAGACAGACGCTCAGGTTCACCTTAAAAAAGGCTAGTTATGACGTGACCAGCGGCGCAGATTGATTCACCCCTGTGGGGACCAAATCACTCACGCAAATCTGAGCTGCTTTTGTGAACAGTGAGACGATTATCAGACATGCAAAGAGCCAAGACGGGAGTCTTGGTGGGTCTCTGGTACCCAGTGTGTCATCCACACATGACAGTGCAGCTGGTGACATCACTGATGACCCTGGCACAAACATATGAATGGCCCCACTGTCTCCTCCAGCCACTGCATGGAACTAGGAGACAAAAGGCAGCAAAAAAGGAAACTTGCAGACTCCATCGATGTGAGGACGTCGACAGAAACACTCTTGAGTCAAAGATGAAGATGAATGAAAAGCGGATTGCGTGTCCAGAGTTTGGAAGTGGCACGTTTTCGAAAGGTTACTTTGCCATGAATGAGGATCAACAAGTGCTCATTCAAATTCCTTCAAGCTCTTTCTGCAGCCTCACAAGTTGCCATTGTGAAGCTCAGACTCCTGCCATTCTCCTCAGGTCGCTACTACGTTCCCTCACAATGGCCACATAGAACCTTGAACCTCACCTTGAAGAAAGAACCTTTGTCTTGACCTATGAGACGAGAGGCTTGTAAACAACGCATTTATAAGCTGGGCAACAAGGAAATGTCAGCCTTTGTAAATATTTGACAGAACACTCGAACGTGGGAGTCAGAGCTGCCTCCACTTTGTGCTGACAACGCAACTCCGGGATACTTTTCCCCAAAACACTGCGCTTTAGAACTAAATTGCTCCTGTCACAGCTGCTCCATGCGTCGAATCCGTAACTGTTGTTAGTGAATAACTTGGAAGCGCGGCTGCTTAGCTGGCGACTTTTACGCCGAGACCTGGTTCCGGTCCAAACCCAAGCGGCATATGGAAACGTTACTTCTCACACAAACTTGTGGGGCATGTCACACGGAGCGACGAGCGTATATATAAAGGCTACAACCTTCCCACGAAGTTCTCCAGCACGGAGCTCTTCCCCGCACTCTGCCCGCCGACAACCGCTATCTGGGGCAGGTCCAAGTTGCAGCTCTGGCCGATGGAGCTGAAGGCGTCCTGGAGTTTGTTAATAAGGGGAATGAGGTCTTCCATCCCCCGGTTCCCCATAGCGGCACTCCGGCTGCTCCTCCGAGCGGTGTCCTACTGTCCAGTCGGCTTGGAAAAACACACCCCACAGCTCTGCCAGTGTATGGAAAACGCTTGCTCTGTCCAAGTTTGTAGCCACTCGCTTTAGTACAGGGTCTACGCTGGGTATCAATGACACACTTTCGTTAGGCAGCAGACATAAGTGGAAACATTTAAGTGACAAAAGTTCTGTCATCATCCGGTGAGGCGACACCCACCCCACTCCCCGCCCACATTGACTTCCCACACTCCTACTGGTCAAGTGTCATGTCCATCGCATTTCAACGGAGTGGGTGGAGCTTGAAAAGAGCTCGGCTGTTGCGTTTAAAAATTATATTTTCTAGCTATTTTTACTGATAATAATAATTATTACTGTGGCGACCTGGGTGAATTGTGTCGCAAAGGACTGCGGGTAGTGAATTCTTGTGTAAATATAAGTGTTTTAATGCAGGTAAAATAATAGAAAGGTATAGTCGTTGGGTAATTTGAATGTTAATTTAGGATTCAAGTAATGTAAAAGTTTGGACCATGACTGAAACGGTGGGTGATGTAAAGACCTTCGCTCTGTTTAAGTGGTTCAACTTTGAATACACGGTTATT
Source organism: Synchiropus splendidus (assembly GCF_027744825.2). Taxonomy (NCBI): domain Eukaryota; kingdom Metazoa; phylum Chordata; class Actinopteri; order Syngnathiformes; family Callionymidae; genus Synchiropus; species Synchiropus splendidus. The sequence goes on along the minus strand of NC_071335.1, from coordinate 31,620,457 downwards.
ATGCTGATTGAGATGACTGCTTCCTTGGCGACATCATCCTTACATTATTATTTCAATATAATAATTTATAATAAATAGTTGACGGTATCTACTTGTTTAAGTTAGCAGTTTGTGGCTGATTTATGTCTATCGTGACCTTAGGTACATCTTTAATGTATACTCTATGTCTTTAATGTCTCTCTTCTATTTCTATTCTATTCTATTATACAGTGGTACCTCGGTTCTCGACCACAATCCGTTCCAGACGGCGGTTCGAGAAGTGATTTGTTCGAAATCTGAAACGATTTTTCCCATTACAATGAATGGAAAAAGAAATAGTGCGTTCCAAGCCTTAAAATAGTCTTTTGTAGGGGTGAATGTAGAGTGTCTGCTGCAGGTGCGCTGTTCCTCTATGTGTGTGGCCGCTGCATGTGGGAGGGGTTGCCGAGTGAGTGACGTCTCTCCAGAAGTGAAGAGGTGCCCGGTGCGTGTCCAGCTCTGAATGTGCGCTTCTGTGCAGTTTGGCTGTGACAAAGTCATAAACCAAGTAACGCTCTGTCCCAGACTCGCCTCATCCCCGTCCCAGTGACAACAGGACATCAAACCCTGGAGTGAGCGCTCCAGCCTCGGAGGTGTGGAGAGCGAGCACCTCCCCTGTGACACTCTACCACGGTCCAGTGTGGAGACAGGAAAGGTTTTACACCTCAATATGAAGAAAAAACAGTCAGTAAATGTAGCTAACGGGACACGTCTGCATACAGAGCCTGCGTTATACACAATAACAAAGCGCGTCGTGGGTCAGCTGATTGGTCCGTATATGTTTTTTCCGCCTTTTTTCGGGGGCGTTCGAGTTCTGGATTTTCGTTCCAAACCCGAAGCAAAAAATCTCGAATTTTTGTTGGAACTTCGTTCCAAGTCCGGGGCGTTCGAAAACTGAAGTTCCACTGGATTATATTATATTATATATTATATTATATTATAACAAGAACTGCAGCAATATCCTGTCAAGCATCCAGATTTTTTTCTTTTTATAATTCCACCATAATTGCTCTATAAGGTGTATTGACACAAAAAGTGGCAGCAAAAAGTAAAACTCGCAAAGGGCTATGACTTCGGCCTGAACAAAATAAAATAAGCATTGCGTGAATGTGTTTTATTAAACGCTTCTCAATGGCACAATCTCATACCCGCCACATGGAGGCGCTAAATAGCAACAATCTACGGTGTACGTCATATGATAACATTGAAAACTTGTAACGCATGAAATAAAAGTTAAAAAAAATGTGACGTCCTGCTTTTTTTTAACATAAGAGCCACATGATTCTTAAGAAACGAAAAGTGGCAGCTCGAGACCTGGAAAATGAAATGCAGCTGTTTATACTAGCAGGAGAATTCGAATCCGTCAGTGCCCGCTACATTCTACTCCACTTTATCGTCAGTGTTTTTCTGGAAATGAACGGAAGCGTATTGAAGGTTCTCTTCTGGACGATTGACAGTGACATAAACGGTGGTCAACTGGCGTCCTGGAGTCTGTGCGCAAGGCGGTTCACTGATCTCCTCATACTGGTGATCCTCCCGGTGTTCCTGCGCAGGGGAGACGAGCGGCGCGTGTTTACACCGTAAATCAACGGCACATTCACAAATGCACAAACCTTAAAACTGTGTGGAGGATGTTCCTGCCTCTCCGCACTGCGCCCTGCCCAGGAGTTTAACAGTTCAGTTAACGGTGTCCAGTGACGTGAGGAATCGTTTTTTCAAAACTGTCGCTGACAATGTGAAACGTGGGGGAAACAATGAACCAAAGTACTTTGACCAAATGAGACGCACCTGTGTTCCTGCTGAGCTTCAGTTTGTAAAGTGCCACAGATGCCACAGACGCTGTCACGACCAACAGCACACCAACAACAACGGAAATCACTGGTGGAGACAAAAAAAAAAATAGATCAGCACGTGACACGGATTGAGGGCGGCGACATTCGGAGCGAAAACGAAACTGTCAGGAGTAACACACGCAACACGCAAGAAATATAATAATAATAATAATAATAACAATAATAATAATAATAATAATAATAATAATAATGCAGTTTATATGACTGAAGTTTTTCTTCTTCTTCTCTGGGCTGTGTGTGTTCCTCATTCTAACAAACAACAAACTCACCTTTGGGAATATTTCGGCCGTCAGATGACTGTGTGCCTGATCCCTCTCTTTTCTCAGACGCGTCAGTGACCTCGCTAGATGAAGAGTCGCTCTTCCCCTTTCTTTGATGATGTTCAGCTGTTAACAAAAATATGGTTTCATTTCCTGAAAACAAACAACAGATTTATGAAAAACAAAATTTTCGACCACTCACAATGAGAAAGCTTTATTTGGAAAACTCCGTGGCGCCATGTTGTATTTGAGCAGCACCAGTAAGTATCGATGTCCTTCTTGGTCAGATTTCTGATGACCACACGGAAGTAGTTTGACCTTTTGAACTCACGGCCCGGAACAATTTTCTGGACATCACAAGTGCGGGGATCCGCTCCCTTGCACAGACACTTGTCATCATCCCTGTGACTGTCGTGATAGGGACAAGTGATCGCAGCGCTTCTGCCAAGAACACCAGGGACCACAGTCGGCTCAACATCATCCAACTCTTGGAGAGAAAAAAGGCTGATGGTTAACCCATTTAGCTGAATGTGGTTGCACATCAAGAAAATCAAATGAAACAATCCACACTTACTCTTCACTGCCAAGGTGACTTCAGTCAAACAGCCATGTGTTTCACCGTAGTTAACACGGCACAGATACTTTCCACTGTCATCCACGGTCAGTTCTGACATGGTCACCCTGTAGTGCGCTTGTTGTTTGTGATCCTCCAGGCGAAACCTGTCTTTTCTTGTGGTATTTGACGAGTAGGCAGAAATGATGTTGGAGCACTCGTCTCCATTGACTCTGCAGAATTCCTTCACACCATTTTTCATCTGAGGTGGATATGCGCATTTGATGCAGACAGACAATCCAACAAAGCCAGTCACATGAACAGATCCACTGCTACCTGATGAAGAGAAACCAAACAAGGTATTACCTGGAATATGGACGCTAGATATGGCCAATAGTTAGTTCTAATAGTTAGACATTTTCACTCACATGTTTTCGGTTGATTCCCAGTGGCAGGCAAAACCCTCACGCAGGCCGCTGTGATGAAGTACACGTGAGTCACACCTGCTGTACATTCAATTAGGAAACAGTTTTACCTGTGATAAAGCCGAAGATGATCTTCAGTGACTGTCTCATCTTTTTCTCTTCTGATGCTTCCTGAAACTGAACTGGCTGTGTGGGCAGCTTCTTCTTTCTCTCGCGTGTTACAGTATTTGCATTACGAAGGGATCTTTCTATGAGATAGCACATGAACAAAAAGGGAAGTGAATGTTGGCACGGTGATAAACTGTAGACGGACAGACCCCTAGTGGTGCACGAGCACCAACCCTTTTTTTATTCTGTAAATCCAAATGAACCAACCCAATCTTCATTTCAATCTCCTCTACCACATTATAAATACCTCACATGACAGCTTATATGGCATTTGTGTATATAAAACACTAGTTGCCCTTTATTTTGTGCTAGGCCCAATGTTAAGATTAATTTCCTTTGTAATGTCCTGTTTTTCTTCGATAAAATTGATACAATTCAGTCGTCGTATCATACCTTTTTTGTCATTGAGGACTGTGTTCACTATCTTCCAAGTGTCCTTGATGTTGCTTTTATTCTGCTCTACTTTTAGACTGTAATACTCCCTTGCACTTTTCATTATAGACATCGAATACAAGCACAAATACTCATGTCCAGGGTGTCAATCTGCAGGCGTCTGAAAGTCATGTGACACCCCTCTCCAGCCAGAGTAGTGCAACTGTGGAAACCACTTTGATCCACGTTGATTGAGCATCACAGCTAACAGCATGTGTGAAACGAATGGATGCTAACCAGAGAACAAAGAACTAACCTGTGTGTTAAAGGCACTTCACACGTCAACCAAAAAAACACAGTTACCAGAAGAGACATGCCCAATTTTTTTCTCTTTATGTATGAACAGGATACTTCATTTTTATGTTGAAACTTAGTTGGAGAAACGTCAGGATGAGACAGAGCTTCAGCCTAACAGAGAGCAGAACCTTCTCTGGGTGGCGTGACAAATGTTAACAGGAGGATGAATGCTCATATAACAACAATATCTTATGTGTTTAAGAATTAATGTACATTTACCATGCTTTACGCCCCTCTGTAGTCGGTAGTTTATTTTCATTTTGGCCTCGATTGGGTTTAAAGACTTTTTATAGATGGTTTATTCGTGTCTTTTTAACAGTTAGTCGATAGACATAATTTACCTAAAGAGCACTTTTTTCATAATCTTCAAATTCAAAGCTTTTTATTCAAATCATTTCCGTGTTTCCCAAATCTCCCAACAGACAGTGATGTGATAATGTTTCTAAAACCGGGTATTCCAATGAAGGGAGCAGTTTCAGCTTAATATTCAACAATATATTCAATTCAAAACAATTCCACACATTTAATGAAAACGATATGGGAGACTGATCTAGGTGAACAAAGCGATGATGAGAGTTGGTCAGAGATCATACGCAGGACTCATAAATCATCAATATGTGCAAAATTTGGGTTCATTCACTGCAAAGTACTGCCTCCTTGTTACTATAGAAAGGAATGTCTGCGGCAAACATTTTTGATGGCGTTTCTACATCATGTGACCGACAATCCCCTGCCAATCACATCCATATGATGTGGCTCTGCCCGGCGCTTGATAAATATACTGGTCTGAAAATATTCGATAAGAGACTGACTCCAAATCCTTTGACAGCTTTGCTTAAATTACAAAACCAAAATATTGCTTCACTGGAGATGTTCATCCGCATCTGCTCATACATTGCAGATCAAAGATGTGTGATACTTTCTAAAATTAGAAAAACTTCAGACTTAAACTGGTAGGAATGTGCCATAACTTTGAAAACATTTGATACCCTTCATTAACGTATGTGAAAGTATCATCACAAAACTGCTTGACTTTGGCAAGTCATTGTTTACTTTTGCCTTTCATTCAGCCTCACTTTTTGCTTATCGCTGCTTTAGACTGCTAACTGAATAGACGTTCTACTGTAGTCTGGATCATTCATTTGCTATGTCCATTATGGTGTAGATATGATCACAATCATTATGGGAAATGCACCTTTGGTGGGGAATAGGTTCTTTTTTTATTTTTCATTTGTATCTTTATCTTCATTATTCTTATCATTGTGTGTGAGTATACATGTATGTTGTGACTTCATGTCACTCAATAGTTTGTATCTTTTTGTTTGATTGTATTTGCATATGGAAAATAAACTTAACCATGACGCATGAACAAACGTAAACCCATTTATCACAACCGAGTGATTTTGAAGTTCAAAACCTTGACAGGACCGGCCACACGCTCGAAACCCAGAGGTGCCTCAAGGCTGGAATCACCCCGGTGACGGCTTCACAGGACAGCATGGTTCAGTCGCAAATACATGACGGAAATCAAAAAGAAGAAGAAGCGTTTGCAATATGTTACTAACCAAAATGGAGTCCAATATGAATCTGGCCCTTTTGTTCACCAAGTATCAGAGTGATTATCATCCACTGGTCTATTGGCAGAGTCGGCGTGTGCAGGGTGGTGGTGAGGCTGGAGTGGAGCGTCTGGTCTGCAGGGTTCTGTCATCCTTCCTTCACAGGGACCACAGAGGAAACAACAGCATCTGGATCTGAAGCAGAGTAGTGGAAGCCATGCTCTGCTCCGTCATCTGCTGATGACATGAACATGTTTGCATGGAGGGAATTTATCACCTCTTTATCTGCATTGTGGGCTTTGAATGAGTAACGTCATGATGGTTAGTTGAGCTTCATGTGAAAGATACTACTCTATACTACTAATAATACTCATATCTTGTCAGAGCAACATTTGTTTAGGTGGAGACACCGACATCAGGCAGGAGAGAAACAGGTCAGAAGGTGAAGGTGCAGTCAGGAGAGACACAAGGTCATTGAAACTATGCGTAACATGAAGGCAGAACAAGGACGTGAGAGAGTAGAAGGAGTGCGAGGGATCCTGAAGAGAGAGGCAGGGTCCTGAGGATTTCAAATTCGGACCTGAAGATGCTCCCAAGCTTCTCCTTTGTAGGATAAAGTCCAGGAACAGGACTGAAACGAGAACTCCAAAACAAATCCTGAGTCCTCATTCAATGTACATCACAGGTGCTAAAAGAAAACACACACACACACAGAACATTCCCTTCATTTTTGTCTTGGCTCTCTTTTTACTACCAAAATGAGTATTACTTGAGGGTGAAGATTGTTCATCTCCACTGTCATTCTTCAGCTCATCAGTTGTCCTTTCCTCTTTTGGATCTAATGAAAATGGGAAAGCATATCATGTTTCAGTGAAAGCAGATGAAAGATACATGTTCTGTAAAGAGTGATCGGCGGAACCATGACAGTGATGATGGCGAAAATATAAAAACCTTCTGACTTTTAGCAACAGTGAGGTGAGATCTCTCTACTCCACACCTATATGATCCTGAGTCGTTCATCTCCAGGTTATAAATGGTCACATCAAAATGATTCTCTCTGTCAGTTATGTGATACTTGGCTGTGTTTGGACCTTCGCTGGTTATGAGGACATCTTTGTAGTCACATGCTCCTCTGCAGAAATACTTTGTGTTGCCGTCAGCAAGTGAGTGAGAACATGTAATTGTGATATCTTCCCCCTCCTTCCCTGTTAGTGTCAGATCATAAGCATCCACTTCTGAAAACCCTGCAGAAAAGACAAATACATAAAAATCCCCCTTGAAGTTGTGAGCTTGAAACATCATTACAAGGAAAATACATCAGTCAGCTACGAGTGATAACAAAAACACACAACATGTGAAGCAGCAGACTCACCTGCCAGAAAACAGAGCAGAACCATCAGAGAATGGATCTCCATTCTTCTGTCTCATACGCGACTCTCTGTTCATCATTCTCAGTTTCTCAGGATTCTGCTTCCTTTTTTTGCTCAGAAACTTCCTTTATCTTGTTCAAGTGAGACGATATGTGGTATTTCTGACAAATGTGTGTGGGTGTGTGAGTATTAGCCACTCATACGGTATATGTGTGATGATTTTCTGTTTGCAGAGGCCTCGCAAGCCTGCGTTGCAGCTAACCATAAAAGGTAGAACCAATGTTGACATGTACTACTAAACATAGTAATATAAACATAATATAAATAACACACACTTGGACGATGTGCTCGTGACATAGTGGCAAATGTTAATGAAAGGATGGATGGTTCACTGAACTCATGTGAGTAGTAAAAAGTAAAAAAAAGAGAACTTTTTTCAAGCAAATTCACAGAAAACATTTTAGTTTGTGAAACTTTCAGGCGATTTGATTTCTTCTTAACAGTGAAAATTAATCCAGTTTACCTTTCCCAGTTGAATTATGTAAATATATCAAACTTATTGTCAAACAATATTTTTATTGGCATGAATATCAGGGTATTGAATGATCACAGAAGATAAACCAATCCCCCAAACACACATGCACACACACATAGGTTTGTCATACCATCTTGCTGGGGATTTGCAAAAGAGCTCCACAAGGCGGTGTTTTCCCCCAAATTGGACCTCACTAGAATAGATATGCTTCAACATAGGCACACACACGTGGTCATGCAAAACAAAGTTTGATTTGAATCCTGATGCATGATGGGTGGTGGTGAGGCTGGAGTGGAGCGTCTGGTCTGCAGGGTTCTGTCATCCTTCCCTCACAGTGACCTCAGAGGAAACAACAGCGTCTGGATCTGAAGCAGAGTAGTGGAAGCCACGCTCTGCTCTGTCTGTAAAGATTTTAAATTCAAAACATCTCATAGCAGCCTTTAGTAATACCCATATTGAGTGATGCAGGTTATCTTTGTTGCTTGCTGTGTGTCTTTGATGTCTGAGTGTCTTTGCTTGTTGCTGCTGGGACACGTTGACATATACAGACCATCAAAAATAATAAAACAATATCCCAACCATGGCCAGGTCAACAGTTTTTAGGCTCAGATACAAAGGGACAAAGGAGGGATCTTCAAGGTTTCCGCTTTGTTCGTCTGTTACCTTGCTTCAGAAATACAACCTCAGAATTGCCATTGAATTTTTATGTTGAGGTGATGAGGGCTGTCGTGGTCAGCTGCTAAACGTAACTTGAAAAGTAAGTTCAGATCTAACTTAGTTATTTTGAAAGTCAAGTGAACAGTAAAATAACTAGGTTACTTTTTAAGGGAGTAATCAGTCGTCAGCAGTCAAAGTACTCTCTGACTGAACAGGTGTGTTGGTGTTCATACCAGAGGAGGCTCCCAAGCGTCGCCTTCGTAGGACAAAGACCAGTAATGGGAGGAGCACCAGAAGCCAAAAGCAAATCCTGAGGCCTAATCCGATGTACACCGCAGTTTCTATAACACAGTGAAACAAAGCGAAAACCCAACATTATCCCAGCATTTGTCTTGGTTCTCTTTTTAACACCCCAGAAGCATTACTTGATGGTGGAGGATGTTCCTCAATTCCATCTGGCATGTCAGTGACGTTCTGCCCCTCTGCAGTTTCATTCTTCTCGCCAATTTCTTTCTTCTTCTCTTCTGGTTCTGTCTTCTCTCGTGGTTCTTATGAACAATGACAAAGTATATTATACATGGATTATTAGTAAAGTGAAGGATTGCTACATGCTACAGTGGTCAGAATGTACAGTGAAGGATGATCAGTGGAACCAGGACAGTGATGATGCTGAGTTGACTTACTTTTGACAACGGTGAGGTGAACTTCATTATATGTGTCCCGGCCAACTCTGTCTACTCCACACGTGTATGATCCTGAGTCTTTCACCTCCAGGTTATAAATGGTCACATCAAAATCATCCCCTCTGTCAGTTATGTGATACTTGGCTGTGTTTGGACCTTTGCTGGTTATGAGGACATCTTCGTAGTCACATTCTCCTCTGCAGAAATACTTTGTGTTGCTGTAAGCATTTGAGTGAGAACATGTAATTGTGATATCTTCCCCCTCCTTCCCTGTTAGTCTCAGATGATACGCGTCCACGTCTGAAACCCCTGCAGAGAAGACAAATACATATAAAGTCCCTCTTGAAGTCGTGAACATGAAACATCATTACAATGACAAAGGAAATACATCACTCAGCTGCCAAATTAGTGATGAAGAAACACATGTGAACGCAGCAGACTCACCTGCCAGAAAACAGACCAGAACCATCAGAGAATGGATCTCCATTCTTCTGTCTCAGTACTTGACTCTGAGTTCATTATTGTCGGTTTCTCAGGTTCCTGGTTCCCTTTTGCTGAGGAACTTCCTCTATCCAGCTCAAGTGAGTGTGAGTGCCTGTGGCTACTTATATTTGTGTTTCCTGTTCAAGGAAAAAAAAAATGTCAACATTATTTTCCCCAAAGCCTCAATTCAAACACTTAGTTGGCAACTTGGCAAAAAAAACAAAAACAAAAAAAAACGGAATTGTTTTTTTTTTTTACCTTCGGCTTCAAACTTGGAGGCGGTGTCTGACCACATTCATGTACAGATCTAAACAGTGTCATCTGTGTGACCTGTGTCCACTCTCAGCTGCATGGTGACGGCAGGTGAATGAGACTGTCAGGGTCTGTGACTTTCATTCATTCTTCATGCTCCCACCTGCACTGCCGTAACTTGTCCTCACTGGCATCAACAAGAAAGCCTGCCTCCATCTCAGAATCAGAATCAGAATCAGAATCAAATTTATTGCCATGGTCAGTGGGGAGCCCACTAACTAGGAAAGTGTTTTGGAATAACGTGCAGTCAAAAAGTAAATAAAATAAAATAAAATAAATAGAATAACATAACAACAAGGCTGTTCATGAATTCAACAGTCTGACGGCCGAGGGGAAGAAGCTGTTCCTGTGATGGGAGGTTCTGGTCTGGATGGACCGTAGCCTCCTGCCAGAGGGAAGAGGAACAAACAGTCCATGTTCAGGATGAGAAGGGTTGGCTCTGATCCGACCTGCACGTCTCTGGCTCCTGGAGGCATACAGGTCCTGAAGAGGTGGCAGGCTGCAACCGATCACCTTCTCAGCAGAACGTACGATGCGCTGCAGTCTGCTCTTGTCCCTGGAGGTGGCGCTGTTGCACCAGACAGTGATAGAGGAGGTGAGAATGGACTGGATGATGGCCGTGTAGAACTCCACCAGCAACTTCGTCAGCAGTCGTAGTTTTCTTAGCTGCCTCAGAAAGAACATTCTCTGCTGGGCCTTCCTGATGAGGGACCTGATGGTTGGCTCCCATTTGAGGTCCTCAGTGATGGTGGTTCCCAGGAAGCAGAAGGAGTCCACAATAGGAATGGGTAAACCAGCCAACATTAGAGAGGACGGAGGAGCTGTTATTCTCCTGAAGTCCATGATCATCTCCACTGTCTTCTGAGCGTTGAGCTCCAGGTTGTTGTGGCTGCACCAGGACACCAGCCGCTCCACCTCCCTCCTGTAAGCCGACTCATCTCCATCTGAGATGAGCCCGATGATGGTGGTGTCATCCGCAAACTTGATCATCTTCACGGACTCATGGCTGGAGGTGCAGCAGTTAGTGTACAAAGAGAAGAGCCATGGAGAGAGAACACAGCCCTGAGGAGACCCGATGTTGAGGGTCCGAGTGTCAGAGACAGTCGTCCCCAGCCGCACACGCTGACTTCGGCTGGTCAGGAAGTCTGTAATCCATCTGCAGAGGGAGTCAGGCACGTCGAGCTGGCGAAGCTTGTCTTCCTGGGCAGTCCAGATGCTCCAGAACGAAATGAAGGGCCTGGTTCACTGCATCGTCCACAGATCTGTTGGCTCTGTAGGCAAACTGCAATGAGTCCAGGTGAGAAGCAGTGATTTCAGGTGGGATAGAACCAGGCGCTCAAAGGACTTCATGACCACAGACGTCAGTGCCACCGGTCTGTAGTCATTCAGTCCTGTGATCCTGGCCTTCTTGGGAACAGGGATGATAGTGGAGGACTTAAAGCAGGCAGGAACATTGACAGGACACCAAGGAAGCATTGAAGATGTCCATGAACACTTGGAGCCAGCTCAGCAGCACAATGCTTCAGGATGGCAGGGGAAACTCTGTCCGGACCTGCCGCCTTCCGAAGCTTCAGCTTCCTGAACTGAGTGAGCACGTCCTGCTCCATGATGTCAAGAGAAAGAGGAAGAGGGGGGAGTTGAGGGGGTGGCTCATCAAAAGTGACTGTGATCGACTTTGCTGTCTCAGTGACATCGTTCATCTTAGTTGTGTCACTAAGAGACAGCACAGTCCTTTGTTGTGAAGTGGAACATGGGACTGGAGAGACCACAGAGGTGTTGGTGCAATATGGCTGCTCAAAGCAACAATAGAAGTTGTTCAGGTCCTGTGCAAGAGCGAGGTTGTTCAGAGTGTGGGGGGCACGTGGCTCGTAGTTAGTGACCACCTTGAGCCCTCTCCACACTGCAGCCGAGTCATTGGCTGAGAACTGCTGCCTAAGTTTGTCAGCGTATGCGGCCCTAGCTTGTTTCAGCTCCCTCTGAAACTTCAAAAACATTCAACTTCAAATCAGCTTCAGAAGTCAGCAGTGAGACTTCTGTCAGCAAATCACTCCATTGGACTGGATCTTCTCTGCACTGACTGAGTGTAAATAGCATCAACTAGACAACCATCTCATGCAGTGAGATGTTTATTACTCAGCATGACATATTTAAAATAATGGTACACACAGTTACACAGTTCAGTTACATGACATTCATTTGAGAATAAAATAAAAAAAAACAAATTGATGACAAAGTTCGTTTCAAACAGCAGAAGCACACAACTTCGACCACTGCATTGTGATTTATCATTATTTTGTCAGAGTTCAAACAAGAGAAAAGAAGGTATTAAAACCTGCTTATTTGCAGTGCAGAGTGTGAGAAATATCGTGTAAATAATGTACACTGAAAAAAGAATCCGTTTTAGAAGTCTACAGAGAACATTTTAATCTGTCCTGACTTCTTTGCTCGGAAACATCTCACACTCTTGATTCATTTTACCTGGACTCGATGTTTTGTTTTCAAGGTGCAATATGATGAAAGCTGACATTTGATGGTTAAAACAATTATAACATTTTTATAATGGGGTTTATGTTTGTTCATTTTCTTAGCATTGTAGAAGGAGCAACACGAATATATACTGCACTAGTTGTGGATAGTGAACCAGTTTTTTAATACAGGTCTGGTCTTCTTCTTTGGATTGACCTTTGTATGGAAGGTGTCCATTCAAGAACAGTTTTTGCTTGATGGAGAGCCACGCAGACTGTGATTTCCTCATGACTTCTAGGACTGAGTCAGTCCCCTGGATGGACTTCTGATACAGAATTTCGGACAATTCTGCTGCTGTGACTGGATCATTTATTTTGTACTGACTTTCAACAGTCTTTGCGTTTTCAAAGCAACATTTGTGTTTCTTTTCTTATGTACATGGAGCCATTAGTAAGGAATTTCTGTATTGTACTATTATTGAGGAAAAGCGGTACTTTAATTTGTGTAGAATGGTTATTGTTTTTACTCTTGGCTCCAATGAACCTAGAGCAAAGTGTACATGCACAGAAGGCGGACCGTGGTCCACACACACACCTCAATTTGGATGACTTTCAAATCAAGAGCACTCAATCTGCTGGTTCAACATGCACATGGTTTTGCAAACAAGTTTTGAGGATTTGAATTATGAACTTCGTGATGATCAATTAGCTTCTCTGAGGGCTGTTCAGAATATTGAGGAGCATCTTTGACAAAAACAACCGTCTAGAACATACATTCCATCAACACTTTTCAGTGCACCTTCGCATTAAGTATTTGACATTAATAACATTTTCTATAGATCTATCAGTACACACGTGACAACATGTCAGGAAGCAGGGTCAGAAAGTGAATGCACTGTCAGGAGAGAGCAAAGGCCTTCCAAGCAATGTGTAAAGTGAAAGATGCAAGAAGTATGTGGGGAAAAAAAGGGTAGAAGGAGGTGTTAAAGGAGTGCGAGGGATCCTGGAGAAAGGGTACATGAGGATTTCAAATTCTTTGTTCTGCTTTCCATAGATGCCATGTTGGCCTCATACAGGCGTGTTGGTGTTCATACCAGAGGATGCTGCCAAGCGTCACCTTCGTAGGACAACGACCAGGAAGAGAACCACAATCAGAACCCAAAGGCAAAGCCTGAGTCCTAATCCAATGTACGGCACAGTTTCTAAAAAAAAAGACACAGAACATTACCTCACCTTTTGTCTTTTAGTCTCATTCACTGCGCAAGTGAGAATGACTTATTATTTACTTATTAATTTCATCTGTCATGTAGTCACTTATCACGGAGCCCCAGGTCTTCCACTGTGCCCAGGTACATGCCAGGGTCAGCGGACAGCAGCCTGTGTCAGGCAAACTCTTTAAAGGGGGCCGTACTTAACTCGCAAATTCGGCAGCTAGCCCATAGTACTTTTTTCCACCGCTTCCCTTTGGTTATTCTATAGCAAAGAGATGGCCTCGGACCTTCTGCTCCAACGTTGAAGAAGCCAGTGGTTCCGCGAAATGCTGTTGGAGAATTGTGATCTGGTGTTCAGTGCGTGGGGTGAACTGTTCTTTGGTCTCCACCTCTTCACAGGCAGGAGTGAGAAGCAGAGTAAGGGAAGTCTGCTGGACAGATCAGTCTCAGGGACCTTGCTTGAGTTTCACCTCTAGGAGGCGCACTTCTCTCACCAGTGGTGGCTAATTGAGAGTACATTTGCCCCCTTGCTTCGCTCATTGGGTTATCCATTAACAAAGCCTCTAGAGGGCAGCGCACACTGAAGGAACATGGAAGGTTACCTATTGTAACTCTCGTTCTCTGAAGTGTGCAAAGGCCTGTACTCTTCCTCACTCAGCTGCAGCGCTCTCCTTCTTCACGGGAGGCTTTGCTGCCTCCTCCAGGGTGGTGAATATGTTTTTCTTCTCATCCACTCACGAAGCCTTTCCAGAGAGGACGTTACCTCAACGGAAGCATTTGGCCAGTTAACAAAGCACTGAAGATCACGAATGATTTTGAGGAAAATGGCGGAAAAAATGATGAGTGTCATCGACTGCCACACGTTCTCACTGATCAGGGTGGAAGGAAGATGCCAAAAGTTGTCAGAGGAAAACGGGCACTTGTGGATCTCAAAGCTAAACCAGGATCTCTGAAGCAAAAATGTGAATTTGATGTCAATAAAATATGTTCAGAAATGTATATACAAATGACAGTGTTGTGGAAGAGAACACATGGCACTGTTATTAGAACACAGATTTATTAAAGGAAAACTAAAGTCAACAGAAGACTTCACTTAAACTACCCGGTACTCTAAATTATAATACATCACCAACTCCAAATCAGGTATCCATTATAGCTAAAGAATTTGTCACATTTTTAAAGAAGGAACACGGTTTTTATCCAGCAATAACATGAAGTGCCTGATGCGCAGAACATCAGAGCAGTTTGGTTTCATCATTGATCCAGGTGGCGCACTTGCATACAGTGCAACTAAAACACAACATTTCCACATATTGTGTCCTTCTTTGGTGGACCAAGTAGTGTTTGCACTCATCCAGCCCTGTTCTTATCCCCAAATTCCTCCAAAATGGTTGTGCATCTGGGTTACTTTCTGAACGTGTTCCTCAGTCCAACTCCGAAATGAACTCACCTTTGAGAATATTCCGATTGTCCGATGCTTCAGTAACCTCAGATGAAGAGTTGCTCATCTTCTTTCTTTGGTGAGATTCAGCTGTTGACCCAAAAATATGGTATCAGTTCCCGACAACAGATGTTTTTATTAAAAATTGGCACTTCAGCCACTCACAATGAGAAAGCTTTATTTGGAAAACTCCGTGGCGCCATGTTGTATTTGAGCAGCACCAGTAAGTATCGATGTCCTTCTCGGTCAGATTTCTGATGACCACACGGAAGTAGTTTGACCTTTTGAACTCACGGTGCGGAACTATTTTCTGGACATCACAAGTGCGGGGATCCGCTCCCTTGCACAGACACTTGTCATCATCCCTGTGACTGTTGTGATAGTGACAAGTGATCTCAGCGCTTCTGCCAAGAACACCAGGGACCACAGTCGGCTCAACGTCATCCAACTCTTGGAGAGAAAAAAGACGGTGGTTAACAGATGGTTAACCCATTTAGCTGAATGTGGCTGCACATCAAGAAAATCAAATGAAACAATCCACACTTACTCTTCACTGCCAAGGTGACTTCAGTCAAACAGCCATGTGTTTCACCGTAGTTAACACGGCACAGATACTTTCCACTGTCATCCACGGTCAGTTCTGACATGGTCACCCTGTAGTGCTCTTGTTGTTTGTGATTCTCCAGGAGAAACCTGTCTTTTCTTGTGGTATTTAATATGGGGGCGGAAATGATGTTGGAGCACTTGTCTCCATTGACTCTGCAGAATTCCTTCACACCATTTTTCATCTTAGGTGGATAAGCGCATTTGATGCAGACAGACAATCCAACAAAGCCAGTCACATGAACAGATCCACTGCTACCTGATGAAGAGAAACCAAACAAGGTATTACCTGGAATATGGACGCTAGATATGGCCAATAGTTAGTTCTAATAGTTAGACATTTTCACTCACAGGTTTTCGGTTGATTCCCAGTGGCAGGCAAAACCCTCACGCAGGCCGCTGTGATGAAGTACACGTGAGTCACACCTGCTGTACATTCAATTAGGAAACAGTTTTACCTGTGATAAAGCCGAAGATGATCTTCAGTGACTGTCTCATCTTTTTCTCTTCTGATGCTTCCTGAAACTGAACTGGCTGTGTGGGCAGCTTCTTCTTTCTCACCAAGTATTTGCATTAGGAAGGTGTGATTGTAAGAGAGGTCAAATTTGCAGAGGGGCCCAGCTAATGCAGAGAACAGAGGTTATTTCATCATAAAACATTCAGAATGTGGTGTGTCAAACATGCCATCGGATTAACACACATGTATTGTGATTTTATTCTTCATAGAATGGCACTTACCATGATAATTATTTTAGGTGAAAAGTGTGAAGATGTGACATATGTGTGAGTGGTTAACTGACGCACTATTGTCATTTCCTGTTCATGAAGAACGCAAGATTCAACAACTTTATCCAATTGAAACTCTTATTTGGCGACTTAAACATTGTCCATTTGGGAGGAAGAAAACATGAAAAGTTGAACAAGTTTTATTCTCATATCACTAGAAACTTCTTCTCCTGCTTATGCTACTGTACTGTTTCCTGCCTAAAAAGATAGTATAAATGGAACCCTTGTCTTTCAGTGGTTTCAAGTGTCCCAAGTTATCACTTTGTCTTTAGAGAATTTAATTCCCTAAAACACTACAATACTTGTATTGATATTTTAAATGTGCTCTCTCGATACGTGATGTATAAATGTGTGGATATCAGCTCCTTGCAATCAACAATGAGACTGCATGAAGCATTGAAGCCGAGGTTGCACCGTCACCATCCATGCAAGAGTTAAGTCCTCGTGTGGCAAGTGTGAAAAGGGTGGGTGCTACAAGCTTAGAAAAAGCTAGTGTCACTTCACACCTCCAGCCACACAGCAAATAATAATGCTGTCAATGTCAGTCTCGAAGCTGGCTTATGATGAAACTTATAAGTGGAATTTGTCTCCAACATCATTATTTGTTTATGTTTAAATATAATAGTGAACTAAGTGCAGAGATGAGAAATTCAGTGTTTCACGTCTCTGGTAGAAGCCGCTGTTGGCTGACAGCTGCTCTGCCAGCTTTATTTAGCAGTTAAATTGAGCCGTCTGTCTGCTGTATCTCATGTCTCTGAACAGTTGACTTTAACTATGGACCAGTCTGGACACATTTCCCAGATGCTACTGAAGAAATATTAGAAATAATGTGAGTAAATGATCATTTAGTGATATTCTATTCTCCAAATCATTACACAAACTGTCAGTCCTTTGTCTTGTGTGATGAAAAACCTTTTTTCTCCTAAAATGGCTGTTTTTCATTGCCTTATTGAATATTTCGCTAATACTTTGACCACTTTAGAATTCGTTGATGGTCCCTAACTGATGCCTGGGTGTAGCATTAGCGCTGCCTGTGAGAGTGTGTCCATGATCAGTGAACCCTAATGGGGACGCAGAAGAGGACGCCGCCGCCAATACCAGAGCGGAGCTCCGTCCAATATCCAACTATTTTCACCACGGTGTTTCGCCAAGGCGCCAGCGCAGCGTCACAGAACCTATGAGGACCACTCCATCTAATAAAATAAACACAGATCCAGAGACTCAGAGTCGACCAATGTCAGTATCAAAGGTTTCCTTTATTAAAATAAGTTCAAAACTACGATCGTCAACGAAAGTCCACCACACTCTCCACAGCTGTCACGCGACGAGCTGGAGAGCACGGCGCGCTGTCGCAATCTTGTTTGTGTTTGGCGGTATATAGTGCACAGTAAGTTATTGTCCATCCCTACTGTCAATCACCTCTCCCAGGTCTGTTTTTATTTTCAGTAATACAATGTGCATTCTCCCTTCATCCTTGGGTGTTGACCACACGTTCATCTGACGTTTAGTTGGTTACATGCTGGCCCAGAAAATCGAATTGTTACATTAGTCCGGCTGAGTTGGGACTTTTAAAATGCACATAAACAGCTTGGTCTGATTACTGGAGAGAAATTTGAATTTCTTTGTGAGTATAAAACTATAAGGTGTGAGTGTGTCAAGCCGTCCTGCTGAGCATCAAACACACACAAAGCACCCCCGGCTGGCCAAAAATCTCTTCAGTGAAGTGACGTGGTTTCGGTTTTCCATGTCAGGTCCAGCGGTCACCAGGAAGCGCAGCAGGAACACCATTCTCAGACATCCTCACTTCACACGCTGAACTCTAGATCGAACACCAAAGTGTGAACGGCATCAATGGCAGCCACTTCATGCAGTGGAACATTTATTACGTTGCGTGTGGGAGGGGCTGCCGGGAGATTGACGTCTCTCTGGGGAAGAAAAGGTGTAGAAGTGTCCGGTACGTGTCAAGTTCGAACTGCAAAGAAATAAACCATAAGAACGCTCTACCAAAGACTCGACTCATCCATGTCCCAGCTCCAGCCGACGAAAAGGACATTAAACCCTGGAGTGCGCGCTCCAGCCTTGGAGGTGACGGAACACCTCCCCTGTGACGCCCGACCACGGTCCGGTGAGGAGGCAGGAAAGGTTTAACACTGGCGACCACGAAGGGACTGGAGGCTCGGGACACTGTGGTGAGCACGTTTAAAGTGACATACGCTGAAAGAAAGTTTTAAAAAGTCGAACCGTGTCGGTGAGGAACGGAGGTGCTAATTGCTAAGCTACACCACGAGTTTGGATGTTCGGAGGAGTTAGCAGCAACAAGTTCGCCATGAGTGAAGGACGTGACGGACGCTTAGTGGACAACGAAAAATACTGTTTGTGGAATGAAAGTGACAACCCGTTCAAACAATTTGCCAAGAATGAACAGAGGAAAGGGGGTTACGTGTTTCATCCTTTGAGTGAGGCTCGCCGGCCCAAGTGGAAAAATACGAATCCGTTTATTGGTGACGTGGACAGTTATGACCCGGACTATTCACAGTTTTCCACGCCAAATGTGAACCCATTCTCTGGTGGTCGCACTGGAAATTATGTTCAGAGTACTCCCATGGAATTTGGTCTTCCATACACCCACCAAAGTCCTTCTGGTCACCCACAGAGTACAGAGGTGTGTGATCAGTTGACTGATCCAATGAATCACTTGAGAGTTGGAGGCCGAACCGCTGTCATGCAAAGTGGACGTGGTGTGTCAGGTCAGCGTCACCTGCGCCAGGAGTCGCCTTCTGATAGTGAAGACGATACCGGCACAGAAGAGAGAGTCCCCACGCTTCGGCCCGGCCAGTATGATGGCACTACACCATGGAGAGAATTCTTATACAAGTTTGAGAGCTGCGCCCACGCCAACAACTGGTCTGAGAAGACAATGACCGTGCAGTTAAAGTTTTGTTTAGTTGGGCCTGCTGGTGCCATCGTCCATCGTAATCCACGCTCTGCTAGGTGGGATTATGGCCGCCTGGTGGAGGAGATGGAAACTGCCTACGGACCGTCATCAGAGCATGCTGCGGCGGTGGCAATCGAACTCCGTCAGAGGGTGCGGAAGACTGGTGAGTCGCTTCACTTGTTGAGGGACGACATATATGGGAAAGTCTCGGTGGCCTACAGTGACAGAAGTGAAGTAGAGCAGGACACTATCGGTGTGGAGGTCTTTACATCTGCTGTGGGAGATGCAGAGATTGTCCAGAAATTATTAGAACAGCGCCCACGTACTCTGGCTCAAGCATATGATATTGCAAGGCGCCATGAGACCACCAAGCGCGCTGCATTGTATGTGGCCAGTTTTGCTCATTCTGGGTCCCGTAGTTTCAGTGAACGACGGCAAAGAGCAGCTGTTGTCAAGGAAGGAGTAGAAGTCGAAGGTACAGAACATGTTTCAATGCCGACCCTGCCCAGCAGAGCATCTGTGCCCCCTAGCCCTCCAGCCATTCCACGTTGCCCCCCACGTAAGATGTCTGCCCGCCATGACATGAAGTGGGAGGACATTCGCTGCCACAACTGCTCAGGGTTGGGACATATGAGGCGTGAGTGTCCATCACCAAGACAGCCAACCAGAGCTCCGGCATACAAACAGAGTCCAACGCAGCCTAAACCTGCCACCCTCCATCACAACCCGAGTCAAGAAATGAGTGTCAGCATGCTGGTCGGTGACCTGGAGGTGTACGCTGTCTTGGACACTGGGGCGGCTAGAAGTGTTTTCCCTCTTCGACTGTACAACGCTCTCCAGCCAGATGTTCGCCCACCACTGCAGCCACCGACGGTCACAACCCTAGTAGGTGTGGGACCTGGTACTGTTCCTGTGCACGGAGAAGCCGACCTCACAGTGCAGTTCCACAACAGACAAGTCAGTGTGCCCTTTCTGATCGCAGACATCGTGGGTGATGATGCCCTTCTTGGCCAGCCATTCCTGATTCAAGCACAAGCACGTTTGGATTATGGGAAACAGCACATTATCTTGTTTGGAGAAGAAGTGCCGTTTTACCGTCCCGACACAAAGAAAAAGACTAGTGCTGTGAAAGTGTGCCGAACTGTTGTCTTGCTGCCCGGTCATGAGTATTTGGTGAGGGGAATGACCCATGCGGGAAGCTGTATTGAAGGCCAAGTGGTTCTGAGTCCCACCAAAGGATTTGTGGAGAAATACAGATTGCTTGTTGCCAGAGTGTTGGTGGAACCAGCCAAGCTTCAACCTGTGCCACTACGCATTTTCAATCCGGGCAACAGGGCTGTGACTATCAAGAAGGGGGCCATTGCTGGATTCCTCCAGCCTGCTACACCGCTGCAGTCCACAAGCAACATAATGGTCTCCAGTGCAACTGATCAGTCATCTACACTGCCACCACATCTGCGAGAACTCTATACAAAAAGCTCAGCAGAGTTAAGTAACCGAGAGCGAGTTCAACTGGCGCAACTGTTATGCACCTACAGCAGTGTATTTTCCACTGGCCCGGATGATATTGGTCGCACAAATCTGGTCCAACACGACATCATCACTCGTCCAGGTGCCCCAGTCAAGCAACCACCACGAAGAATGGCATGGGAGAAACAGCGTGATGCTGATGAGCAGATACAGCAGAACCTGGAGCTTGGACTCGCTAAGCGTAGCCACAGCAGCTGGGCATCGCCTATTGTGATGGTACGAAAAAAAGATGGAACTTATCGGCTCTGCATTGACTACAGATCTCTGAATGACTGCACCATCAAAGATGCATATCCCCTGCCCCGAATACAAGACACACTGGACACTCTTTCGACGGCAAAGTGGTTCAGCACACTAGACTTGGCTTCCGGCTACTGGCAGGTGGAACTTACACCTCGAGCTCGTAAAGCTTCAGCCTTCTGTACCAGAAACGGCCTATTTGAATGGAATGTCATGCCATTTGGACTGTGTAACGCTCCGGCAACCTTCCAGCGATTAATGGACCGTGTTCTGGCTGGTCTGCAGTGGGAGACCTGCTTGGTCTATCTGGATGATATAATAGTGCTGGGGAAGGATGTGCCTGAGATGTTACAACGGCTAAGCCAAGTGTTCAACCGACTACACCGAGCTCAACTAAAGCTGAAGCCGGCTAAATGTTGCCTCTTCCGCCGGCAAGTGAACTACCTTGGTCACATAGTGTCAGAGAAGGGCGTGTCCACCGACCCTCAAAAAGTCCAGAAGGTTCAAGACTGGCCACCACCAACTTCACTGCAAGAGGTTCGTCAGTTTGTCGGCCTGGCGTCCTATTACCGCCGCTTTGTCAAAGACTTTGCATCAATAGCTGAGCCCCTCCATAATCTAACCAAGAAAAATGCCAGGTTCGAGTGGACGGACAAGTGTCAGGTGGCTTTCAATGAACTGAAGCAACTGCTGTCAACCGCACCCATCTTGGGGTACCCCCTCGACCAAGGTGAGATGATCTTGGACACAGATGCCAGTGACACCGGCATTGGTGCAGTATTGTCCCAGGTTCAGGAGGGAAGTGAACGTGTGTTAGCCTACGGAAGCCGCAAGCTGTCCAAGACGGAACAAAACTACTGTACGACCCGTCGAGAGTTGTTGGCTGTGGTCGAATTTACATCTCATTTTCGACAGTATTTATTAGGCCGCCAGTTCACCGTGAGAACAGACCACAGCAGTCTCCGGTGGCTGACCAAGATGAAAGAGCCCGAAGGACAGCTAGCCAGGTGGCTGGAGAGACTTGGCGAGTACAACTTCAACATCATCCATCGCCCGGGGTTGCTCCACACCAACGCGGACAGCCTGTCCCGGAGACCTTGTCGCCAGTCTTGTCCGTGTAAGTTGCCGCCTCCTTCAGTTCCATCAAAATGTGTCACCCATCAGGCTATCCAGTGTGAGATGGGGTCAGACATGCCCGTCAGTGGACCGGAATCGCTCCAGGTGAATATAGTGGGGGTGATCAACGCTGACGACTCGGTCCATTCGTTTCAAGGCTGGTCCATGACGGACCTCCAACGAGCCCAGGAGGCAGACATTGACATCTCACCCGTCAAGATATGGCTCGAGTCCGGCAGTGAGCGCCCCCCTTGGGTCACCGTGTCACCCTACAGCCCCGCGACTAAGGCCTACTGGAGTCAATGGGCAAGACTTTTCATCCGGGATGGAGTCCTGATGAGGAAATACTACTGCCTGGACGACACGCAGTTTTACCCCCAAGTGTTGCTGCCCAAATCCTTCCGAGCAGATATCCTAAAACAGATGCATGAAGGACTCATTGGAGGACATTTTGGCGTTGAACGAACTGTCACCCGAATACAGACTCGGTACTACTGGTACAAAATGAGAGAAGATGTCTCCTTGTGGTGTAGTACCTGCACTAGCTGCGCATCCAAAGCGAGACCCCGCAAGACACCACAAGCCCCCATGGGAACGGTAAGGGTTGGTGCCCCCATGGAGCGCGTCGCTCTAGACATTATGGGACCACTAAATGAGACTGAGCGGGGAAATCGGTATATACTTGTCATACAAGACTATTTTACTAAGTGGGTTGAAGCATTCCCCCTCCATGATGACAAAGCTGTGACTGTGGCAGAAGTTTTGGCCTCTCAGTGGGTGTCTCGTTATGGTGCTCCACATACCCTGCACAGTGACCAGGGCCGCAATTTTGAATCTGAGGTGTTTCAGAAGATGTGCTTAACGTTCGGCATCGAGAAAACTCACACCACGCCCTTCCGTCCACAGTCTGATGGCCAAGTGGAAAGATTCAACGCCACTCTACAGAAGATCCTGGCCACTACAGCTGAGCGCTGTCACTGGGACTGGGACGTGATGATCCCCTTTGCTGTCATGGCCTACCGAGCAACCAAGCACAGTGCAACTGGTATAACTCCAAACATGATGATGTTCGGCAGGGAATTGACTGAACCAGTTGATCTGGTTGCTGGATTACCCCCAGACACTGACGCCACACCTTCGCCCCCTGAGTACGTCCAGAGTCTCCGAGAACGGTTGGAGCTGGCACACCAGATCGTCAGAGTCGCCCTTGGTGAAGCAGTGCAACGAGCAAAAAGACAATATGACAAGTCTTGCTGTCGGACCCACTATCAGATTGGTGATGCTGTTTGGTATCTCATCAAAGGCACCCGAAATGTCAAGAACAGAGTTCGGAAGTTCCTGCCGTCGTATGAAGGGCCATATTTCATCCTGGGACAGCTGGACGACCTGGTGTACAGGATCCAGAAGAACCCCAGGACCAAAGTCAAGGTGGTCCATCATGATCAGCTGAAGCCGTACCGTTGCCGGGACGCTCTGGACAACACCTGGGCCCTGGAGCTGGCATCTTCATGGACACCGATGGAGGTGTCGCCACCACCTGTGCAGAGTGATCAAGCGGACCTGGACCTGGGCTTGTCTCAGCTGTTTTCCAACAGTGCAGCTGGGACAGCTTTCAGTTCCACTTCCTCAGATCCTGACATTGATACTGTTGTGTTTGACTCTCCTCAGTCCGGTCTTCCAGACAGCAGTGGTGCTGCAGTTCAACATCATCCGGACCCGAGCGCTGAAAGACCTCGTCGCCAGCGACGACCACCAATCATGTATGGGGAATGGGTCCATTAAGCGAGGTTAACTGTTCGAGATGAATAGTTAAGTTTAGAATTTATAATGTTCTCATGTTCAAATATGTTCTGAAAAAAAAAAAAAAAAAAAAAAAAAAGAGTATTGGTCTAGTCTGCATGTTGAGGGCTCGTACATATGTCTAGTGACAATAGTGAAAGTGTGTAAAGCGGTTGGCCTGATATTCACGCACAATTGAGTTAAAAGTCACCTGCTGACTGTTATGGACAGGATGGTGCCATTCTATTTTTTACACACTATTTCTCCACAGGTGCTAATTTTAAAGGTGAGGCTAAAATACTTTATTTTTTATATACTGCAAGTAATAAGGGTTGCCCACCTGTTTTATTTTGTATGGAGTTGCTGGAGTGCATTGTTAAGAATGCTATCCAGAGTGGGGGTAGTGTTGTAGGAGTGAGTGTGGAGTGTCTGCCGCTGTTCGTGTATGTGTGGTGTGGCCGCTGCGTGTGGGAGGGGCTGCCGGGAGATTGACGTCTCTCTGGGGAAGAAAAGGTGTAGAAGTGTCCGGTACGTGTCAAGTTCGAACTGCAAAGAAATAAACCATAAGAACGCTCTACCAAAGACTCGACTCATCCATGTCCCAGCTCCAGCCGACGAAAAGGACATTAAACCCTGGAGTGCGCGCTCCAGCCTTGGAGGTGACGGAACACCTCCCCTGTGACGCCCGACCACGGTCCGGTGAGGAGGCAGGAAAGGTTTAACAACATGAACATGTTTGCATGGAGGGAATTTATCACCTCTTCATCTGCATTGTGGGCTTTGAATGAGTAACGTCATGATGGTTAGTTGAGCTTCATGTGAAAGATACTACTCTATACTACTAATAATACTCATATCTTGTCAGAGCAACATTTGTTTAGGTGGAGACACCGACATCAGTCAGGAGAGAAGCAGGTCAGAAGGTGAAGGTGCAGTCAGGAGAGACACAAGGTCATTGAAACTATGCGTAACATGAAGGCAGAACAAGGACGTGAGAGAGTAGAAGGAGTGCGAGGGATCCTGAAGAGAGAGGCAGGGTCCTGAGGATTTCAAATTCTGAAACATGTGCCACTGCTTTCCATAGATGCCATATTGGCCTCACACAGGTGAGCAGGCGTTCATACCAGAGGAGGCTCCAGAGCGGCGCCTTCGTAGGACAAAGACCAGCACCGGGACGGAAACCAGAAGGCCAAAGCAAATCCTGACACCAAATCCGATGTACATCACAGATTCTAAAAAAACAAAAACAAAGAACATAACCTCATGTCTTGTCCTCTTCTTAATGCTTTTAAATGAATTACTGGAGGATGGTGGTGTTTCTCCAGTATCATCTGGCGAGTCAGTGAGGTTCCTCTCCTCCTCAGCTTTGTTCTTCACCTCAACAGTTTCACTGTCCGCATCTGGTGTTTCATTCTTCATGTTTGCACTGCTAGTCTTCTCCTCCTTGGCTTCTTTATTGTCCTCGACTGGCTCTAATAGGAAGGGAAAAGTAAATATTATATGGACTGACGTTATAGTGAATTGTTGAAGAATTGTTGAAAAGTTAGTTGTCCAGTGTGATGAGCAGAAGCAAGACAGTGATGATACTGAAAACATAAAAACCTTCTGAGTTGACTTACTTTTCACAACGGTGAGGTCAAACCTAGCGTATGTGTCATGGCCAACTCTGTCTATTCCACACCAGTATGTTCCTGAGTCTTTCTCCTCCAGGTTATAAATGGTCACATCGAAATCATTCCCTCTGTCAGTTATGTGATACTTGGCTGTGTTTGGACCTTCACTGGTTATGAGGACATCTTTGTAGTCACATGCTCCTCTGCAGAAATACTTTGTGTTGCTGTAAGCATTTGAGTGAGAACATGTAATTGTGATATTATCCCCCTCCTTCCCTGTTAGTCTCAGATCATACGCGTCCACGTCTGAAACCCCTGCAGAGAACACAAGTACATATAAAGTCCCTCTCGAAGTTGTGAGCATGAAACATCATTACAATGACAAAGGAAATACATCACTCAGCTACCAAATGAGTGATGAAGAAACACGTGTGAACGCAGCAGACTCACCTGCCATAAAACAGACCAGAACCATCAGAGAATTGATCTCCATTCTTCTGACTGAATACTTTTCATCATTGTCCGTTTCTTCTGGGTGAGGAACTTCCTCTGTCAAGACCAAGAGTTTGTGTATTTGCCACTCCCATGTTAATTTCTATTTCCTGTTCAGCCCACAATTCAAACACTTATTTGACCACACAATTATCACAAGGAAACGTGGAGGCGTCTTGTTTTCACCTCTCCATAAACCTCCATATAAGAATGCTTCAGCTGCAGATTTTGAGACCGTGTTTGGCTGCATATATATAAACAGATGTTGTGATCTGGAAACATTTATGATACGTGTTCTGAGCTAGTGAGTAGCCACAAGGGGGCGCCAGAGGGTCCTATAACTGGACCTCTCCTACTCCTTATCACTACTGCAACTCCAACTGCTCCTTCATGCTGACAAAACTCAACAAAACTGATGTTGCTTTCAAACTCGAGGAAGGACCTGCATAGTTGAGGGAAATGGAATTGAGGTGGTTTGGTGATGCTTTCACTTTCAAAGACCCCATTGAGAAGCTTGTGAAGAAACTCAAACTGAAACGTTTTTTCTTTTTTCTTATGGAGGACCATATACAAATAAATACAATTCAAATGTTCAATGTATCATTCCACAGTTCAAATGCAATTCTATTTACCTATATAGTTATTTCACTGAGCTGGGGACCAAAAGCAACAAAATGAAATAAATAAATGTGTCTCTACACAAATGAAATAGGCATTAAATATTTCATATACTATAAATAACTCAAATAAATTTTATTTCATGTAAAAACATAGAATATTAATTTTACTAATACATCAATTTGAACCGGGTTGCAGTGTTTCATGAATTAAATAAATCTGTCAACGTTCGTGGGCGGTACCTGACACCTCATTGGTTACTCTGCCGATCAAGGCGGGACAAATCGAGCGCAGACAAATGGAATCGTCAGCTCAGACGACTGACGTTCATGATGGCAGTGACGGTGATGTTTGGAGTGACAGGGACTGAGTGTAGTTGGATGCATGTGATACGAGTGAGACATACCAATTGCCACTCCAGAATTTCCAGATAAATTAATGATACATTGATTTGTTGCATTTTGTCCTCCATATTTTTATTCCAAAACCAACAAAATTGCTTTCTGTAGAGGTTGAAAAGCCATTTGACAGAGAGATTTTCAATCTCAAATTGACTTTATCGGTTAAATGAAATATAGTATCAATGGAACTTTCAAATTAGAACATGCAGTACATCCAGTGCTTAAATAAATTGAAAATGAATTATGAATTTGAACCTGAATTTAATGAGCGTTGAAATATATTTTATCACAATAAAAGTTTTGAAATGTTACTTGCTACATCGATATTTGATGAATAAACAGGTGGATTTTGTTGTGTGTGTGAGTATTTCTCTCTTCAGTTCATCGAGAACAAGGCCTGGCTAGCGTTGAAGCCCTGGTTGCAGCATCTGAGCTGACCACAGATCTGACACACGAATCACAACAACTCAAGTTAAGACAAAAGCGTGTAACAATTTATATACTTCAATGCATCGCTGCTTACTTTTGTACTACAGGTGATCGGTGTTGCTGATGGAAGCATGAAAACTGTCCAGTGAACATGAACCTGAGCCAGTCCTTTTATCGTGTCTCATGCAGATGAGGGTGACCTCCTCCAAACATCTCTTTGGCTTCAGGAACTTGCAGCAGCTGATACATTCATAGAAACCTGTGCAGCAGTTTGTGTTCAAAGCTCATACAGAAGCTCTCTACAGGACGGTACAGTGAATCGTCGAGGAATATTAAAATCAAGGACAAAAACACTGAGTAAATAGCATGTCTCATCTGAGACAGATCTCTGAGGAAAGGATCAGAAACCACTTTTCCACATGTCACTAAACAGCATGGAGTCAGATGTGAATGCAGCGCTACAGTGAGCAACAGAGAAGGGAAGTCAGACTGGATCAGCATGAGCTCCTCTGATGGCAGAATAGGTGACCTCCTCAGATGGAGGCCCTTCCATGCTCCTGGGTTGGCTGGAGGGCATGTTGCAGTAGAGCGCGGCGTCTGCAGGAACCTGGAAGGCTCTGTCCGCAGTGACCAGAGAGTAAATGACCGTTTCTTGTTCTGGAGAGTTGGTGGAGCGATGGTCTGGTTTTTCAGCTGTTGAAAGGAAGATCACGGTTGTGATGGTCAATATCTGGTTGGTGGACTCTTATTAACACTCTGTTGGTGACCTAAACTACCTTACTTGACAAAAGACAAAGGAGCTACCTCAGGGCAGCTTCATGGAGAATTGTCTTCATTTCCAATGGGCATTGAACTACTTTCCTTACCCTTGAGAGCGCCCCCTGTTGAAGCTTGAAACTGAAGTACATCTTTTCTTATTTATCAAAAGAGGAAGTCGGTTGGTTGAGTCTGATATTACTTCTATAAGGTCATAAGGTCAAAGTTGAGTCAGGAGTGTGAGGGATACTGGAGAGAAGGGCTCTGGGTGGATTGGTCAGTGTGAGGGTTTCATCTTCCATGACCTAAAGATTGCATCACTGCTTCCCATAGATGCCTTGTTGGCCTCATACAGGTGTGTGTGCGTGTTCATACCAGAGGATGCTCCCAAATATCTCCTTCGTTGGAGGCAGAACAAGAGAAGGACCAAAACCAGAACCCCAAGGCAAATCCCCAGTCCTGCTCCAATGTACACCACAGTTTCTAAAAAACACAGAAGAGAACTTCAACTCTTGTCTGATCGTCTCTCTTCCTATCTTCCCAAATGGGTATTACCTGAGGATGTAGATAGTTCTCCAGTATCCTCTGGCGCGTCAGTGACGTTCCTCTCCTCCTCAGTTTTATTCTTCACCTCAGGAGTTTCACTGTTCTCATTTACAGTCTCATTCCTCTTCGCTGCAGTTTCATTCGTCATGTTAGCACTGCTATTCTCCTCCTCCTCGGGTTCTGTCTTCTCCTC
Source organism: Synchiropus splendidus (assembly GCF_027744825.2). Taxonomy (NCBI): domain Eukaryota; kingdom Metazoa; phylum Chordata; class Actinopteri; order Syngnathiformes; family Callionymidae; genus Synchiropus; species Synchiropus splendidus. The sequence continues at coordinate 31,591,701 of NC_071335.1, read as the reverse complement.
TCTTGGCTCTGATGAAAAAGGGAAAGGATATAACACATGGATTAATGTTACAGTTAAATGTAGAAGACTCAAACAGCAGTTGTCTGAATGAGATGCAGATCACATGAAAACCTTCTGAGTTGACTTACTTTCAACAACGGTGAGGTGAACTTCATTATATGTGTCCTTAAGAACTCTGTCTATTCCACACCAGTATGTTCCTGAGTCGTTCACCTCCAGGTTATAAATGGTCACATCAAAATCATTCCCTCTGTCGGTTATGTGATACTTGGCTGTGTTTGGACCTTCACTGGTCATTAGAGAACCTTTGAGGGAACAATCTGTTGTGCAAAAAAACTTTGTGTTGCCGTAAGCAAGTGAGTGAGAACATGTAATTGTGATATCTTCCCCCTCCTTCCCTGTTAGTCTCAGATCATACGCGTCCACGTCTGAAACCCCTGTAGAGAAGACAAATACATATAAAGTCCCTCTTGAAGTCATGAACATTAAAACTGTCAATGGAAATACATCACTCAGCGACCAAATGAGTGATGAAGAAAACACATGTGAACGCAGCAGACTCACCTGCCAGACAACAAAGCAGAACCATCAGAGGCATCTCCATTCTTCTGGCTCAGTGTTTGACTCTCCTTTCATCATTTGAGTTTTTCACGTTCCTGGTTCCTCTTTTGTGAAGAACTTCCTGTGTTATACGTCTCCCTTAATAAAACCTAGTTCCAGGTTTGCGGTGTTTCTGACACTAACAAAAAGCAGCGCTGACATGTAACAGCCCTTTTTAACTGTGTTTACATTATTTTCATTACCATTATTCTGTGATCGAAAGAACTGTTCTGCATCACTGCCCCTATCCTCCCCCCTGTCTGTTATTTATTATCATCAGTTCAATATAACTTTCTTCACTTCCTTCTTTCAAGGTAGGTTTGAAACAACCTTGTCACAGTGATCCAGCCACTTTTTAAAATCTATCACAGAACTTTCACATAACTATTTTATGATTGCAACTGAAAATACATTGTTTCATGAAATGTTATCTACATGTATGTCTATATGTTTAGAAAAAAAGAAAATATTAGGAAAAAACTGCAGTGTTTGCTGCCACATTGATCCAACAACTTTTGCAAAGAGGGTCCAGAGCGGGTTGTTTTGTCGGTGTAACATGATTTCACACAGTGACTTACCACAATTACAATGAAAGCAGGACTCCATTATTCCCTGCAATAAAAAACTACCATTTTACTGAATTATTCACAACAATCAAGACCTAAATTATGACGCCACCATATTTAAAGTTAGGATTTTATTGAATGTTTTAATATCCCAAGTCCAAAGCCTGCTTCTGTCCAGTTGTGGGTTATGCTGCTTCACAAGTGTGAAGTAAGTTATTGCCAGTGTTGCGTCAAAAAGTGATGGCGGTCTGTATTTCTGTATTCTGTTCGCAGCTGTATTTCTCCATTTCTTTCCACTTCTGCACCTCAGTAGTTACTGAAAACATTGCAGTAACATTCATGAGATGAAATGAAAGGTCTGATCGGTCCTATCTGTCTGTATTTTTTATTTGAAGTATCTGTTTTGTTAACAGATACCACTCTGTCCTTTGTTTAAATCATACTGCATATTTATGAGATGTATTTTGTTTGTTTATTTGAAGCTCTGTCTGTGATCAAAATGTTTGCCTCGACAATAACAAAAGGTGCTCCTCATCAGTTGGAGAGTCGTAGCTCATAGTTCTTCCAAAGTTGTTGGTTTTTCTGTCTGCCTGTGTTCCAAATACTTTAGTTAAAGACAGATTTGAGTGAGGAAATTTGTGACAAGGAACATATGATATAATTTTAGGGTGTGGCCTGGATTAAACTCTGGAGCCAAGAATATTTTAAAGGATTATTTATAGGTGCAGGTTTGCGCTCTCAGAGTGCTTTTCCAATTTCTTGATGCAGAGACAAGAGCGTCTTGCAAGACAAAATATATACACCATAAATACCCATGTTCAGGGTCAAATACTATGAAACTCAAGGACAAAAACAGCTCATAAAATGGAATGGAGTCATGTCTCAGCTGAGACAGATCTCTGACTAAAGAAACCACTTTGCAACATGGAGTCAGATGTGAATGCAGCGCTACAGTGAGCAACAGAGAAGGGAAGTCAGACTGGATCAGCATGAGCTCCTCTGATGGCAGAATAGGTGACCTCCTCAGATGGAGGCACTTCCATGCTCCTGGGTTGGCTGGAGGGCATGTTGCAGTAGAGCGCGGCGTCTGCAGGAACCTGGAAGGCTCTGTTCACAGTGACGTCAGAGTAAATGACAGCTGCTGGATCTGGAGAGTTGGTGGAGCGACGGTCTGGTTTTTCAGCTGTTGAAAGGAAGATCACGGTTGTGATGGTCAATATCTGGTTGGTGGACTCTAAAACGAGCTATGAACAACCTCATGAAGAATAGTCCAACTGTAATTTTGGCCTTCAAACTACTTTCTTCATACTGGAGAACACCCTCTATTGAGGCTTCAAACTTTTTTTCCTTCCAGTCGGTTGGTTGTGTCTGATATCAGTCCTGCAAGGCCATAAGGTCAAGGGCGAGTCAGGAGAGACTGACTGGGAGAAGGCCTTAAGAAGAGTGCGTGAATTGAGGAACAAGGGTGTGGAAAAAGGGCAGAAGGAATGTGAGCAATGTTGGAGAGAAGGGCACTGGCTGGACTGGTTAGGCTTCCATATTCTGTGACCTAAAGACGTGTGCACCACTGCTTTCCATTCATACCAGAGGATGCTCCCAGGCATCGCCTTCGTTGGAGGCAGAACAAGGGAAGGACCAGAACCAGAACCCCACAGCAAATACCGAGTCCGATGTACACCACAGTTTCTACAAAACACAGAGCAGTACTTCAACTTTTGTCTTATAGCCAGTCTTTTTACCTACCGCAATGGGTATTACCTGAGGATGGAGGTGGTTCTGGTACTACATCTGGCGCATCAGTAACGTTCCCCTTCACCTCAACAGTTTTATTGTTCTCTCCAGTTATTTTCGTCTCTGGCGTAATTGCGTTCTTTTTGTCTTCATTTTCTTTCTTCTCTTGAGGCTCTGATACAGAAAGTGAATGTACATATTATATGGATCTAGCTTCCAGTGACTAGACGACACATACTGCGACCAAATGTGATGCTGATGCCATGAAACCTCCTGAGTTGACTTACTTTTGACAACGGTGAGGTCCACTCTATTATATGTGTCCCGGCCAACTCTGTCTATTCCACACCAGTATGTTCCTGAGTCTTTCTCCTCCAGGTTATAAATGGTCACATAAAAATTATTCCCTCTGTCAGTTATGTGATACTTGGCTGTGTTTGGACCTTTGCTGGTTATGAGGATATCTTCGTAGTCACATGCTCCTCTGCAGAAATACTTTGTGTTGCTGTAAGCATTTGAGTGAGAACATGTAATTGTGATATTATCCCCCTCCTTCACTGTTCGTCTCAGATCATACGTGTCCACGTCTGAAACCCCTGCAGAGAACACAAGTACATATAAAATCCCTTTATTGACATGAAACTGTCAATAAAATGTCAAAGAAAATACAAATGAGTGATGAAGCTAACAAACATTCTAAAGCAGCAGACTCACCTGCCAGGAAACAGAGCAGAACCACCAGAGAATTGATCTCCATTCTTCTGTCTCAGTGCTTTCTGAGCATCGTTGTCAGTTTCTCAGGATCCGGCTTCGTTTTTTGGCAAATAACTTCCTATGTTAAACACACTTACTTCCTGTGAGGAGACGTGTGGTATTTCTGACTCACATGAGCAAGACGCAGCCCTGATGTTCAACAATTTCAACTTCTGATCAGCTGACTCATTGCACCGTGGATCCATTTTAGTGATTCAACAACAAGCAACAGGTTCAGTTGGATTGTTGTACAGGAATGTGTTGTTACTGTTTTATTGTTAGTACACTTCAGTGCATGAGACAGAGCCATCATGGGGGGCGGGGTTAAAGTGAGATTTAAGTTTAAATCTATGAGCAATGACTTGTTCTCCTATAAGCCACTACTGACGAACGTTGTTTGTAGTATGCACCAAACAACTTTATTGTGACCTTCTAGGTAGAAAATATAATAATAATAATTAAAATAAAACTTTATGAAGCTTTTTTTTTATATGTGTCAGTCTTTTTCTTCTTCTTCTTTTGACTTCTCCCTTCAGTGGTGGCCACAGCAGATCATCTTCCTCCATCTCTCCCTGTCCTCTGCTTCCTCTTCTCTCAAACCTACAAACCTCATGTCCTCCTTCACCACCTCCATAAACCTCCTCTTTGACCTTCCTCTCCACCTTCTGCCTGGCAGTTCCAACCTCAACATCTTCCTACCAGTGTACTGGCTCTCTCTCCTCTGTACATGTCCAAACCATGAGTCAGTTTTTTCACAATATAATAAAAAATATACATTGAAAAACGTTCCTCAAGTTGAAGGGTTCTCACAGCTATTTTAGGTGAAATTAAAAAAAGATTAATTAATTACATATACATTAATTATTTGCATGATATTTTTAAATAAATAATATATTTCTTGTCAGGACGAAATCAAACCACTATGGCAAATTCAAAGTTTCAGTAAAATAAGATATGAAACAAAAAATAACATGCATTCCATACCATCCACAACAATGTTTTGCTTTCACATTTAGAACCATTATTGATCTTTTTTTTTTGTACATGCACTTCACATTAATAATCCCAAAATAAAGACAGAGACGTCTGGAACTATGAAGATGGTTTAATCCACAGTCACCAACACTGACTGATGAACGTTTTGAAACAGCAGAACTGACATATTCCATCAGCAGTTTCTGGTGAAGTTCATGTCGCACTCGATATCCCACCATGCCGTGGGAGCCAGGCACAAGTTCAGCGGGTCAGCAGCAGTTTGCCTGGTGCTGGACACACCCACTGACCACGGCTGATAATTTCATATACACATGTGTTGTTGTCTTTTTTTCCCCTTTTAATTTATTTATTGCAGAAATCTTTCTCCCACACATAATGTTAGTGCCTTTAGGGAATACACTGAGACAAAATTAAAAATGTAAAATTCACACGTTTGTCCAGAGCAAGCTACTTTTCAGCTCCACAAAGGAGGTCTTTTTTTTGTTGCTCAATATAGAAGGATGAAGGTTTCAGTAAATAAGGAACAAATTATTCCAATTTGGGAGTGTTAGTTGATATCACTGCTGAGATGAAATCTTATTGCAGAACTAACCATAATAATAATCATAATAATAATGATTGACTTTCCCAGGTAGCTGGTCAGATTGGAACGAGTAACTTAAAGTGCCTAACTTTCGAAAGAAGCAGCTAGGAACTGTAACTAGTCACTAATTTAAAGTAACTTGTCCAACACTGCCTGTTCGACGTGCTCCATCCATCACTGTCGACATGAGCAGAGTTCCTGCTCTGGTGCGCTGTTCTTCTGTGACATCGCTTACAATATACTGCCACCTTGCGACCAGCTAGAGTTACTACAACAGCATCACGATGGCCAAGTAGACAGAAGTTCACCAGGTGGGACGTTCACTGCTTCCGATATTTTTCATGGATATTCAGGAATATTTTCATGGACCATTACTTGTTGAAAAATATTTGTAAAAAAGACAATGTTTTGGAAGTTTATTACTGACATTATAGTAAAACACTTGCGTGCACATACCTGAGGATGGAGGTGGTTTTGTTATTTCAACTGTTGTGTCAGTAACGCTCCTCTCCTCCTCAGTTTTGTTCTTCACCTCAACAGTTTCACTGTCCTCATTTACAGTCTCATTCCTCTTCGCTGCAGTTTCATTCTTCATGGTTGCACTGCTATTCTTCTTCTCATCTGGTTCTTTCTTCTCCTCCCTTGGCTCTGGTGAAAACAGGAAATATAACAAATGGCTTCATGTCACAGTTAGATATCGACGGATCATACAGTAGTGGTGATGTGATGCTGATCACATGAAACCTTCTGAGTTGACTTACTTTCAACAACGGTGAGGTGAACTCTAGTATATGTGTCTGGACCAACTCTGTCTACTCCACACCAGTATGTTCCTGAGTCATTCACCTCCAGGTTATAAATGGTCACATCAAAATCATTCCCTCTATCAATTATGCGATACTTGGCTGTGTTTGGACCTTCGCTGGTCATTAGAGAACCTTTGAGGGAACAATCTTTTGTGCAAAAAAACTTTGTGTTGCTGTAAGCATTGGAGTGAGAACATGTAATTGTGATATCTTTCCCCTCCTTCCCTTTGAGTCTCAGATGATACGTGTCCACGTCTGAAACCCCTGCAGAGAAGACAAATACATATAAAGTCCCTCTTGAAGTGGTGAACATGAAACATCATTACAATGACAAAGGAAATACATCACTCAAATGAGTGATGAAGAAAACACGTGTGAACGCAGCAGACTCACCTGCCATAAAACAGAGCAGAACCATCAGAGAATTGATCTCCATTCTTCTGGCTCAGTACTTTCTGATCATCCTTGTCAGTTTCTCAGTGAAAAAACTCATCAGTCTGATGTGACCCTTCAGAACAGCCAGTTCCTGTGAAATGGTTTGTGGTAGTTCTGACGCGCACAAGAGGAAACCCTGCTTGTCAAGACCTCTCTCTCACACACACACACACACATACAGCGGGGGAAATGGGTTGTGAACAAATCACCATTTCACTCAGCAAATACATTTCTAATGGTGCGCTCGACATGATACTTCTACTACATCTGGACAACATCCTGTGAGATCCACACATGCCTGACTTTAAACCACAGATGTCCATGTCATGTCAAACATCAGCTGGAACAAACCAGTAATTCGAAAGAATCTTCTCATGATGAGTAAAAACAAGTTGCTCTCTCTGTCCATGAGCCAAGGGCCTCAGGAAGACATGGCAGTAGCAGGTGCAGTGGCTTTGTTTTTTTTTAAATATGTGTTGGTCTTTTTACAATATAATAATAAAAATATACATTTTACAGAAAATACCTCAAGTTGAAGGGTTTTCACAGTGATTTTAAGAGAGATTAAATAAGATATTAATTACATATGCATTCATTATTTGCATGACACTATTACAAAACAAGCCAGGGCCCACACCGGGCACAACCGGTGCATCCTAGCCTCCTGGTCAGTCTGATGAGGCGGGGAATAAAAAGCCCTCAACATCAGGACTTGAGAGTCGTAGTGACCTTCGGTCTGAAAACCGGGTTCGGATGAAGAGTGACAGAAGTCCGACCTCCACCAAATGACATGCACCGTGAGCTCACTGACAAGGCTGTCAGATCACTCACTCTCTTAGCAGAAGCTAAGGCCAGAAGCAGAGACGTCATCAAGGACAGTATATCCAGCGAAGTGGCCGCCAGCTTGACCACCAAATGCGCTGCCGACATGAGACCTAATAAGGTCATCACCTCGCTCACTCTCAATCTCTGGGCACTTCTCGCCACCGTCACCGCGAGGAGAAGTTTTGACAACCTCTCGCCTGACAGACGCTCTGTCATGGATCCAGAGTCAAGGAGAATCCACAGATATTGAGTGAAAGTGCTGGGCTGCAGCGCACTCTTCTGGAGGTTGACCGCAAAGCCCAGACGACTGATGTGCTGCAGCACAGTCTCCGTGTGACGACGCACTTCGCCCTCTGAAGCCGGCAGAATGAGCCAATTGTCCAGGATCCTCACGTCTGCTGATCTGAGCGGCTCCAACGCCGCATCCACCACCTTCGAGAAGGTCCGTGGAACCAGAGAATACCCGTAGGGCAGCCGGTCGAACTGGTAACATTTGTCTCTCACTGAAAACCTCAGGTAGCGCCTGTGGCGCTGCAAAATGGGGACGTGGAAATACGCTGTCTGATTGTCAGCTTCCTGAACAAGCGGGAAGAGATGTAAGCATTCAGCCGTCGAAGATCCAGGATGGGTCTGAGACCTCCTGACCTCTTGGGTCTGGACCTCTGGCCGCCTCCTGCTCCAGACACAGTCGTTCTACTGGGGAGCGAGGGGACGTAACGCGGATCCCCGCGAACTCGGGGGGGGGGTGGCGACAGAACTGAAGTGCGTAGCCCCTGCTCGATGTTCTGTTTAACCAAGGGGGCCGCACAAATCCACCCACACCGAGTGGAAGTCGAAAGGGCCGTGTGTCGCCGTCCCGACTCGCTCTCATCACCGTGAGCCATGATTTTCTGGCAACATGGGCGACGTCATCAGCGAGGGAAGCCGGGAGATGAAGTCCGCTGCTTGACTCCGTGACCGGATGATTGCTCAGCACAGCCGCACTGGGTTCATTTGACGCAGGCTATGTAAAATGGCCGCCAGTGACAAAAACAGCAGGGGCAGCTGGGAGACAGAGCCCTCCATGTCGGCCGACACTCACCCGAGCGCCTGAAAAGCACGGACCGGACCTCCCGGGCGCAGGCGGTGCAAGATGGCTGCCGGTGAGGACAGCCCCAGGGGCCGGTGGGAGACGAAGTTCCTTAAGCCGGCCAGCACTCACCTGTGCGTTTGAAGAACTTGGACCAGGCCGACTTGACACGGGCGCTGCAAGATGGTCAACGCTCGAAGGAGCTAGTGTTAGCTTAGCATTTTTTGCTAGTGAACACGAAGGATGAACACAAGGGAGGCCGATGGAACCGGACTCAGGCCGGCCCATAAAAGCGGCACGCAAACGCAACAACCCACACAAATTGGGTTGAGCGGGTTGAGGAGGCTGGGTTGCTGGAAGGGAGGCCGACTCCTGGTCGACTCCCTTCCAGCGTGCTAGACCCGCCTGCCTGCGGCGCTCTTCTCCTGGAAGAGACACGTAGGTGGGACACGAGTCCAGCAGTTTCAGGTGCTCAGGTCCCAAGCAGACGACGCAGGCGTCATGCTTGTCCAACTCACCGAGGGAATCAGCACAAGACGAACAGGAATGCTCCATGTTAAGCCGATGGTTGAAGTCGCAGGCTGAGTGGAAAAAGGAGCTGAGCGACGGGAGCAGGGGAGATTTATACGTGGTGGGTGGTGCCTTCCTGGCCGGAGAGCCAATCGATCGAAGTCTCAGGCGAGGCCAGTGCCTCGATGTGGATTAACCAACAGCGATGGCCGTTAGAGAGCGGAGCACACATGAAATAGAAATGGAAACACTGTTGTTACGTGCTCCATCCATCACTGTCGACATGAGCAGAGTTCCTGCTCTGGTGCGCTGTTCTTCTGTGACATCGCTTACAATATACTTCCACCGTGCGACCAGCTAGAGTTACCACAACAGCATCACGATGGCCAAGTAGACAGAAGTTCACCAGGTGGGACGTTCACTGCTTCTGATATGTTTCATGGATATTCAAGAATATTTTCATGGACCATTGCTTGTTAAAAATATTTACTAAAAAAGATAAGAAAAAAAAAAGCTATATGGACAAGTATTACAAACAAAACTTTACTCATCACATTACTCAGCTAAATCTTTGCACTGCAGGTTTGTTCTACCCTGATAATACATCCAAAAATATCCATGTTCAGTGTCGCAAAGTCAGGGACATCGGCTAGTGTCAGCTGAGACAGATCTCTGACTAAAGAAACCACTTGGCGACATGTCACTAAACAGCGTGGAGTCAGATGTGAATGCAGCGCTACAGTGAGCAACAGAGAAGGGAAGTCAGACTGGATCAGCATGAGCTCCTCTGATGGCAGAATAGGTGACCTCCTCAGATGGAGGCCCTTCCATGCTCCTGGGTTGGCTGGAAGGCTCTGTTCACAGTGACGTCAGAGTAAATGACAGCTGCTGGATCTGGAGAGTTGGTGGAGCGACGGTCTGGTTTTTCAACTGTTGAAAGGAAGATCACGGTTGTGATGGTCAATATCTGGTTGGTGGACTCTAAAACTAGCTATGAACAACCTCATGAAGAATAGTCCAACTGTAATTTTGGCCTTCAAACTACTTTCTTCATACTGGAGAACACCATCTATTGAGGCTTCAAACTTTTTTTCCTTCCAGTCGGTTGGTTGTGTGTGATATCAGTCCTGCAAGGCCATAAGGTCAAGGGCGAGTCAGGAGAGACTGACTGGGAGAAGGCCTTAAGAAGAGTGCGTGAATTGAGGAACAAGGGTGTGGAAAAAGGGCAGAAGGAATGTGAGCAATGTTGGAGAGAAGGGCACTGGCTGGACTGGTTTGGCTTCCATATTCTGTGACCTAAAGACGTGTGCACCACTGCTTTCCATTCATACCAGAGGATGCTCCCAGGCATCGCCTTCGTTGGAGGCAGAACAAGGGAAGGACCAGAACCAGAACCCCACAGCAAATACCGAGTCCGATGTACACCACAGTTTCTACAAAACACAGAGCAGTACTTCAACTTTTGTCTTATAGCCAGTCTTTTTACCTACCGCAATGGGTATTACCTGAGGATGGAGGTGGTTCTGGTACTACATCTGGCGCATCAGTAACGTTCCCCTTCACCTCAACAGTTTTATTGTTCTCTCCAGTTATTTTCGTCTCTGGCGTAATTGCGTTCTTTTTGTCTTCATTTTCTTTCTTCTCTTGAGGCTCTGATACAGAAAGTGAAAGTACATATTATATGGATCTAGCTTCCAGTGACTAGACGACACATACTGCGACCAAATGTGATGCTGATGGCATGAAACCTCTTGAGTTGACTTACTTTTGACAACGGTGAGGTCCACTCTATTATATGTGTCCCGGCCAACTCTGTCTATTCCACACCAGTATGTTCCTGAGTCTTTCTCCTCCAGGTTATAAATGGTCACATAAAAATTATTCCCTCTGTCAGTTATGTGATACTTGGCTGTGTTTGGACCTTTGCTGGTTATGAGGACATCTTCGTAGTCACATGCTCCTCTGCAGAAATACTTTGTGTTGCTGTAAGCATTTGAGTGAGAACATGTAATTGTGATATTATCCCCCTCCTTCACTGTTCGTCTCAGATCATACGTGTCCACGTCTGAAACCCCTGCAGAGAACACAAGTACATATAAAATCCCTTTATTGACATGAAACTGTCAATAAAATGTCAAAGAAAATACAAATGAGTGATGAAGCTAACAAACATTCTAAAGCAGCAGACTCACCTGCCAGGAAACAGAGCAGAACCACCAGAGAATTGATCTCCATTCTTCTGTCTCAGTGCTTTCTGAGCATCGTTGTCAGTTTCTCAGGATCCGGCTTCCTTTTTTGGCAAACAACTTCCTATGTTACACACACTTTCTTCCTGTGAGGAGACGTGTGATATTTCTGACTCACATGAGCAAGACGCAGCCCTGATGTTCAACAATTTCAACTTCTGATCAGCTGACTCATTGCACCGTGGCTGTTGGATCCATTTTAGTGATTCAGCAACAAGCAACAGGTTCAGTTGGATTGTTGTACAGGAATGTGTTGTTACTGTTTTATTGTTAGTACACTTCAGCGCATGAGACAGAGCCATCATGGGGGGCGGGGTTAAAGTGAGATTTAAGTTTAAATCTATGAGCAATGACTTGTTCTTCTATAAGCCACTACTGAGGAACGTTGTTTGTAGTATGCACCAAACAACTTTATTGTGACCTTCTAGGTAGAAAATATAATCATAATAATTAAAATAAAACTTTATGAAGCTTTTTTTTTATATGTGTCAGTCTTTTTCTTCTTCATCTTTCGGCTCCTCCCTTCAGGGGTCGCCACAGCAGATCATCTTCCTCCATCTCTCCCTGTCCTCTGCTTCCTCTTCTCTCAAACCTACAAACCTCATGTCCTCCTTCACCACCTCCATAAACCTCCTCTTTGGCCTTCCTCTCCACCTTCTGCCTGGCAGTTCCAACCTCAACATCTTCCTACCAATGTACTGGCTCTCTCTCCTCTGTACATGTCCAAACCATGAGTCAGTCTTTTTATAATATAATAATAAAAAATATACATAAAAAAAACCTCAAGTTGAAGGGTTATCACAGCTATTTTAGGTGAAATTAAAAAAGATAATAACTACATTAATTATTTACATATACATTAATTATTTGAATGGCACTATTTCAAATAGATATTTTTAAATAAATAATATATTTTTGTCAGGACGAAATCAAACCACTATGGCAAATTAAAGGTTTCAGTAAAATAAGATATGAAACAAAAAATAACATGTATACCATCCATAACAATGTTTTGCTTTCACATTTAGAACCATTGTTCCTCTTTTTTTTGTACATTGATTCATTTTCCTAGCTCTGGATAGATCCTGATGCACTTCACAACTGTAACTGTGAAGATGGTTTAATCCACAGTCACCAACACTGACTGATGGGGAACGTTTTGAAACAGCAGAGCAGACATATTCCATCAGCAGTTTCTGGTGAAGTTCATGTCGCACTCGATATCCCACCATGCCGTGGGAGCCAGGCACAAGTTCAGCGGGTCAGCAGCACTTTGCCTGGTGCTGGACACACCCACTGACAACGGCTGATAATTTCATATACACATGTGTTGTTGTCTTTTATTCCTTTCTAAATTATTTATTGCAGAAGTCTTTGTTCCACACCATAATGTCAGTGCCTTTAGGGAATACACTGATTGCATTTTGGGAGAGATAGTTAGTTGATATCAATGCAGGGATGAAATCTTATTGCAGAACTAACCATCTATGAACCAAGACAGAAATGTTGAGATTAAGCCTTGATGGTTGCTTTCTTTTTTGCCATGATGCTGACCTTCAAATTCCTTCACTCGCGTCACGTTTGTTCCCACAAAAAGATAAGTAGATAATAATAATAATAATAATAATAATAATAATAATAATAATAATAATAATAATAATAATGATTGACTTTCCCTGGTAGCTGGTCAGATTGGAACGAGTAACTTAAAGTGCCTAACTTTCGAAAGAAGCAGCTAGGAACTGTAAGTAGTTACTAATTTAAAGTAACTTGTCCAACACTGCCTGTTCGACGTGCTCCATCCATCACTGTCGACATGAGCAGAGTTCCTGCTCTGGTGCGCTGTTCTTCTGTGACATCGCTTACAATATACTGCCACCTTGCGACCAGCTAGAGTTACTACAACAGCATCACGATGGCCAAGAAAACAAAAAGTTCACCAGGTGGGACGTTCATTGCTTCTGATATGTTTCATGGATATTCAAGAATATTTTCATGCACCATTGCTTGTTAAAATATTTACTAAAAAAGATAAGAAAAAAGAAAGCTATATGGACAAATATTACAAACAAAACTTTACTCATCACATTACTCATCTAAATCTTTGCACTGCAGGTTTGTTCTTCCCTGATAATACATCCAAAAATATCCATGTTCAGTGTCGCAAAGTCAGGGACATCGGCTAGTGTCAGCTGAGACAGATCTCTGAGGAAAGGATCAGAAACCACTTGGCGACATGTCACTAAACAGCATGGAGTCAGATGTGAATGCAGCGCTACAGTGAGCAACAGAGAAGGGAAGTCAGACTGGATCAGCATGAGCTCCTCTGATGGCAGAATAGGTGACCTCCTCAGATGGAGGCCCTTCCATGCTCCTGGGTTGGCTGGAGGGCATGTTGCAGTAGAGCGCGTCATCTGCAGGAACCTGGAAGGCTCTGTCCGCAGTGACGTCAGAGTAAATGACAGCTGCTTGATCTGGAGAGTCGGTGGAGCGGCGGTCTGGTTTTTCATCTAGGTCGGCTGTTGGAAGGAAGATCATGACTGTGATGATCAATATCTGGTTGGTGGACTATTATTAACACACTGCTGGGAACTTACATAGGCTTGTTTTAAAAGAATGGATCAGTCTATAACCTTAAACCAGCTATGAGAAACTCATGAAGAATTGTCTTGATCTCCAATGGCCAAGTCATTTGGGCTTTTGAACTGCTGTGTTCATCCTCTATATCATCCTCTCTCTGTTGGGGCTTGAAACTCACTCCTCATATTTTACTTTCCAAAAGTTAACAAGTGGTTGTGTCTAGCATCAGTCCTGGTGGGTCATAAGGTCAATGCTGAGTCAGGAGAATCTCACTGGGAGAAGGCTGTTAAAGCAATGTGAAAAATGAGGAACAAGAATGTGGACGAAGGGCAGGAGTGCGAGAGACACTGTGGAGAGGGGCACTGGGTGGGTTGCTGGCGATGTGCTAGTGACTAGGGACAATCTCCTCTCCCACCCTCGACTCCCACTACTTAACATACAGGCCGGACAGATCCACAGAGCACGTCAGCACCATAGCTCTGCAGGCTGAGCTGCACCCTACAGAGAGGAGGTCCAGAAATCCGCAACCAGGTGTTCGGATAAGAACCTAGCTCTGAAAAGCACAGAGTCAAAGGAGGTCATTGTCAACTTAAGAGGGAACAAAACTGATCCACCCCTCTTTACATCAACAGCGAATGAGTTCTGGGAGTCTGGGAGTCCAGATCTCCTGGACAGCCAACATCACAGAAGGCTTAGCAGCATCAGCACCTCCTGAGGACTCAGGCACAGGAACTGCACTTCCAAAGACAGGGAGAGTCTTCAGAGGACTGTCCTCTCTACTCCACCGGCTGCCTCCGCAGAGCTAGCAACATCCTAAAAGTCAGTTCTCATCTTGGCTTCCAGCTGTTTGTGCTGTTTCCTTCTGGGAGACGTTTCTGGTGTATCAAAGTAAGAACAAATTGGCTGAAGAAGGTTTTTTTTCAGGGAGTCATCTTCACCCTCAGCTCTCACATGTAACAAGCGCAGATGATACAAAATGCAAAATACAATGTGCAATACTTCACATGTCACTGCTGCTTTATACTTTACCCCAACCCTGGGAGTGCTATTTTTTATTTATGTCATTCTGCAAATAATCATATTTCCACATCTATTTCTTGCCCTATTTTAAACCGATTCTATACTTATCCTGAAAATTGTAATTTACTGTGTGCACTGTGTGGAGTTGCTGCTCAATTCCATTGTATAGGTGCATAATGACATTAAAGGCTATTCTATTTTCTATTCTATTGGGAAGGTCAGGGCTTACTGTTCATACCAGGTGTTCCTCCAAAGTATCTCCTTCGTTGGAGGCAGAAGAAAAGGACCAACACCAGAACCCCAAAGCAAATCCCAAGTCCTGCTCCAACATGCTGCTCAGTTACTAAAACACACACACACAGAAGAGAAGTTCAACTTTTGTGTTATTGTCTCAACCGTCCCAAATGGCCATTACCTGAGGATGGAGGTGGTTTTGTTATTTCAACTGTTGTGTCAGTGACGTTCCTCTCCTCCTCAGTTTTGTTCTTCACCTCAACAGTTTCACTGTCCTCATTTACAGTCTCATTCCTCTTCGCAACAGTTTCATTCGTCATGGTTGCACTGCTATTCTTCTTCTCATCTGGTTCTTTCTTCTCCTCCCTTGGCTCTGGTGAAAACAGGAAATATAACAAATGGCTTAATGTCACAGTTAGATATCGACGAATCATACAGTAGTTGAAAACCTTCTGAGTTGACTTACTTTCAACAACGGTGAGGTGAACTTTATTATATGTGTCCAGGCCAACTCTGTCTATTCCACACCAGTATGTTCCTGAGTCGTTCACCTCCAGGTTATAAATGGTCACATCAAAATCATTCCCTCTATCAATTATGCGATACTTGGTTGTGTTTGGACCTTCGCTGGTCATTAGAGAACCTTTGAGGGAACAATCTTTTGTGCAAAAAAACTTTGTGTTGCTGTAAGCATTGGAGTGAGAACATGTAATTGTGATATCTTCCCCCTCCTTCCCTGTTAGTCTCAGATGATACGCGTCCACGTCTGAAACCCCTGCAGAGAACACAAATACATATAAAGTCCCTCTTGAAGTGGTGAACATGAAACATCATTACAATGACAAAGGAAATACATCACTCAAATGAGTGATGAAGAAACACGTGTGAACGCAGCAGACTCACCTGCCAGAAAACAGAGCAGAACCATCAGAGAATTGATCTCCATTCTTCTGGCTCAGTACTTTCTGATCATCCTTGTCAGTTTCTCAGGTTCCTGCTTCATCTTCAGTGAAAAAACTCATCAGTCTGATGTGACCCTTCAGAACAGCCAGTTCCTGTGAAATGGTTTGTGGTAGTTCTGACGCACACGAGAGGAAACCCTGCTTGTCAAGACCTCTCCCTCTCACACACACACACATACAGCGGGGGAAATGGGTTTTGAACAAATCACCATTTCACTCAGTAAATACATTTCTAATGGTGCGTTCGACATGATACTTCTACTACATCTGGACTACATCCTGTGAGATCCACATATGCCTGACTTTAAACCACAGATGTCCATGTCATGTCAAACATCAGCTGGAACAAACCAGTAATTCGAAAGAATCTTCTCATGATGAGTAAAAACAAGATGCTCTCTCAAGACCTCAGCAACCTCATGTTCCAAAACCTCATGATGGAATTGGTTACAGATGTATTTCTACACCTCTGAATGTCCCAGTCAGCACTGCTGGTGCTGCAGTCGCCATAAACAAGCCACACTCCTGGCAACATTTCTCACAGAGAGGCGTGAAAAGAATGATCAGAAGAGCTGTCCACGAGCCAAGGGCCTCAGGAAGACATGGAAGTAGCAGGTGCAGTGGTTTCAAAGGAAGCAAAAGTAATGCGCTCAAACGTCATGGCATGTATGTCAGTTCACCACACAAGACTCGAGACAAGCCTGTGAAATACATTCCGCTCAGATGAGTCCCAAATGCACATCATGTCTGGAGGAAAAATGGCACTGCACTTCACCCCCAAAACACCACACCTGCACTGACGTTTGGAGGTGGGAACGCCATGGTGTGGGCCTGTTTCTCCCTGCGTATGGTCCTAACAAACTAAGTACAATAAAGGGAAAGAGGAATGGAAAATGTGGAGACAGATGATGTACAGAAGATGGAAAGAGGGTGGACATTTCAACAGAACAATGATCCGTAACACACAGTCAAGGACCTGGTGCCGTTGCTGTGTGAACATGGCCTTAAACTGTGCTTGTCAAGTTTAATTTATTAAAAAGAGACATCTTTTTTTGTTATGAAGTTCATTACTTTCAAACACTTAGCAAAACATTTGCGAGAAACTAAATCTAAATGTTAAATGTAAAAAGGATGCGCGGTTGCACGAATAAATATAATATGTATATATAAAATATTACAAAAACTGTCATCAAAATTCGCCCAGCCTTTGCACTGAAATATTGTTCGACAAGTATATATGCACATACTACATCTGGAGTCAGCCACTTGAGGCACGAGGCAGGGGAAGTCCATGCAACACAGAGGGAAGTCAGACTGAGTCAGCGTGAGCGCCCCTGATGGTAGAATAGGTGACCGCTTCAGATGGTGGCACGATGGTGGGCATAGGTCCAGGTGACCTTGTTCTGTTCAAAGTGACGTCAGAGTAAATGACTGCTGGATCTGGAGAGTTGGCCGAGCGACCGTCTGGTTTCTCATCTGGGTCGGCTGTTGATAGGAAGAAAGAAAGGCCCGGTTAGTTACTTTCATCAAGTGAAGAATTTTCTTTATCTCTTATTAATAAAACTAATATCAAGCTATGAACTGCTTTGTTCATGCTTGTGAGCGCCCTCTATTGAGGAGTCAAATGAGTGAGCTTCTTTGAAGATGTCCAGGTGCATTTCATTTGACAAAACATGAATGATGGAAGATCGATGCATTTTGTTTCATAAAAGAATCCAATCCAATGGTGCTGTCTTATAGCAGAAGGAAAGCCCATTGACAGGATGTGCACAATGAGGTACGAGGATGTGGAAGAAGGGTAGAAGAAGGGAGAGCTGTCTTGGCCTCATTGCAAGTTCAGTGTGTTAACATTCATACCAGAGCGTCTTCTTCGTAGGAGGAAGAGCAAAAGGAGGACCAAAACCAGAATCGTGAAGCAAATCCCGAGTCCTGCTCCGATGTACACCACAGTGTCTAAAAAACACAGAACAGTTCCTCAAACGTTTGTCTTGTTGTCTCGGTTTTTAACTACCCAAGTGGCTATCGCTGCACCTGAGGGTCGAGTTGAGTCTTTACTTTGACCTGACGTGTCAGTGACCTCTGGAGCTAATGAAAACAGGAAAGCAGATCATATTTTGACCAATGTTAGTAGAAACATATTGCTATCTTGAAAATGTGCTGCATTGAATGATCGGAATATATGAAGTTCTGACTTACCTTTTTCAACGGTGAGGTCAACTCTAGTATACGTGTCCACGCCAACTCTGTCTATTCCACACCAGTACAATCCTGAGTCGTTCACCACCAGGTTATAAATGGTCACATCGAAATCATTCCCTCTATCAGTTATGTGATACTTGGCTGTGTTTGGACCTTCGCTGGTTATGAGGATATCTTCGTAGTCACATTCTCCTCTGCAGAAATACTTCTTGTTGCCGTAAGCATTTGAGTGAGAACATGTAATTTTGATATCTTCCCCCTCCTTCCCTGTTCGTCTCAAACCATTCGCCACGTCTGACCCCACTGCAGAGAACACAAATACATAGGAATCCGTACATGAACATGAGCACCATTGAAAGCCAAATTACAATGACAAAGAAGATACTTCACTCAGCTGCCAAATGAACAACAAAGAAAACAAACATTCTAAAGCAGCAGACTCACCTGCCAGAAAACAGGCCAGAATCATCAGAGGCATCTCGGAATACATGACTTTCTGTTGGTTACTGGTTCCTCTAAAGTGAAGCATTTCCTCTCTCTACATCTTCTTTCATGAAAAAAAAAAATCCACTGCTTCCTCACTCACTCGCAAGAGGAAATGTTGCTTAAAAAAAAAATAAATAAAATACATGAATAAAAAAGACGTAGCTTTTATTCCCCTTTATTCTGCGATCAATAGGCGAACAAGAAGTGTTGTCCTGCGTCCATCATCCACGATACTTTTAAAACAACCATGGTGTTGCCAGACCACTTGACAGATACATGTTGAGTAATGTTGCAACCTTTCGGAAGAAAAGAAAACTGCATTTTACGCTTTTTTTATTCGATTGAGAATCATCAGGTTTATCTCCACTGTGCTCCACTCGTACGTTTTCAATCGTGAAGGACTCTAATCTCTGCAGTCATTTAGGGTTTGATAGATGTGAACGTCTGCCTGGCTCGGATCCAGTTCCTCATATTTGTTGGAGCACAGCGACTTCCTCATCTCCACGGAATCGCAGTCCGGCGGCGGAGCAGCTTGTGAAAATCCATTCTTCGTGTCACGTTCAGAGGAAGTAAGATCATGTTGCTCAGCCTCGGATGTCGGAGTCTGAAGAAAACAGATACACTCAGAAGGTTGTCATTTTTGCCTACGGTCAATATGTGGTGGTCAACACACCTCTGCATCTTGGTGAGAGTGTGAGCGGCGCCACCTGGCGGCAGCCAAGAACAGACAAACAGTGAGCAGACAGACGATCAGCAGCACCATGATTCCCATCAGGGAGGCCAGAAACAACGGAAAGTTACGTTCTGCAGAAGAAAAAAAGCTCAGCGTGGTGCACAAAATCCAGAAATCAAACCTTTCAATAGATTCAGTCAAAAATGGGGGTCATCGGTCTTAACATCCGACTAGTATTTGTTGACATGCATGAGGTGAGAAAGGAGAATACCACGTCCTTCAGACAGCAGTAAAAACAGGCTTTGGTACTGAAAGTTCACAAGAGGCCAAGCTCAAATACCACAGTTCATACTGGGTTGACCTTTCAAATGTCAGAGACACAAAACTCAAGTCATTATGTCGCAACCTCCATCAAAGAGGTTGCTACAGTCAGCGTCACCTGTCTGTGCATCTAACAGTTGTGGACAAACTTGAATGACATTTCGATCACGACAGTTCACACACAATTGACTCAATTGAATAGATGCTTTTGTGACTGTGGTGATGAAATGTGTGGCTCATTGTTTTAGGGTTGATCAGACAGCGCTCAATAGTGCTGGTGTGATCCCAAGTCAGCATCACAGAGTCTGCAGGTGCCTCTGACATGGGAATTATTTGACACAACTTTCTATGAAAAAGAAATTTCCTGCTGCTTCATTTCAAGATATGTGCGATTTCCGCTTCTTCAATCTCTGAGAGTGCTTTATGGACACCAGGAAAGTACCTGTTGCCTACAGGCAAGTGCAAAAAAAACTTGTGGAACAAACCCTCATTTCAGCCTGATAGCAACACATGAGAACTTCGAGAGCACGTCTTTCTGGCGTATCCACCGCGGATCACCATCAGTTCAACAGACCTCACCAAACACGAAGGCGGCACTCGAGCATGCAACTATTGCCATGGAATAACGTGAAAATATCATGAGGCACTTGTTGAACAGTACTCCAAAAAGTGAAATATACATAAAGCTTTGTTGTTATTGTTATTGTTGTTATCCGTAAAACCTAATGATACATGAAAGTTCATTCAATTTGTTGTGTATTACACGCTGTGTGAAGTCAAGTTTCTGTTTTTGTTTTTGTTTGATGAACAATACAAGGAAAAGGAATTACCTCGATGGTCACAACTACACATTGTTTTGTAAGAAAAATATTTTCATAATTATGATAATTTTCATAATTCTTTTTTTTCAATTATTAAGCGCAATGGTGTTATTATTAATAATGCCACTATAACTACAATATGTCAGTTTCCCGTGACATATGAAGCGCTAGACATCTTTGCACGTTCAAACAAGTTTGAACAGAATTTTCTCCCGCACTTTTTTCAGGAGTTGTTGTTACACAAGTCTTATCTATTTGTATGCTCCCACATTCAGACGTTCACGCTGTAATGTTGCTGCTTCTCTACAAGATGCCGCGGGCAGTGTCCCTAAATGTGGCTCATAAACATTAAAAAAAAAACAAAAGCAAAAATGTAACGTCCTCGTATGTCAAGGTTAAATCCAAATGGTCGAGGCAGACCACAGAAGTCATGAAAAATTTCCTGAAAATCAATTCACAGAGTTCAGACACTGACAAGCAAACAAATGAACCACAGCCGGTGAAATCATGGCCTCTTCCACTCGTGGAATGTGCTGTACCTTGAACAACCGTCAGGAGTATCGGCGTGATGTAGTCTGCCCTCTCGCAAATATCCACTCCACACCAGTACAACCCGCTGTCCTCCAGGAGCACAATGTCCAAGCCCACGCTGACAAAGGCGCCGCTGGTGTTGTCGTACAGCGAGTATCGGCCGGCCGTCACCACCGTGTCGTGTTTGTCGGCCCAGACGGTTTGAGCGGAGCAGAGATCTTCCTCAACTCGGCAAAAATACTTGGCGTGGCTTTGCATGCCTGGTTGATAGTCGCAAGTAAAGTTCAACGGTTTTCCATTTAAGGCGACGACAGCTTTGGGTTTGATGCTGCGTAAAGCTGCTCGGAAAACAAAACAAAAAACGTGGATTATGAAAGCCAGTGTCTTACATGAAGAAGGGGAAAAAAAGTGTTGGAGAGTCTCACCTTGGGATTGAAGCATGTTGACGAAGACTAGCGAGATTTTCATCAACATTCCTGTCATGGTTAATTTCCCGTCCGACACATTCGGGTCCCGGAGCTGCTTCACAATGAGGCAAATGTCACTTCAATTAGTCTTTATTTTGGGGCCCTTTCTCTTTGATCTGTTCCTCTTTCGTTAGCTCCATTGCGGCTAGCGCTCCCTGGCTTATGAAAGGGGAATTAAGAACGCGTGTTCACATGAGAGTTGAAAAATGAGAACCAGGCCTTAAACTTAAACCATAATATTCTATTATATAGACCAGTTCATGATATGATCAAATAGAGTTCCAATTTAAATGCCATGTTTTGGGGCTCTGTCATTCACATGCCCTTCACCAACCCCTTCACATCTGGATGGAATAGCCACTGAAAGATATTATTTAGCTGCTTGTCAAATAAAGAGGCAACAAACTACCCATTCATGAAAGTAGTTCAACTCTAAAAACTTGACTGTTGCTGTGGTTACATTGACACTTTTCCCTTGTGAGTGTATTCTGTTCAGAGACCAAGGCTGTTGTTGGATAGCAAGGATGTTTTCCACAGTTTATGAGTGGTGTGCATTGTTAAGTTCGTCTTACAGGAGTGTCTATTGGTTGGTGTGACTGAAGAAGGCGTACGAGACGTGACGTGTGCGTGTTGACGTTACAAGGATGGATGGATGGATGGATGGATGGATAGATAGATAGATAGATAGATAGATAGATAGATAGACAGATAGATAGATAGATAGATAGATAGATAGATAGATAGATAGACAGATAGATAGATAGATAGATAGATAGATAGATAGATAGATAGATAGATAGATAGATAATAGATAGATAGATAGATAGATAGATAGATACTTTATTAATCTCCGAAGAGAAATTCCCCTGCATGCACTGTTGTTTATTAAGAAGAAATAAAAACTTTACATAAGATACTGTTGTACTTACATGTTGTATTGTTCAAGTTGTCGGGCACAGTAGACCATTTGGGCCCTGAGTTGACGTTCCTGTGATCAAAATGAAGTAGCCCATGAGAGAAGAGCCATTCAAGCCAACAGGGACGTGAGGTTGGAAGCTTCTTCCCCTACCATCCTACATTTCGCAAACAAATAGACCGGACTACTCTGGTATGGACAGTACAGTAAAGCAGCGCTTAGAGACTCTTCTACCACATCACTTCCTTCCTACCGACAACACCATCTGTTACCCAGCAACACGTTCTAGCAAAAAGGACTACATTGTTTCATTTATTCATATCTGTCTTTTGCGCATTTGTGTCACATTGTTTGGACGTTCGCCCACAGCAGCGAGTGGTTTTGTTCACGTGGACGCAGCGGCACTCCAGATGCACGTACTGCTTCGGTCAGTTCATGGCGCGAAGATCGGACATCTGTCTGATCAACAATGTGAATAAACCACCCCCTCGATGCAAACGAAATTTCATTCTGACCAAGCTTTTCACATGGAAAGATGCGTTTCCAGCACTTCTGTCATTACATGCATAGAATTACAGATCAGCATGCACAAAAAAGAAACACCAATATGTTGGATGCCATTTTCTGAATATCCATTCAATTACGATTTTTCACGGCGACCCACAGCAACTGGCACGGCCCTCAAGTCCTTTGATTCCCAGGTAGAAACTTTGCTTTGGAAACTGTATCGTGGTCTGGTTTTGTTTGCCGGTGTAGATGGTAGATTTGCATAGTCATCAATGGGGCCTCTAGGTACGATGGGAGGTGGAGCTGACTCTGGATGATGTTTGCGAGTTGAAGAAGGGAAGCTTGAGCTTGAGGATTGAGCTGAGGCGCCGTTTTTGCTCCACGATGCCAAGATGTACGGCGATCTACATTGATATTGTTTGGGGTTGTGATGTCTGGTGATGCCACTGGGAACATGTGCAACTGGGCGCAAGACCAGGCCAATATCGTCGTAGTCATTCTGTTGGACAAAGAACAACAAACTCTACTTTAGACAAATAAACAACACTCAACATTGACTCTAGAGAGTCAAATGTAAAGTCAATACAGAGCAGCGATTGCGTTTGACAACCCGTCAGACCACACTGCGTCGTGAGGGATGAGAAATGTGTGGGCGTTTCAAGGGGCACATTTCAGATGGCATCAAATACTGCAGCGGAAAAACCTCTTTGACAAGCTACAGTATGTGAACCAGTCGGTGACAGTCATAACCGTGTCTGAATCATGACTCAAAGATGCCAAAGATATGACGCCTTGAGAAAGAGAACATTTTTTGTTAAGACTAGGACGATACGCATTAGGTCCGATTCTATATTTTCCTGATACCTAGTTGTCAATTTATATTGCGATTGTGATTTAATTTAAAAATAGATAATAATAAAAATGCACATCACAGTTTCCCACAGACATTTGTGTATTCATAAAGAGTATTATTCACTCTTTATAAAAATATAAAGCAGTTAATGTGCATTAACAAGGTGCCAGAACAGGTTCTGACAGTAATATTTTGGGGTCTAAATTGAGATCCTGCGTTTATCACAGACCAATGTGCAGATGCAGCAGGAGAGAGAGCGACGTCGTGGGAGCTGGATTAAATAACTAACATCCAACTACATTCCCTGTAGTTCTACAGCCCAGGACGACCATCCTTGTTATTCCAGTAACTACAATCCTCCTGAGCAATACAGAGCAGTGGCTAGCAGAGAGCACTAACATGTTAGCACAGGGTTGCCAATTCTCTCGTAACCGGCGTAAAACTCTCGCAAAAGAGGCTTTTGTCAGACCACACATCCCATTTGTCTCGGCTTTCTAGCTAAGTGACTTGATGTGTAAATATATTATGAATGCAGTCCGTGTCGTGCTCACGAAATGGTGCTGTGGAGAGACTGTTGCCACGACTGGCTACATCACCACGAGTCCTTGGTCTACATATGATGATAAAAATAAAGCCGGGATTCACCAGGAAACAGATATAACGTTGCGTCTTGCCTCCGTGATTATGGGTGAAAAAATGAATTCTGGGTAGAAATACAGATATTTAATATTATCATGAAGAAGAAAAAAACATTTTTCCCCCATCCCTAGTTTTTGTTGACACAAATGGTGAGTTTGTGCTTCAAGATGAATAACTGGTGTTTTGATCCAGTGTCTGAGGCAAATGAAACAAACACTAAATATGGGGATGAGTGTTAAATTCAGTAATAATATTGTTTGTCTACTCATGAGAGTGAATGGATGTGGTTAACTGCAGTGAAAGCAGAAGTGAGTGGGAAAGCAGGACGACAGCGTGAAAGTCTTCAAGGAGCGGCAGTTTGACAGGAGAAGGTTGTATTTCTCTTCTCCTCTGACAGCTATCACAAACTGTGCATTCAATTTTAACTGAAGAAAACATTACTATTTTTAAAAAATGTGTGGTTCAGTTCAAAGTATGGAGTCCAATACGATGTCGAGATTTTGGGCAATTTGAGTTCCGTATTTAGACGTATTTAATAACAGCCCTAGTGTTGTTATTAGGGAAGTCATGTGAGTGAAAGATTTTTGCTTTTTGATTCAGTCATGACAAGGTCAAATCGCTGTCGAGAGGAGCGGGGGACTGATTCTGTCTTGTCCCATATTTCATGTGCTACGGCCTCTGGTCGACCTTCGTGTTGGCCATACAGAGCGCTGAGCTCTCCAGTCAACACAGTCACTTGCTTCATATTTAAGTACAGCACAGAAAACATGTATGTGGTCACCTCGCTTGCACTGTTCGACTCTGCACAGCCCGGATCAACAGCCTGTGGTTTGCGTTTGGGTCTGCACTTCCTGACACAGACAACCAGCACCAACAAGACGATGAGTCCGGTGGCCCCGAGCGCAGCATATAGCAGGGCCTCTGAGTGGAACCAGGTCATGGTTAAACAACAAATGTCATCTGTGTCATGACTGAAGCATCAAGCTGAAGACGGTCCATCCATACGATGAGTTTACCTGTTAGCCAGCGTGAGGCCGGGTCCTCTGGTGATGGGGATGACATGGTTTCAGTGGCGTTTGTCGTCGGGGCATATGTCCACGTGGTGGACACATCAAGTGAAACAGTTGAAGTTGTGGGAACAACGGTTGTCTGAAGAGGAGCTGAAGAGGACAGCGCGCTTAGTTATCTGTCAGGTCACCCACTAGGTCCTTGCTCATACCTTCTTTTACGTTTAGATTCACTTCGATGTACGTATCAACACCGAACCTCTCCACACCGCACCAGTACTTCCCTGTGTCCGACACCTGCAGATTTGTGAAGGTCACTTCCAAAACTCCAGACGATTCCTTCAAGTGAATTCTTCCTGACTCCACTGAACCAGAAGCCTCTACTGCTGCCAGCACGTCCTTGCCCTTGCAAGTACGGTTGCAGAAGTATTTTCTGTTACCGTATGCATTCTTGTGTGAACAGTTGAACGTGACGTCCTCCCTCTCTGTCCGTTGCACTTTCAAACACATGCATTCTGTCCATAAAACTAAAAGACAAAAGGTACTTGTCAGTGCAGATGCAAAATAATTGAATGTGTACACTTACCACAAAGAAGGCAGTAGCAGGCAGTTATTATTCTCATTTTTATTGAGATTATGTTTCCAGGGGAGAGAGTCTCTGCTTTGCGTTCGTACACAAACTATTCTACAGGATGGGCTGCAACTCAACTCAAGTTAGAACGGAAACAAGATTTGGAAAAAAAAACAAGACGAACGTAGAGGTTGTGGCCTAGTCATGTGGCGTGTCACCAATTCTGACTTGTCAACCAGCTTTCCATTTGTAAATTCAGAAAAAATATCTATATACTCAGTGTATCCTAACTTTTGGTCCAGTCTACTTTTTGTGTAACTATAACCAAGATTTTTTTTTCTTGTACTCATGACTCAACAAATATTTATGAAGGGAGAAAAAAACAAGTCATTTGTCATCTTGCACTCACTTCCTCAGGAGAAGTGGGGAGCTACTGGGGGTGATCCTCACCACTGTGACACACTCACACCCGGAGACAATACAGACGCATCAGCTGCTCAGCGCGACATCCGCAACCACAAAGTGCTCCAAATCAACTTCCTGTGCCTTTTTGACTCCTGGTCAGACATGACAGACAAGTCTCAAAGCTCATGTGAATTTTATTTTTTAAAACCTCCTTTCAAGATAACTTTTCAGTCCTTTTAGAAGCTACAATGTTCACAAAATACCTGCACAGTGACCGAATGATGTTAACTCAATAATTCAGTTCAGATGTAAAATGGCGGATCAGTCCGTTGCAAAAGCGTCTCATCGATGGTGTCAGACGATTCTGTTTTCATCCAGAGCCTGATCGGCTGCCGTGTGCTGAGCTGCGTCCGGAGAACTGGACACCTCTGAGCCGATGGACTGAAGCCTCACTGAGGACGACTCACCAGCCTGTTGGTGCAAAGACAAGAGCGTCAATGACACAATGCTCTTCTGTGGTTCACTTTAATGAAGGGTTTCTTCAGTAGATCGGTAGGTCGGTGGTTAACCAAACCACTGATAGTACAGTCTTTAGCATAGCATTTCGCTTTGTTCCTTCACCTTCACCTTCACCTTCTTCTACCGCTTATTCGAGGTCGGGTCGCGGAGGCAGCATTTGGAGCAGGGAAGCCCAAACTCCCCGGTCCGCACAAACCTCCTCCAGCTCCTCCCGGATGACCGAACTCCTCACCCTATCTCTAAGGGTGTGCCCAGCCACCCTGCGGAGGAAACTCCGCGATCTCATCCTTTCGGTCACTACCCAAAGCTCGTGACCATAGGTGAGGGTGGGAACGTAGATCGATCGGTAAATCGAGAGCTTCGTCTTGTGACTCAGCTCTCTCTTCACCACGACGGTCCGATACAGCGACCGCATCACTGCTGCCGCCGCACCAACCCGTCTATCAATCTCACACTCCCCTTTTCCCTCACTCAAGAACAAGACCCCGAGATACTTAAACTCCACCACTTGGGGCAAGAACTCTCCACCGACTCGGAGAGAGCAAACCACCTTATTCCGGTCGAGGACCATGGCCTCAGACTTGGAGGTGCTGATCCTCATCCCGGCCGCTTCACACTCGGCTGCAAACCGCCCCAGCGCATGGTGAAGGTCCCGGTCCGAGGAGGCCAGCAGAACAACATCGTCCGCAAATAGCAGAGATGAAATTCTGTGGTTCCCGAACCGGATCCCCTCCGACCCGTGGCTACGTCTAGAAATTCTGTCCATAAAAGTGATGAACAGAACCGGTGACAAAGGGCAGCCCTGGCGGAGACCAACATGCACCGGGAACAGGTCTGATTTACTGCCGGCAATGCGAACCATGCTCCTGCTCCGGTCATACAAGGAGCGGACAGCCCCTAGCAGAGGGTCCCGCACCCCATATTCCCGGAGCACCCCCCACAGGACATCGCGAGGGACACGGTCGAACGCCTTCTCCAAATCCACAAAGCACATGTGGACTGGTTGGGCAAACTCCCATGAACCCTCGAGCATCCGATGGAGGGAATAGAGCTGGTCCAGTGTTCCACGACCAGGACGAAAACCACACTGTTCCTCCTGGATCTGAGGTTCGACTATTGGCCGAAGTCTCCTCGCTAGTACCCTGGAATAGACCTTTCCAGGGAGGCTGAGGAGTGTGATCCCTCTGTAGTTGGAACACACCCTCCGGTCCCCCTTCTTAAACAGCTTTAAGTAGCGGTTTGTTCCTCTACTTTGAAAAAATTAGTATGTAGCCGCAGTCCTCACCAAGCCAAGTGGTATAGCTTTTCATAAAATCAGCTTTGAAAAAACAGAAGGCTAGAGTGGGCATTCAGGCTGGTGGAGTCGAGCAGAAAATGAAAAATGTTTCTACATCACAGACACATGAAAATCTCCATCATTGTAATCACACTTGTCCTATCTCATATGATGTGCTCAGAAATGCTGTTGCACATTCACAATTTGTGTGCCAAACTAGGTTTTCTGCTCCATTTACTTCCATTGAAACAGAGAATCTGCTACGGTTTTCCAGATATCGTCATGTGTTCGGGAGGTAAAGCGAAAGCAGTAAAAAGCTTATATTTGGTTTATCCTAACTTTTAGTCCAGTTTACTTTTTCTGTAACTATAACCAAAAGCTTCAGACTCTGACAGCTCATTACCTCCACTATTGCATACAGAGCCGCGGTCGTGATACCGAGCATTCACAAGCAGTTTCATCAGAAACCGCGTCGCCGAGTTTTGCTTAGCATTTTTTAGGTGATAAACTAGTCCGTTTTATGTTTTATACGTTTTATGTTCATCAAAACTCATCGAGAACAACACAGTATGAGCGCAGGGATTGTGGATGCCAGAAGTTGAGGGCTACTTGACAACGAAGAAAAATCTGTCACTCACATCAACCTTGCCAGGCGCTGGCGGATTTGTTGCCCCTGAAACACATCCAAAACAATCATGAACACCCAAGATGTACCACGTAACGACCAGGAAAGCTTTCATTTCACAGTAGCCCCACTCACGTGCATTACTTCTCCAGTTGCCGTACAATATGAAGGGTATGATTGCACACACCACGAGCGCCAAACTTACTGAGACGATGATGACCAGGGTAGCGTCTAGGACCGAGAACAAAGCTCGAATTAGATAAGGACAGTGACACCAAAGAAGGGAAGATATTCTCTGTCTATCTGTAGCTATGTATTGGTAGCTATACCAGTAACATCTGACTTACGACCGGGATCGGTTCCGATCTACTGGTCGTAAGTCAGATTGGACGTAAGTCGAATGGCATTCAAAATAGCCGACGCGAGGGTTATAGTTGCTACTGTAGTAGTAGATGGCTGTGTGAGAGTGAGATGCTGGGATACTGTGTTACTGTTGTAACTCTCGTACGCGATGCCGGGCTGCTACGTGCTGTGGTGCCAGACATTGAATTTTAAAAAAACGTGGCCGTAAGTACAGGTGGACGTAAGTCGGGCAGGTCGTAAGTCAGTCAGATGTTACTTGTATACATAAACAATGTGTTTTTCCTTCTATTATTGTTCAGTTGCCTGTTACCTGAGTAACACGATTTTTCAATTTTCCAATGATGAAACCTCCCTCTAAAGTTATTTTGCATTTGTGCCAAAGCAGCATGAACTTTTCACGCACCAGAGATGGTTCCTGTCTTCTGACTGGTCCTCTCTGTTGGTGGAGGCATGGACGCCTCACTGGAGCTAGAATGAGAGCTGGCCTCGGGCAGCGGCCCGTCCTGGGCCTGTGGGCTGGTGGAGAACGGTCCAGAAGGAACAGAGGTGGCTTGGAGGGGAGAGATAAGAGTTACGTCTTGAATGTCTATATGTATTTGCCGATGAGAAAACTTTGCTTGAGGTATGAGACACGAAGGAGGCATCACAAGACAAGATAAGCAGATCCATATTTACAACTTTGAAGGCTGGTCAGAACACCGGATGTTGTGTGAATAGTTTTTATGACTAACATGAATAATTACACAGAGAAAAAGAAGATTACCATCAAAGACTGTCAGAGTGATGTTGTTAAAGGGGCCATTGTGTCCTTCGCAGATGTAGCTTCCCTCGTCCGCCCTTCTCAACCTTGTTATGACCACAGTGAAGACGGCGCCACTGCCCCTCATCACCAGACTGTATCGCTCCTGTCTCGTGACGGTGCTCCTCTTGTTCCTCGCCTGGATGAGGACGTTTCCATTGGAGCAGGTTTCTTTGCAGAAGTAGAGACTGGCGCCGTTTTCTGTGGGCCCCCTGCCGGAGCACTGGATCACGACCTCCCCCCCAACTTCACCGGTCTCCTCCAGTGTTGGAGCTTGTGTTGTCATCGTGACTGCGATGTTAAAAAGAATTTAGATGAGAATTCATCATCATCTTTCATGAATTGGAAGGAAAATGATGACACCTGGAGGGAAACTGAGACTCCAACATTAGATCAGTGGAAAATACGCAGCTTGAAGTCCCTTTGTTTGAGCCCCCATCACTCCACACTTTGGCAAAGAACTTAAAGTGTAATAGTGGCTATAAGCCACTACTTTTTCCCGTGGTCTGAACCCTACCACTTGTACAATATTGTGAATATATGGATTTTTACAGGCTAAAGAGCATCATGTTGCCAAAATAAAATAAAATTGAGCCTGGCCACATGACACACGATGAAATCACAGGCATTTTCTTTATCTTAAAGCGCTGAAATTGTGAGTTCCATGAAGTGTCCATGCTGGGTCCCATTTACAAAACTAGTTTAGAAGTCGTCTTCATGCATTTTTAAGCCGGGTGCACCACTGACCTTTCTACAGCACAGATAGCACCACTGCAACCATGGCTTATAGAGCGGTGCACCTTATGTATGAACAAGATCTATTTTCCTTCTTAAACTTAGTGGGTGTGGCTAACATTCCGGTGCACTCTATAGTCCAGAGTTTACAGTGCATTTAGATACAATTGTCATGTGCTTATTTGTGTTTGAGTTCTTCTTCTTTTTTTTTTTTTTTTTTTGTGTGCGCGTGAAGTTATTCACTATTTTAGCATAATTTCTGACGATGTATCTTTGCTGTATGGTTTTTACTTTCCTGTTAAATGATTCACTTTATATACCCAGTTTAATGTGAATATGTCATCTGTTGATATTGTTTGATGGTTCGAAAAACAGAAGTTCCAAAAAAAAAAGTTCAGATCTCAGGTCGACTCCATGGGCTACTAAAACCACAGGGGGTTGTAAATTGAATTTCCAAAACAGGCGCATTATATCCTGAAAGGAAGAGTTTAAATGCATAAATGCATAAAATAAAATAAAAACGTAAAAAATATTCATTAGACAACTGTAAAAAGGGCATTCTATAATAATAATAATAATAATAATAATAATAATATATGGGAGCTCATGAGAGCAAAAATACATCACTTTTTCCGTAAAAATATATAGTTGCACTTAATAATAAAATAATAAAATGTAATAATGCTATAGATTATTTATCTCGATGCTTGTACGAAGAGAAAAAAAAACCACACACTGGCATTATACTGAAGTGAATACATGCATTGAGGTGAAAAGCAGATGTAATGTGACATAATTCATCCTATCCACCTTTTCAGAAATAAACAGTCGATGCAGTGACGTGTAATTTCATTTTGCAGTAGTAATAAAGATGATAATGGCAAATATATATGAATAATGATCTTTCTTGTTGTTAATGCAAAAAGCTACTTCCTGAGAAATGATGAAGTGTATTTGTAATACCTCCTCCGTGTCCCTGACACAAACTTGGCTTGGTGATAAATATATTTATTGAATAGTTGTCAACAGTTGGCTCATAACAAAAATTGAAACCTCAAAATTATTTCCTGGAAGATGGTTAAAAGATGGCCACATAAACGCTCATGACATTAATAACGGATCACATCACATCATCACTGTAGTTGATACAACTACAAGAGAGCTTTGAGAGAGTTTTGTTTTTTGCCTCAGACTGTGGCAATGACTACGGTAATGTCTGAAATTCAAAACTCATTTTGATGCAATTTGCTTTTAAAGCTAGCTTGTGTTTGAAAGTAACATGAAATCATGTTCCTTTTCATCGCAGAGTTCAAAAGATGATCAGGTTTGATTTCCAGAAATGCATCTTGCATCAGCCTTGTGGTAGTTTGGATATAGACCTGACTTACCAGCGTAGAGAACAAGTGAAAACAAGCTCAACATAAATCATGATCACATGAAATCTATACGCAGACTCACCGAAGAAGAGATAATAAACCAAGATGGCATGGAAAAACAGCATTGTGAATCCCAGTTTGAATCTGTGAGAGTCTGTGTCACTGGCATGGAGTAATTCCTTAAGTATTGCTTAAGGACACAAAGATGGGATTGTGTGGCCAATGCCACAGGTTGAGCTTCAATCAGCTCCATCGATTTAAAAAAGAACCACCCGCTTGTCCTGGAGGAAGACAAAAGACTCACAGTTGTTCTCCGTCTGTCCGTCACTCCTCTGTGATGATAGTGTACAGTATCACCCGCTCACATGTTTATGGCAAGTCTGAGCCACTTGGCTGCTGCATCAAACCCACAGGCCGGCGGGTGCAAGTGGGGCTGTCTGCTGACTGTGGCAGGTATGAAGAGCCACGAGGCTGATGTACACGATATGACCTTGTTTTTTCTTACCAGAGCTGGAGAAGAAGACTTTTTCTGTGCTGCTCATGGCACCAGGTTTACTGCCCTCAAATCATATATATATATATATATATATAACGGCTTCTAAAAGCATAGCGACAATACTCCTGTTAGAACATAAACATGAAGCACACATCTTAAGCTACTGTGAAAGTCTATCCATCCATCCATCCATCCATGTCTCATGGTTCCTCGTCTGGAAAAAAAGATGGGAAGTCTTTATACATCCATTTCTCTTCACCATTTATTCACAAACCCACACACATTTTGACAAACAGGATTGTCAACGTTTCTCTTTGAACACACGTTTAATACAAATATAACTCATGTTTTTTGGGGGTTTTCTTTACAAAAAATATTGCCATTCTGTCACGCTCAGGTTGAAGCGGGATCTGGAAAGACCTAGAAAGTGCGAACCACAGCATCGGTGTGACATTTATAAAGGATACATCTCTTCATGTAATACAATAACAGCAGCGGGTCATTGAGGATGAAAACAGGGTAAGAAGCATGGACCATTTCAGGACTTCTCAGATCTTACAAGTATAAAGTGAGTCTAGCTCAAGATCAAAAAGGACGCTTTTCTCTGCATCAACAATGGACTTATAGCACCATGAAAAGGAATGTGTGACTTTAGCACTAGTTAATGCACAGATGTGTTCCACGCTTACAAAACAACACGAGCTCCTGAGGCTGCTAGCATAGCCACAGTATAAGTCCCACTGACTGATGACAGAAATGTTGCATCCACCACGGGATTGTATATTTAGCCAATATATTATGTACCAAAATATATATGTATATATATATATATCTCAGAGAACAAGCTCACATAATAGTTATTTATAGTGTATGACACTTGTGCCTGCGGCGCCTCCTGCCCCTTTCAATCTCAGCCCTGTGTACAGCTGCAGAAGAGTCTCTGAGACTTTAAAAAAATATACTTTGTGTAGGATTCCACTAACCCTGCTGCTGACTTATCACCTTTTGAAATGGGAAGAACAGATCTTGGGTGAACTTTTTACAATATGGTGCTGTTTATATCACATCAGGTCCCATTTTGTTGATTGGGGGGGATCAAATGAAGCTTGGCAGGAAAGAGCAACAACTGCTCCGGAGGTCCGTTTCATCAGATTTCAAGTCCGCGGGAGGGCGTTGGCGATGGTCTCCCGGGCACTCTGGCTTAGCCTCTCTGGAAACTTGACCTCAAACTCCACGATAAGGTCACCTCGGCGGTCGGGTCGTTTCGGATATGGAAGGCCCTCGCCGTTGATGTAGCGCCTCATTCCCGGCTGCACGATGTCAGTGACGGACACGGTCACGGTCCGGCCGTCGAGCGTGGGGGCGGAGACTGTGCAGCCACACAAGGCCTAAGAAGAGAGAAGAGATGAATTACGATTAGTTATTGCAACATAACCAGTCTTCACCTCTAATGGAGGTGTGGAAGTTCCTAACTCTGGATTTTTCATTTTAAAGGATTCAATATTGATACCACATTGGAGGTGCTGTACGGATATTTTTTCACACCTGACAATATTTCCAACAATAGCATTCATTTGAATTGTTGAAAAAACTTGAAACACTATAACTGGCCGGGGCTGACTGTATCCAGTCGACTTACGTCTCGCAGTGAGATCTTGGCCGTGTAGACGATGTCAGAATTGTCGCGCTTGAACACAGGATGAGGCTTGTCCTTCAGCACAAAGACAACATCGGCAGGAATGTTCCTGGGGGTCTCATCCCCCTCTTTGGGAAAGGTGATTTTGGTGCCCTCTTTCCACCCCTTCTTAATCTGCACTTCCAGGATCTTATCTTCCCGCCGAAGCGACTGCCCGTCAGGGTTCAAGCGCTTACGGGAGATCTTCATTTTCTTCGTGCAGCCGGAAAGAATCTCCTCCAGCGACACCTTCAGGTCGTGCACAACAGGAGGGTCTTGTTCCTTCTTGACAACGCTGGTGTGGCCACCCATCCCGCCCATGCCAGAGCTGAAGGAGCGGGGGAACCCTCCCATCTTGCTTCCTCCCATTGCAAAACTGGCAAAAGGATCATCAGTCTCCATGTCTTCGTAGTTGCCACCATTGCGGCCACCAAAGAACTGTTCAAAAGGATTCCGCCCGCCGAAGAATTCGGAGAAGATGACATGAGGGTCTCCTTGGAAGGTGTAACTGAAGTTGCCGGGGCCTCCTGCACCACCTCCTGAGGGACCTCCACCTTTCAGACCTGAAGTGGAAAGCAAACATCAAGAGGTCAATCGGACTGCAGTATATTTAACCCAAATACACAAAATAGGATTTGATGGTTATATTACAGTAGGAGAAATACAACAAAATCCTTATATTTACTCATTTACACTGTAGTTGGGCACATACAGACTAGTTTGGGTTGCAGGCAGCAACAGAGGCTCGCGGCACAAAGTCATGCTGAACTGGCAACCGCTGTTCTACTCAACTAGGCAAACATTCGTCGAGAAACTGTTTCCACAAACATTGTCACAAGCAGATGTGCTCATACTGTTGCAGCAGATCTTGTGTGATACTGAGGGGGAAAGCCAAAATTGCACAGTAGAAAAAGATGAGGAAGTTAAACAAAGTTCCAATATGACCCTGAATACAGTTATGCATTTTGGCTGAATTCAGCATAGAGAGGTTCAGTCACAAGAGTTCACTTATTAGTCAACTTATATCTGAAAAGAGAAGATGCAGACTGGCACCCTGACAGGAAGTAATAAATCCAGTCTGAACCGCATGAACTCATCATCACAGTACATATGCACACGCTAAATAGTTGATGTTTCAAAATGCTACAAATGAATAATTTTAAGTGTCAGAAATGTTGTCATTGAATACATTCTTTAAATGGTTTTGCCCGAACCAGCCACGGAATATACACTGGGGTGATAAAACATACAAGTCTTTGACCAAAACAGCAGTGATATTTTAACACATCAACATCAAACTGTGGTTTTGTGAATCGAAGAAAAGCGTTGTTGCAGTAAATGCCGTCAAAACCCTGTGAAAAGACTGGAGAGTAAAAATAAATATACCAGCCTTAAAACTGATGTTTGCTATTCTTTCAGACTTTTAGACAGAATGGGGCTTTTTAAGGCTCAATGAAAGGTTACAGGTCACGGTTTCATCCACAATAATATGACATATGATACAATAAATGGGTTTCACAACTGACAAATTACAACTTTGTAAGTAGACAGAATGAAACAAGGTCATAAGTAGAAAGTCAGAAAATGTCCTGCTACAATTTTTTCCACTGCTTATCAGAGATCAAGTTGAGCGGGCAGCAGCTTGGGTAAAGAGGCCCAGAATACATTGAGATTTTGTAGGGAATACTCAAGCAATTAATTCATATTCTATTAAAAGTAATGATAATAATAATAAGAAATATGGAACAGCAATAACATAATATAATCTTCAGGTTACGTGTTACATGAGCAAAGGTCTTGCACTGACATGACATGTAAAGGCACTATTAAAGTCAGTGTTTACCACATGTGTCTGTGTAAAACAGTTGAAATGGTACACACAGGCCACTGTAGACCAGGAAAAGCAAATGGCGTACAAAAGAATCATTCTCAAAAAAATAATAATACTTGTGACGTTTGCCCATAGAATAACTTTTTTTTTTTCACAGAACGGGCCAAAAGATTAGAATGTAGCCAATTCTTCAGGTTTTCATGTGGACATTCCAATATACAGTGGTAGCTCAGTTCTCGACCACAATCCGTTCCAGACGGCCGTTCGAGAAGCGATTTGTTCGAAATCTGAATCGATTTTCCCCATTACAATAAATGGAAAAAGAAATAATGCATTTGTAGGAGTGAATGTAGAGTGTCTGCTGCAGGTGCGCTGTTCCTCTATGTGTGTGGCCGCTGCATGTGGGAGGGGTTGCCGAGTGAGTGACGTCTCTCCAGAAGTGAAGAGGTGCCCGGTGCGTGTCCAGCTCTGAATGTGCGCTTCTGTGCAGTTTGGCTGTGACAAAGTCATAAACCAAGTAACGCTCTGTCCCAGACTCGCCTCATCCCTGTCCCAGCTCCAGCCCACAACAGGACATCAAACCCTGGAGTGAGCGCTCCAGCCTCGGAGGTGTGGAGAGCGAGCACCTCCCCTGTGACACTCGGTCCAGTGCGGAGACAGGAAAGGTTTTACACCTCAATATAAAGAAAAAACAGTCAGTAAATGTAGCTAACGGGACACGTCTGCATACAGAGGCTGCGTTATACACAATAACAGAGCGCGACGTGGGTCAGCTGATCGGTCCGCGCACGTTTTTTCCGGCTTTTTTCGGGGACGTTCGAGTTCTGGATTTATGTTCGAAATCAGAAGCAAAAAAAAATCTGGAACTCCGATTTGTTCAAAGTCCGGGACGTTCCAAAACCGAGGTTCCACTGTATAAACAAATATGAACATAATTAAAACATATGTATATGTACCTGTAGAATATCCATAGTAGCAATGATTGTGTTTCGACATGAATAATTATAATAACAACTGCCCCCATTGTAAGAACATGAATTGCTATTAATAATTGAGCATTTTGAGTCTGAAGTTGAAATAGACATCGGACGAGACAATGGCGCTATCTAGTGGACTAAGGCCTTCTTACGTAACTATAAACCTCACGAACAGCAGTGTTTATTATTAAGATTGTTACCTCACCTTCACTACTTTAGACGACTGCGCTTGAGACACATTCAATATTTTATGAACCCTGAAACAGGGATCACCCCTGAACCGGAGTCCAGCTCTAAAAGCAGTGATGACAACATGAGCGAAACATCCACACAGCACATGGGTGAATCCACGCCCCTTCCGGCTGTCATCTCCGCCGGGGTTCGACCTCTTCTCTCCGGTGCTTAAGTCTTGTGTAAACATGAGCATATTTCGCAGGCTACAGCTCGCACAACCTCGCCTTCTGACTGTGGTTCCAGTTGCACTTGAAGGACGAGGCGGAGGCGGCGCCATGACAGAGAGTTCAAACTCTCATGTGGTTCTCGGTATTAAAAGCGAGTGCCTCTTACCTTCTTCGCCGTAGCGGTCGTATATGTCTTTCTTCTTCGGGTCGCTCAAAACGTCGTAGGCTTCGGCGACTTCCTTGAATGTATCCTCGGCTCCTGGCGACTTGTTCTTGTCGGGGTGATACCGCAGCGCCTGCTTGCGATACGCCTTCTTGATGTCGTCCTCTGACGCGCCTTTCTTAATCCCCAAAATGTCGTAGTAGTCTTTCCCCATGTCGACGTCCTGGGCAGAAGTGACTCTTCCTCGGAGCGCAGTTGCTGACTGGTTTGGCGGCCCGACTCCCGCCCAGATATTTTATATTAGTTGTGGAAACTTCCAGAGTTTTCTACAACCAGCTCCAGCAGGCTGCCTGTGACGTCACATAGCCACCGCCCACTCCGTCGTCATCCCTGAGCCTACTGTACAGACGGTCAGTGTTGGAAAAAAACGGTCCTGTTTTCTACACACAAAAGTAAAACGTTAGGCGAGATGCGGCATGCAAATTGTATTTTAGTGTGTAAGAAACTGTCTTACAGTCATTTAAATTCAAAGTGAATTCAATTCAAGATTGATCTCTTCAAAGACCGTTATACACACCTCTCCCATGACAATGTTCAATAACTTGTTGTTTACTTTGTATAAATTGTAAATAATGCACTTATTTTGAGTTTTCATTAGATTTTTTTCAATTAAATCTTTTTAATCCACATTCATCATGTATAAAACAATATGATGATGCTTTCTTCATAATCCGATCAGACACTAATAGTGCATATTTAGATTGTTCTATACACTTAAAAATGTACCACCATCATGGGAAGTGAAGAACAAAGCAAAAGCTAGGTGGAGTTGCTGGGAATGATTGCCAGGGTGCAATAAAAGAGATTGAACATGATAAGAGAAGATAAAAAAGCAAAGCTTTAAATTAAAATATACATATATATACAGGTATATATATGAACAGAAAAATGAAACATTACTGTTTCAAAAGGCTGGAGTTGGAGAACAGAGGTAAAGACATGCTGTAAATTGGACACTCAAAAGCTTCCTCTAGATGTGTGTGTGTGTGAGAGAGAGAGAGGTGTGTGTGTCTTGCCCACTCATCGCTGGGATACGTTCCAGCACTCCCCGCAACCCTGAACTGGACTGAGTGCTGGTTAACTGACAATATATGTATGTATGTAAATGAGAAAAACCAACAGTGTGACCCGAAATATGGAATAAAATTGCTTATCTATTTGTATATTTTGACGTCACCTGGAGGAAATATTTATGTGTGTGGACGTTGAGTCCCAGCAGACCCCAATAATAGTTATATTATTTTCACAAAATATTCTTTTCAAAGAGAATTATTGATTATTATTTAGAATAGTAAGCTAAACAAACCTCATGAAGTTTATTTTATTTTATTCATTTTATCTTGGAAATGACTGACAGCTATGGTCTGTGACAAAAGAGTTTCAGCAAGAGATTCAAATGAGAGTTCTGAGAGCCGTTAAATCAATGATATTTCACTTAATCTCTTGGTGGTAACAACAGCAGGGTTTTGAAACATTACAGCAAGTAAAGTAAACAGTAAGTTCCACCAAGAAGCCACGTTGAGATCAACAGGGTCAAATATAAAATGATCTTGGAGGACTAGCAGGCAAAGGTTTCTAATGGACTAGAGT
This sequence comes from Synchiropus splendidus, assembly GCF_027744825.2. Classification (NCBI taxonomy): domain Eukaryota; kingdom Metazoa; phylum Chordata; class Actinopteri; order Syngnathiformes; family Callionymidae; genus Synchiropus; species Synchiropus splendidus. The sequence goes on along the minus strand of NC_071335.1, from coordinate 31,552,503 downwards.
CCAGTAAACATCAACGTAGAATAACGTGCTGAAAATCCAAGCAGGTGGCCACAAGATAATCTGTCACCGAGCAAAGACAGGGATGGATCACAGTGCATTAGGAACCAACCATTGACAGGAGGAGGCAAGGGTGAGGTAGTTGCAAGGATTTCATTTTGTTCATGAAAAAAATAAACACACACACACACACACCATTATGTGAATGAATTGAATTTGTCATTAACTTTTCAGCTGTCATTTCCCTCTTCCAGTGAATGATCAATACCAAAAAGATGATCGACTATGCAGAGTCATTTTTTAAATAATTTAATTGACTTCAAAACAAAAAAAACAAACAAAAAAACTTATTCTGATGATAAGGAAGGAACACGTCTGCGCTCAGGATGAAACATGGAGAAAGGCTCCTCCTCGGTTTCCCTTCAACACCACCGTTCTACAGTCAGGATTAGAAGGCGATAAACATGTAACTATAGTTAATAACAATAATAATAGGGACAGAGTCTGCTGGAACTCAGCAAATCCAATTAGGTCAGCGTTTCAGTTTGCTCTTCTCTCATTGGCTGAATCGCAGACACTCTAGTCTGCTCAAGTGGCTGCAGTTGCAATTGGCCGTGCGGAAAGTGAAGTCCCGCCCACTCCATCTCACCAGCAATTTATCGCCGCGGTGATTGGATGCCGGACCGTCACTCATACAGCCAACTAGGAAAGACTCCAAACTGTCAAGATGAAGCACTACGAGGTGAGTGGTGTCTGTGAAACTCAAAACCATGAATGGAGCATAGGGGTGTAGTTGTTGCGACTGTAGCGCCGCAGCCATGCGAGCCATGTAGCGTTGCCACGCACCGTTTCTCCCATTGTAAAGGCTCGAAGCTACTGTCCACACTCTGCTGTCAGAGCAGGCGACAATGACCGCAGCTTTGTGGCCTCGCGTGCGCGGAAATCGCCGTCTCATAGTGCTATTCGTTCTTCTCATTGTTGTCGTGCGTTTGCCGTTTGGACTTAGTCGATCAGGAATGAACTGATTTCCTTAGTTTTCATGATGTGAGACAAATATAAACGGCTGTATTCGTAGTTGAGTCCCTGCAACAGCGCTGTCTGTGGCCAGTGTGAGTTACGACAACCCCGGCCCTGTCATTCATCTGTTGAAGTTCAGCGTCTTCTGGCTGTGGAGTTTCGTTAAAACAACCCTGAGCGTGTTCTTCAAACGACTTTGCTTCGTCTGCATTGACACCGTTGCGCAACTGACAGTGGTTATCTCACCTACAAAACCGACCCAACAGGATTTGAAGCAGCCCGACTGAAACCTATCTAACCTGCACTGGCTTCTTGGGGGAGTTTGCAACCTGGAAGAAGTGAAACAGCACTTGAATATGTGTGGAATCAGTTCAACAGCAGAAAGTAGTGTGTTAAAATGGGCCCACGCATCGAAGGTTAAATGGTGATTATGAGTTCATGCATTATCTAAAGTTTCTAATAATATGTGAAGATGTTTTTGAACCTATTCCAGAGATATTTGTCATATGTTTTGATTTAAGTCTTTTTTTCGTCCAACAGTATTTTATGGAGGTTCACCAAAGGGCAGCATGCAACGTGTATCTGAGCAAAAATCGGTTCAAAGTTTCATATTTATGACTTAATGCGTTTGTGTGGGCCCCTTCGTTTGATAATGTATGACTCAATACGTGTCTTGCGTCATGCTTCTCTGAAACTGTATTATAATGTCTGACAGAGACAAATTGTGTTCATTTTAACAGCTACTTTACATATTTTGTACAGTAAATAGTCACTAGATGAATGTATGTATGTTGTCATAAACACTAATCATATATCTACATATGATGTGTCCAGGTTTTGGAGAAACTTAACATTTTAATCAGGGGTGGGATTGAATGAAAAAAAAAATCTCATTTGTTAGAGAATTTTGTGGTTTAATCGAATAAGAAAATTTGCCACAAGAAGCCACATTTTTCAATTTGAATGAATTTGCTATATTACTGAATCAAATAATGGACCCATACATACATTTAAACGACAAAATATTGTTTATTTTGCATCAGTTTGACAATAGCACAATAAATCAAGATGGTGTCTATATTCAAGTTTTTATATCACCTTATTTAAACTAAGACTCTTTTAATGTCTTGAAAATATTTGGATAAGAATTTGAATGTTATAAGAATTTCAAGTCCATTCAGAGTAGTGGAAACCCTGGCCATTGTGTAGTGAAAAACATCCCTGAACAAAAGCAAACTCTCTGCTTTTGTTCAGGGATTCTTCCATGTTTGTTATTGTTGTTATCATCCTAGCTGCCACGTGTCTTGTGCATCAGTGGGATCAGTGGACCAGGATCTTCTGCACTGACAAAGGTTCCCTGTTGTCTGGAGAGTAAACTGTTCAATTAAATTCAATTAAAATAAAACGAACAAATATTTTAACGTGTTCATTATGATTAATTATTAAATCACAATGAACTCATTAAAGTCCCACCACTAATTGTAATAGATCACAATGTGGTTTAAATAGTTGTCCCAGTGGTTCCGGAGCCACATCAGTTAGCTGCTAATGGATTTGTTGAGTTTTCACTTTCAATGGCAGAAATGCTGAGTAAAACCTCCCAAATGTGACTTCAGCCTTAAGGCTTTAAAAACCTTTCCATTGTTCCTACGTCTTCATTTTTAATCGTCCCCTTCCTACATTGACTGTCTGAATTAGTTGTGGAGCACATCAGAGAGCTGTGTCTGCTCCCTCAGCACTTGATATGTTCATGCACCAACAGTCAAGCAAATTTGTTTTTCCCCCTCAAAATTCAAGATAAAAAATTCACGAGAGCATGCGAAGCAGGCAGGGCTATTCTTACCACAGTGAAACTCCATGTTTGATAACTTGAAATTTCCTCACGCCTGGCGCTTGGTTCCTGGGCCTACCTCGCCAGGACGGACTGAGGCTGCCAGTGGGAGCTTTATATAGAGCAGCTGGGGGAGGTACGGTGGCAGGGGATACGACTGGCAAAGCATGATGGATTTAATTTCCAAAACCCCTTGGGTGCAGTGTCACATGACCGACTTTGCTGATTGATATACATGAAATCCTTAATGGTGTGAATGAACTAAGTGAGGCAACAGAATGAACCGAGTTCCCTCTAAATATAGGCCGCAGTCATTCTCTATTACTTACATTTTGTCTCCTGTTTGTATTTTAGTAACGTTAAAACCAGACATGTTACAGCACGAAATCAGTCAGACACATGCTGTTGCAAACACGGAACAATAGTGTCTGTACTTATTAGCATTTGGACAAATGTGTAATTATTTTGTCATTAGCGCGGCATTAGCATGAGCAGCATGTCCAACGTGCATGCACTTTCCACGCGCTTGCATCACTGATGTAGCACTTTGAAATGCAAGTCCGCCTTGAATACGGGCCTTTCCAGGTCTTCCACTTGTTTAAGCTGAAATGTTCCTATGCTTTTCTGGTCTCAGATTGTAATTGTTGTTCTGACCACAGATGTTTTCTCTTCCTGTTGGTTGCTGGTCCTACCCACGTATTAATTTTTCACATTTTTGCTAATTTGCATGTTTGTTTCCGCCCGCAAAAACAACTTTATATCTGTACCGATTTCCATTGGCCATTCGCAGCACGCCTGCTGGACAGACTAAGAATGTTTTGTCCAAAAGTGTCTGTGTTTTAAATCATTTCAAAACCAGAATAGTTAAAGAATAATAAAGAGTTAACACAGATTTCACAAGGAATCAGCGTAATAAATCCAGCTAATCCAAGTAGAACGCTTGTTTTTATAGCTCTTATTGTGAAGACTACAGAGTATTGTGTGACAGTAAGTGCCATGTTATGTTCTGTCCTGAATGAATGGATGAATGAATGTTTATTTCAATCTCACATCAAACATTCTTTCATCAGCGACCTAATATATTGTAATTTAATGCATTTATTTTTTATACAGTTGTATTTTGAATTGATAAAAACTACACATTTTACGATTATTTTTTTTTTTTACATTAAAAAAAAAACAAATAAAAATAGACTTTTGGTTCAGCAGTTAAGAATATATAGAAGGAACGTTTAACTTTTTGTTCTTGCTCCATTTGCATGTTCATTTAAGTCGAGAGCTTACCGGTGTCGAGTGCCTTAGTAGGGCACAAGCTGGGCCAAGTTCAATGACAAATGGGTTTGACCAGTTGCTGCTTCGCGTCCCATCCGCTTTACAAAATGGGTTTTCCAGACTGATGGTCATTAGCGTAAGTGAGGGGTGGCGGGTGGGAGGGGTGTTTCAGGGGAATGCCCGACTAAGCTTTCAGCGTGTGGACTATTATCGCCCAGGAAAAGGCATCTCCGTAGGTGCGGGAGGCGGTTGCTTCTGAGACATGGTGTGATGCTCTGACACTGCGCTGGAGCTAAAGCGGAGCATGGAAATAGTCACTGATGGACAAGGACCACCACCTGATGCTGTGGTGCTCCAAAGGCATGTTAGCAGACTGGATGGCTGAAAATTAATAGAGATCCCATGACATCACTAAATAGGATGACCAGGGTGGGGGGGGGGGACCGCGGCTAAAATGGTTAGTTATGCAGAGTTTGCAGCCGATGATTATATTTAGCTGCTAGCGGAGGAAGCGATGGGGTCAAACTAGGAAAGGGTGTGTTGTTTGCTGTTATAACTTCACTCCTTTTGGCCACTTAGTGGTGTCAGAGGTCAGCGGGTATCTGTTTTAGGAAGCTGCTGCATTTCAGAACTAAGTGGGTGCCACGCTGAAATGGAGCCTGGAGGGCTTGAGGAGCGTGCAGATGATCTACAGTGGAGCGTTTGTGGCGCGGCATGCTGGACATTCCTGTGTACGCAACTGTGTACACACATGTGGCATAGATCTGTTCTCCGGGGGTCCCTGCCTGTTAAATAAAGGACCAGAAGTGAAGGACTGAAGACGAGAAGGAAGAGGGAGGGGCCGCGCTCAGAGCCAAGTGCAGCCCCGCTCCTTTAACGCTCGCTCGGAAATCACATCCAGGTAGACGGTCCGGGGGTTGAGACCACCGACAGCAAGGGAGGACTGGAGGAGGTCTGTGGACATGGATGCCCTGGCGCTCGAGGCCACTAGTAAAAAGGCAGCTAACGGAGCGGTCGCGGCGCTAGCCGCACCTGTGTTCACGCCGACACCTGTTAAACGAAAACAAGCCAAGAAAACTAAGAAAGCTGTTGTTTTCTTTGAGGTGGAGATTCTGGATGCCAAGACCAAGGACAAGCTGTGTTTCCTCGACAAGGTAAGCGCTTCGGTTTTCTGTCTGAATCCACCCAAAGTTGAGTGAACAAATGTTCTGACCCGGCATCCTGTGATGTCTGCAGCAACTGTCTCTGACTTCTCTAGAACATCGGCTTGGTCGCCTGACATTTGTCTCCCCAAGTCACATGAGTTAATACTGATGCAATGTTTCACACCTATTTCTGTGGTGCTGCCTGGCAACCGATGTCTCTGAAATGGAACACATACATCGCACTGGTAAAGCTTTGACATAAATATGGTAACTGCGTTGTTTAGTCCGTTTAAAGCGCCACTTTAGGAAAACAGGATTTCATGTTCTCAAATACACTTGTAATTTATGAGTGATGCTTGGTGTCGCAATGTTCATATCAAGTGTGAATTAAATGCCAGACATAAAAATATCCAATAACCACTTCGGAGCACAGCAGGAGTCACTGCTCAGAGGAAATGTAGTTCATCATGACGCAACTCTTGTCAAATATTTATTTGTTGTTTAACTGTCAAAATAAGAAATCGTATCACTTGTTTTGAATGTGTGCTTCACATGTGAGCACTCAAGTGTGGCAGGGACAGTTGAATATTGTTGCTCAGCAGTTGCTCGCCGTCCCACTGCAAGGAAAAGCAAGCTTGTTCCTTCAAGTGCCGGTAAACAGGTTCAACTTTATGTTCACACTTCCGACTCATAATGCAGTGGGGAAATACTGAAGAATACTGTGAGGGTGTTAATGGAAGGAGCTGGACACGGTCCAGAAACACACATGCCGTCTAACACTTATTGAAGTATTAGGCCTATCATGTGGTGCTGCCGGGGGGGCTGAGGGTTCACATAGAGGCTGTCCCACTGAAGTCATCGTGCTGAAAATGGTGCGTTGTCTTCGAGCCCACATGAACAGAAGTAAGATGATCGGAGTTGGAAACCTTTACTGCTGCGGGGTCAAGCTGTCCTGGGAAAGGCCATGAAACTCTGAATTAAAGGTGATTTGGCTGTAAATGTCAATTTCACTAGATTGAATTATTATGTATATAAAATGTTCATGGACATTTATGAAGCTACATGAATCACAGAAAGCAATAATTTATTATCTTCATTCCTGGAAGCACATTTGGTGCTTGTAAAAAGAAAAAAAGTCATATTTTTGAGCACAAAACTTATCATAAAGTGTGTAATGGTGACAGTTTGATTACTATTTTGTAATGTCAATATGTCAATATATTATCTCGTTCATTTTTACTGGTACTGTGTTCATAGTCTTTGTTTGTTTATAGATATTGAATTTTCTCTTCAACAACCATATTATTCATTTTGATAATCAACCACAGTGTTTATTTATATATTTTTAAATTATTATTACTTTTTTAAATCATTACCATTCCCTGCCCTGTTTCATTCTTCTGCTTTGCGCTTCCACCCACCCATCCATCCATCTATTGTGAATGGATGGATGGATGCTAGGTACCTGAGATGTTCATCTAGCTCTTGCTGTAGATGACTCCCGTCCTGTGGGAGGCGCTGTGATGTCAGGTCTATGTTGTTTTTTGACGGCCATGTCAAATCCCATCAGCTGCGACCATTGCAAGTGTTAAAAAGTTGAGTCTCTGACATCAGTCTCAGGTTTTCGTGTGGGAAGCAGAGCGTCTTGGTGGCCCTTCTCTTTAGCGAAATTCTAGACCGGATAGAGATTGGAATTGGTGTATCAAACTTGTGTGTTTTGTGATTCATATTTTTTCCAAACTCGACGTGAATGTATCTCAGTTGAAGCAAAGCTTTTTTGCTCCGAGGCAGACAGAAGACTTCTCATACAAATGTTAGCTCTGGGTGGGATGACATGCGTTTGAGTGCTGCCAGGAAAAACACTTGTTTCTCAATTTCCGTGCCATTGTGTTTATATTTGGGAGCAGCCGTTGCTGGCAGACTGGCACAAGGTCATCCACTTTGGCTGTGAATCTGTGTGTGTGTGTGGACGCTCTGCGTCACCCTAATACTGGCTCTGGAATAGTTGACATCCATGAGCTGCGTGGGTCCAGCTGATGCTAAATTTATCACTTATATCTGTCATGAAAGGAGACGTGTGTTATTGTATTTTACTTGGTGATCCAGCCTCTTCACCTCCTGTGGTTTGGTCATTTCAGGTGGAGCCAAATGCCACGATCGGGGAGATCAAGTCCATGTTCCACAAGAGCCGTAAGTGAACCGGTCCAGCTTAGCAACCAGTGGAGGGCAGGGAAAACACAGATTTGAATGAGACACTTTAGAAGCACTTTGGAAGTTGCTTCTAAAGTGAGGGGAGCAAAACTCTCATCTGGGTGATCATAAAGGACTCAAGACTCATGTAGATAACCTGGAACATATGTTTTGATTTAAAAAATAAAATGAATAAAGGGCTTTAATAACGCTGGAGAGCAACAAGGAAATGTTCATAATGGTGAGAACATTGACTGTTCTGACATCTACATCTCTGGTCCTCCACAGATCCTCAGTGGTATCCTGCCCGTCAGTCCATCCGCCTCGACCCAAGTGAGTGAAGGTTCCCCTCAGTATTCTCAGAACATACAGTCGAGCCCCAGCTTTGTCTCCCCAGAGGGAAAGTCTCTGAAGGACGAGGATGTTCTGCAGAATCTTCCAGTGGGAACCACGGCTACATTCTACTTCAGAGACCTGGGCTCTCAGATCAGCTGGGTCAAAGTGAGTGCAGACGCTAACCCTCTGAACCAGGACCTGGTTGGCTTGTCCGCTGCCTTGTGTTCACTGGGATCCCCGGCTTTTACTGCTGCTCTTATTCAAACTTTTTCAACACCCTTTCAATGACATCTCATAAGGCTGGCAAAATTAAATAACGGAGAACGTTTTGGTTGAATGTTTAACTGTAATAATGTGAAGTGTCTGTCCGTCTAGCGGAATATATGAACTGTAGTTTACAAAATACATTCATAGTGGAAAAAAAAATAATTTCACAAACTTACACAGGACTATTTTCACCTTTTACTGTTGATCATCTGTAATAATGGTGTTGTTTAGACTGAACTGTCAGTCCAGGGTAAAATATAGTCAAGCTCATTTGTTGCTGATACATATAAAATAAGTGGTTTATTTATGGTAATAAATGTTCCCTAATCCAGAGTGTAACGCCCAAAATATATAAAATAGAATAAAATCGCAGAAATCCAAATTATGAATCCATGATAGTATATATTTTCTTGTTTATAATTCTTAAAATTATGGGATGTTATCTGTTTTGTAACCACAACTCTCGACTTTTTTCTTAAGATTGCTGTTTCTATGGCACTTTTTAAACCTCAAGTTTCTTCATTCCAGGTCTTCATGACGGAGTACACAGGTCCTCTGGTCATCTACCTGTTGTTCTACTTCAGGGTTCCTTTAATCTACGCTCCCAAATATGACTTCACTACAAGTAAACACTGGGTCGTACAGTAGGTGTCTCACTCTAACTCGCACACACACGCTGAATGACTGTAGTGAGAGGGTCTGTGCTCACCTGCTCGCATGTGCTGTTCCCAGTCTGGCCTGTATGTGTCACTCTTTCCACTATGTGAAGAGGCTGCTGGAGACGGTGTTTGTCCACCGCTTCTCCCACGGAACCATGCCGCTGCGCAACATATTTAAAGTGAGTGATGGTGTGAGGTGGGTGGCCACGTACGTCAGAGTTTAACCCCGTGTTTTCCATCACACAGAACTGCACTTACTACTGGGGCTTTGCTGCCTGGATGGCCTACTACATCAACCATCCGCTCTACACACCGCCCAGTGAGTCCCAGCGCACTCGCCCCTCTGCTGTTCGCCTCACGCGATAACTCTCTCTCGTCTCGTGTCTTGTGTTAGTTTATGGAGAGCAGCAGATCCGACTGGCCCTCATCATGTTCCTGGTGAGAAGCTGCTTCTAACTTCTCATGCAGTTTTAATGATGTGATGATGTTCTCCTCAGTTCTGTCAGATTGGAAACTTCTCCATCCACGTTGCTCTTCGGAACCTCCGTCCGCCAGGTGAGAACTCGTGTTCCAGAGGAGTCCTGATCGAAGTGAAGGAGTTCATCACACTCTCGTCTCCACACAGGCTCCAAAACTCGGAAGATCCCCTACCCAACCAAGAACCCCTTCACCTGGATCTTCCTGCTGGTCTCTTGCCCAAACTACACCTATGAGGTCAAATTCTTTAAAACCGTCTTATTTTCTTGTGTTTTTTTTCCCACTGTAGTGTTAGATTGTGCGTCTATTTCAACATAAAGTCATGCTAGAAATCCACATCATGTTTATCAGCACAACACTTTTTATAGTGATGAATGATTTGTGACCGTGTGACTCCCTGTCCCCTGCAGCTGGGCTCCTGGCTGGGCTTCACGCTGATGACCCAGTGTCTGCCGGTGGCTTTCTTCACTGTTGTGGGCTTCATCCAGATGACGGTGTGGGCCAAGGGAAAGCACCGCAGCTACCTGAAGGAGTTCCGTGACTACCCTCCCCTGCGCTCCCCCATCCTCCCCTTCATCCTGTAGAAGCATCCGCGGCGCCGCCTTCCACAACCCGACCCTCACTGACTCAACAAACGCCCCACTTCCACACACCTGTTGTCGCTGCAACAGTGTCTATCTTGCTTCTTGTGTGTTGCTTAACTTTGCTCGACTCAATGTTCAACAGCATGTGCTCCTGACTGTAGTTCAGGTTTGGAATTGCCATGTTTGCTCTCAATGATCCTAATGTAATCCATGGCCACGTTTTTTTTTCAGACTGACTCGAGTAATTTATTAAAAAAAGATACCAAAACCATCTGGATAGTGGTTTTATTTCCAGCGTCCTGGAGGACATCCTCAGTCAGGTCTTGGCTGAAGTCTGACCAGCAGGGCATTTATGGAGCTTGATCAAATGTCCTCCGGCTTGAGGCTCGGTCATAAAATGTATAATTTATGGAGCATATCTCCGGCGTACCTGAGAGGATGACAGTGCAGTTGATACACACGACGACTGGAATAACATTTAGGGCTTAAACAAGATGGTTTATTAGTTATGGTGGTGGTTTATGTACAGAGGAGAGAGAAAGGTGTTGGCAGATCATGCAGCCTGAGCCTCGATCCTCTTCTTCCTCAGCTGGAGCCTCCTCTCCCTCTCGTACTCCTTCATTCTCATCACGTAGCTGGAAACAGGGGCAGGAAATGACGTCAAACTTACACACGAGCTATAATATGCACAACTATATTCATTCCTAATTTAAGCGAAAAAGGTGCTCTTGTATCGCGCATCAAGTTTCTTACACCAGTGGCCCCTAATAATTTAGTGCCACGAACACAACGCCAGAAAAGTGAAATAATGGCATGAATATCTGCTGCTGTGCTGTGGCAACATGACAGTGAGGCCTGGTGGAAGACCACTGCCTTTATATCAGGACATTTGGCATCACATGCAATGATCCCTGCAGACGGGGACCTGATCCCAACTGCAGTGGATTCTTTCTATCTCAGTTCGAGGTGGAACAAACACTTGAGCACTCAACAGCAAAAAAGAAAAAGTATTTTTCTGACCAATTTCATTTTAAATATGTATGACAATCCAGAGGCTCAGCTTTAAATGCGACACTACACACTGACGTCACCCACGCAACAACTAAACCCCATTTATGTCTGATATTGTTGATGACAATCCAACTGAAAGCTTTGGGCAACTCAAGTTCATGCTTGCAGAATCTCATATTTAATGTCCACTTGGTGGTGCCAGAGCGCAAATGAACCTTCTTGAAGAGACGACTTAGGAGTGGAACCAATTCCTCTAATTGCCTCAGTGCTTCAAGAAGCTTCATCTCACCATCACTAGTTAAAGTTGGTGGAGGCGATAACGGAACCAAAAAAAGTGTGTCTACTCTGAAACTGTCAGAAGGATGGGAGCATTTCTGCCTGCATGTGAAGACAATGACGGCTGTGTTTCGGTGCAACAAAACTGGCCAAATGGTCAATGGCCAAACATAATGTTTCACACAGCTGAATGTGCGGCCGCTGAATTACCACGGTTTGCTCTTCAGGTTAATGTGTTCTGGGAAAAGTCAGCGTGGCAGAGTTGAGATGAAAGTACAGCCATGATAATGCTAGCCAAGTTGTTGCCTCAGCAACTCAGCTGAGCTTGGCTGGACACTTTTGTCAGACCACACTGTGCAGAGTCGTGACAGTTTGAAATACAATTCTCACTCTGAGAATTGTATTTCTCGCCAGTCTTGAGTCTAAAGGCAACCTAATCTAACCTAAGTGACTGTTAATATGGATCTCACACCCTCTGCTAATTTTGCATTTGTTCAATTTTGCTCCTCCAGTGGGCGTGTAGACTGGGTTGATAACTAAAGTGACACTACTACTGTGTGAGCAAGGTAGCAATAACTTCTATTGGCTCTCACACCGTCATGTAACACAGCTAAAATTAAACAGTCTACGATGCAACACACGCAACCATATTCCCACAGAGAGCTCAGGGATCACAAGTCTTAGTAATGTTAAGTATAATGTCAAGTAGGCCTCCACAATAAATCGTAAAAAAAAAAATGTGATTTCGATTCACCCTTGAGTCTGATTTAATGTTCAATTAATTTCGATTTACATTTAATTTACAAACTGACTGGATTTGCATCACAAATGCTTCGTTCCTTTGTGAGTTTTACGCTCCCAAGCTACTACTTTCTGAGTTCCCACAATGCTCGTGACTTCTCCTTCAACCAATGACGAAGCGCCTTGTAGTCACATGTTTCACGGGTGACGTGAACGCGGTCGTGACTGGGTCGACCGGCGACCGGATAGAAACTGAAGGAATATGGATGACAAACTGGGAACTAGTGAGGAAAAAAAGGACGGAGCATGTAGAGTGTTCCGGGGTCATGAAAGTAAGAGCACTGGTTCCTCAGCAGCAACACCTGTCGTGACGCAACTTTGTTTTGTCATGGTTTATGTGTGCAATAAACTACGTATTTCATGAGGAAAAAAAATCGTGGCAGAGAATCGTGATCAATTCTTAGCTAAAAAAAATTCATATTCTCCCCTGAATCGTGCTGGCCTAATGTCAAGTCTCTCCGTCTTCAGTAGACCATCACATACAAAGACCATCGTGAGGCCCTGAGCAAGCAGCAAACTCAGCCACCGTATTTGTTCCTCATGTAATGCAACCTTCTGGTTTTGGACATATCAGTGTGCAGGGGCATCACCCACTGGCGGGTCCTTTGAACAAGTCCATAAGCATTGCGGGCGACTAGTCTCAGTGTCTGGATTCACGTTCATGTGTTTCCAAATTGGAAACAGATTCCAAAGCAGATAAATTCAAGCCAAACTTCACAGATATTCAAACAGAAACTACTACAGGCCCTAAAAGGGTGACAAAAACGTGCGTATATATCGCAGGGGCAATGCTTTACATCACATTTTTACAGTTTAAAAAGCATCAGATTGACTTGCGTGTTGAATCCATAGGATCACTTACTCCTGCATCTCGCAGTAGTCCCAGTCGTGTCTCTCGTGCTTGCAGGCCAGGAAGTTAGGCCAGTTGTCCCGCTTGCACTTCATGAGCTTCAGCAGGTGATGAGCACAGTAGTCCCTCTGCTCCACTGGCACCTGAGCCAAATTCATCTGCTCCTGAGTGGCGACCATCACTGCCAAAAGAAAACACAAAGGGACACACGACTCAAATCACATATACTGCACGACACGTTTTTATCTTCCAAAATTGAGATGCTCATCTGCTTTGGTGTTCTCCATTATCCAGCAATATTCCATTATTGTAGTGTAAAACACGCAGCTTTTCTCAGCGTGACCACATTTAGTGAATGTCAAATCCATCCGTTGGTGTTGGGGGTCCTCACCTCATGCGTCACAATTGAACATGACTGTCTTTACTCTGAATACACAGTGTACTAACGAAAACATTCAGTCATCAATACACACAAGGACAATGAAGTCTTTCGTTTTGAGAACATATTGATCGATTGTATCATTCAAAGTTGCTTCACATTGTCAGTCACGTGTATCTGAATATGCATTGCGGTAACATTTCATGTGGATTACGCTAAATGAGCGAAACCAGTAGCGTTCCATTGAGTGACAGCGCTGCGGGGCTAATGCTAGGCTATATAGCTAGCGCTTAGCCGCAGACAACAACTGGGTCTAATCTTTCAAAGTAGTCAGCGAAGGCAAATCTTGTATTGCATGCAACTAACGAGTCTGGTGTCTGTAGACAAACCTCGTTCTTTTCTCTCTGGAAAACCATAGTTGGGGTCAAACTCGAATTTCTTTCTCGGGTCCGGTTCGGTGTCACTCTCGGTGATATAACGTCTGGCGAGGTGAGCTCCCATGTCGCCCGTATGGTCAACACTCAGTGACGTATAAATGTTATTAATCGCTTTGCAGAATCCAAATATTTCAACAGTTCAGCAACGACTCCGCCATTCGGTCACCTCCACGGGACCCTAGCAGACACTTCCGCTGCAGAACGGAAATAAACAGACGTGCGGTGCGACGGAGATAAGCCTCCCCGGAACGACTAAAAGGTTCCACTTATTTATTCAGCTTAATATCTTGACATGAGTGAAAATACTCAATAAATTAGATCATTTGTTCTTTTATAAACATGTGAGTGAACTTGAAATCACAAAGTCTTGTACAGCCAGCTAAATACCACCATTCTTTTTTATTAAATGATATAGTTCATGTCACTCACCTACACCATTGCTGCAAAAATATTTAACTATATTTAACACCTATTTGCTGAGATATGAAAACTAAGATACATTTTACATGGAAAAGCTTTTTTTGCGATCAAAAAATGAAAGAATTTAGGTTCATTGCAGGGGATATTTTCTTGTGTTTTCCTTGCAGGGGTTTCCACAGCAACTCCCTCTTATCTCCGTCTCCAACACACCAGGTTCCCAGTCTCTCCTCTCTTTGTCTGCAAACATTTTGACATGACGTGTCCCTTTGACATCTCGTCTAGTCATTTGTTGTTGTCTTTTTGACGCTCTGTTGTCTCAGTGTTACATTTTTTATTGCTTTTTTTGGCATACAAACTCCCCTCAATTTTACTTATTTGCAACTATGGTATCACATTTTTCTTTCCGATATCATCATAATCCATGACCCCAATATTATTGAAGCTATATCATTTTTTTTTTTTTGTATTTGTACAGCTATCTTTGATTAAAATCATGAAAGTAACCATCGTGGGTGTATTTATTTATTCATTCGACACAATTAAAACACATTAAACGTGAAAGCTCAAAAAGAAAATATACATTCAATGATTTGCAATTTAAAACCTCATGATCATTTCCTACATTTTGAATCGTAAAATATCAAACAGTGAAAAGCAGCTTTCAGTCCAATAAGCCTTTCATTGGAAAAGGTCTTGAATGAAAACGATGTTCCATGACATAGTTCTGATCACTGATAGAGATCGTCCTCTGCCTCTTCACCGTACAGTCCGGACCTTCTCGGCCCAGACTGAGATCCGCGATCTTCAGGCTGTGAGCCAGCAGCAGATGGGAACCTGAGTGGTGGAGAACACATCCGTCTCAAGAGTGCACCGATGACTGCCTTTGTGGATCAACTTCTCTATTAACAGGTTCTTTTTATATTAAAAAATGTTGATTTGGCAGGCGTACCTGAAGTTGCCAAAACCTCTGCTCTGTTGCAGGGTTTGGGAAAACATCTCATATTTGCGAATGTCATTGTCACTGACAGAGCGACGTGCAAACCGCATTGCCTCTTCAAAGTGATCCTTCCGAATCTCTGGGACTGGATCATAGTCCTCCTCCTACACAGACACAAAACATAATGCATTCATTTAGTTAGACTATTTGTGTTTGAGCTGTAACCTGATGAGCTTTGGCCTGGCTTTATTTACAAGTCTGATGATTGTTTTCGTTCAAAAGGTGCTCAGTGTGATGCGCCGGTGAAAACAATGTTAAAATGTTTTCGGCTACGTCAGAAGGTAAGTGTGGAACTGTGTGTGTTCCCAGTCCAAAGGCTAAAAGCTACCGTACTTTTAACCGCCCTTTAGGGAGCATTTGATCTTCCACTTTCTCCTCACATACCCAGCACGTGCAGCTTGGGTACTGGTTTGCAGGAAGTGGACACATTTGTTTTGGGCGTTGTTGCTCTGACTGAGGATAAATAAGACTGACCATGGGGACCCCTCCTCTGGTCTGTCTCTGGCGCTCCGCCTTCATCTCAGCCTGAATGGCTTCACGTATGGCCAGTTTACAGGCGCGCTGGCAGATCTCTGTCAGGTCGGCTCCGGAGAACCCCTCCGTGATCTCGGAGAGGTACTCCAGATTTACATCCTGGAAAAGATGGAAAACAATAGTCTCGTCTAGGTTTAGGTGGTGAGGCTGGGGAAAGCATTATGTCAATGAGCGGACCCCACGAAGATGGTGCAACAAACCTACGTGTGTGTGTGTGTGTGTGTGTGTACCCACGCGTGCCACGGGGGACTTCCGCAGATTGGCATGCAGGATGGATGTACGGGAGCGTTTGTCGGGAAGTGGGATGTAGATGAGCTGATCCAGCCGACCAGGACGGAGAATGGCCGAGTCTATGATGTCTGGCCTGGTGTGGCAGCAGTAACATGTACATAAATGTAAAGTGACTGCTCGGTCGACTTCAAGATCCACACCTGTTTGTGGCACCAATAATGAAAACATTTTTCTTGTCAGACATGCCATCCATCTCTGTCAGGATCTGGTTGATGACTCGGTCAGCCGCACCGCCGGCATCCCCCGCTCCACCGCCTCTGGACTTGGCAATGGAGTCTAACTCATCGAAAAACAGAATGCAGGGAGCAGCTTGTCTGGCCTGACCAAGAGTTGTGAGGGACAGTGGGTCAGCCACGATTGCATTCATGATCTTTGCCATCTCATAAAATCACCACCTTATCAAAGATGTCTCTGACGTTGGCCTCGGATTCTCCGAACCACATGGTGAGCATCTCTGGACCTTTGATGGAAACGAAGTTGGCTTGGCACTCATTGGCGATGGCTTTGGCCAGCAGGGTTTTCCCACAGCCTGGTGGGCCGTAGAAAAGCACACCCTTAGACGGAGTCATCCCGAACTTCAGGAACTTATCTGGATACTCCACTGGGTACTGAAGAGAGACAAATAAAAGTGTCAGTTCTTCCTCTTTTTCTTTCGGCTTCTCCCTTCAGGGGCAGCCACAGCGGATCATCTTCCTCCATCTCTCCCTGTCCTCTGCTTCCTCTTCTCTCAAACCTACAAACCTCATGTCCTCCTTCACCACCTCCATAAACCTCCTCTTTGACCTTCCTCTCCACCTTCTGCCTGGCAGTTCCAACCTCAACATCTTCCTACCAATGTACTGGCTCTCTCTCCTCTGTACATGTCCAAACCATCTCCATCTAGCCTCTCTGACTTTGTCTCCTAAACACCTGACCACATGTGTTGTCCCTCTGATCTACTGCTTCCTGATCCTATCCATCCTGCTCACTCCCAGAGAGAAGCTCAGCATCTTCATCTCTGCTACCTCCAGCTCTGCCTCCTGTCTTTTCCTCAGTGCCACTGTTTCCAAACCATACAGCATTGCTGGCCACCTTCTTTATCTCCTGTAACTTCACCTGTCCACTTGGGTCCCTCTGATTCACACACATGTATTCCGTCTTACTGCAGCTAACCTTCATTCCTCTCCTTTCTAAGGCAAGCCTCCACCTCTCTAGCTTATCTTCCACTTGCTCCCTGCTCTCACCACAGATCACATTGTCATCAGCAAACATCATGGTCAAAGGGGCTTCTTGTCCATCACCATGGCAAACAAGAAGGGGCTCAGAGCCAAGCCTTGGCGCAGTGTCACCCCTGTTACACCTGCAGTACACCACACCACTGTCTTACACCTGCCATACATGTCCTGCACCACTCCAACATACTTCTCTGTCTCTCCAGACTTCCTCATACAATACCACAACTCTTCTCTTGGCACTCTGTCCTTCGCTTAAATAAAAGTGTTAATTCAACTGATGTTTATTTTTTCCAGTGGCTGTTTGAATCATCAGCAGCCATTTCTGAGTCGATCAGACTGTGGGAAAACAGACTGTGGGCCCCTCAGACTACTATTGTTTTGGAAGAATGCTTTGGATTAGGCACCACACACTGACCAATAATACACTAAATACTGGCTTATTTACAGTTAATAATCAGTAATTATGGTGCTATTTACAGTGAACTCTTGCTACAAGGATAAAGTATAGTCATATTTCTAATTTTAAAATGATTCATTACTGGTGAATATGCTGCTAATGCACATAAATGAGTAGTCTGTTTATGGTGATAAATATTGAGTGCAACCCAACACATGTTTAGGTGATGTAGAAATGTCTCATACATTATTCCATGTCACTTTTTTATATGCATACACACATTAACAAAAGCAATGTATGCATTAAAATTAAGATTTGAACTCTCATTGAACTACAATTAATTTATTACGACAGTTATTTCTATTGTTTATCACTTAATAATTTCTATGTATGGTGAGATAAATACCTTTTTTTAGAAGTTGAAGTATATTGTGCTTTTAAAAACGTTTGCTTTACTCACCTGCACCAGCTCCTGCAGCTCTCTTTTGACCTGGTCCAGTCCGCCGATGTCCTCCCAGCTGACCTGAGGCACCTCAGCCACCGTCTCTCTCAGAGCTGATGGGTTGCTTTGACTCAAAGCCCACTGGCATCACACAACATGTGTAAGGTTTTGTTTTGGGATAAACCCATTTCTGAACACAGGCAGAGTAAGTACATTAAAGTCGTCCATGGTGACGGCCAAAGAGTTGAGCAGGTCGGCGTCGATGGACTCGTCCTCCAGGTCGATGAGGGTCATCTTCTTACGGATGGCTTGAAGAGCTGCTTCGGAACAGAGAGCTGCCAGATCTGCGCCCACATGACCGTGAGTCTCTGCGCCAATCTGTGTCCAAAACAGTTCATATTATTTAAACCAGTGCATCTCTATTATTTTTTTGCACCGTTCCCCCCCAGGAAGAAGTAAAGGTTTCGCACTCTCCCCAACTCTCTGCCGCTTCTATGAATAGTGTCACATAGTCTATAAAATTATTATAAATAGAAAAGAAAGAAAAAGAAAGTAACATAGATCAACTTCCAATAATGAATAACTTTATTAACATTGTTGTCTGTACCAGAAAAGACTTGAAGTGCATCATTTTGCCTGAAATAATAATAAAAAAAAACATGAGTGGGTGTGTAATTATAGTTTATTGTAGTACAGCAAAAAAGTATGTTCCTGGAGGTCAGGTGCGACCCCCCTGGCATCGCTCCACACCCCCCACCCACTATTTGAGAAGGACCGATTTAAACAGAGTCCATGAAGTTTGGTTAAAAAACAACTTTCCACAGCTATGTCACCAAACCCACCCGCTCAAGGTCCACGTCGTCTGACAATTTCATGTTCTTGGTGTGGATCTGCAGGATCTCCAGCCTCCCGGTGGAGTCTGGAATCCCGATATCAATCTCCCGGTCAAACCTGCCTGCAGGTACAGAGTTTGCACGTGGCTCGCTGTTATTGGGATTGACAAAGTGAGTAACGTGGATGGGTGTGAGGCCCTCACCAAAACGTCTGAGCGCAGGATCGATGCTGTTCGGTCTGTTGGTGGCTGCCATGACGATGACGTGAGCTCTCTGATTCAGACCGTCCATCAGGGTCAGCAGCTGGGACACGATGCGTCGCTCCACCTCTCCGTGCGTCTGCACAAACACACACATTGCTCTCTTTTGGGAACAATCGGGGGCCGAGTCAAAGCTGAAATTATAAAAAGAGTCTCAGCTTTTATGGAAAGTCAATGTCTTGTTTCTTAGACTGGTGTTACTGCCAACGGTTCTCAAGATTGTAAAGAATAATATCTTGAATTATATCTACTTTCTAAAGACTCAAAACCATTGCAGCAGCATCAATATACCCAGACAGAAGAGGCATGCTCCCTGGCGTCTGTTACCTTTTCTCTTTTGGGTGCAATGGCGTCAAGTTCGTCAATAAAAATGACGGCCGGAGAGTTTTTCTCAGCTTCCTCGAACGCTTTTCTTAGGTTGCTTTCGGATTCTCCCGCCAGCTTGCTCATGATCTCAGGACCTGATGAAAAAAGAGCTGTGTAGCTCAAGTATTTTCTCACTATCTTCTTATCTTGTAACCAACGAACCATTGATGAGAAAGAAGAAGGCCCCGGTCTCGTTGGCGACGGCCCGAGCCACCAGAGTCTTTCCCGTGCCGGCAGGACCATAGAGGAGGATTCCCCGCGGAGGCTGTCGACGGAGAGAAGCCAAGACACAGTCACAAAACAACAGGCCTTTGACTGAAGGAGGAGGCTGTGTTTGCACACCTTAACTCCTATAGCCTTAAAGAGACCTGGGTGTCTCAGTGGAAGCTCCACCATCTCTTTGATCTGGGCCAGCTGCTTTCGGCAGCCTCCGATGTCTTCATAGCCAACGTCATTTAGACTGTCTTCCTCGTCCTGCGACAGTCACAAGGGAGTTTTGTATGGAGCTCATCATCTTACTTGTATTTACAGAAGACATATCAAGTCAAGGGAAGTGAACATTCTCTTGAATGATAGCAATGGAAGAATCAAGAAGGCTCAGATCTCTCAGCAGATACCAACTCCAAATCTATGGGCGGAACAGGTGTATATTCCAGGTCATGCCAGGAAGATCCCGTCTTCTGATGGTGAGGATCACCTCCCCCTAGATCAGTCATTCTTAACCATAGGGCCGGGGCCCATGGTTGGGCTGCGAGCTCCTCCTAAAGTTTTTTTTGTTTTACACCTTTGGGCCACAAGATGCTCAGTTTTCATACATTAGCAACGTATGGTGGCCGTAGTGTGTCACTGAAGTGACTTGACAGCTGCAAATCTGTGATAGTTAACAACTATGGAGAAGTTCTTGAAAAGAAAATGATGAACAAAGAGATGCTGCTCCCCCCAACAGTAAAAACTGTTTTTATGTTTAATTTATACTTTACTCGTATCTTATTTTAAGTTTAAATAAAATATATAATTTTTATTTTATTATATATTTAAACATGATTTTATTATATTTATTTTATTCAGAATTTGATTCAGTTTTTTCCAGTTTTTTCAACAGTTTGCTTTTGTTCTTTTTTTTCTTTAGTAAATTTGATAAATAAATATCTTGATGATCACATGGTTCCATGTCATGTCACAAGGTTTTGGTTTGTTTACGTGTAAGTAGATTAAATACGGTTATTGATCACAAATGAAATGCAGAGTAATGTATCAGTTCTATTGAACGGGCCCCGGGCCCATTTGTTCTGGGAACGGTGGGCCTCGACATCAAAAAGGAACCCCTTGTACCCCTGCCCTAGATGACCAAGAGTGGAGGAAACTCCCAGTAACTTGTTCTTCCAGGTCACAACTTGGGAATGTTGAGCAACTTCTGCTCACCCTCCACCCTGTCCTTCCCTCACCTGAGAATAAGACTCAAATATATTAAAATCATCTCCTCTACAAGTTACACTTCCATGGCCTTGAATTCATGCCTGCTTTGTTGCAAAGGGAATACTAGTGTTATAGGCTTGACCTTTATAGTGGACTGAAGAACACCATTTCAAAAATGTATATATAAAATGGACAAACATATTTCTATAAACCTGGGGTAGAGACAGTATGAAGTGATTTGGGTTGTGTCCCAATTCTTCATCTGGATTTGCATTGACAAATACACGTATGACTTTGTGCTTTGTATTCAGGTTGGTCTTGGTCCTGGACTCAACCTGTCAAAGTCTCGATCTTGGGCTTGACTCAGCTTAGTTCAGCAGAAACATGATTCACACCTCTCTTTTGATTGGTTCCCCTTCACAGTAGATGACAGTGTCAGGGGCCACGATACAGTGCGGACTGGGATCGGTCTCCACAATCTTGAACTCCACTGCCCGCATGCTCCCCCTCACCAAAAAAACGTCACCTAAAACACAAGTTCATTTCACGACGTGACCAAGTCGGCCATTACGCTAGCTAGTTTACCTCTATACACCGGCCGGTAAGCCTCCAGGAAGTAGGGCTTCAGGAAGACGTCAAAGAGGTTTCCTGTCAGACCCTCGATGGTGTCGTCAATCGGCAGGACGTGGATCCGCTTCCCGTACTTGATGTCAGGGCAGGCGTGGATGCTGCCCCGAAAATAAAATAAAATAAGTTTTTCTCCTTTTATTTGGATGTCAAATATTTTGAAATTGTGCATCACAAAACAGTATATTCCAAGATGGACTGCATCCGCTCATGTATCATTTGACTCGGATAAGAAAGTATGATGTAATGCAATGTAATGTGGCCACTAAACATGTCATTGCTTGTTACCTGATGACATCACCAAGGCGCACACGCAAGTTATTTCGAGTGACACGGTTCATCCGGATCCGCTCATCACCACACGTTTGATCCGTTAAAACGATACAGACTGTTTGCCGACGCTTGCGTCCCCTCAACACCACCGTGTCCCCCCGAAAAAGCTGAAGCTCCTCTGTTTTGTCCTGAAGGGGTAAACACAGGAAGCGTGAAACACAGGGCTACAATGGAATGTGTGTCTGAACACACCCCATGCCACACCTGGGACAGGCTGACGATGCTGCTGTCTTCGTTCAGCGCTTCATCTACAATGAGCCTGTTGGGCCGGTGTTTCTGCCTCAGGATGGCCGTGGAGAAGTCTTCCTCCTTTGAACTTTGACAACATATGCATTTCATCAGACGTGTACACATCAAAAAGCTAATATATGGATTTTTACAGGCTAAAAGCGTCAAACTATTGAGCCTTGTCACATCAAATTGATGAAATCACAGGAGTTTTATTTATCTTATAGGGCTCAAAGTGTGCTGTTTTCTGCCTCTTGTCCGCAGCTCTGCCAACGGAGCCGATCTCCTGAAGGAGCGGAGACGAGAAACAGCAGCACAGACCGGCTGTGGTGTCGGAACTTCAGTCACGTGGGTGAAAACAGCACATTTTGAGCTTTTTTTATTGTCAATCAAAGATGTGAGGAGTTCATGGTTCAAGTTCAGAACAGTTTCATGAGTCAGTTTCCATGCTGGACCCCTTTTTCAAAACTAGTTCAGAAGTGATCCTCGTGCATTTTTCTACGGCGCAGACAGCACCACTGCACCCGCAGCTTATAGACCGGCGCAGCTCATGTATCAACAAGATCTATTTTCCTTCTTAAATTCAGTGGGTGTGTCACAAACTCCCTCCATCTAGTCATATTGTTTTGGACAGGTTCCTGCTCCTGCCTTTCTCTGGCGTCAGTGCGTTGCTTTTGCTTGCCCTGGTATGACGCTCCGTGCTTGTACTCATATCTTGGATGATTCTTCTCCTAATCGTGGCCATTTTTCCATGCGCTTTGAGTTCGTGACTTCTATCTGATTGATCTCCTTTGTTTTACAGTGTGTCTGTGCCTGTTCTCCGTGGTTCCTCTCCCCCAGTCCTGTGGACTTATTCCGAGCCCTGGACTCTGGTTTTTACGGAAGAGGATTAGGGCCAGTGAAAAACAAAAAAAAATTGGCAGAATTCTGACTTTAAAGTGAGAATACTGACTTTAATCTCCCTCTGGCGGCCACACACATAGAGGAACAGCCCACCTGCAGCAGACACTCTACATTCACTCCTACAAAAGTCTATTTTAAGGCTTAGCTCTTTTCCCATTCATTGTAATGGGAAAAATCGATTTTTGAATGGCCGTCCGGAACGGATTGTGGTCAGGAACCGAGGTACCACTGTATACGGTAGTCAATTCAACATCCTGTCTTGTTTATTACGTATCCAGAGAGGTTCACTGCTCATGGACTCGCTCTGCAGTGGGTTTGTGCGTTTTGTGTTAAACTGCGAGTTGGTTTCCAGCTCTACGATAAACGTGCGTCCACTAGCGTGGCCTGTGGCAGAGATGGCGGCACTGCCTGACATGTTGAAGGATGATCTTAGAAAGGTGTAGACCTGCTATATATGATCGAAGGAATACTCCGCTGATAAAATAGTCTGACGCCCATCTATTCTAGGCATTTCCCAAATTGTTGTCATTTTATCAGCTTCATATAATATCAGAAATGAAAAGGTCAATAGTTACGCAACGGGTCCCCACACAGAGAATAATACAAGCCCACCTGAACACACTAGCAGCTCTTATTTCGTCATCTGACACAGGGCCGTATTTAGAACCAGCCTGGTATTGGAAACACTCCGAAGTTAAATCAGAATAAGAGTTTGAAAACGGTGACATGCAGTGGAGCATATACTCACTCTGCTCCTCTGGCGCCAGGCATGGCTGCGACTAGAGTTTTGATCAATTTGGCTTCTTCACGGTTGTTTGCTGGGAAACATGTGGGGGCTGAGGTGGACGATCCACTCCACTCCTAACTCCGATCGAGCGTAGACTATGTCCCAAAAGTCGTCTGAAGAGTCTCCGGTGCTTTCTATGGAGTTATCATTTTTTGTTTGATGATGATTCAGGCTGTCAAGGAGGGAGAAAGGTGTCCATCTGTAGCCTCTTCATGGCACAGCCCGACACCCTGAGCTCTGGCTTGGAAAGCCACCAGAGACAGATATAGCAGGATATCGCTGCCCTGGAAATAAATACGCCTGAGGGGCGAGCGAAAAGCACAGACGATGATCTTTCCTGTCCTTTGTAGGGAAAAAAGGTTGCACATGTAAAGACACTTTTTACAAACATAGGAAAAGATCTTTTTGCACACAGATAAAATAAAGATACTTTATGAATGGAGGCAATGAGAGAGGCTGACTTGAAGGTCGGGTGGGAGAATTGTTTCCTCTTGCTGTATTGGAATATCCATTCAGACTCATTAAAGACTGTAACACAAAAAATAATAATTTCACCTTTTCCCTTATGGAATAGGTCTGTGTCATTTTAACCATTGTCCATTCTAAAAGATTGGACAATGGTCAAATTAAGTAGTGTTTTTTTTTTTTTTTTTTTTTAAGACAAAAAAAACAGAACAAGTCTAGAGCGGGAAAAAAAACCATCTTGAAATTATTTTGAAATAATCTGGGAAAAGAAAGACAAGTTGTGAGTTGTTCTTGGTTCTCTTAGTCAGTAGTTTAGACTTACTTCATCCATTTAAGTGAATATTGTGTCGGTTTTCGGATGTACTGCTGTTAAAACATTTTTAAAATAAACCTATATTGTTTCCATATAGTTGCCAATGTCTCCAATTTCTCACAGCTTGAGTTGCTTTTGCTGCTTGTTAGGTGATCTTCTACCCGAGCTGTGTAGACTAGTGGTCCTCAACCCCCGGTCCGTGGATCAATTGGTACCGGGCCGCACAATAAATAATGAATTACAGTGGTACCTGGGTTCTCGACCACAATCCGTTCCAGGCGGCTGTTCCAGAAGCGATTTGTTCAAAATCTGAATCGATTTTTCCCATTACAATGAATGGAAAAAGAAACAATGCGTTCCAATACACAATAACAAAGCGCGTCGTGGGTCAGCTGTTCGGTCCGCGCACGTTATGTTTTTTCCGGCTTTTTTCAAGGGCGTTTGAGTTCTGGATTTTTGTTCGAAATCCAAAGCAAAAAAATCTCGAAATCTGAGTCTGAAGGAGCTTTTATTTAAAAATATATATATTTTGAAAAACGACCAGATTCTCTCGGTTAAGCCTCGGTCACTTTCTCGCAAAATGAGTAGGAAACTGGAGAGAAACAAGCTCAGGCCTCCCATTGATTTAACAATATGGTGATTGAAATTTTTCATACACTTTATGTTCGGTTTTGTGGTGTATTTGTGGTTATTTTGAAGGCATGTTGAAACGTTGCCATATTGACCAGAGTCAGTGTGAGGGCACTGGTCGAGAGGAGAGTTTTAGAGTCTTAGTGGGCGCGCAAACATGCATGACGCCTTGTCTGACGTCATCCCCCCCTGGCTACATTCCAATTGAGAAACGGTTGGGGACCACTGGTGGAGACCATCTCAGGTACCGACACAGAAACACCGTTCAAACTTTATTGGAATGACACTGATGTTGAGAAACATTCAACTCCACAACACCTTCTCTCTGTACCTCGCCTGCTGCCGTTGGAGTTGTGTCACTGTGTGCATGAGAGGGTGGCGTTATATGACTCACCCAGAGTGAAAATGGTGGAAAACGAAAGCGAGCACATGACCAGCTCCTTCTGCAGCGCTTCAGGCATGAGTAAACACGACTGCTGATGGTGTGGATGTTATGCAGAGAGTCTGACTGACACTTGACAGGAATAACTCTGAGTCTTGGTTCGAGGCTGGACCACATCAATACTTGATTCCCTGTCGCTCATGTTGGAACCGTTCATGACACGTGGACCAGACCTGGCACGGTTTTACTGTGCACATACTCTCCCCACATGTTATCTTTGAAGTACACACTCTTCCTGTACATCACGATCAATGGCAATAATGGACACTGAAAACATGAAGATCAAGAGGGACATGTGACTTCATAAAAACATCCCATTTGTAGTGATGGGAATAGTTTTAGTCGCCATCACGACCATTTACAAGGTAACTTTGTTTTAAAAAGAAATTTCCACAGCTTATTTGGGATCCAGTTTTGAGCTTCTTCATTGCTTTTGGGGACAAAATGTTACCAGGAAAATGATCAATTCCTGATGGTTACTATCACCCCCTTCGCTGCATGTATTCTGAGTCAATATACGTTTCTCTCCGTGCTTGAAGTATCAGTATTATGCAGATTGCGTTTGTCTATTTCTGTGACTTGGACGAAGATCCTGGAACGGTTCACGGCGGCCATTTTGAATTGGCACTGCATCTGGCTCAGTCCTCGTTTGATTTCCATTCTCTCCTTCGGGGAAACAAAAAGTACAGAGGCCAAGTATCTGCTTCACAAAGCCAGTTTAGTTTTCTTTACATCGTCTTCACCACAAAAAATAGGTGCATGTTTTCAACACAGTTACACAAACCGTAAGACAGTGATTCTCGCAATAGAAAACATCCTGAACCATGAGTGAAAGCAACTGCAGTTGATTCCAGAATCAGCCGCAGTATATACGCTTTTGTTTTGGACTCTTGAACGCCATCAGTTGCAAATGGATTTACAGTTATTTGCCATCTGTTCACCACTGACCTGACACGCCATCATGAAGATACAGAGCAAACCCAACGTGTTTCCTCTCCACTGTGAGCCACTCCAAGGTGTGAAAATATAAAGCGTCAGTTTCACATGTTGCTCTTGTCCAATTGCTTTTCTTTACAGACAGGTTAAGAAGAATTCAAACAAAGCATACATTTCGTCCACTTGGTCAGTTGGTTGCCAGAACTTTTAAGAAGCCCTCTCCACCGGAGCGTCCTGCAGCTCTCCTGCATGAATATCAAAGCCTCCTCTCTTCTCAGATGGGAGAGCAGGGGACGGGCTGATTCCCTGGGCGCATACCAAACACATGCAAACCTGTTTGCACCCAGCAAAATACTGCAACCACTTCAAGACAGCATGCAGTAGTGCGCCACTGTCTGGGAAGAGAAAAACACAGATTTATACAGCTCCACATTGCACGTTGTGTATGTGCAATTATGTAGTGAGTGGGAGACATTGCATCGGTGACGGTGCGTCTGTCATACTTGTTCTAGAATACTGTTTTTTTTTTTTTAACAGCGATGTTAGTGGAGCAGCTCTCCAGGCCAGTGTTTTTCAACCAGTGTGCCAGTTCTCAGATCTCATTTGTCCGGACACAGAGGTGCGTGATATGATGACATTAGATCATGAACGAGTAAAACGCGTGGTTGACAATGTTGCAACAAGGATTCACATTCTTTCTATGCACCATAGATCTATGCTGCGCTCCCTTTCCCACGCTCTCACAGCAAAGTAGCCGATCTGATGCGCCCCTCACTTGACCACACACCTTCACGACAGAGTGATGGAGACGCTGTCTGTACCGCAGAGCTAACAGGACTTGACATTGACACTCGTAAACTGTTTAGTTTGAGCTTTAAAAGTGGGCCGAAAATGAAATGTACAACAAATAAATGCGCTCCGAGACATGAAGAGAGAAAAGTTATAAAGCTGAGGCAAATGCTAGATTTGTCTGGAAATTCCCCAAACTAGAATCAAATGTTAAACAAACACATTTTCTGCTAATAACATAATAATATAGCTGAGTGTCAGTTGCTACAATTCTTCAAACAATTTTGACTTGACCAAGGTTCCTTTGATGGCGGATCTCTGGGTTTTTTTTTTCAATCAACCAAGTGGGTCTTAAAAAAGGTTGAAAAACACTGCTCTAGGCTGAAATCTAAACTTGCATGTGCATCATGGATGAGTATATCACGCCGTAATCTCTGCAGGGATTGTCCCGCTGCCTCCCGCCAGTTTTCATGGAGGCATCCTGACAGAAGACTGGCTTCTATCCCAGGTTACTTCATGCCTCCTTTATCTTGTTCTTCCGATCAGAAGAGTGCTTGATTCATTCCAACCTTGCTTTTAGGAGACGATTTCTCAACCGATCCCACAACGAAAGGAGTCACTTTGAGAACAGCGATGAACGTTACCATCTCCAAGGAGGCGGAGGAGGAGGAGCCCGAGCGTTTCAATAGCGTGTCAAACTATCTGAAGGACCAACTGACCAAGAGGACGCACACGTTTTAAGGCTTTCAACAGTAAAGACAATGGGGGAAATAAATGTGGACAAACCGCACAAACCCACCACTATGTTGTGAAAACATTACCCTGAAGTCCTTGGGGAAATGTGAAACTGTTGGTTCAGAGTGATCACCTGTCTGAAAAGAGCTGATGTACAGTCAACAAAATACTACACCCCCGTCGTGAAGCCATCCATAAATAAGGGAGAATGTCAAATAAAATACAACAAAAAAGGTAACACTGCTGGTTTTCAGTCCACCTGCTATATTTCTCCATTCATGTCATTTTCTTTCCCACTTTTCTGGGCGGCTGGTTGCTCAGGTCGGACGAGAGACGGTCGATTCCCCAAATGTCTCACTCAGGACCAGCCTACCTTCGACTCTCCCTACTTCCTCCTGTCTTTCCCACACTCAGACTAGAACTCGGTGAATTCTTTGCCACATTTTTCGGTGAAGGAAATGCGAATCTCTTCCTCTTCATAGTCGTCAAAGTTGCTGGTGTCGCCTGGTCCTTTAAACTTGGGAATGAAAGGAGCTTCCACCTGTGGACAAATGGACGCAGCAGACATGTTGGTGTTACAGAATGTTTGGTTAAATCTCTATCATTGGGCAGAACGATGCCAGGTTCTGGGTCACGAGTTCAACCACCGGTTTCCTCCCACCCTCAAAGTACATGCAGATGTCTATTGATGACTCTCAATTGTGCGAACCAAAGTGGGATTATTTGTACACAT
Organism: Synchiropus splendidus; assembly: GCF_027744825.2. Lineage (NCBI taxonomy): Eukaryota > Metazoa > Chordata > Actinopteri > Syngnathiformes > Callionymidae > Synchiropus > Synchiropus splendidus. Next base: position 31,523,883 of record NC_071335.1, on the reverse strand, counting down.
AAGTTGAATATTTTTAAAATTAACATTTTTTTTCCCAAACCAAGCAACTCACCTTCTTCTGATAGATAGCAATCCAGTCAGTTGTAGAAAACCATTTGTGTCCCTTGATGTCATTGACCCCGTTCTTTAGGTTTCCGTAGCGTTTAGTGAGATCCACCTGCCAACCAAATATACACTGTCACTGTCACGTTAACCTGAAGGTGAGAAGACCGTTTGAGGCAGATACGCGTGTCACCTGCAGCAGGTTCCTCAGGAGATCCTTCAGGTCTGAGCTGAAGTGAGACGGAAAACGCACCTGTAGACGATAAAGAACAGACGCGTTTTCACGATGACAGTCGTTTGATTTGTGCGACATTTTGATTTGTGTGTTGTGCTCACCTTCCCTGACACGATCTTTTCATAGATCTGAATTGGCTGGTCGGCAAAAAAAGGTGGATACCCCGCAGCCATTTCATAGACCAGTACCCCCAACGCCCACCAGTCCACCGCCTTGTTGTAACCCTGCAGGACATAAAGACCAATAGCAAGTTTATAAACAATCACACTCAATACCCTCTGAAATTTCAGTTCTACAGGCCACTAGAAGGCAGTGCTCTACCATTCTGAACTCATCTACTGCCTAGAAAGTTCATTCATAAACCCCAGAGCGCCACCTAGTGACCTCTGAAAATGAGGACATGAATCGCTCAGGTCAGGAATTACTGACATCAAGCATCAACTGTTTATTTTGAAACAAAATTATTTGTATTTTTGTGTAGTGAGGCACTCATTTATGGTAATAGAGAGTTTGCTACAATTAAACACGACCCAGCCGCAGCCATACATTTTATATTCAAGCATGTACTGTGGTGATAAGTTGCTGCTGCTCGTGCAAGGAACAGCAACTTTTCAAGTTGCCTTTATTATGGAAGGTGTGTTCTTGGCTCCTAAAAACGCAGAAGTGAAATATGGCCTTCACTTCAATGCGATTTTGGCATGCCACACTTTGCTCCCTGTTCTCCTCAATAACCTCATACACAGGTGGCGAGATGTGTCTCACCAATGGAAGCCTTCCCTACTCAGAGCGCAAGTGCCACCAAAATCTGAGAGACTTGGATGTAAGTTGTTGCAGACACCTTTGATAAACGTTGTTTTGAAACTTTAGATTTGAATTTTAGTTGCTATAATGTAGTTTGAGAGCTATGTTCTGTATGATGTGCACTCTGAAATGTTCTTTTGGACGTTTTGGATCTCGTGGTGCCGGCGCCTCAGCCATTTCTCCTCCTCCGGCAAATTGCGGCAAGTGACGCTTGCGCACTACGAAACACAACGACGTCATGACTCGTCGACGCATGAAGACCTTGTTGACTAAATAAATACAAGTAACATCCGACTTACGACCGGGATCGGTTCCAACCAACCGGTTGTAAGTTGAATTGGACGTAAGTCGACTGCCATTCAAAATAGCAGACGCGAGGGTTATAGTTGCTACTACTGCAGTAGTAGATGGCTGTGTGAGAGTGAGATGCTGGGATACTGCGCTGCCTTAACTGTCGTAGGCGTTGCCAGACACTGAATAAAAAAAATAAGCATCTGCTGGCTGTGGTCGTAAGTACAGGTGGACGTAAGTCCAGCAGGTCGAAAGTCGTATTTTACTTGTAGTTGAGCTTTACTTGAAACAGAACAGAACTTTTCTGCAGCTCCTCTCCACTCATTTCTCGACAGCCATTTCAAAGAACTCTAAACACAAAATCAGTCTTTCTGAGAAAATACATTGAAGTGGTGCCAGGATGAAGCTCATGTCATGTGGGTTTTTCCATCTCAGTTAAAGAAAGATAAACAAAAAGGACACCAGTACCTTGCTGAGGATGATCTCAGGGGCCAGGTATTCTGGGGTTCCACACAGTGTCCAGGTCCTGCCCTTCACACGTTTGGCAAAACCAAAGTCTGTAACCTTGTGGTGGGACAAAGTAGGACAATGCTTTACCATCCAGGGCGACATGGTTTATTTTGTAGACCTGGCTGTTCATATGTTCATGTTTTGGCCAGCATGCGCTTGTCATACACCAAACATTTGTCTAGTGTCTTTGAACGCTTTGAATGAGTCAACTATCACGAGGGTGAGTCGCTGTTCTAGGGGCACCTTCATGGTGAGATAACAAACGTTCAAGTCCACAAATCAAACTGTTAAAGTGTGGAGTACAGTTGTGTGTCAGTTACCTGTATGTAACCCTGTTGATCTATGAGGAGGTTTTCAGGCTTCAGGTCCCTGTAGATCAGGTCCAGCGCATGCAGGTACTCAAAGGTCAGAACGATCTGAGCGGCATAGAACCGAGCATGCGGTTCACTGAACACACACAAACACACAGTTAGAGGAGGGAGAGGCACACAGCAGAGAGTTTGAAGGGAATACTTTACATGAGGCAGAACTGGGTGGATTCCAACAGAACAGACAAAGGAGAAGACAGACAACAAACAAACACGTACCTAAATCTGCCGATTCTTCGTAGGTGTGAGAACATCTCTCCTCCTGGTACATATTCCATCACCATGTACAGGTTAGTGTTGTCCTGTCAGAGAAGACGAATCATCTTTACATCTGCAGCTCCCTCTTATTTTTCCTGGTAGCACACAGCCAACACTGTCTCTCTACATGCCCAAGTCACCTGTAACTCCTTCCTAACTTTGTCCTTCCCACTCACTCCCATTGAAGACCTGAACAACTCTGCTACATCCAAGTCTGCTTCTAGTCTTTGTGTCAGAGCGACTGTCGATCATGGCAGGTCTCACTACCAGGGTTAGGGTTAAATAAATGCCTGCGGTCAAAACTGAAACCTATTAAACCAAGCAGAAAACACAACACGTCATGGAGGTGCAGATGATTAAGGTGGTTATCCTAGTGTTTTTAATGGCGATACATGCGGAAAGAAACATCATAGTAACTGCATGACAGGTGTGTCAGATCATTACACCCTCTTGTGGAGCCCTTCAGCCAGACGCCACAAGGTCAAGCCTCAATTTGAGGATGAAGTCTTCAAAACAACAAGGCTGTTATCATTAGGTGTCAGTTTGGTTCAGGGTCCTGGTTTCATGTAAGCCATGTGGTTTGGATGGTTAGGTTTAGGTGGCGAGGCTGGGGAAAGCATGACGTCAATGAGAATCAGAGTCAACTTTGTTGCCATGGTCAGTGGGGGTCCCACCAACTGAGAAAGTGCTTTGGAATACAGTGCTGTCCATAAAATAAAATAAAATAAAACAACAAACACTGTTCATGAACTCAACAGTGTGACGGCCGAGGGGTAGAAGCTGTTCCTGTGACGGGAGGTTCTGGTCTGGATGGACCGTAGCCTCCTGCCAGAGGGAAAAACAAATGTGTTTGTGTACCTGGGTTAACAATACTTTCTAATACTAATACTTGTGGGGACATTTTTGCCGGTGCCCACAAGGTAAAGCCTCAATTTGAGGATTTTAATCCTTAAATCTTAAAGATAACTCGGCCAATATAATTGCGGTACAAGTGTATGTGTGTATGTTGAGAGCACCACTCTTTCATTTCTGTTTGAAAAAGAACTTTTTTTTCAATGTGAATGCCCTCAGTACCTTGATCTATCACGCACGCCATTATGGAGTCGCTTCACTTTTGGTTCCTGCCAGCAAACGCCATGAGAATATTGTCAAATAGTTTTAGGTTTACGGGTCTGGACGGAGGCTTTACTGTTAGGACGTGTGAAATGAAAACAAAAGACACACTTTATATCTCACCTTGAAGGAATACTCTAACCGCACCAGAAAAGGAAAGCTGACAGCCTGAAGGATCCTCTTCTCATTGAGAGTGTGTTCAATCTGCTTGAGCTTCACCACCTGCAGGGCGCAGACCGAATAAGGAAAGTAAGGAAAAAATAAATTGATACCCTCTATGGTGGTCTCCGGCTTTAAACTGACCTTCTGCTTGTTGAGGATCTTCATGGCATAATGTTGGCCGTTTTCTCTGTGCTGCACCAGCATCACTCGGCCGAAGGATCCTGTCCCCAAAGTCTTCAACCTCTCAAACTGCTCCAGACAAGCGGTGTTCTAACCAGACAGAGCACCTTTTAGTCTCATAGGTAACAAAGACCATCATTACAGAGCACAACGAGAAGAAACAAACAGGTACACGAAGCTACACGAACTATAAGATTATGACTGTATAGCTATCAGACAACAAAAACACAAACCTGCGCAGGGCTCTCCCACTTCCTCAGGAAGTCCTCTTTGGCTTTTGCAAGAAACTCCTTAACTGTGGATGAAGAATGGGACAGTCTTACTGTGGAGGAACCAGCCGTTTCAAGTTGTCAACTCGGGTTATCTTCTATCTATCTTCGACTAGGTTACGCATTTGCTCTGATTTGGAGTGTTTACTGACAGTAATTTTGAGGACTATGACTCATGTAACCTCCAATAGCGGCTCTAAACGGGCCATGGGGCAGCGGATGGTGGCAGCAGCAGGGAAGGTGATGAGTTATCTTAACAAAGAACTTAGCCAGAAGGCAAAGCTCTCCTTCTCATTTCATTTTCTTTGCTGTCTCACCGAAGGCCATATCTATTCAACGCAGTACCAGCAGCAGCCCTTCATTCTTGGGTACTTCAACCAAGCATATGCTAGAATCACACGGAGACAAATGTACACGGCAATAGCAGGAGTGACATTTTGGAAGTCAGTGAACAAAGGAAATCAAACAGTCAGACCCAGAAACTGTTAGACCACTTGGGAGAAGCAACCTCAAAACTCAGAAGTGACTGAAAACAGACACACACAGTTTGGAAAAATTGGCAAAAGTCAGCATGAGGGGTGGGCGTTATAATATCCTTTTCAATCTCAGTGTAATGGAAGAAAAAAAAGGCTGAATTGTATGCACTGTAATAACAATGTAGCCATGTTATAGTATAGCATTGAAATGGCACGTCTGTTCTTGTTATTGTTGACTTCATTCATGAACAGTATAGGATTCTTATTCCCAGTATTCTCAGGTGGGACACCGTGGACAGGTAGGCAGTCGATCACGGCATTATATTTCCATTCTATTTACACTGTGGCCTACAAACAAGTATTTGGCCTATTGAGGTGGGGGGCAATAACAGTGGAAATGAATGATAAAATGTCGAGTCCCAAATAGAGACTGGTAATAATTCGTTTCTGAGAAGATACCTCCCTTGGTGACGTCGACAGAGCAGTACAAGGGAATGAAATGAAAATGTGTTCCTGGATGGCGGATGCGTGGCACATACAGATCTAAGTGATGGAGCAGGTGAAACAGGCCTCTATTGTCCGGACTTGATACTTGAGTTCCGCGCTCGCTACAACGGCGTCTCAAGAGGGTTCGGATGCACCCACCGCTTTCCATCTCGTTGCCCTTCCTGGCCGTGGGCGCGTTGCCCATGATGGCTTCTTGACACCTGGCGATCCGTGGCTCCTTGGTCCGTTTCAAGCAGGACCGAGCTCGTTCAAGTCAGCGCCGTCCGTGAAGGACTTGTCCGAGGAATTGATCTTCGATGGGCTGACAGCAGGCGAGGCGAGTCTGGATGGAGGCAGGCATCAATAGCGGGCAGCCTGGAAGACACGCGCTCGTCTCTCCCTGGGTTGGCAGTAATTTCCAGGTGGCTGGGGCTTGGGTGGACGGACCGTTGGCCGAACCAGTCGTCGGTCCCTTGCAGCAGCAGCAGCAGCAGCAGCCGCCGCGCGAGCCCCACGCGCCCCCCGCTCGGAGTCTGCAGGGACTTCTCGATCAGGGTTTCAGGGTCGATCAAAGCTGCAACCATCGACGACAAGTCGCCCGACTCAACATGAAGCCCCCCCACCCCGTAGCCCCGGAGACGAGGAGAATGACGGAACTGGAGCCCAGTGAATATCGCCGCCCACTCAACCGAACCCGGCTTTGATTGACGTGCACGAGCCGAGTGCTGATTGGACGGCGCTGGACGCGACAGATGATACGAGCGCCGCGATTGGTGCTGAGCCGTACATCAACAAGGGCGACGACCCGCCACGGAGCGAAGCACGTCACCTGTTATGATGCGCCCGTGACTGCATTGTTTGTCGGTTCACCATTTAGCTCCTCTTAACCGCGAAACACACACTGCACGCGCTTCCTGTCGCTTGTGATCCACCGCCATGGATCCCGCTCCATCCGCCCCCTCACAAATCGCTGCGCGCCAGAGACACGTTTTTCCAATAGTGACGTCAGCTCCCAGCTATTTTTAGAATGTTGGTCAGTCGTGGACGCACGCGCGGCGCAGTCTCGCGGGCGCTGGTTCTGCCCGGATCCCTGACGCGTCGAGTGACACACAGAAGGACTGAACTCTTGGATAAATGTTGCTCACAATGAGCGCGATTCTTTCTGACGCCTCGTTTAGCAGCGCTGTGCAAATACATCGCAGCCGCAGTTTATTTATAGTAGTACGTCATGAAACGCTTTCAAGAAACGTCATTCTAATCTGGGAAGACGCTGCATTCTGTACGGATTTGCAGGTGTGTCTAAGAACCATAAACGAACTCAACATATTCTGTGACCGTCAAGAAAGAAACGGGGTGAAGCCAGACTGCCTCCCCTTCCCTCCCTCACCCCCCGTTTACTCCATGTCGGTGCTGCAGTTGCCAAGCAACTTCAGGCGAGTAGAGTGGAAAATGGTTGAGATGCATTTTATGAATGAAAGTTAAGAAAAAAAAAAAAGGAAGGCATCGGGAGGACGTGCACACACGCACCATTTAAGTCACCGGCTCTTGATGCTCTGAGAAGCACGAGGACTTCATGGCATGTAAGAAAAGAAAACAGGAAAACTTTATTGACTTCAATAATGTGACTGACATAAACTTGAGAGCAAGGACACAAAAGGAAATTGAGAAAAAGCAAGTGCTGGAGAAATCATATTTACATTATGCAGAATCAACATGACTGTATTGATTATATCATGGGAGCTTTTGAAGAGACGAAGCAGCACCTTGAATCGGGAGTTAACACAATATTCTCCAAGGCAGTGCAAGAATAAATAGCATTGTAATCCCAGAAATGCATCACATTTGACAAACAAGGAGCCTCTTCAGAACTTTGTTTTTCTTTTGTACAAATCCTACAATCGAACAGTTGACACAATTTACACAAGCTTTAGTATCAAACATTGACAAGAGTCTTTCTAATACGCGAGACGCTTGCAGTAAAAATGTGTTTGTCTGTTCCCATATGAGGGTTGGCAACCTCAGCGCAAGCATCATCTGAGACATATTTGGCGCACTGAGGCGGAAAGGAGAGGTACCGAAATAAACTGTCCAAAGAAATCCTGGCTCGCCCCAAGCATCAATACCCTTGTGTTGTAGACTCATTCCGGGACTCAACAATTGTGTGGAAATTTGTCCAAGTTTGAAGCACAAAAGGTCTTACATGCAGTCCATGGAATTGTCAGGCATCAGTCCCATCGGGGCCATCTTCCCTTGTAAGCACGAGGGAGGCAGCATGCTTCCAACATTGGGGGACGGGTCAATATTCTCGCCGTCCTCCATTTTGTCAGCTATTCCATCCCAGTTGATGTGGAACCGGGTGACACGGGGGTTGGATGCCAAAATATTCCTCTGAAGCTGTGGAAGTGAAAGCCAAGTTACAGAGGGAGATACATGAACCACGTACTTTACACACAGAGACTTGTATTGTTTGTATGTAATAATAAACCTTTACTAACTGGCTTCATTCAGATTTGGGACTCGCTTGCTTCTGAAAACTTTAAAAGTACATTTCTGTCCACATTTCCTGTGGCTATGTTGTGAACAAATGTTACAAGTGGAGCACCACTGGTTCATACCTGATCATGATCAAGGTGATTTAACACAATCTGAGTTCAAGCGACAAATACCAATCTAAAGAAGGGCATCATTACAGCTAAATCTCCCCGACTCAAACCTTTTTGTAAAACAAACTCAAAGCTATTCAACTCAGTAGATTGTCAGTGATATTTGTCAGCCGATGAAAATGGAATTTAGCATTAGTGGCCTGTCTACAAAGCCTCATACCTTTGTGTAGTCTGGTTTCAAGGGCGGGTTTTCCCTCAGCTCGGGGTCTGTGTATTCGTTGTTCACATAGTAGCCGATGCGGATGAATTCTTGACCACGGTACGTGCAGGTGATAAGGACCACGGTCACTCCCACAGCATCGGTTTCAGGGATCAGGCCAGTGTTAGGGGCATTTGCCTGAAGGAAAAGAATAATAAGGAAACAGGAATGTTACTTTCATGAATTACCACCACATTGTGCAGCATTAAAAAAGACATTGCGGTGAACATTTTGCTTCATGAATTAGAACACACAAAATAAATCAATAAATGTACATGCTAAATAAAAAAAAAAAAGATAAAATAAGTATATTTTTTATTATAATGCTTTGCGACTAGTTTCCAATGGAATGTAGTTTGTTGTTTTGTTAGCTCCTTACAAGGGGGCAGAATGATGGATGTTTAGATGAGTGGAGTCTGAGAGGAAAAGATTTCTTTGGATGTGTCTATGAATGTACAACTTCAACAGCTCATTAATTCAACAAAATGGGATGTAGGGTGTCAGAACTAGCGTTGAGAGAGATTGTTCTGGTGGCCAGCCATGTTTAGGTCCATTCAGCTTAGTGTTCGGGAGACAAAGTGCTGCACTAGTGAGTTCTGGAGTCCAGATCAGTACATTATGCATTAAAATAATTGAAATCTAGACATTTATGAATCGATTCAGAAGTCGGAATCGTGACCCTTGGCTGTAATATCTGTGGGCATGACGCAAGGAGGGGTGTGCAAAAGGAGACTCCAGTGACTGGTTGAATTTGTGGGAAAGTTGAGGTGCGTGGCAAAAACTGTGGAACTTTCATAAACTCCAATCGCAACATTGCCATTTCCTGGAAGGACTGTTTAATATTCACTCAGTATTTCCCTTTGAAATCGGCTGACATCACACACCCCAAGTCCTTTATTCCATCAGCGCATTCAATTGCTTCCTCGGCTAAGCGGAACTCACCTGAAAAACAAACATGTGTCTACCAGCTGGTACCGGGCCAACAAGAACAGAGTCAAGAACCTGGTCGTACTCCTCACTCTCAGCAGAACCAACATAGATAATCTTCCACTCAAGATCTGGCAGAATGAGAGAGACAACAGTCCATTTTTTTGACATCAACAGAGAGGCATTACATTCAGAGTACATCAATAAAAATCTGAACTCATCGTCAGCGAGTGATGACGCATGGATTAATTTATGGGCAGTTGAGTAAGCAATTACCAGGACAAATGGAATTGTTACCACATAAGAGATTCATTTGTTTTCATTACATCAAGTTTCAACACATTTACAGTAACAACTTATGTCTCGTTTGTATTATATATATATATATATATATATATATATATATATATATATATATATATATATATATATATATATATATATTTCTGTTGGAGGTGTTTTTAATCAAGACATGACCCAAAAACAAGACACTTTTTCTACTTTATGTAGCTCTGACTTGTACTAGTCCTTGTTTTTTTTTTTCCTGATTTGCGATTATTTCAAGCTCCAAACTTATGTAATCACAACTTTAAAAACTTCAAAACAAGTCTTGACACTTATACTAATCATATAATAATAATAATAATAATAATAATAATAACAATAATATTAATTCCTTTTATTTGTTTATTTCAACTTTTGACATCAGGTGGCTGCTGATATGAACTGGTTTGACCTCCTACCCCGCTCGTGTGTGTTGGGTTCCCTATGGTCGTTCAGTAGGTGATTGTACTATTTATAATGTAGAATAGAATAGAATAGCCTTTATTGTCCTTGTACAGTGTACAATGAGATTTGAGCGCTACTCCCTTGGTGCAAACAATGTAAAAAGAATACATAAAAAAAAAATCAAGCAAGCAGAAAACAACAAGTAGGTAGTAATAAATAATATGTACACAAAGGTGTATATATTATTGTTATTATTATCCATGGGTTTGCTCTGTACATAATTTTTTTTTTGTGTGTGTGAAACATTCTGTGTTGAATTTCCTTCAAAAATACCATCAATGAAGTGTTATTAATTTTTATTGACATCTCAATCATTGTTACAAATTAAAATAAATAGACAATTTTCACGAGCAATTTTGAAAAAGAAACATTAGATTTTTTACAATAACTAAAGGAAGATCATATTGTGGTTCATTGTGATGGTTTGTATTTGGATCTTACGGAGCCCTGGAAGTGACATGCACATGCTTATTTTTTTGGATGTGACATGTTTGACTTTATTTTTTTGGCAAACCAGAACACAAGCATGTTCTCATCTGCACTCACTGATGGACAATGAACAGACTGTATTGTTACACGCAATTCAATGGTCTTGACAAGCTTGTTTTTTTGTTGTTGTTTTTTTGTACTCCTGTCAGAGATTTAGATGTGATTGCTGGTCTGCTATTAGCCACTTGTTTCTTATCTATGTCAAATAGTTTGGTCATACTAGTATTGTTGTCACATTTCACATAAAAAAATGACTAAAATAGGAGTGAATCAAACAATCAAGCTTGAATATCATTTTCATCATTTTTCTTTGGTGAGCAAGGCTTAGACAAAAAACAAAATAATGTACATAAAGTTGATTCCAGTGTAAGATGATGTATTTAAGACAAAAAAAAAAAAGATATGACAACAATCTGCAAGAGCATTTATTTTACCCAACACAGTGAGGGAAGCAACGTCATTTAAAGATGGTTCTTGTTTGATTTCATGACAAGACACATTACTGCTCACATCCCACGAGTTGGTATTTGTTGACCATCTTTCTTATACCCAGACACGCACTCCTGTGCAGATCCTCCTGACACTCGGTGGGTGAGGGCCAGTATTCGATCCATGTCTTCTCCCCCAGCACATACTGGTACCTGAGACAAAACACAGCTCCATGATGAGGAAGTGGCTTCATAAGAACCATGGTCGACACTGAACAGCGGAGGAAAAAGTTTTCGAACACAACATGCTTTCTACTGTGAGCGAATGGCAGAACTACAAAATATGAATTTGATTATGTGATGGTTTATTATTGTCATTCTCCAATTTGTTGACTTTGATCAGTCAAATTGTGAGAACTGACATATTGAAACTGTCAAGAATTTAGTCCAATTTCACGATAATATTAGAGATCGCCACATTTTGAACCACCAGAGACCTGGACTGAAATTCAATATATATAAGAGACAATGTAACTATCAATTGAGGTGAACTTGGTTGAGTTTTGGTCGACTCCTGCCCGCAATTTTTTAAATTTATTTATGAATTTATCGGATCACCATTTGCTGCAGCCAAAGTAGCAGCTACTTCCTGGGATGCACAACCAACACAATACATATCACATAACACGACACAATAAAATCACTGAAACAATCCTTTGTTCTAGGTTTTGCTTTACCCATGTGACATGCCTGATACCACGACCATGATGATCTCATACATTTGAGTTTTGCTATGTTTAGAAAAAGTCTGTTTTCACCTCTCCAGTCAAGTACGGATGGTAGTTCTGAATGTATGTGATGCACGACCAACAGTTCAATCATCCGCATATAAATGTGGAACCACACTTGTCTAAAACCAAAAGTAGGAGCCCAGGGGGACACTACAATGCAAACTTTCAAATGTCGTACAATTACCATGAAACAAAGAAAAAATAAACAAATAAATTAGAGCAAAGTTCTATATTGGACACATAGCTGCTTATCCAATTGATAGTAGTTGGACTAAAGCCAAAAGCAGTTTGTTTGTTAACTATAAACAAAGTCTACAAATGCAGCATTAATGTCAAGTAACGCAACTCCAACTAGGCTTCGTGAAAATATCAATTCAGGTTGAAGGTTTTCAATATCATTCATAGCGCGTGAGATTGATTTGCGCTTCATCGCGCGCACCTGCGCGTGCCGCTAGGCTTGCGTCCGCTTGAAGCTTAGAAGTCTGCATTCTACGTTAAACCCTGCGTGGTCGACGCGGATAAAACGCTGGTGAACCATTTCGGATTTATAACAACTCAAGACGAGGAGCTGCAAAGCGGAGCTCGACTGTGGCGGAAGTACTACGAACCGCACAACCTGCGTGATGTCATACTGCGCTGCTAGCTTTAGCACTAGCTTCCGACTAGATGCCGTCTCTCGCAAAACAAATGAAACACAGAGACTTTAGTAACTTTGTCAAGATTTACTTGCTTGCTTGCTCTACAGTATGAAACGAAGGTTAAAACGTTTCACTCAAGGGCGAAAAACAAACATCTCACTCAAAGTCTTGCGCCCATGATGTACTGATATCAGTGAATGATGATGTTTTAATGTAACTTTGAACACTGACGTGTATGACGGGAACTACACACCTATCCTGCTATTACTGAAATGTAGGAGGGACGCGGGGCAACAAAACCAGAATCTTACAGTCACTAAGTGAGAACAATGTCTCACCATTAACCAATTTCATGTAACTAGTGAATAAGTAATATTGCTGTTGTTGGTCAAAATAAGTTAACCATGTGTCAACTGTCTCTGTCAAGCAGTGGTGTTGTCTTGCTTGTCGCTTTTTCCATCCCAGAGTAACGCATCCCTGAGACTCAAAGCATGTGGTTCTCAATGGGGAACCACATACGCAATGGTTTAAGAGTTATATAGTGTCAGCAAGATGAAACGTCACTTTAAATCATGGTGTCAGTGTGACAGAACCATGTCCATCTATTTCTGAGAAGTATATCTACAGAAAATGTGACCCCTACTTGATCCGTTATGTCCGTGAGAGGAAGGCCGTGTGACCCAGAAAGAATTATGGGATTGATGATGCACCGTATGTAAACAGCAGTGATGTTTTCGTCAACAATTTGTTCCAAAATATGCAACATTCTTGCAATATCTGTCACACGAAGTGCTCGTGTTGGTAAACGCCCTCACCACCTGCCAGGCTGCGGCGCTTACTGACTCATGGACTATGGTGGTGGTGGTGGTGGTGCCAGTTGGTGGTCGAAAACGTGTTTACAATCACTCGGAAACAAAAGCCAAATGTGCAGAGGAGCAACAGAACCTGGCACCTGAAGGCTGACCGTGGTGAGATTTGTTCGTGGGTAAGTCATGAGTTCCATTAACACACCGATGTCTTTATGCTATTAGTCGAGTGTTTGTCGTGATACGTACAAAACATTTTCCCACACAACTCCGGGTGCAAATGAGCTGCTGATGTGCTTAAATTAGCTTGGTCTGAACTGCTGATCTCTAACTTAAGTTGAGAAAGCAACAGCGTGTAACATTTCGACATGAATAGATTATTTTCATATTTCCTGAGATGACAGGTTTCACTTTGAACAGTCCTAAATCCCAGAGTCAGACTCTCCAGCTCTCTGTTAAATGCTCCCTTGGACTATGTCACTTTCTCTGGGTGCGCCGCCCGGAGGCGTGTTCTGTGGGGGGCATCACTGCCCCAACTCCACCCCCACTGCAACACTTTAGAACAGAAGGGCAGAGCGACCTCGGCAGCACAATCGCGGACAAGGAGCAGCATTGACAGCCTGGCAATAACTGAGAGCTACAAAAGGTGATGACTTGATGCAAGCTATGTGACACACTCAACCGAAAGTCATTGAGGATCCATGTGTAGGGCACAAATCGAAAACTTACTTTCCATCCGTATCATCTTTGTACGTGTCCCTGGATGAACCCATGATGAGGTAGGTTTTTCCAGGGCGTAAATCAAGATCGCCCCTGCAGTATGGATAACTGAGGAACGTACGCAGTTTTCCTTCAATGTTCAAGTCCAGGCTTCCTGAAACGGGACCAAGACATGGAAAACGTGATTCTGAATCAAAATGTCACAATACGTGTTTGGTCAGAAAGCTGCTTATAGACTTATATTACTTTCAGTTACATGTCAAGTAAGATCTGAAATGTCTGTAATGTATCAGAGAATTGAAATAAACATGAATTCATTAGATACTTACTTGAACAAAGCTGTTAGAGTTTGTTCAAACAGCCTCACTCACCTTCTTTGATGACTTGCATGATTCTCATTGTGTAAACATCGGTGGACAAAGCATCGGAAAATGACTCCACAGACACTTTGTACACTGTGGGAAAAACATATGTTTATATCTGTGCCATCAGAGTACTCTTTAAGTACAAATCCAAGCCGCTGTTACTCACCATAATCTATGCTGTTGGTCTCTGTGCTCTCACACAGCTTGGCTAGTCGCTGGTTGTTGTTGATTTCACCTTTCTTCTGCATACTGCAGTTCTCTGGAGGAGAAAACATCAGACGACAGTTCGACATTTTGGTACCATGACGGGTTATTAATCATAGTGATGAGTCATTTATGAAGATACCTTTGTAAGACACACTTGCTACTCAAAACGTACATAAATCAAACAAGCAAAAAAACATTCAGTGCATGGTTAATTCGCTTGACCTCACTGCTGGCGGTACATGGTTAGACGAAAAACCCTGTTAGTCACATTAACAAAAGCAAACAAGAACCTGGGTGTATAGTTATTTTTGCAACTTCAAACTAGAAACGTGTCCATGTGGATGGTAGTTATTTTATTCGGGCAAGCCCACCAGGCCTTTGACCCTGCATGAGGGACGTGCCCTTACAGGACCTTTTTCCTTTCTTCATTCCTAAATTGGGGAGAAAAAAAATGCTTTCTCTTCCTCATCAATTCTGCCCAAATGTATTTTGGTCTGAAATAACTTGGGAAATCTTTGGAACATTTGTAAAACCAAACGAAACAATCCAAGAAAAAAAAGGATACAAATTTGATGAGTAATTTTTTTTTTCTGGCTTGAGCACATGCTTGCCAAAATGCGTGCACGATTGAGCCTACCTTCAGCACACTTGCATTCATCTTTGGTACAGAGCCTCAGCAGCTTTCCATCTTTTCTTTCCGGATGGTAAAACTTCACACATGGCGTCTCTGCAATAACCACATTAGAGGCTAAATCTTCCGTCTCTGATCCACCAACGTGTTTGCACACGTGCAATGACACTCACGGTCATAATATTCATAGACGGACACGGCAGCTGGTTGTAAAATGCCCCCCTTTATTGTGCGACGGAGCCTGAATGTGATCTCTTCTGGACGTTTATGGGAAACCTACGATGACATAGTATCAGTGAGTCACAGTCCCAGGACAGAAAGAGACACCGGCAGGATCTCCAACCTTGTCCAGGTAAATGATGAGAGAACCTCTCTCCGACAGGCCTTTGTTCATCTCGTACTTTGAAATAACTGCAGCCTTTCCTCTGACCAACTAGGTTCAAGAATATAAAGAATCACTTGTTGCCATTGGCACACACGGGTATCAGGTATTACCGCGTCCAGGTCCTTTGTTTCGGGGAGGAAGCCAGTCAGCAGGCCGATGTCCAAAATTGTCATGGTTGCATCCAAATCTGGATGTTTGTACCTGGCAGGGGAGGGGGGGAGGGGGAAAACACTCATTGGGATCAATTTCTCAAATTCTGATTCACACTTGCTTTACTAAGCCTAGAGATGATTGATCTATGTCACATCCTAACTCTTTATCTCTGAGCGGAAAACATCTGACAAACTCCTTCACTTGAACGGACAAGATGGCTACTTCCACCCTTGATATTGGTTATCCAGTCATAACTCATGACGACTCTTTTGGGTTCAACTGAGCTGCAAAGTCAACCGTGGTCTGTACTTACAAAACATCCATCCTCAACTTGAAAATTTCTTCATCGTCCTCAACAGTGTCTGGGGGAGAAGAAGAGCAGCCCATCACCACTCCTTCATTACAGTGTTTACTGAGAACTAAAGGTTAAAAATATCAAACACGGGAACAGAATGAGGAGAGAAACATGAGAGTTAAAAGCCTCATCGTTGCTGCTTATTAAACACTGTGTTCTCAACATGGTGTGGTGCGAGGGAAGAACGATCCCTTACCTGGGATCAGCTGCACCGACAAATTAAACTTCCCACAGTCACTTTCTTTTTCTTTTGGTATGGCGTAATACAGAGACACCATCTGGACAGACATTGAGATACACTTCAGTGAATAGTTGAGGAGAATACAGTGATGCTAAAGGACCATATTAATAACGCTGGTGCTCACGGACCGTCAGAGTGGCTTCTCCTGTGCCAGTCGCGACCACATCCACATCTTTGTTTATCTCGTTGAGCTGTGGGCAAATATTTTAGGATTGTGAAGTCATAGTTGAATGAGTTGGCAATGAGCAATATAGTGCATTATTTTCTTCCTAAATCAAATCTAATATACTAAGAGTATCTTTACATTAGCATTAAAAAAAAAAAACAAATGAATAAATGCTTGTATTTTCAAAGTCACAACTAGTGAAGGTTGAACTGGCTCCACCTTACAGTGAATGAGTCACAAGGACAACAAAAATAGACACTCAACAAAGAGGTGAGAAACAATCAAGGCAAGGAGAATTTTGGCCTGAAAAAATAACTTCTGTGCAGCAAAATAAGGTTTTGTGCAGCTTTTGAGCTTGCTCACATTGCGATGGGGTGACCCTCATTTTTGTCAAATGACACTGTTCTGAAATCTTGAAGTCTGGCTTCAATACAGAATCACTATGGTCAATGCAGAAATAACATCTCTGCAAACAAGAAGGCGTCTAGCTGTGTGTTCTCACCTTGGATGTTCTTGTTGCAAAATGGTTTCTCCTGTTAAACCTAAACTTCTCAGGTAAGGATTTTCCTGGCAGCATGAGATCAATGTTCAGATCGTACTGTGGCTCTCTTGCATTGGCCCAGTATTCCGACACGGCCTGATAGACAATGATAGTCGCCTGTTGGGAAGAAAAGCAGACAGAAGATCATCATTTGTTTCAAAAGGTTTCACAGAAAGTTTCAGGGTTACCTGAGTGGATCCGAAGCCTCCGCCCACCTTCTTCTGTTGGCTGAACCATCTCACGATAGGTTTGGCTTCTTCAAAAGCCTGAATGAAACAGAAAGGTTAATATTGATTTTATTGGCATCATAAAACAAAAAAAAACATAATGGAAGATCTGCACAATGTATTTTTATCTTATAACATGCAATCACGCTGATCTGAAAAAAGAAAAACATACCAGAGGCTACTAAAAATGAGCTTCACATCTAAAACTCACAACTGTGGTTGTGCTCTAACTGACATGCTCCAATCAAACTTTACAGATTTCGTTCATTTGGTTTCACAAACTTTCTGAATATTTCCATTGCTTCCTACTGCACTGCTGCACTGTCCGTCACTCAACTCCAGTAAAAACCAGCAAGTGCAGTGGAGCTAGCGAAAACACAGGCAGGCGCGTGTGCTGACAGAGGCTACAGGGTGCGAAATTCCCAGTTACGTCACCTGGTGTAGGATTTTCCCAAGTCAGAAAGTGGGAGAATCCTCACCGCCACGAGCACAAACTCCAAGATGGCAGGAAATTAAATGAAATACACTTCAGAGGTAACTACTCGCATTCTCTCGCTCTTGAAGTAAGACTAATTTTAATAGGATCCACCTTAAGCCACCTACCTTGACCTTCACCAGGGCCAGAAGAGCATAAGCAGTGGCCTCGAGAGAGTAGACACGCCCCTTTGGAACAGGCCAGTGGGTTTGCCCTGAGGGAGACATAAGCCAGTCAAGTCAAACAGCATTATCCAGTTGATGCTGATGCCAGACTGGATGGAGGGCCATTATTTTAAAATCAAGCAGTGGCATTATCAATTCATTCTAATTTTCTGTGAAGGATTCCATCAAATATTAAAGTGCGATGACATTACCTGGAGCTGCAAACCTGAAGAGCGCATCCTTCTGCAGTTTTCCTTCATTGGCCAAAGCATATGACGTCATGGCAACTGCATAAGGGTTAGTGAGGGAAGGCAAGCGCCTCTCCAGGTAGCTGGCGGCTTTCTCTATTGCTCCTGGTAGACTCTGCAGATTTGATAAAACAAACAGCAGCATCTTGTCAAAATCAGACTCTTTAAATCACTTTCTTCAATAAAAGATATTTGACAGACAGGCTTATGCTGAACATGGTTGTTTTTCCAGAGGGCAAAACATACTGGGACTGTATGACAATGAAAACATACATAGAAGGTTTTGGGTCATAATTTCAATTGACAAGTTAAATTTCACTATATACAGTGGTACCTCGGTTCTCGACCACAATCCGCTCCAGACGGCCGTGCGAGAAGCGATTTGTTTGAAATCTGAATCGTTTTTTCCCATTACAATGAATGAAAAAGAAATCATGTGTTCCAAGCCTTAAAATAGTCTTTTGTAGGAGTGAATGTAGAGTGTCTGCTGCAGGTGCGCTGTTCCTCTATGTGTGTGGCCGCTGCATGTGGGAGGGGTTGCCGAGTGAGTGACGTCTCTCCAGAAGTGAAGAGGTGCCCGGTGCGTGTCCAGCTCTGAATGTGCGCTTCTGTGCAGTTTGGCTGTGACAAAGTCATAAACCAAGTAACGCTCTGTCCCAGACTCGCCTCATCCCTGTCCCAGTGACAACAGGACATCAAACCCTGGAGTGAGCGCTCCAGCCTCGGAGGTGAAGAGAGCGAGCACCTCCCCTGTGACACTCGACCACGGTCCAGTGCGGAGACAGGAAAGGTTTTACACCTCAATATGAAGAAAAAACAGTCAGTAAATGTAGCTAACGGGACACGTCTGCATACAGAGGCTGCATTATACACAAAAACAAAGCGCGTTGTCGGTCAGCCAATTGGTCCGCGCACGTTATGTTTTTTTTCGAGGGCTGTTCGAGTTCTGGATTTTCGTTCGAAATCCGAAGCAAAAAAATCTCAAAATTTTTGTTCGAACTCCAATTTGTTGTATATATATGATTCAAGAAAAATGCACATATGAAAATGTGACATTAATTCAAATGCAAGAAGTCGCCAAGAAGTGAGAGAAACAAAGCTGAAAGGAAAGTTTTGACATTTACTGAAATGGTTTGTTTACATCGAGTGGAAACCTTGATAAAGCATTATTTATAACACTTTAGCACGCTGTTCACAAGGTGCTATACAGCTGTGCTGAGTTTTGAACCAGCTGGAGGAGTGATAGGGATTTCTTCAGTAGTCCAGGCGGAAAACTTCAGTAGTCCAGGCGGAAGAATATGACCGTATTGATTACCGGAATTTAGAGCGTTCCGGAATAATTGCCGCACACACTAAATTTATGAAGGACAATGGATCTAGTTCACACATAAGGCGCACCGGTCTATAAGCCGCAGGTTCAGTGGTACTGTCTGCGCTGTAGACAGGTCTGTGGTTCGGGGGTCCAGCCGTAATCTCATCATGTTTGCGTGGAGTCGCACTGTACACATAGTTTCCGCCATCTCGTGCAGTCGCCTGAGGGAAGAAGCTCACCCCCTGTGGAGACTTTTCCGAGACAACCTGCACCTCTCCAGCTGAGATCAAGTCCGCGGCCAAATCCCGACTTGCTTGTGTTCACGTCGGACTTTTGAGCCAAACGCACTGTCTCGAGACAGCGTCTTAAATCTTTTCTTCACATTAAAGCCCTCAGAATGCACTGTTTTCGCCCGCGTGCCCAAAGTTCAGCAGCTGCTTCTTGATTCCAGACCTCCAGGACATCAACTCCTTTGACAGAGCTGTGGACACGCGGGCGAAAACGGCACATTTTGACTGCTTCAAGGGTAAATAAAAAGCCTCTGATTTCAATAATTTCATCGCCTCCGATTTAATCTGATCGTAGCCCGTACAAATCCATATATTAGCCACAGTGCTCTGACCGCGAAAAATAAGTAGCGGCTTATTTTCCGGAAATTACTGTAGTTTTCCTTAATCGACGGGGGTAGAGTGTGGGTTTGATTTTGAAGAGCATTTTCAACTGGAGTAAAAAGGACTGGATTGTTTTTTAATGTGAGGGTCAAAGGAGCGAGAGGAGTCATATGGGACACTGAGGTTTTGGGCTTCAGGATTGATGTATTTGGACAGGGGACTGAGGCTGCTATTAGGGAAGCTATGAGAGTTTGGTTAGGGAAGCACTGATATAAACCACAGGTAAATCTGTCTGTGACTAAGAGAAGTTCCCAAAGGCTGAAGATATTCTGGTACCAGTATGAATACTGTGGATATTCTGGTATCCACAGTGGAAATATAACTTAGGACAGTTGCAAAAATAAAAACTTACTCCAATGGATGCATCACAATGTGTTTGAGACTCCTGCAACGCAACAAGGACGAACGCTGTCATGGAGGCATCTGAATCTCCGCCCTTCACATCTCCCTGCATACAGCAGCAAGTCAGGCTTTTAGCAGTGAGCTAAAGGATGGAGTTGTGAGACTGTAGTTCAGCACATACAATCATTTCTCCGTGATACACTCTTCCAATTTCTTTGAACATTCCATCAGGCTGTTGAGCATTGAGGATCAGATACTTGACGGCATCACAAATGTCAGATTTTTTCACTTGAATCAGCCTCTCAGCGATGGCGAGCACCTTGACAACGTAAGCAGTCAACCTTTCAGAGGAGACAAAACAGATTACACATGTAGCATCTCCAGTTCAGCCACACTTAGGTTGAACTGTCTCAGGCAGTCAGCAACACTGACAGGGAGATCCTTATTTCTATCTCCTTTTAATGCATATTGACCAACCACACCATTAATAGGAGCTTCCCTCATCTACGAGAGGTTTACACACGCATGAAGAAGAGGGTTCGACATCTCAGAGGCTTTCTCATGCTTGAGATGTTTCATCATTCACAGGCATCCCAAGAGGATGTCTAATGCAGGAAAGGCTTCATTTGTAACCTGAGAGATTGTCTTGCGTGTGAGAGACTGGAAACTTGTGCACAAAAGTGAGTCAGGATAAAGGAAGTACTCCAGTACACTAGGGCAATTGTGACTTGCCTTAGCATGTTTGCACTCAAGGCTGAGCTGAATGGTTTCGGTTACATTTATATCTCAAACAAGGGTGGTTAATATTGAACAAACAAGGCAGACTGGATTATCTTACCAACTGCTGCTTGGTCTGTTTGCCCACACAGCGAAGGAGCCGTCGTTTTTACGATACGTTAGTTGCTTTGCGTATCCTGAAAAAAAGGTAAGCTATTAGGCACCTGTGAGCATCACAGATGGCCTCAGAGTTTGGATGTGTAAACAGTCATGTTCTTAAGACTAGCACTTGTGCGTATAGCACTCTCTTGCCACTGCGTCATGTAGGTTTACCTACCTGTTTTGATGTGTTGCAGTGCTTCATCACGTTTGGTCAAGCCAACATCTTCCCACTGGTTAGTTCTGTCCAGGTACAAGGTCGCAATGACAGGCAGAGTCATGTGGATCATGTTCTGCTCTCCACAGCCTGATGGTTGGTAGATCATTTGCTCCATTGCGGTTCCTCGAATTGCATTTTCCAACACGACACTTAAATCCTCTCTGCCTGTGAAGAGGAAGTTATTTTTAATCTTATTTTCCATTCAAAGTGAAGACACAAACCTGTCCTCACCTGTCACTGAGATATATGTGTTGGTGGGTGAATTTGGGACGATGTCTTTCTTGGGGATTCCACTGTTGAGAGATACCGTCTGCTTGCCATCTAGAGAAGCAGTGTCCAGTCAGAGTGATACTGTCGAAGAGTGTGCAGCAGCCTTTCACTCACCGACACCTTCTTTGGCAGGATCAAGATGCACTATCAGAGGAGATTTTACCAGGACGCCTCTGGACTGGATAGGGTTGACAACACCGTTTTAATTTTACTGAAACTATAAGCAACATTAGTTTTTTGGTCACTCACCACTACACGAAGCGGCTTCTGGATACCGTCTGTGAGTTCAGTGTCTCTCACAGCAGCTTTGACCTCGATCTGGTGCTCTCCTTCCTTCATGGGAATGATAACATATGGGACAGATCTGGTGGATTGTGGTCCAACTGTCACTTCCTGCCTGTATTTCCCGCGTTTGGATGCTGAACTGCATACATGCGGCTTCTCTATAAGATCCACTCGCACCTTGAAGACAGCAGATCGGGAGGACACCATGAGAAGAGGTCTCCTTTTAATGGATCTCCAAGAAACTTAAATGCAATCCATCCCTGTCTAGCATCATTGACCTACCGTAGCACCCTCGTCCCGATAGTTATGGAGGATTGCTTTGATTTCAATTTGCTCCCCAATGACAGCTGAATAAGGCAATTTGAGTTCAACAAAAAATGACTTCTCCACGATCACTTCCAGTGGATCACCGACACATATTCCTTCAAGATCAGATACAGAAAATTGGTATGAAGGTAGTCACAGGTATAAAACATGAATAAAAAAGTGCTGACCGTTGCTTCTGGACAGACTGATGCCGGTCACCTGCCAGGTTGTGATCGAATCTTGCAGTGGAATATATCGCTCAATAGACTTTGTTTCACTGAAAGAAAAGACGTTTTAGTTGCCCATAGACTTCCCCGAATGAAACTGTCTTTGTAGACACCAGTGTGTCATGCCATAAACTGCTACCCATCTGTTAAGCACAACCACAAAAACTTTCAAGTCAGATAAAGATGGCTGACAGTAGATGCAGAACTTGGGAGGAATATCTTTCCTTTCCTTTCAGTCATGTAGATCCTTGTGGGAAAAATATGAGTAAATAAATAAAAAAATATTTTGTTTTGTGTTCGACTAATAAAGACCATCTAATTTATTGATTTCACAAAATAAACAAACAAAAAAATTGGTTGTTAAAGTAGTAAAAATAGTTTGGCAGATAAAAAGATTTCGCCAACAGTCACTTCCTGGCATCTCACCAATAGTGCTCTCCTGGGGCGCATGCTGGAAGATGGATGTATGTCCACAGCCAGCTCTCAGGGAACTTGGAGCGAGACCTAATGTCATTACTGTCTATGTAGCTGTCGTCATCATCGTCAACTGCAACACGTAAATATATCCAATTGAATAATGTTAGATGAACTTCATGTGGCTGATCTTTGTGTCTTTGTCTTACCACGAGCCAGTAGAAGTGCGTTGTGCTTCATCTCAGCCTGTTTGCTCTCTAACTGTGTGCAGCAGTACATGAAGGCGGTAACACAAGCAGGTCCTTCTGTGATGTATTCGCTCCGTGTCTCGCAGGAGTATGACAGCAAGGATTCTGCCATTCCCTCCTGACAACATTCCTTCTCCAACTTTTCTGTAAAATTACTCACTGGACATGTAACAGGAGATCACATTAAAAAAAAAGAAACTTTTTCTGTACACGTGGTAAAGCCCACTATATTTAGAAATGGATTTATACCTAAACTTTCTGTGACTTCTCTCAGGGTCAGGGATCGTCTCCTCCTGCTGGTTGTTGGACACTTCAAATCTGAAACAGGAGCAGAGTGAAACTAAAGAACAGTCTTCATATTTCTTTCTGAGCTTGAATTGAGAAAATGGAATAATCCTGTATTATTCACACAGGGATTGGTTTTAGAGTGTTTCTGCCAGTTTCATATGTGGTTGTTGAACGGACATATTTGTTGTACAATTGCTTTTTGACCGCCTGATGATATTGCCTCATGGCTTATAAGGTGGTAACACACTCCTTTGTTTTCTGATGTTGATTTCCTCTCCAGTGTCCTTAGCTCAATCCTATCCTTGCCCACGTCGCCAAAGACAACCACAATCCACAATCTAAACACAAATGAATGACTATGTGGATGACACGTGGTTGTCAGCACGAAAGTGCAGAGCTCCAAAACTGTTCCCAGAGGATCAATCTCAAAATATATGTTGACATGTGCCGTGGATGAGGAAGAGGTTCTCTCTGCTTACCTTTCCTGTGCTGGGTTCCAGACGCAGTGTTGGACTCAAGAAGAAGTCCTGCATCATAGAAGACATTCATGGCATCCCTCCCTCCACCAGGGGTACAGCCAGTGTCATGCTTCTCCACCAGGTCCCAAATCTGATCATCATGACATTTGTTAAGATCAAACATCAGCATTTTCCAAAGTTGAGAAATCGGTTTCTTTCAATAAAATAGTTTTTAGTGATTTTATGATGTGTGTTGTCTAACAACAACTGCAGACGCCAAAACACACACTGGCTGTCCTTGACACAATGCTTCCAATACCATTTCTTATCTGATCTCTCACTGAATTCTTTTGGAGGAGCTGCAACTTCCATTCACAAAAGACAAACTAGAATTTGAGCATGTACATTTAACAAAAAGGCTGGCTAGGTCATTGTCTTGACTGTGCATGACCTCCAGTGGTTAAAGATCAGGCTTCTAACTCTGAACTGCAAAACATGAGAAACTGGACACTCTGTTTTTTTTTCAGCAGGACACCCTAAATTTCCCATCATTGGTGCCTGTATAATGCCCTATTCATAGCGTCATCAAACTGGTAACCATGAAAACGGTGTTTCTGCCCCGTACTGTCGCTGAATATGTTTGAAATTCGCGGAAAACGTGGATATGAATGCATGGAGGGAGATGAACAGAAATTTAGACAAGATTGTAGTAAAGGAAATAATCATTATAAAAATATGGATTAAAAATTGGAATCGGAAGAATTGCCCTGGAGACCCATGAGACTGAAAGTGTTATTGTGACAACACATGGCTTGTTGGGAGGGCTATGGGCTGGAGGTAGGGCGAGCTGAGAGCCTGATGCATTTCAAACAGCTGAGTTCAGATCAGAGGCCTGCTCTTGTCGACCGCAAGATCTTGAGTTTTATAAATGTTTTGGTGGAGGAATTATTCGCTTATTTTTTTCTGAACTCAACCTGCACAGAGAGGAGAGAGTCAAGACATTGCCTTTTGTTGTGTGAGCCGGTGTTTGTTGTTAAGAACGTAGACTCCTTTGTCCACGGCCACCAGTCCCACAGCTGCTCCTGGATCTCCAGTCACCTTCAGACCGAACACCCTACTGGGTTTGAATGTTTTAGGGCCACCTATTAAGTCCAGCTTCAGCTAAATGAGAGAAACAGACGAAACATAATTCAATCAAAGAATAAAATAGGTGTGAAATTCACTCTGTTGCTGCTCAAACTGGAGCTCATGAGCGACAATTTCCAAGTGCAGATACAATATGTTGAACCACGCTTACCGTCCCTGTGCAGGTGTCATGAACATCCACCCAAACGGAGTCAGACACCAGCTCATTTTCAGCGGCGTGGTAGTAAGCTATGATTCGGAAGGACGGCACCAGCTCTTTGGTGATGGGAATGATGAGGTTTCTCATGATGCCTTGCTTCTTTTCGCGGATGAAGCGCACCAGCTGTCCCTTGCTCATGAGCTACACAGAAATCCATGTTTCGCAAGAGATTTACGACTAAGAGAAGTTTCAATCAGACACACAAACTCTCACCAGGACTGTGATGTCGATGTTGTCTTTGTTGTTCTGCATGTTCATGTTCAAAGTGACTTTCATGTTGTCTCCCAGTTTCAACTTGGCATCTGTGTTCACCCCTTTTTAAAAAAAAGTAAATTTCAGTGCCATTTCTAGTCACTGACAATATGCAGTGTATAGTCAAAAAGACTGTGTTGGACTTTGTCTTACAAATGCTGATATAGTTGCGGCTGTTGGACTGATAGGCTGTTGCTTCCATGGTAGCTGTCGCTTGGTGGCCCTCGATGTTGGGTACATTTGTTGCTGCCTGTATAGTCAGACATAACAAGAATACAATCACAACATTAGGAAAAAGTCACTTGAGCCACGGAACCAGTACAAACACTGGTTATCAATGCCATGCCTAGCAGATTTAATGAAGAGTGTGAAGAAGAGTTGAGATGTTCCGACTTACACTGATCCTCAGTCTTGTGTCACCTGAAGCGGTATCAATTGGAACCTTGGCAATGCCATCGTCATTGGTCACACCCAGACGCCGGCCAGGATTCACTGTGACAGGAATGTTCCCCGCAGGGCTGCCATTCGGGTTGAGGACTTCAACCTAGCCATTGGAATTAAAGGAGTCATAAAACCTGAAAATGTTGTTTTCTGTCTGTCTGTCTGTCCATCCAACCCCAAAGTGTCCAATTAATATTGAAATGACAATTGAGATCCAACAATTCATTTGTTCAGCCATTTGTATGTGAAGTCAATGAATGGTGTTCAGACCAGACGGGATCACAACGCACCCAAACATCCATAGACAGTGACGGTTTGAAGTATTTGGGCGTTCTTCTGAAGTTGATGGTGTACGGTGATGACACGATTAGAATCCCCTTCAATTCCTGTTCCACCATGTCACTGCCTGTTCAAGATAGGATGAGATACAAACCTCAGTTTTGCTGAGGACTTGATGGTCCGTGCAACTCTCTTACCCGTCGATGTCAGCACCCTGACAGCAACAACGATAGATTTTCCCTCCAGCTGTTGAATGTTCGGGAACGTTTGGGTGATGTGCTCTCTCTTCAGAGTCACTGTGCCTTTGCCTTTCTCGATCTGATGAGACAAGGTCAGACCAAGAGTTGACCTCAAGTGGGATCGTGATGAAGGACTACAAGAGCATGGGGAGGGTTTTTGTGGGGGAGTCTGGAATCATACCTAACTTTTCAGTGCATTAAAGCAAAACCTACCTGAACTCTCTGCAGTGAACCTGGCAAACCGATCCTCCGGTCCTCTGTGTCGATCTCAAACACCACATATGCGACGCCCTCCACTTCTTTTCCAAACAGATACCTAAACATTATATCAAACAATATCACAAACACTCAAAAATGTAAAGCGAGTACTTTACATACGTGGCTCGGATGTCGATAGTAAGCTGAGGATCGTTTACAAAATAAAATGGTCGCTGACTCTTCAGTTGAACCTCAAAACTGGGGAGCACTGCAGAGAAAAGTTTTTCGTCAGTATTTGAGTTGAGTGTGCTGAAGTTTTGAGGGATATATATAAAGTTCTGACCGTATTCTTTGACCTCAAACTCTGCAATGTACTTTTTCTGTGGGCTGTCCTGGAACCGGGTCACAACTTTCCACACTCCAAGGCTGCAGAAGAGAACAGATGAGACTTTGAGGAAACTTGAGTGTTTGAAATAAACAGATCTCTGGGTTACTGATACTGAGACTGTTCATTCTTCAACATGCGTGTGAGGTCACAAGATGGGCATGTTTAAAGTAAAAACCTACCTGACTAATTCACCCAGTTGATATTCCCCATTCAGTAACCCCGAATTCAGAGCGATTTGATCATCGTACACAACATGTCCTTCAGGTGTCTTGGCAAAAAACACAAAACAAGGAACAGTTGAGCAGGAAAGAAGACAGCACACTAGTATTTAATATTGTATACCATTATCTCAATAGTCACGGATGAATTTGTTCCTATTGTTTCCATTTGGGGCGTCAAGCCAAACACCCTGTAGTAGACTGAAACAAGGAATAAAAACAGCATTTATCAAATCATGGGCACTTTGTTTACCATTGTTGTTTACCATCCAGCTGACAAGGTGAATGAAAAAAACCAAAAAACTATTACAATGTAATGGAAAATAAAGCAGGGATGACAGTTGTCTCACAAAATACAGAGGTCATCCCTCTTTAGACTGACCCCTTACAACACCATAGCTGAGGGTTTGATCAATGTCACCCTACTTGTTACTCTTCTGTACGCCACGATCCAAAAATGGAGCATGTGCCAGTCTGTGCCATTTGTGATCATTCTACACTGCGGCACCTGTGAGTTTCTGCTTCCCTCTGATTGTGCCTGGCCTGTGGAGTAAAATGTGGACTCCTTGGGAAGTCACTTCGCTCCGTTGGAGATCGCCTTGTTTTCCCAGTTTTTCAGGGCCCCGCGCTATTTATGTCAGTGTTGTATTGTGTAAGAAACCATTTTTGTAATATGTTTTCTGTTGTGGCATTTCCCACTCTGAGCCTTCGCGCTAGTAAGTGTAAAAAGAGATCATTCTGCACTGTCTTGTTTGGGTCACACTGCCATCTCCATATGAGTGCATGTCCACTAAGTTGTGTGGCAATGACTCTGGGCTGCCCCCTTATCATGTTGTTATGCGATTCACTTACTGCTGTCTTGTTTTAACTGAGCAAGAACGTTTTAAGAGACCACTTCATCAACTCTCTCCGTGAGCGCAACCTTTGCTGAGCGGGTCTTACCTTTGGTGTTGGGTGTGTAGAGGGTCTTGTCAGTCTGTATAAACATGTAGCCTGCCTGGAAAGTGACCATGACCACTCTCTCCAGTAGTCGGTCAGGAAACTGGGCCTGAAGGTACACAAACTGGTTTGCATTGGGATCCTTGCTGAAGCCCTCGGCAGGGATCTGCAACCACCAGAAAGTCTTGTTATTGTTAAAGATAGCTGGCAGAGAGAAGGTTCCTGAGAGAGCACTACGAATGATGTCGGGAACAGTTGAGTCAGCATTAGTGGGAAAGTTGTGTTTTTCGGTTTTGTGTGTGATCGATTGGACGGGTGAAAACCTTCTCCTCTGCATCCATCCACAGTTGATCAGAGATCAAGATTTTCTCAAACAGCAAATCAGCAGCTATGCCTTCGGACATGTCCATCAGAACATGTTTCAGTGACTTTCAAACCAGAGAACATGTCGCCAATTTAAAGATGTGTATTTTGTCATATGTAGAGCGTGAAATGGTCCAAAAATGTGGGTTTCATTACCGTGACTTGTGCGAATCGTTGAAATTTGTTTGCTGCATTCAGGTTCACCGTCAACTCTGCGTGGGTTTTGCCCCTTGTTGGATAACTCTTCACGTAGATATTGACCCCGATTTCACCACCAGAGCAGTCCTGACACTCCACAAAGATATTTTCAGGCCCGCCCACTCGCATTATGCTGGGTACTGTCATCAGCGTCCTGCAGAGCAAGAAAAGACCCACAAAAAGGCTCAAGATACATTTCAGAATCATCCTATACTAGACTGACCAGATGTTTATGAAAAAGAAAATGAAGACCCGACTACAGTTGGTGCACATGTAGGTGGGTTACATGTCAAAGTCATATATAAACAGAGGGTGATTTTTAGTTTACTTTTTATTTTGCTCAACATTATTGCCCTATATTCATTTTATCCATAGTATACTTTTTTACCACCTAAAATATTGCTGATAGCAGTAAGCCCAGTGGGAGCACAGGTGGCAGTCTCGCTCCAGAACTCAGGGAAGAGAGAAGCAACATCTACATAGACGTCACGTCTTCCACATAGAGCTCTCGACGTGATTCACTCAACATTCACAGAAGACTCGCTGATGTTGTGGATGCTGGAATCCGTGGATAAAATTTGCCATCTTTTGTAGGTAGACCTCTGACTGTACTCTGCTGTACCTCTGTTGTCAAAATGCACGTGCAGCCATTCATCCGTCATCACTGCTACGACAAACTCTGAACATATCTCTGCACAGCAAGTGAGGATCACACTGAACACCACCAAAATGTGATCATCCGTTCCCTGCCCCTACATCGACATTTCCCTGAAATTTCATTGATATTTGTTTTCGACGTATTCTTCTAGCAGTCAGAGAAACACCGCTGATCATAAAACCTCCTTATTGGAGGCGTCGCGACTCCTCTGTATATAATATTTGCGCCCAGAAAGTTCTAAATAACAACTCACATATGGCACAAAAACACCACAAATTCACCGGAGACCAACTGTCGATTTGAGGAATGTCATTTGTTCCTGGGGAAAGTAAGAAGGACATTTATCCAGGTTTACCTCTGTTCTGTCCCCCCCTGTTTGTTTGTCCTCATCTGGACTTTCTATTGTCTGGGTAAGAGCATCAAGTAAACAGAGAGTTTCACCAACTTTGCTGCAGCGCTGACTGGCCAAACAATGTGTAATCCATTTGTTAGCCGGATAAAGTAAAGTCAAGAGTAGTGATTATGACCGGCTGAGTCAGCTTTTTTTTTTTTTTTTTTTTTCAGACAAATTGCACATTTGATTTGGAAGTTATCAGACAGCAATAAATAATTTGACATCTCCAATGAAATATTTTTTTATCTATTCAGTATTCAGTAATTCAACACTCACAAAGGAGCTGCCTCTGCCAGAGAAGAGAAGCAGGCGAAGGCCACAGGCACCAGCAGCCACAGTCCACTTCCACCCATCCTGCTGTGATGTCCAGCTGCTGTCACAAAGTGTGTCCACTTCTGGCGCGTCCAGGTTTTATCTTCCATGGTGATTCCATCAGCCCCTCCTCCTGTGTACTGACACAAACACGGCTTCCCAGCAGCAGTTGAGAAACACCATTGATAAAGGCTGTTGCAATGGACAGAATAAACAATGTCTCTCCCCAAAAATCGATGAAATCAATGGTTACCGAAACCAAAACTTTCCGTTTTTACTAAATGTTTGCTGTTTTTTTATTTTTTTTGAGACACATGCATGTCACTGAAATGCCTGCAATGAAAACTCAAAAGCCAAAAAGCAGTCAGTGCACACGCTCAACCAGATGACAGTGATGTGTCCATTTCAGATTGGGTTTAGTTTCACATTAGAAATGAGGCCTTCTGGACTTGAAGAGAAATGCAACACGGTTGCTTTCATTCTGAGGAGAAACATGCATGACAGCCTTCTTACTTGAGAAGAAATACTTGTAGAGGACCAGACAATGAAGAAATGAAGTTTACAAACAGAATGCGGTCTGAGCGCCGCCATGATGATGCAGAGGTGAACTATAAAATGTCGCCACAGTTTCTCTTTCGGTTCCTCTCGACGTCTTAGGTGTATGATTGTATCACAAGCTACATGAATCATAAGCAATGAGTTAGAGTTGCCATGTTCATTGAGCAGAACAGAACATAAATAAAGAGCTCATCCAAAAAAAACAAAAAAACAGCACAAGGTCCTGTCTCACTAATAATTAAACTAGTCCAGATTTGCCAAGCTAAAGAGCATAGAGCAATGAAACTCTTCTCCAAGACCTAGGAGGAGTAGCTTTTAGTTTTGCAGACGCCCTGACGCCCTCCTTGCCAAAAGCCTGTAGGAGGAAGTGGGACCTATTCCTCTAAAGCTACGGGAGCAACAGTCAAGTTACAGAGGGAGATGCAGGATCCATGTACTTAATGACAGTTTTTCAAAAGTAAAGGAAAAGAAAAAACAACTTGCCTGCCATTGGTGGACCATCAAGAATAGCAGATAAATGGAGGGGACTTCCGGCTTGCTAATGGAGTAGACAGACGCAGGACGAGTCAGCTCTCCCAAATTCATTTATAACCCCTTAAACAAAACTCGAAAACCCGACATTCAAAATCCAAACTTCGACTACGAGTGAAAGAAATTGAAACGGGATAACGAGAAGAGAAAACATGCCAAAATCACAAGATAAAGGTGCTGCGACGGCGAAAGCTAACACCGCTGCTAACCAAGCTAAAGGCTCCGGTGACGGCACGACCTGCCAGACTGCAACAAACCTCGTTAAATTCGCCCCGAGTGAGGACGTAATTGGAGCGATAAGAGAACTCAATGCAGACATGAAACAGAATAATGACAACCTTCGACAAGATATCATTCAGATGGGACGAGAAATAAACGGAAAACTGGACAACATGGCGACGGAGATGACGAATCTCTCCAGCCGAGTCGGCGAAGTGGAGACTCGTGTGGAACAGGTGGAAAGTTGGGCGGCTGCAGCGACCGAGGTTCTCACTAACTGCCTGCAACAACAGAGAGTTTTGCAGAAGAAAGTCGTTGATTTGGAATCCCGTTCCAGGCGAAATAACATTCGCATATTTGGAATAGAGGAGGGGAAAGAAGGGAACTCGATGAGGGATTACATCCGGAATCTTTGCCACAACGAGTTGTCGTTACCGCAAGATTTTGACCTGAAAATACAACGTGCTCATCGTGCTCTCCTGCCAAGACCTCCACCCGGAGCCGCACCACGACAGATCATCGTATGCTTTCAGGAATACACTACCAAGGAGATGATACTACGAGAGGCATGGAAAAAGAGGGGAATTCAACTCGACAACAAAACGGTGTATTTTGATCACGATTATGCCGTGGAAGTGGTAAAAGCACGCCGTAAATACAACGGAATTAAAAAGGCACTGAAGGACAGAGGGATTCGATTCCAAACCCCATTCACGAATATGAGGATTCATTGGGACACTGGAATTCGCACCTACTCCAGCGCAGACGATGCCCGGCGTGAACTAAAGAGACGTGGTTTCGCTGTGGAAGAACCAGCGCCACGGGAGGAAGATAACAATGAGTCTCGGCTTCGTGATCTTATTGGCTGGCAACGAGCACCGCAGAATCAGAATAAAGGGGTTACTGTAACCCAGAGAGCCAAGGACAAACTTCTGGAATATCAGCATACTCGCTAAGATGTGCATTTACAATTTTGATGATCCAGTCTTTACTTTGGGTTCTTGAATTAGATTCTACAGTTTGATATCTGAACATGCTATCACTATTGTTATGGGAGTGGCTTTAACTTAAACCTTGCTGATCTATGCCTGGCAGGTTTCATTGGACTTATAAGATGGTGGAGTCAATATTGTATGACTCAGCCATTCTTAGAACCGGGCCCTCATTTTCAAAGAGGATTTACCCACGACCCACCAATGGGGTCACTTTTTTTTTGGAAGTCTATACCACTGTTATTGTTGTTCTTGTCCTTGTTGTTTCTTCACATGTTCATGTTTACTGGTTTGCTTTATTTTGGGGATATGCAAATATAGTTATGTCACTGAAACAGAATAACGGTACGTAATATAAGAATAATTTCCTTAAATGTCAATGGTCTGACTAACCCAGTTAAAAGAAGTAAAGTTTTTGCAAAACTGAAAAAAGATAGAACGGAAGTAATTTTCCTACAAGAGACTCACCTACAGAAACAGGAACATGATAAACTGAAAAGATATGGTTATTCAAACTCATATTTCAGTTCTTATAATAATGGGAGAAAAAGGGGAGTTGGGATATTCTTTGCTAATAATGTTAATTTTGATCTGATACATGAAACAAATGACAAAGCTGGCAGATATGTAATAATAAAAGGAAGACTTGATAATACAACAGTTACCTTTGCTAATGTTTATCTACCACCAGAAAGTAATAAGGTATTACTGAAGACGCTATTTGATACACTTGCCTCGGAGAGTGAAGGAATTCTGGTTTGTGCTGGGGATTGGAATACTATTTTGAATTACACATTGGACACCACTAGCAAACGAAAATCTAAGCCTCAAAGGTCAAACTATCTTAATTTGTCAATAAAAGAGCATGGACTGTGCGATGTATGGAGGAGTTTACACCCTAAAGAAAAGGACTTCACTCACTACTCTGCTACTTATAAGGTTCATTCTAGATTGGACTTCTTTTTACTGAACAATATTGATGGGTATAGAGTGAGGGAGTGTTCCATTGGAACCGCAGATGTCTCAGATCATAACTCAGTCTTTCTGACGTTGAATATAGATGATGTACCCAAACAATCATTATGGAGGTTGAATGTAAGTATATTGAATTCTAATACAATAGTTAAAGAAATTGAAAAAGAAATTGAAGAATGTATTATAGATAACAGAAATGACCAAACACATCCAACAATCCCATGGGACACCATCAAGGCTGTCATGAGAGGGGGATTGATTTCAAGAACAACTTATATAAAGAAGAAGAGAAGGATAAAATATGAGGAACTCCAAAAAACATTGAGAGAGACCGAAAGGAAAAAACAGTCTAGTGAGGATATAGAACTGATTGATCAGATTACAAGAATAAAAAAACAAATTGATGAATTATTAATTGAGGAAATGGAAAAAAAGATGAGGTTCTCCAAGCAAACATTCTATGAATCTGGCCCAAAAGCAACAAAAATTTTGGCAAAACGCCTGAGAATAATGCAAAGTAGATATTCAATTCACAAAATCAAAGATCCCATTACTAAACAAGTAATACTAAATCCAGAGGAAATCAATGAAACCTTCAGAAAATACTATGAATCCCTGTACACGCAAACCGCTACAGTTGACACTGATGTCATTCAACAATATTTAAATACATTAGATCTCCCATCAATAGGCATAATACAAAACAAAGACCTTAATGCTCCTATTACACAGAAGGAACTGGATAAAGCAATTAGTAAATTTAAAAATCAAAAATGTCCAGGTAGCAATGGATATCCAAATGAATGGTACAAGGTCTTCAACAAAACACTCTCCCTTGTCTTATTAGACTCCTTTAATTACACTCTAAGAAATGGTATCACCCCTCCCTCATGGAAAGAAGCCGTTATAACAGTCATCCCCAAACAGGGCAAGGACTTAGAATCATGCAACTCTTACCGTCCTATATCTATCTTGAATGTGGACTATAAAATATTTACATCCATTATTACAAATAGAATGGTTCAGTTTCTCCCAGACTTAATTAATGAAGATCAGACTGGCTTTATTAAAGGAAGACAAACCCAAGATAATATTAGACGGACTCTCCATATCATAGATCATATCAATAAAAACAATTTAAATGCATCACTTATTAGCTTAGACGCTGAAAAGGCATTTGATCGAGTCAGCTGGACTTTCCTATTCAGTGTGTTGGAGAGATTTGGTTTTAACAACCAATTTATTAACTGTCTTAAATCATTATACAGTAATCCTATAGCAAGACTAAAAATAAACGGACATATGTCTGGGAGGTTTGTGCTGTCCAGGGGTACAAGGCAGGGTTGCTGCCTCAGTCCCTCTCTCTTTGCACTTTTCATAGAACCATTGGCACAAACAATTAGGGAATGCCCGGAGTTAGAAGGTATTCAGTTTGGCACAGAAAAACACATCATAGCATTGTTTGCCGATGATATTATGGTATATCTCCTAAACCCTAATTCAACCTTTGCTAAACTCATGGATATTCTACAACAATTTGGCGTCTTATCTGGATTTAAACTCAATATTCCCAAAACACAAATCCTCTCATTCAACCATGCGCCAAGTGAAATACTAGAACAGTGCTATAAAGTAAAGTGGGACTCAAAGATGATCAAATACCTTGGTATATTTTTGACACATAATTGGAATCAGCTATTCGAAGCAAATTATAATGATATTAACAAAAAAATAAACTTGGATTTTTTTAGATGGTCTACACTGGTGATGGACTTTAGTACAAGAATTGAAGTAATTAAAATGAATCTTTTACCAAGACTATTGTTCCTCTTTTTATCACTTCCAGTTATAATTTCAGAATCTCAGTTCTGCTCATGGAACAAGATAATATCCAGATTTATATGGTCAGGAACTAAGCCAAGGATCAAATTAAGTACACTACAACTTCAAAAAGACAAGGGTGGATTGGCAGTACCAAATCTTAAAGAATACTTCTATGCTGCTCAACTAAGATACATTGTACAGTGGTGCTCCCCTGATTATGATGCAAAATGGAAAAGGATAGAGTCAAACTTGGGACAAGTGCGCTTGGAAACTATGTTGGTGGAAAGAAACCTGACGGAAGAAATACTAAAGAGCAACATATTAAAAGAAACATTTAAAATATGGCAACATGTGATGAGAAAGTATCATTTGGATGATGACTGCAAACTTTTAATCTGGCCATCCTCAAATTCTAAATCTATTCCAGCAAAATTAGATAGTACATTTGATAACTGGAGACATAAAGGGATTACTGCAATTTGTCAATTAGTAGTGGGTAACAACTTTAAAACATTTGAGAAAATTAAGAAAGAGTTCAAATTGGACAATGAAGATTTTTTCAGATACTTGCAGATTAGACATTTTTTCAACACTGACATTAGACACAAACTCTCTCCTGAAGGAAATGAAATTGTTCAGGTGTTTGTAGAGGCTTATAAAGAAGTACCTACAAAAATAGTCTCTAAAGTGTATGGGGGCTTACAGAAAAACAACGGTGCAAACACACTGTATGTTAAAACAAAATGGGAACAGGACTTGGAAATCACAATATCTAAAAAAGAATGGGGTTTAATGTGCAATACACAACACAGTACTACAGCTTCGAGAAAATGGAGGGAATTTGGCTGGAAGACCTTGATAAGATTTTTCATCACACCGCATATGAGAGGCAAACAACTGGGAAAACCACAACAATGCTGGAGAAAATGTGGGCACATGAATGCTTCTCATTCACATATATTTTGGACCTGTATTAAAATACAAACGTTCTGGGACAATGTTATAAATATTCTTGAGGAGATATTTGAATGTAATATTCTTAAGGACCCACAGATATGTTTGCTGGGACTCTTGCCCTCACAGGTGCAACATGGTGATCAATATTTATTTAAAATCTTGATGCTTGCTGCTAAAAAAGCTATTACAAGGAACTGGATGAAAACTGATGGACCTGATGTACGAAGTTGGACGGACATTATTGAAGAAATAAGGCAGATGGAGTATTTGACCTCTCTGTTGAGACTGAAAACTGGGTTATACACAAAAAGATGGACAAAGTGGAACATTTTTCAGCAAAGAAATCCAACCTTATCGTAATTATAAGTTATTGTAATATCCCCAATGTTTTTCTGTCTGTGTTTTATTTTTTTTTATTTTATTTTATTGTTCTCTGTCTTTTCTTACATGTTATAAACCATTGTATGTATCATTTTCAATCATAATGCCTGTATTTTGTAAAATTTAAAATTTGAAAAATAAACAGTAAAAAAAAAAGAATAGCAGATAAATGAATTAAAATGCAAAAACAGAATCGTGACGATTGGAAAAACGAACAAGGTTCATTCACAGGGCTACATTAAAAAGATGATATTTACATAATAGAACTTTTATTTTACTGATATTTACGGCAAACACAGATCAAACTGGCATCAAATAATGCTGTAAAATGTATCCAAACTCAGTCACGTGACAGACAGTAGATCTATAGAAATAGAAATGACCGAATGCTGAATATCAAATGGGTTGAGTTACTATTCACGATCGCCACTAATCCGATCACCGATGTCTCATGTGAATGAAGGATGGTTGGAGGCTGCTTCTGCTTCACATCGTGTGCTGTGGTCGTAAGGTAACACTCCTGGAATGTGTTGGTGTTGTTTTGGTTGTTGGGTTGGTAGGTTCGCCGGTCAGTGTGTGACAGGTTGTGTCCTGAAACAACAGCCCGTAACAGTTCTGTGACTCACGCTTCCTGAACAACACCATCTTCTATGGAAACTAAAAGTCTGGTCCTTGGAGGAAATCCAACAACGTCACAATATGATGATGCAACCAGACGAGATTCCATCATGGTGAGAATAACAATGTGGATCCAGACACTTGCTATCTGTGGGTGTCTTCTTGTACTACTATCTTTGTGAGAAGCTGTATACATTTTTAATCAACAGAGTGAGGCCCGTCCTCACTTTGTCAAGCCTCATTGTGAGGGTTAAAACTACAAAAATAGCTGGGTTATTATAACTGGGCTTTAGTTTGGTTCAGAATAAAGGTTAAGTTTAGCCATTTGTTTTGGATGGTGAGGTTTAGGGGGTTAATGTATGTCAGTGTCAGATATAAGATAGAAGATATTTGTCTGTTTGTTAATGGTCTGAATAAATGACTTGCTGGAACCCAATGTGTGTAAACTGCAGTAACAAAGAAGCCCTGTAGAGGGAGCCCAAAATCCGCCAAACAAACGACACGCGACACTGGCGGGTGATAAAAACCAGTGTCCTCAGCAAGAAACAAACAAACAAAAACATTCATGTAACATTCAGGTCTGGGGGAGGAACAGGTCCATCCAGAAAACTGACATGTACTGTGAAGTGATTTCGATTTTGATGGTGAACTTCTCAACACCAGTTATGGAAAGAGCGTCAATAATATGATCTATGAGAAATGCTGTGACTCTAACATTTAAATTTGGTCACACACACAAACTGCTTGCAGAGGGCACTTGACCTTTGGTGTTTCGCTCTCTATTCAGGGCCATATTAGCGACCAATTGTTGTTAAACCAATTGAGGATAGAAGTTTGAAAGGAACTTTGTGACCTGACTTGACTTTCTTTGGACATCCATAATGCCAAAAGCGGATCATTTCCTAGAAGGAATATTTATGACCGTAAAATGGACCTTTGGTAGGTAGGCCTGAACGGGGGAGCTAATGTTGACCTGTTATCTGTAGAGTTAAGAGCAGTAAATACGTTCCTATGAACGATATTACCTGAGATGAAAAAAGATGAAGGTAAAGATGATTTGAATTTAAAAATAAATTAATAAACTACAACATTCAATGAACTGGTTTTGAAAAACTGCTTTTTTACGCCCATGACCAAATCTTACACAAGTAATAAAACAGTGTATATAAAGATGTCCCATTGTGTAATGTGATATTTATATGTATTTGAGACAAAACTAATGAAAAAAAACGACTACATTGTACATTGATGTTTATTTTACCAGTGAGGGAAGCAACGTCATTTAAAGATGGTTCTTGTTTGATTTCATGACAAGACACATTACTGCTCACATCCCACGAGTTGGTATTTGTTGACCATCTTTCTTATACCCAGACACGCACTCCTGTGCAGATCCTCCTGACACTCGGTGGGTGAGGGCCAGTATTCGATCCATGTCTTCTCCCCCAGCACATACTGGTACCTGAGACAAAACACAGCTCCATGATGAGGAAGTGGCTTCATAAGAATTTCCTGAACCATAGCCGACGCTGTACAGTGGGGAAAGTCTGATGATGTGATGGTTTATTTATTTATTTAGTTTCCATTTCAAGCACACTGATATTTGTCAACTTTGATGAGTGTCTTTTACACATTTCTTAAGTTGGAATTGTTGCAATTGTTTTATAAAAGCAGTCATTACATTGTGTATGCCTCTTCATTTAAAAAAACTAACAAAAAAAGCTGCCTCAAAACAAGTGAACTGTGGTCTCAGGAGCGGCCTCGCAATACGAGCCTGCACATTTGTTGTGTTGCTGAAGTGCTTGATCGGAGTTTTACAATGCAAATGTGATTTGCCCCCCGGTCCATTCCCCTCCCAACACGCCATGTCTGACTTAACAAACATCCGAGTCAAATAACAAACATTAACAGGGATGAACTCTGCTGTCACAGTAAGGCTTTCAGATGCAGGGCTCTCCTGGGCTGCTGACACCGATGAATTTAAAAAATACATATTTTTATCATGATTCTTTCCCTTACTGCAAGAGTTAGTTTTGTAAACCATTGTTTAAAGTTTGGAACATGTCTCCTCCTTTCATCGTGCTTCCATGCCGGGAGCGTGGCGACTGGCGAGCTGTGGATAATCGCGAGATTAAACAAACATGGCGCCCACGATGGCCAAATTATGGCTGCAAAAAGGTTGCGAATCGGCAAATCTTGATGATATTCGTCGAAATTACCGGGCGCAAACACCCTTTTCATGGAAACCAGTGTGATGACTCTGCGAGCAGGCCATTATACAGGCACTAATAAATGGACATTTAGAGGCGGACAGTTCCTCATGTTTTGCAGTTCCCCAGGACGCCCAGACGCCCTCCTAGCTAAAAGCCTGGACAGATATGTCACACGCTCAACCGAAAGTCATTGAGGATCCACATGTTGTGCACAAAAACTTACGTTCCATCCGTATCGTCTTTGTACGTGTCACTGGATGAACCCATGATGAGGTAGGTTTGTCCAGGACGCAAATCGAAACTCCCCCTGCAGTATGGATAACCAAGGAACTTGCGTGGTTCGCCTTGACTGTTCAGGTCCAGGCTTCCTGAAATGACACCAAAATATGGAAAACAGGATGCATAGTCAAACATACCTTACAATTGAAACCCTCAAAACAGCCTCACGCACCTTCTTTGATGACTTCCATGATTCTCATTGTGTAAACATCGGTGGACAAAGCATCGGAAAATGACTCCACAGACACTTTGTACGCTGTGGGAACAGCATTTCTTATTCTTTTTTAATATTGTTGATGTGGTCCAAACAACCGTTACTCACCATAATCTATGCTGTTGGTCTCTGTGCTCTCACACAGCTTGGCGAGTCGCTGGTTGTTGCTAATTTCACCTTTCTTCTGCATACTGCAGGTCTCTGGAGGTGAACACATCATCTGCTCTAGGAGTTTCAACTGTCGCAGTGCATTAGGGAGCTAGTAGTTCAAGCTCAGGTTACTAATGCGAGTGTTATTAATCGGGACAGGTTATTATAGTTATGACGAACGACTCAAAACACACAAAAACAAAACAAAGAAAAAACATTCATTACATGGCCAAAATGAAAGTGATTCTATTGCAGATTGTGAATTATTTGTTTTATAATAGCAGTGATAGAAATGAATGGGGAAATCATGGAAGCACATGCTTGCCAAAATGCGTGCACGATTGAGCCTACCTTCAGCACACTTGCATTCATCTTTGGTACAGAGCCTGAGCAGCTTTCCATCTTTTCTTTCCGGATGGTAAAACTTCACACA
This sequence comes from Synchiropus splendidus, assembly GCF_027744825.2. Lineage (NCBI taxonomy): Eukaryota > Metazoa > Chordata > Actinopteri > Syngnathiformes > Callionymidae > Synchiropus > Synchiropus splendidus. The sequence goes on along the minus strand of NC_071335.1, from coordinate 31,483,599 downwards.
TGGAGTCTCTGCAATAACCACATTTGAGGCTAAATCTTCCGTCTCTGATCCACCAACGTGTTTGCACACGTGCAGCAACACTCACGGTCGTAGTATTCATAGACGGACACGGCAGCTGCTTGTAAAACGCCCACTTTTGTTTTGCGACGGACCCTGAATGTGATCTCTTCTGGACGCTTGTGAGAAACCTACAGAGACGTGGTATCAGTGAGTCACAGTCCGAGGACAGAAAGAGACACCGGCAGAATCTCCTACCTTGTCCAGGTAAATGATGAGAGAACCTCTCTCTGATAGAACATTGTTCATCTCATACTTTGAAATAACTGCAGCCCTTCCTTTGACCAACTAGGTTCAAGCACATCAAGGATCACCTATTGTCGTTGACACACACACACACATTCTACAACTTACCGCGTCCAGGTCCTTTGTTTCGGGGACGAAGCCAGTCAGCAGGCCAATGTCCAAAATTGTCATGGTTGCATCCAAATATGGATGTTTGTACCTGGCAGATAGGGGACCCAAAAAAATTATTGGGATCGATTTCTCGAATTCTGGTTCACACTTGCTTTACTAAGCCTAGACATGACCAATCGATAGTACATCTTGATTCTTCATTATGTCTGAGCCAAAAACATCTCGCAGCCTCCTTTGCTTGAACGGACCAGATGGCTACTTCCATCCTTATTGTTTTTTCAGTCTCATGACAATTACTTTTTGTGTTCAACTGAACTGCACTTACAAAACATCCATCCTCAATATGAGTATTTCTTCTTCGTCTTCAATAGTGTCTGGGGGAGAAGAAGAGCAGCCCATCACCACTCCTTCATTACAGTGTTTACTGAGAACTAAAGGTTAAAAATATCAAACATTGGAACAGAATGAAGAGAGAAACATGAGAGTTAAAAGCCTCAGCGTTGCTGCTTATTAAACACTGTGTTCTCAACATGGTGTGGTGCGAGGGAAGAACGATCCCTTACCTGGGATCAGCTGCACCGACAAATTAAACTTCCCACAGTCACTTTCTTTTTCTTTTGGTATGGCGTAATACAGCGACACCATCTGGACAGACATTGAGATACACTTCAGTGAATGGTTGAGGAGAATACAGTGATGCTAAAGGACCATATTAATAACGCTGGTGCTCACGGACCGTCAGAGTGGCTTCTCCTGTGCCAGTCGCGACCACATCCACGTCTTTGTTTATCTCGTTGAACTGTGGGCAAATATATTTTCGGAAAGTCACAGATGAATGGGTAATTTTTTGGGCCCCATTGTCCACTTATTCTTCAGAATTCAGTCCGGAAGTGGTGCGGACGCACCAAACCCCGAGGGTTCAATTGAACCCAGGTTAAATAACACTGGTCTATGAGCTTCCTTTGGCAGCCCTCTGGATTGGAACAGGCTACTTTCTAAATTAAATGAAGCATTCGGAGGAGAGTCTGTTTTCTTTGTACTGCAAGAACCATGGATGAGCAGCAACTGAAGGACAGCATTGCGCCTTAGATCACAGGCGGGTGTTGTGAGCCCTGAATTACTTGCCATGCCGATGTGGTGGTAATGTCTCTTCAACCTAAGAAATCCCTGCCAAGTCCGCGTTGCCTGAGTAATTAAATTTTTGTGGTTGAAGCCCTTGAGCTTGCTTCCCGTGAACAAGGAGCGCTTGGGTGACAATCACTGATTTGTCGCTAATAATGGAGTTTAAAAGATTGTTTTTGAAGGAACTGCTGAGAATCGAGAGGATTACATCACTATGTTCACCACAGGAATAACATCGCCGCAGACAAGAAGGAGCTGCTCTTGCTGTGTGTTCTCACCTTGGATGTTCTTGTTGCAAAATGGTTTCTTCTGTTAAGACTGAACCTGTCAGGTAAGGACCTTCCTGGCAGCATGAGGTCCACCTTCAGATCGTACTGTGGCTCTCTTGCATTGGCCCAGTATTCCGACACGGCCTGATAGACAATGATAGTCGCCTGTTGGGAAGAAAAGCAGACAGAAGATCATCATTTGTTTCAAAAGGTTTCACGGAAAGTTTCAGGGTTACCTGAGTGGATCCGAAGCCTCCGCCCACCTTCTTCTGTTTGCTGAACCATCTCACGATAGGTTTGGCTTCTTCAAAAGCCTAATCAGAAAGTTATGTAACGTTGAGTTTCAATTTGATTCCTGCCCAATTTATAATGATTTTAATCGGATCCAACTTAAGCCACCTACCTTGACCTTGACTAAGGCCAGAAGTGCATAAGCCGTGGCCTCGAGAGAGTAGACACGCCCCTTTGGAGTAGGCCAGTGGGTCCGGTCTGAGGGAGACATGTTAATGCATGTTTACATACAGCTTTAAGACCCATTTAACGTTCCATACGCATCCACCTACAGATGGAGCCTTCTGTCCATGCTCTGCGTTCATTACGTACGTATCTCTGCGCGTTTCCACAAAGCTTACATATCGGAACAAATTGTGCAGTAGCACCGGAAACTGTGGGTTAGTGTCGCTGTTACTACCTGATACATAGCTCTAATGAGACATGAATAAAAGCATAACAATGGCAGAAATCCTCTGTTCTCCAGTCGCGATATATATATAACAGTCTCACCCACCCCTACAATGCTGCCTCTGTTTCATCTCTTGTGCAAAAGGCACATTGTCAATACTGGTTCCACAGTCACCATGTTTGTTTGGAGTTTGTCATTGTCAAAAACCTTCGACTTTGAGCTGCGCCACCTGCTGGATAGATTGGTGAACAGCAATATCAAAGCAAGGAATTGTATACTGTAGGTATGTGGCCAGTGACGTGGACATTGTTTGAAACGGTTGGGTACAATTTCATAGATAGAGGAAGCATAAATGGTCTTTTATCCAGTTGATGCGAATTTATTTTTGTCTTTTTTATCTGTCTCTCAGTGTTCAAAATGACTCAAAGTTATGGACCCATTAGAATGAAATGTGTCAAATGGGACAAGTCATCCGGATCACCATCTGGATCCCTGAATTCTTTAACGTTGGGAGATAAGAACATTTTATTTACATTTATTCTAAAGGATACTTCGGGAGTTAGGGTTGGGTTGACAGAGAGTGACTGAAGTTGCTTGGTGGAGGATTGTGCTCACTGTGTGCTTTTCTATACCCACTGCTTTTTCATATCCGACTGTGGCATGATCAAATCACTCATTTCCAACAAACAAGAAAGTACTTTGACATTACCTGGAGCTGCAAACCTGAAGAGCACATCCTTCTGCAGTTTTCCTTCATTGGCCAAAGCATATGACGTCATGGCAACTGCATAAGGGTTAGTGAGGGACGGCAAGCGCTTCTCCAGGAAGGTGATGGATTTCTCTATTGCCCCTGGTAGACTCTGCCGAGTCAATGAAAAGAACAACAACACCATGTTCGAATCAGACTCTTCTGAAATCTATGTTGTATTGCAACAGTGGATAGAGATGTTCTTTAAAGGCGCGTCTACCACTAAAAAGGCACTTTACAGCAGACTCATATCAGATTGGGCTTAAAGAGGCCAGTGATCAACCTCAGCAGAGCCCAGAACAGAGTGGATATAACAGCTACATTCACACATTGGAGGAATAAGTCATCACCTTCACCTTCACCTTCTTCTGCCGCTTATCCGGGGTCGGGTCGCGGAGGCAGCATTCGGAGCAAGGAAGCCCAAACTTCCCGGTCCGCACAAACCTCCTCCAGCTCCTCCCGGGGGATCCCGAGGCGTTCCCAGGCCAGACCGGAGACATAATCTGTCCAGCGAGTCCTGGGTCTTCCCCGGGGTAGGACATGCCCGGAACACCTCCCCAGGGAGGCGTCCAGGGGGCATCCGGATCAGATGCCCGAGCCACCTCAGCTGGTTCCTCTCGATGTGGAGGAGCAGCGGCTCCACCCCGAGCTCCTCCCGGATGACCGAACTCCTCACCCTATCTCTAAGGGTGCGCCCAGCCACCCTGCGGAGGAAACTCATCTCAGCCGCTTGTATCCGCGATCTCATCCTTTCGGTCACTACCCAAAGCTCGTGACCATAGGTGAGGGTGGGAACGTAGATCGATCGGTAAATCGAGAGCTTCGTCTTGTGACTCAGCTCTCTCTTCACCACGACGGTCCGATACAGCGACCGCATCACTGCTGCCGCTGCACCAACCCGTCTATCAATCTCACGCTCCCTTTTTCCCTCACTCAAGAACAAGACCCCGAGATACTTAAACTCCGCCACTTGAGGCAAGAACTCTCCACCAACCTGGAGAGAGCAAACCACCGTGTTCCGGTCGAGAACCATGGCCTCAGACTTGGAGGTGCTGATCCTCATCCCGGCCGCTTCACACTCGGCTGCAAACCGACCCAGCGCATGCTGAAGGTCCCGGTCCGATGAGGCCAGCAGAACAACATCGTCGCAGAGATGAAATTCTGTGGTTCCCGAACCGGATCCCCTCCGACCCCTGGCTACGCCTAGAAATTCTGTCCATAAAAGTGATGAACAGAACCGGTGACAAAGGGCAGCCCTGGCGGAGACCAACATGCACCGGGAACAGGTCTGATTTCCTGCCGGCAATGCGAACCATGCTCCTGCTCCGGTCATACAAGGAGCGGACAGCCCCTAGCAGAGGGTCCCGCACCCCATATTCCCCCATATTTGGAAAAGGCTAAACGGTTGAGGGAGCCTGCCAGTATGGCCATGTTGTTAGCGAGAGCTCTGACCTGCATGGCGCAGGCGAAGCCCCGTCCACCAGAACAGCCATCAGTCGGTTGCGTTCTCCCAGTGGGGTCGGTTTGCCCGCCATCCACAGGCAGGCCCGCCACGACTCGTTCAGGTCGGGGACACCTGATCTCCAGTCCACCCCTTCCACTCCGCAATAGGCTGCAAAAGCTGTAGCCGGAGTTTTAAATGTGAGGGGGCTTTTCATGTCCAAGTCTGAGTGACTTCAAAGGGCCTCCATTTTGGGACATACGTCGGCAGAGCGTTTAGGCCTCCTCGGCCCCGGGCCATAGATGGTGCATGTAAAACCACCAAACTTCGCTTGTTCCGGTGGAGGAGACATCTCCGCTCCATACCTCGCTACCACCTTCTTAAAGAGCCCGGCCATGTCGTCCAGGGGAATCATATGGATGAATCGGCAGGTCTGCCCAAAGCATCATCACTGTCGCGGTCATCATCCATGAAGAGGGACTCCGGATTGTCTTCTTCAAGCACCCTCCTCTCGTCCGACTGGCCGTACTCATCCCAAGGTTTGGAGGACTTCTTGGGCCCTTTGGTTTTGGCTTTCTTGGATTGTGTAGCCGTCGTGGAAGTCGACGCTCTGGGCTCTGCTGTGGGAGGTGAACTGGATTTGGCTCCAGAATGGCAGCTTGCCTGTCAATCGCTCTCAGGCGCGTAACCCGTTAGAGGGTATCACACGCATTCAAAGAACAGAAGTTCAGCTCCGCATTTTTATTATCTGGGTCAGCCTCACTGGACGACAGATCACGAATGATGGAGTTTGACTCCTGGTGTTCAATGATAAATGTTTCTGGGGGCTGGGATGCTCTACGACAGTTTGCAATTGTGCCCTTTTACCAGCAGTGCCGCCAAAAACAAATATTCTTCAACTGTGCGTTGCAGCTTTAAACTCCACACTAGAGAAGTAGAGAGCACCACAGTCAAGGATGAAACGGCGAAAATCCAAGAGTACATCAAGAAGATGGCCGCAAAGGATGAACTGCTCTCTGAATGTTTCAGGCAGCAGAAACATGACGACAAGGGGGAAGAAGAGTAGGAGATAACGTGGGGGGACGAGCCCCTACATCGTATGCACCACAGTCGAATAGAGGTAGTGGTTGACATCACGAAGACCTACCAATGGCTGGACAGTGTTGGACTGACAGAGAGTTGCCTCAGAAACAGTCCAACATATTGTAGCCGGGTGTAAGATGCTCACAGGATCAGCATACATGAAGAGGCACAACCAAGCGGCTGGGTTAGTGTGCAGGAACATCTGTGACCAGTATGGAAAAGAAGTACCCAAATCCCAATGGGACACACCACCAACAGTGGTTGAGAACAACAAGGCTAAGAAACTTCAGCTTCCAGACTGACAAACCAAACGGACATAGTGGTGGTAGACAAGAAACAGAAGAGGGCGCTGATGATAGATGTGGCGATACCAGCCGACACCAACATCAGGAAGAAGGAACATGAAAAGGTTGAGCAGTACCTGGGGTTGAAAGAACATGTACTCTGTACTGTATATAGAGAGAAACAATGCAAAAAGAAATGTTACTGTTGGAGTTTTAACTGTTGCAAAAATAAAAACTTACCCCAATTGATGCATTACAATGTGTGTGAGACTCCTGCAACGCAATGAGGACGAACGCTGTCATGGAGGCATCTGAATCTCCGCCCTTCACATCTCCCTGCATACAGCAGCAAGTCAGGCTTTTAGCAGTGAGCTAAAGGATGGAGTTGTGAGACTGTAGTTCAGTTCATACATTCATTTCTCCGTGGATTAGTGTTCCAATTTCTTCAAACAGTCCATGAGGCTGTTGAGCATTGAGGATCAGATACTTGACAGCATCACAAATGTCGCTGTTTTTCAGTTGAATCAGCCTCTCTGCCATGGCAAACACCTTGACTACGTAAGCAGTCAACCTTTCAGAGGAGACAAAACAGATTACACATGTAGCATCTCCTGTTTGGCCACACTTAGGTTGAACTGTTGTCTCTTTCTTCAATTCTAGGATTTGTTTCTTATTGCCACTTGCTTCTTCCTGTGGTTAGACACCTTTGAAGGTCAATCATGGTCATTTCTGGCCAACTATGGTGTCTTGAGAACCTTGAGTTTCATCACTTCCTGTTGGAATTTCACAAGAATGGGGTGTGGTCTGGCACCCATGGCGGGCATCAGTCGAACATTGTTCTAGACTAGATTCTTTCTGAAGAGCCCGAGATCCATGTCTTCTGGCACTGAACATATCCTCATGTCCTTGGCTGTTACTTTGGCTTCCAAGTGTGCAATTCGTTCCACAAGATCATCCAGTGAGATTTTTAAGACTGTTTTTTTTATCAACAAGCTCATTCAGTACTGTGTTTTCCCTCTATTGATCTTCTCCTTCAGTGATGAAATCTGCATACAACACTTTTTGAATTCTTCCTTTGCTTTTCCACCCTTTGTTTCTTCTTTGAATTTGTCAGCCTGTTTATTTCTTTCTCCTCTTTAAGTGTTTAGCATTAAATTCTCTATGTCTCTAGGTTCTTTACAGAGGTTTTGGGCTCCAGGTTTATGTTGGTCCATATACCTTTCCAATTACCTAATTCTAAATACGTTGGTATGTTGTTTGACAACCATATTTCAGGAGGAGCTTAATGGTTTTGGTGGTTAGAACTGTGCAAACAAGGCAGACTGGATTATCTTACCAACTGCTGCTTGGTCTGTTTGTCCACGCAGCGAAGGAGCCGTCGTTTTTACGATACATTAGTTGCCTTGAGTATCCTGAAAAAAAGGTAAGCTATTAGGCACCCGTGAGCATCACAGATGGCCTCAGAGTTTGGATGTGTAAACATGTTTTAAAGACTAGCACTTGTACATGTAGCACTCTCTTGCTGCTGCGTCATGTAGGTTTACCTACCTGTTTCTATGTGTTGCAATGCTTCATCACGTTTGGTCAAGCCAACATCTTCCCACTGGTTAGTTCTGTCCAGGTACAAGGTCGCAATGACAGGCAGAGTCATGTGGATCATGTTCTGCTCTCCACAGCCTGATGGTTGGTAGATCATTTGCTCCATTGCGGTTCCTCGAATTGCATTTTCCAACACGACACTTAAATCCTCTCTGCCTGTGAAGAGGAAGTTATTTTTAATCTTATTTTCCATTCAAAGTGAAGACACAAACCTGTCCTCACCTGTCACTGAGATATATGTGTTGGTGGGTGAATTTGGGACGATGTCTTTCTTGGGGATTCCACTGTTGAGAGATACCGTCTGCTTGCCATCTAGAGAAGCAGTGTCCAGTCAGAGTGATACTGTCGAAGACTGTGCAGCAGCCTTTCACTCACCGACACCTTCTTTAGCAGGATCAAGATGCACTATCAGAGGAGATTTTACCAGGACGCCTCTGGACTGGATAGCGTTGACAACACCATTTTAATTTTACTGAAACTATAAGCAACATTTGTTTTGTGGTCACTCACCACCACACGAAGCGGCTTCTGGATACCGTCTGTGAGTTCAGTGTCTCTCACAGCAGCTTTGACCTCGATCTGGTGCTCTCCGTCCTTCATGGGAATGATGACATATGGAACAGATCTGGTGGATTGTGGTCCAACTGTCACTTCCTGCCTGTATTTCCCGCGTTTGGATGCTGAACTGCACACATGCGGCTTCTCTATAAGATCCACTCGCACCTTGAAGACAGCAGATCGGGAGGACACCATGAGAAGAGGTCTCCTTTTAATGGATCTCCAAGAAACTTAAATGCAATCCATCCCTGTCCTGCATCAGTGACCTACCGTAGCACCCTCGTCCCGATAGTTATGGAGGATTGCTTTGATTTCGATTTGCTCCCCAATGACAGCTGAATAAGGCAATTTGAGTTCAACAAAAAATGACTTCTCCACGATCACTTCCAGTGGATCACCGACACATATTCCTTCAAGATCAGATACAGAAAATTGGTATGAAGGTAGTCATAGGTATAAAACATGAATAAAAAAGTGCTGACCGTTGCTTTTGGACAGACTGATGCCGGTCACCTGCCAGGTTGTGATCGAATCCTGAAGTGGAAAATCTTTCTCAATAGACTTTGTTTTACTGAAAGAAAAGATGTTTTAGTCTCCCATAAACCATCAAAAACACAAAAACAAAAATAAATTTAAGGTCATCAAAATGAAATGGAGCTGTGAGGGGGAATATTTTCCCATTAATTCTATTCTTATAGATCCTCTGGAGTGAAGAAAATTAAACAAAATAAAATATTGGGAGCAACAACTGTTCAGATGATTAATAATAATCAGAAATTGTGCAACTTCTACTTCTATCTTCTACAATGGTATTTGAACTTAGTTTGATGTTAGTGTTTGATGGATTAATAATGTTAGGATGGTTAAAATCACCAACAATAACTTCCTGACATCTCACCATTTGCGCTCTCCTGGGGCGCATGCTGGAAGATGGATGTATGTCCACAGCCAGCTCTCAGGGAACTTGGAGCGAGACCTAATGTCATTACTGTCTATGTAGCTGTCGTCATCATCGTCAACTGCAACACGTAAATATATCCAATTGAATAATGTTAGATGAACTTCATGTGGCTGATCTTTGTGTCTTTGTCTTACCACGAGCCAGTAGAAGTGTGTTGGGCTTCATCTCAGGCCGTTGGCTCTCTAACTGTGTGCAGCAGTACACGAAGGCGGTAACACAAGCAGGTCCGTCTGTGATGTACTCGCTCCGTGTCTCGCAGGAGTATGACAGCAAGGTTTGTGTCATTCCCTCCTGACAACATTCCTTCTCCAACTTTTCTGTAAAATAACTCACTGGCCACGTAGGTCGCGTGAGTGAGTGAGTAAGTGCAACAATAAACAAACATATCTGACCTTTTCTGTCCAGGTGCTACAACTTACTATATTTGGAAATTAATGAAATACTGGGTAAGACTTCAGATTGGGGATCACATAATACTAATAAACTACTTGTTCATTTACAGTTAATACTAGGTAATTATGGTAATTATGGTGTCGTTTAGAGTGGAATTTTGTTGGCTGTACCAGGTTAAAATTTGACTCATATGCTGCGAATACACATATGAATAGTTTACTTAGAGTAGTAAATGTTCCTTCATCTAAAGTGTGGCCTAATACGGTCATACTTTCTCAACATCACAATGTTTACCTAAACTTTCTGTGACTTCTCTCAGGGTCAGGGATCGTCTCCTCCTGCTGATCGTTGGACATTTCAACTCTGAAACAGGAGCAGAGTGAAACTCAAGGACAATCATCTTATTTCTTTTGAGCTTGAATTGAGAAAATGGAACTATTTGTTTTTATTAACTTTTAAAATTTGGTTTTACAGCGTTTCCATCACCTTCACTTCTGGTTATCGAGAACAGACTGTATTTGTTGCACAGTTGCTTCTTGACCACTGGATGTTATTGCTTAATGAAGAAGTAAGAGACTCCTTCATTTTTAATGCTCATTTCAGTATCCAGTATCCTTTATTCCAGTATCTTTCCCTCAATCCTTTCCTTTGCCATGTCTCCAAAGACAACCACTTTAAGTTACTGTATCAACCTCATGGACACATACAGAGCGTCATATTCAGAAACACAAACCATCCCAAACTGACCCATATATTGACGAATACTGGTTTGTAAAAAGACAAATCACAATTACCAATCTAAACACAAGCACAGCACAAAGGAGCCCTCGATGGGCTTGACCATTTCTTCTGCATTGTGGTCACATTTTGAACAGAACGGCAAAACTATTTCAAAAGTATCAACCTCAAAAATGTGTCATCAATCTCGAAACAAGCTTTCAAAAGATGCTTTGAATTAGAGGACGAAAAAAGGAAGAGGTTCTCTCTGCTTACCTTTCCTGTGCTGGGTTCCAGATGCAGTGCTGGACTCAAGAAGAAGTCCTGCATCATAGAAGACATTCATGGCATCCCTCCCTCCACCAGGGGTACAGCCAGTGTCATGCTTCTCCACCAGGTCCCAAATCTGATCATAAGACAGTCATTGTGTTGAAAACAATTCCTTTGAATGAAATCGTTCACTTTTAGCTCTTGCCCTTTATCTCATTGTAACCACATTTAAATGTAAAGATTTTGTCTATCTCGTACAGTAAACCTCGGCAGATGGAAATAATAATACAATACGGTACAAGATCTTGAGTTCTATCAAGGATTTGGTCAAGGAATTAGTCCCTTATGTTGCTGAATGTGTTTGTATCAGACCTTTACTGTATGTGTTGCTAACCTTCAGTTACTTTAGAATTTGTTCCCAGAGTAATCTAGCAGTGTCTGAATCGGATACATGGTCTTCAATCACGCTGTGCAGGTTTCTCATTTCATTTGTCAGTGAGCTCCACATTTTCACTCCGACTGCAGTGACCACTTGCCTCAGCAAGTACGGTTACAACTCGCCATGACCGTGATCTGTAGATGTGCAGATTTGTCTTCAACTTCCTTTTCTCAGGTTGTCCTGCTCCTTAGTTCCCACGAGAAGATTAGAAAATGTGATTTGTTGGTTTAACTCCAGCCAGGTAGTCGAGCTACTCGCTGCATGGAGCCACAGACTGTGTGGTTCTAGCACAGGGGTGGGCAATCCGGGCCTCAAAGGGCTGGGCTGTTGCAAGCTTTTTGTTCCAACTAAATGAGCACACACAGTTTAACCAATCAGGTGAAACTGAAAAAACAGCACCTGACTGACCATCAACTTATGAGACTCCTAAGACACCTGATTGGTGAAAAGGTGTCCTCTTGATCGGTTGGAACAAACACCTGCACCATCTGCGGCCCTTTGTGGAACAGTTTGCCCACCCCTGTTCTAGCATATGGTTGGTAGAAGTTCCCTCTTCTTCTCTGCTCCTCCTCCTCCTCAGGAGTAAAAGTCTTTGTAGATTGCAGATGATGGCTCTGAACATCAAACATTGTCTCTCCACTAGCTCAACAAATTGTCAGGGGAGAGAGTCAAGACATTGCCTTTTGTTGTGTGAGCCGGTGTTTGCTGTTAAGAACGTAGACTCCTTTGTCCACGGCCACCAGTCCCACAGCTGCTCCTGGATCTCCAGTCACCTTCAGATCAAACACCCTACTGGGTTTGAATGTTCGAGGGCCACCAACCAATTCCAGCTTCAGCTAGATGAGAGAGACAAGCGAGACATGAATTTGTTGACGCATGAATGTTGCTGCTCAAACAGTAGGACAGGTTCCACGCTTACCGTCCCTGTGCAGGTGTCATGAACATCCACCCAAACGGAGTCAGACACCAGCTCATTTTCAGCAGCGTGGTAGTAAGCTATGATTCGGAAGGATGGCACCAGCTCTTTGGTGATAGTGATCTTTCGTGATCTTTTGATGCTTTGCGTCTTTTCACGGATGAAGCGCACCAGCTGTCCCTTGCTCATCAGCTACACAGAAATCCACGTTTCACAAGAGATTTATGAATAAATAGAAGTTTCATTCAGACGCACACCAACTCTCACCAGGACTGTGATGTCGATGTTGTCTTTGTTGTTCTGCATGTTCATGTTCAAAGTGACTTTCATGTTGTCTCCCAGTTTCAACTTGGCTTCTGTGTTCACCGCTTTAAAAAAAAAAGTAAATTTCAGTGCCATTTCTAGTCACTGACAATATGCAGTGTACAGTCAAAAAGACTGTGTTGGACTTTGTCTTACAAATGCTGATATAGTTGCGGCTGTTGGACTGATAGGCTGTTGCTTCCATGGTAGCTGTCGCTTGGTGGCCCTGAATGTTGGGGTCGTTTGTTGCTGCCTGTATAGTCAGACATAACAAGAATACAATCACAACATTAGGAAAAAGTCACTTGAGCCACGGAACCAGTACAAACACTGGTTATCAATGCCATGCCTAGCAGATTTAATGAGGAATGTTAAGAAGAGTTGAGATGTTCAGACTTACACTGATCCTCAGTCTTGTGTCACCTGAAGCGGTATCAATTGGAACCTTGGCAATGCCCTCGTCATTGGTAACTTCTTCCTGTTCGCCAGGATTCACTGTTACAGGAATGTTCCCCGCAGGGCTGCCATCCGGGTTGAGAACTTCAACCTAGCCATTGGAATTAAAGGAGTCATAAAACCTGAAAATGTTGTTTTCAACAAATGGTGTTCAGACCAGACGGGATCACAACGCACCCAAACATCCATAGACAGTGACGGTTTGAAGTATTTGGGCGTTCTTCTGAAGTTGATGGTGTACGGTGATGACACGATTAGAATCCCCTTCAATTCCTGTTCCACCATGTCACTGCCTGTTCAAGATAGGATGAGATACAAACCTCAGTTTTGCTGAGGACTTGATGGTCCGTGCAACTCTCTTACCCGTCGATGTCAGCACCCTGACAGCAACAACAATAGATTTTCCCTCCAGCTCTTGAATGTTCGGGAACGTTTGGGTGATGTGCTCTCTCTTCAGAGTCACTGTGCCTTTGCCTTTCTCGATCTGATGAGACAAGGTCAGACCAAGAGTTGACCTCAAGTGGGATCGTGAGGAGGGACTACAAGAGCATGGGGAGGGTTTTTGAAATATATATTTGTAAATCATAATGACCATTGTACAGCTTTCCCCCTGTTGTTGGGGAGTCTGGAATCATACCCAACATTCAAACCTTTTCAGTGCATTAAAGCAAAACCTACCTGAACTCTCTGCAGTGAACCTGGCAAACCGATCCTCCGTTCCTCTGTGGCGATCTCAAATATCACATATGCAACGCCCTCCACTTCTTTTCCAAACAGATACCTAAACATTATATCAAACAAATATCACAACCACTCAAAGAGTTAATCGCAAAAATGTAAAGCGACTACTTTACTTGGCTCGGATGTCGATAGTAAGTTCAGGATCGTTTATAAAATAAAACGGTCGCTGACTCTTCAGTTGAACCTCAAAACTGGGGAGCACTGCAGAGAAAAGTTTTTCGTCAGTATTTGAGTTGAGGGTGTTGAAGTTTTGAGCGAGATATATATAAAGTTCTGACCATATTCTTTGACCTCAAACTCTGCAATGTACTTTTTCTGTGGGCTGTCCTGGAACCGGGTGACAACTTTCCACACTCCAAGGCTGCAGAAGAGAACAGATGAGACTTTGAGGAAACTTGAGTGTTTGAAATAAACAGATCTCTGGGTTACTGATACTGAGACTGTTCATTCGTCAGCATGCGTGTGAGGTCACAAGATGGGCATGTTTAAAGTAAAAACCTACCTGACTAATTCACCCAGTTGATATTCACCATTCAGTAACCCCGAATTCAGAGCGATTTGATCATCGTACACAACATGTCCTTCAGGTGTCTTCAAGAAATCAAAAAAAGACAAGCAACTGGTGAGCAGCAAAAAAGACAATAACCTCGAATGTAATATTCTTTACCATAATCTCAATGGCCACGGATGCATCTGTTTCTATAGCTCCCATTTGGGGCGTCAAACCAAACACCCTGTAGTAGACTGAAACAAGGAGAAAAAAAAAACAACAACAACTGTAAACCATCAAAAATCCTAAAGTAAATCAATACAATTTTCATGCTTTTATTTCTTTTTATTTTTCTTTGTTAAGCCACACTCCACAGTATATAAAACTCACAGCATTAAAGTGGTAGATTTAAAAATGTTGCTGGCTGCCGTAGACCAGGTCTTTTTCCCAAGAGCGATTCTCTCTCTCTCTCTCTCTATATATATATATATATATATATATAAATATATATATATATATATATATATATATATTTTGCTGTCGTTGACTTCCTTTCAACTTCCACACCATTTCTATTAGCCTGTGGGATCCCAAGGTATTTGTAGCTGTCCTGGATGTCCCCTCTCCTGCCTCCAGCAGGTGAACCCCTGCCGCCCTGATCATCTCTTGGATACCGTCCGGCCACGTGTCTAATCCTGATGGTTCTTTGGGTGTGACTGCCAATTCCTTTCTGTGCCTGTGTCTATATGATACACCACATTGTTCACCAGTTGCCATGACCCCACTTCCTGAGCCGTTTATTTTGTTCAGCTCTGTCCATATCTGATGTGGGTATGTCTTCACCCACTCTTATGTTTCGAGCGTGATTCGCAGCAACAATTTTATATATTGTTCCATTTGCCTTCATACAAAAAAGTGACAGAAGTAGATCATCCCGCGTGGTCTTGTTTGTATCACACTGCCATGCCCAATTGAAATTGACCTGCGCACTGTGCAACTGCAAGTGTTAAAATGGTGTGGCTCTTCAGTCTGACTCCAGACTTCCACCTTCGGATGTTATGCAAAGCAGTTTCTACTGTCCTGCGTTGACCGAGCAAGAACTGATACTGTTAATATATGTGTTAACAAACTACTTCCGCTCTCAAGAGTCGATGAGCAGAAACTAGCGGGAACCTTTGCTGAGCAGGTCTTACCTTTGGTGTTGGGTGTGTAGAGGGTCTTGTCAGTCTGTATAAACATGTAGCCTGCCTGGAAAGTGACCATGACCACTCTCTGCAATAGCCGGTCAGGAAACTGGGCCTGAAGGTACACGAACTGGTTTGCATTGGGATCCTTGCTGAAGCCCTCGGCAGGGATCTGCAACCACCAGAAAGAGAGATGTTGACTGCAAAAGAAAGCCAAGAAAGCACTAAAGTGACATCAGGAACTCTGGGGTTGAGAGGATTCTTGTTCTTTTGTGGGACTGGCAGATCGGTACAGTGTCATGCACAATGGTCCTGGAGATAAAATGAAAATGTGTTTTATCTGCTAGTTGTTAGTGCTGAAAACCTCGTTCTCGCCCTCATTCAGAGAAGCCAGATACTTCATGTCAGGATGCCTGCTGCACGCATCCCAGTTGATACTGGCTTGTTCTGCACGACACAACCTCTGGTACGGACCTGGGACATGCGAATGAGGCCATGTTTGGAAGCTGCTTGGTAAGATCTGAAGCTCTTGACCTTTGATGCTTTGATCTCCTTAACCCGAATCTCATACAAACAGAAGGCCATGGCTGCCATGAACGAGTCCCTTACCTTGTGACTGGTTTATTCATTTTAATATGAAATATTGAGGTTGCTGTAGGCTCTCCACAATGTCCTGCCTGCTGGACCACCAATAACCTTTTGATTTCAAAAGTATAGGTCTCACTATCATGGTGGACTGCAGTTGAGAAAGCGCTCTTTTCCTCGATGACTCTTCCAACTGTAGATCTAGAGCTTTACCAACTGGTTTAGATGAGTAGACGTGACCAATTTAAAGATACTTTGACTTGATGACATTGACTAGAGGAAATCCATGGCTGTGTCACATTACCGTAACTGCTGCGAGTCCCTGAAAATGGTTTCCTGTGTTCAGGTTCACCGTGGTCTGTGCGAGAATGTTGGTTCTCGATGGAAAATCCTTGACGTAGATATTGACCCTGATTTCACCACCAGAGCAGTCCTGACACTCCACAAAGATATTTTCAGGCCCGCCCACTCGCATTATGCTGGGAACTGACATCAGCGTCCTGCAGAGCAAGAAAAGACCCACAAAAAGGCTCAAGATACATTTCACAATACTAGACTGACCGGATCTTTGTAAAAGGTACTACAGTAGGTTTGCGTAATATGTCTGTGTGTCACACAATAACTCACACGGGTTGCAATAATCTTAAACAGTGTAGGTTTAGACTGATGTGCCAACTTTAACTTGAACCCATTATTTAGTATTTATTTACTTATTGAAATCATTTTTTTTGCCTGACACTTATTTTGTCTTCATAATTCTCTGCAGGTATGGTTGATAGCAACGAGTGCAATGGGACAGCAGGTGGCAGTAGCGTTCTGGGACACACTGTACTTCGACACTTGGCTCGTGCAAGTGAGATTGACTTCGCGAATAAAACATGATCCCGCACATTCCAACAATCCATGAGTGTGCAGTCATGGCACAAACTGCATTTCAAAATGTTGTTTGCACAGGCCAGTCAATGAACGCAGGCTGTTCCAGGGGAAAGTTATAGGGAGATTTTTGTTTTATCCATGTTTACCCCTGTTCTGTTCCCTCATTTGGACTTTCCACTGTCTTGGAAAGAGCATCAAGGGTTTGACCAACTTAGCTGGACTAGACTAGACTAGACTGCCTTGCTGTAGCGCTGACTGGACAAACAATGTGTAATCCATTTGATCCCCTGATAAAGATCCTGTTTTAAAGTAGAAGCAGATTTTGACCCTGCACTGCTCAGTCTGGAACCAGAATCAGTGTTTTACCAACGATTTCTGTGGAAAATTGTCAGTTTGATTTAGAAGGCATTAGATATCAATACAGAATTTATTAATTTTGCATCTCTAATGACATATTTTAACATATTCGAATATTAATTCAACACTCACAAAGGAGCTGCCTCTGCCAGAGAAGAGAAGCAGGCGAAGGCCACAGGCACCAGCAGCCACAGTCCACTTCCACCCATCCTGCTGTGATGTCCAGCTGCTGTCATGGAATCTGTCCACCTCTGCTGCATCTAGGTTTTTATCTTCCGTGGCGATTCCATCAGTCCTCCTCCCTGTGAACTCACACAAGCGCATTCACATGACTTCCCAGCAGCAGTTGAGAAACACCTTTGATAAAGGCTCTTGACCGTCGACAGAATAAACAACCCCCCAAAAACTAACATCAAAATGAAAGTGATACTTTCAGGAAACCAAAGTCAAAGTCAGAGAAGCTCGATGGAGATGGTTTGGACATGTACAGAGGAGAGAGAGCCAGTACATTGGTAGGAAGGTGTTGAGGTTGGAACAGCCAGCCAGAAGGTGGAGAGGAAGGTCAAAGAGGAGGTTTATGGAGGTGGTGAAGGAGGACATGAGGTTTGTAGGTTTGAGAGAAGAGGAAGCAGAGGACAGGGAGAGATGGAGGAAGATGATCTGCTGTGGCGACCCTTGAAGGGAGAAGCTGAAAGAGAAAGAAGAAGATTATAAATAAATGAAAATACTTTGCTTGTCACTTGTAATGGCTGCAGTGCACCATAGTAACTGTACAACAAATCATTTTTTCTGCTGTAAAAATGCATGAACTTTGCTCAATCATAGTACATGGCCTACTGAATCTGAAGTCTGATCTCTGTCAAGCATTAAAGATTTATTCAGAGGAAATGAAATAACTGAGCAAACCCTGCCTGTCTACCGTAAAACCAGAGTATTCGCGCCACAGGCTTTGGGTGCATCTGGTTGGCGGCGCACTTGACCTTAGTGCTAACGTCTGCTCGCATTGATCCAACAGAAAGAGAGCTGAGCCGACTCAGCACCATTAGCAGTGTTGATGGACGATCTGGTTTGGACAAGTGCAACAATTGTGTTTCCGCAGCAGACTCCACTGCTGACCTGCACCAACGGTTCAACATTCCCCGCAATCGTTCCAGAACTTTTTGAAGATCGCACCGTCTGTCTGTCTTTACTAACACCCAATATGTCATAGTTTAAATTTGTCATGCCTTCGTTGGTGGCTTTGGTCTCTTTGATTTCCTGTTCAATAGATCTGTCAGACTCATCACTTTTTACTCTAAATAATTGAATCACATGATCAAGTTTGATCCAAAAAAATGAAGAGCATTTTTCTTTAGCTCAGACAAGTCATAAAATAATGTCTATAAAGATGTAATGTTGCCTCAGACGATGTATTTAAGACAAAAAAAGGAAAAAAGAAGCATGACAACAATCTGCAAGAGCATTTATTTTACCCAACACCGTTAGGGAAGCAACGTCATTTAAAGATGGTTCTTGTTTGATTTCATGACAAGACACATTACAGCTCACATCCCACGAGTTGGTATTTGTTGACCATCTTTCTTATACCCAGACACGCACTCCTGTGCAGATCCTCCTGACACTCGGTGGGTGAGGGCCAGTATTCGATCCATGTCTTCTCCCCCAGCACATACTGGTACCTGAGACAAAACACAGCTCCATGATGAGGAAGTGAACCACGACTGACACTGTGTAACAGGGGAATTTAAGGGTGTCCTAGAACTTTTTCTCCCACTGTACTTGGAGGACAGGTTCAAATTTGAATACATGGATGTCACCAGTATCATTGTTATTTTGAGGCAGGGAAAGAGTCTTAGTGTCATTTTTTTTTTTAAATCTATTGCTAAACACAGGATATTATTGTTGGCCGTGCAAATAAGATATCATTTGAAGAATAACACAATCAGAGGTCAACATATTTGGAGTGCAGGCGTCTGCATATGCATTTGTGTATTTGCGTCACTGTTGAGGATGATGCAGCAGCAATGATGCGGATAATGTTTACGACCAAGAACAGCACGGTTGATTCCAGAAGATTAGGAGACTCTTTTTTTGGGCACGGATCATGTGACTGTGTGAAAAAAAAGTCACTTATGGCGGCATACATTTCAGTTTCCACTAGGAGCAGAGCGCAGCCTTGTGGAGGTTCTCCACTCGGTCACGTAAGAACTGTCATTGCGTCAACTTGTAGTGTTTTATTTTGAAATGTTCCCAGCCTGCTGATCACAGCCCAAATCCTCTACCAGCAGTCTTCTGATGGGACCTGGATTTAAACTGAAAGAACGTCAGAGACCATGAAAATGCGACCAGTCGATGTCAACCTGGTCTACAGTTTTGGTCGATTCCTGCCCATGTATATTCTTCACACTGAGGACTTGATGAAAGTTGAAAGTGTCGCACGCTCAACTGAAAATCATTGAGGATCCACATGTAGTGAAACAAATCGTGAACTTACGTTCCATTCGTATCATCTTTGTACATGTCACTGGATGAACCCATGATGAGGTAGGTTTGTCCAGGACGTAAATCGAGAGCCTCCCTGCAGTGTGGTTGACTGAGGAACGTGCGCAGTGTTCCTTCAATGTTCAAGTCCAGGTTTCCTGAAATGACACCAAGATATGGAAAACGTGATTCATATTCAAAATGTAACAATCAATGTTTGCTCTTGTTATTTAAGCCAGGGATGTCAAACTCCAATACACAGTGGGCCAGAAAGTAAAACTTGTCCAAAGTCTCGGGACAGCATTCAACAAATCAACATTTTAATATGAGCTCAAACAAGTTTCACTTTTACTCTGAATATGGAACTAGCACCATACCATACAATGTATATCTTCATAGTACAGTCATGCAAAATGAAATGTATAAAACCAAATATGGCATTTATTTATTATTATTTACAGTAGACACCTGCGTTTTCATGGTTTGGCAGCAGGGAAAATGACCAGAGGCACAGTTTAGTTTTGAACACACTCACTTGCAGCGAGCACGTCGTGATGATGCGCCCCTGAAGCTGCAGGTTCAGCACCTCACGGTGGCTCGAGACGTCACTCAGAAAGGCCAACTCACACCGAAACTTTGACTCTCAGAGCTCTGCTGTGTCCCTTCCCCTGGTTTTCAATAGCCCGCTCCTCCCACACCCCAGTAGGGGGCTCATGCAGCACTTACCGAAAGTGAGCAAAATAGCTTAACAGGGATCAAAATTCATGTGGTTCTATTTACTGAATGAAGTGCCCAGGAGACCCCTTCTGAACGTTACTGAGTTCTCTCTCTGTTCACGTTTGTTATTTGGGCTGTGGGCGGGGTTACAAGGTAGGGGCGGGACGCCCTGTTTTAAAATCCTAGCTCAAAGCCTGTTTCATAATGGTGTCTGATGTTGTACTCCTTAGTTATAGCCCCGTTGGTCTGTCTCTCACAAATCGAAACCGAAAGCTCTAGCAGCCAGTTGGTATTGCATCATGGGCAAAATATAATTACACTGCAGGCCAAATTTGGCCTGTGGGCCAGAGTTTGACACCCATGATTTACGCCATATTTTGCTTTCATTTACTCAGTATTTACTCGAACAAACCTCTCAAGCAAAAATAAAACAGCCTCACTCACCTGCTTTGATGCCGTCCATAATTCTCATTGTGTAAACGTCGATGGACAAAGCATCTGAAAATGACTCCACAGACACTTTGTACGCTGTGGGAGAAACAGTTCCATGAGTTTACTCTTTTTGTACAAATCCAGGCGACTGTTACTCACCAAAATCTGTTTTGATGGTGTCTGTGCTCTCACACAGCTTGGCTAGTCGCTGATTGTTGTTAATAGGACCTTTCTTCTGCATACTGCAGCTCTCTGGGGGTGAAAATATCAGCAGACAGATCAGCATTCTCCTTCAGTGTGCAAAGCTGCCCAGTAGTTTTTCCCTCCTCAATTTCCTTCAGCGCTTCCTGTGAGCTAAGATGACCTGAGACACTAACTACTGCAGTGACATTTGTAGCATGTTCTGGCACATAAACTTGTTATCAATGTTTTCAGGTGATGTCCTCACAACATCAGTACTTGTGCTGATAGTGTGGGCCGCCTGTGGTTTTAGTGTGCGGCCTCTGCCATCTGGACACAGGAGCCAGAGCGTTTCCTGGGCGTTTGGGGCCCAACAACCCTGTACTAACATAAGTGGGAACACTACCCAGACAAGGATGAACAGGACCGCAGAGCTCCAGACCTCTAAGAGTTTGCTACCTTCCTAGCCTCTGGAGCTTGGCCTGGTTTGGGGAAGCAGCAAGCAGCTTCACTTCAGCATGGCTGCCACCTCTTGGAGGTACAATGAGCTGGCCTCCCTTTGCATTCTTCAGTTTGTCTATGTGGTGCTGGCCTAAGTTGAATTTCAAAATGACCTAACGTGGTGGTGTTGAACCAGAAGCTGTCACTTGCTGTCCAATGGTTATGGCTCAAGTGGGGATCTCTGGTTTGAATCCTGTCTTGAGCCCACATGCCTTCTCCCTCTTCTGTTGTTGGATAGGAGAGGTTCTTCATTTCCACCACCAATAAACAAATATTCAAACAGTCAGCTTACACCCAAGACATTAAAGACACACAAAAAAACATCAAAGAGTAGACTCAAAGAGTAGGGCATCACAGGATGAGTGTTGCAAAGTCAACCCAGCACTTCCTTCCTTCCGTACTCAATCGCCAGCCCTTTTACCCTGCATGAGGAAGGCGCCCTTCTTGCAGGACCTTTTTTAAATTCCGAAGAAGATCAATAACCCAAATATATTTTGGTATAAGTGAAATGTTCCATCTTTACTTGGATTTCATTGCAGCCAGTCACAGAAGTAATAGAAATGAATGGGGAAAGAAAATTTAAAGAAAAACGATTTAGGAAAAGGTAGACGGATAAGAATTTTCAGAATAATTTCTGAGACAGGGCTCTTTTTTTTCTTGCTTGAGCACATGCCTGCCAAAACGCTTGTACCTACCTTCAGCACACTTGCATTCATCTTTGTTACAGAGCCTGAGCAGCTTTCCATCTTTTCTTTCCGGATGGTAAAACTTCATACATGGCGTCTCTGCAATAATCACATTAGAGACTAAATCTTGATTCGCTGATCCACAAACGCGCATTTGCACACATGCAGCAACACTCACGGTCGTAGTATTCATAGACGGACACGGCAGCTGGTTGTAAAACGGCCACTCTTAATATGCGACGGAGCCTGAATGTGATCTCTTCTGGACGTAAGTGAGAAACCTACGGAGACGGTATCAGTGAGTGACAGGACAAGGACTAAAAGAGACACCCGCAGAATCTCCTACCTTGTCCAGGTAAATGATGAGAGAACCTCTGTCCGACAGAAATCTGTTCATCTCGTACTTTGAAATAACTGCAGCCCTTCCTTTGACCAACTAGGTTCAAGCACATCAAGGATCACCTATTGTCGTTGACACACACACACATTCTACAACTTACCGCGTCCAGGTCCTTTGTTTCGGGGACGAAGCCAGTCAGCAGGCCGATGTCCAAAATTGTCATGGTTGCATCCAAATCTGGATGTTTGTACCTGGCAGAGGGGGGACCCCAAAATACTTACATCCTGATTATCTGTGAGCCAAAAACATCTTGCAATGTCCTTCACTTAAAGGGCCAAGATGGTTACTTCCATCCTTGATATTGTTTTGCCCGTCATGAGTCATGACAGTCACTCTTAATTGGTTCAGTTGAGATGGAAAATCAAAACGTGGTCTGCACTTACAAAACATCAAGCCTCAGCCTGAAAATTTCTTCACCGTATTCAACAGTGTCTGGGGGAGAAGAAGAGCAGCCCATCACCACTCCTTCATTACAGTGTTTACTGAGAACTAAAGGTTAAAAATATCAAACATTGGAACAGAATGAGGAGAGAAACATGAGAGTTAAAAGCCTCATCGTTGCTGCTTATTAAACACTGTGTTCTCAACATGGTGTGGTGCGAGGGAAGAACGATCCCTTACCTGGGATCAGCTGCACCGACAAATTAAACTTCCTACAGTCACTTTCTTTTTCTTTTGGTATGGCGTAATACAGCGACACCATCTGGACAGACATTGAGATACACTTCAGTGAATGGTTGAGGAGACTACAGTGATGCTAAAGGACCATATTAATAACGCTGGTGCTCACGGACCATCAGAGTGGCTTCTCCTGTGCCAGTCGCGACCACATCCACGTTTTTGTTGATCTCGTTGAACTGTGGGCAAATATTAGGATTATAAAGTCGTGGTTGACAAAGGTTTTGTTTTTTCTTGTGTGTTGTTTTCTTCAGAAATGAGCATACTAATACATATACAGTAGGATCAGTTCAACAGTTCCCCTGCCACCACACTTCCAGCAGTGTTCCAGCCACTGGAGTGACCCCCCCCTCTCCTTGAGGAAGTGTTTTTGAATAATGTAAACTCCAACTACTCAGGAGACAAAGTCAGAGAGGCTCGATGGAGATGGTTTGGACATGTACAGAGGAGAGAGAGCCAGTACATTGGTAGGAAGATGTTGAGGTTGGAACAGCCAGGCAGAAGGTGGAGAGGAAGGACAAAGAGGAGGTTTATGGAGGTGGTGAAGGAGGACATGAGGTTTGTAGGTTTGAGAGAAGAGGAAGCAGAGGACAGGGTGAGCTGTGGCCACCCCTGAAGGGAGAAGCCGAAAGAGAAAGAAGAACCGTGGAAACCGTCAGCATCAAGATGCTTCTGGAAAACTGTTGAGCATCTCAGAAGTGGGAGACAGCAGAACATCCAAGGATGGAACGTTGCTGACTTCAAATGAGGATGTAATTGGCCGATGGAAAGAGCACATTGAGGAACTCCTTATCCTGGACATTCCACCCACAGAGTTGATGGACAGTCTTCGTCGATTTCTTGGGCTGGAGTCTCTGTGGTAGTCAAAAAGCTCCACGGTGGCAAGTTTGCAGGAGTTGACGAGATTCGTCCAGAAATACCTCTCCAACATTGCGTGGATGTCTTGGTTAGCAGGGGCAGATAGGTGGTTCCCCTATTTAAAAAGGGGGACCAGAGGGTGTTTTCCAACTACAGAGGAATCACACCCCTCAGCCTCTCTAGGATAGTTTACTCTAAGGTGCTGGAGAGGAGGATCCGATCGATTGTTGAACCTTGGATTGAAGAGGAACAATGCAGGTTATGTCTTGGCTGTGGAACTATGGACCAACTCTCTCCTCTCTCAACAGTTCTTGTGGGTGACTGGGAGTATAACCTGTCAGGCGTATGACCGGGTGCTTTGGGAGTATGGGGTGTGAGGCTCCCTATTGGGGGCCATTCAATCTCTGTATTCCCGGAGCGGTAGTTTTGCCAGGATCCTTGGATGCAAGTTCGATGTGTTTCCAATGGCGGTTGGTCTCCACTGGGGTTGCACATAGTCTCCAATCCTGTTTTTGGTTCAGCGCAGCAGAGGTGATATTGCAGATGCTTTCCTGCACTGTTGTGTGTAAAAAGGGAGCTGAGCCAAAAGGCAAAGCTCTTTATTTACCAGTCAATCTTCATCCCGACCCTCATGAGCTGTGGGTCATGACCAAAAGAGCAAGATCCCGGATACAAGCGGCTAAAATGAGTCTTCTCTGGTAGCGGGCATCTCCCGTAGAGATAGGTTGAGAAGTTCTGTCACTCGGGACAGACAGAATTAATGGATAAACAGAAATTACTGTGAAATGGAGTAAAACAGAATCTGCCACAGGGGAGTAGCAAGACAACATTTGACGTACATATGAAATTACTGGAAATCATTAGAAAACTGAATAAACACATCACCATTTTTGGAGGCGTAAATAGTTGCCCAGGAGTCATTCATTCATACTGGATTTATCCCCCACAAAGCAGCGCACGGAAACTTAAGTATATCAACCAGATTTGTCTCCCACTGAGGGAAGAGACAATCGAAGCAAAGGAGCTGCTCTTGCTGTGTGTTCTCACCTTGGTTGTTCTCGTGATATTATTCTTTCTTCTGTTAAAATTGAACACTACAGGTAAGGACCATCCTGGCAGCAAGAGGTCCACCTTCAGATCGTACTGTGGCTGTCTTGCATCGGCCCAGTATTCCGACACGGCCTGATAGACAATGATAGTCGCCTGTTGGGAAGAAAAGCAGACAGAAGATCATCATTTGTTTCAAAAGGTTTCACGGAAAGTTTCAGGGTGGAGATGGAAGTCCTCTTACCTGAGTGGATCCGAAGCCTCCGCCCACCTTCTTCTGTTGGCTGAACCATCTCACGATAGGTTTGGCTTCTTCAAAAGCCTGAACAAAGCAGAAAGTTAGTGGTCATCGACCATAACAGAGGCTCTTTTTTACCCCTACAACAATTTTGCTGAAAAGTGGATTTAAGAAAAAAAATATTCCCAAGGCTGATCTTTACATTTAAAACTATGATTGTGCTCTAATGGATATTTTATCAAACTTATCATCAAACTTACAAGGTTGGTTGGAAACAAGTTAGGTGGATGTTATTTCTATTTGTTTGGATTCACAAACTTTCAGAATATTTCTTTAGCTTCCTATCACACCGTTGCATTGTCAGTCACATGACCAGCTTTGGTAAAAACCAACGTGTGCAGCAGAGCTCTTGTAAGAGATAAGTAAAGATAAAGTATCTGTAAAGATAAGGCAGAGTTCCCACTGGTGATATCACCCCCTGTAAGATTTCGAAGTTGCAAAGTAGAAGAACCTTCACCACACCGAGCTCACAATCCAACCAACACGTTTCTTCTTCATCCAGTGGGTTTTCCAGTTGCAAACAGAGCACATGCTGTATTTATGTGAAGTGAGTATAACTTTTGGGGGCGGTCACAATCTTTTTCTGGCTATGATAAATTCTCCAATTAACAGTGCAAGAATAAAAATAAGTCATTAAAAATCATCATCATGACCCATTCATGAAGTGAATAATTATTTTATCGAACTTGAACCACCTACCTTGACCTTCACCAGGGCCAGAAGAGCATAAGCAGTGGCCTCGAGAGAGTAGACACGCCCCTTTGGAACAGGCCAGTGGGTTCGGTCTGAGGGAGACATAAGCCAGTCAAGTCAAACAGCTTTATCCAGTTGATGCTGACAGAATGATGCTCTCCCCAGACTGGATGGAGGGTTCATTATTTTAATATCAAGCTGTGCCATGATCAGTTTATTCTGATTTTCTGTGAAGGATTCCAGCAAATATAAAAGCACATTACCTGCAGCTGCAAACCTGAAGAGCACATCCTTCTGCAGTTTTCCTTCATTGGCCAAAGCATATGACGTCATGGCAACTGCATAAGGGTTAGTGAGGGAAGGCA
This sequence comes from Synchiropus splendidus, assembly GCF_027744825.2. Lineage (NCBI taxonomy): Eukaryota > Metazoa > Chordata > Actinopteri > Syngnathiformes > Callionymidae > Synchiropus > Synchiropus splendidus. The sequence goes on along the minus strand of NC_071335.1, from coordinate 31,457,375 downwards.
AGCGCCCCTCCAGGTAGGTGACTGCTTTTTCTATAGCTCTTGGTAGACTCTGCAGAGTCGATAAAACAAACACCATCTCAGATTGGACTTCAGCATATACCAGGGGTGTCAAACTAGCAGCCTGCCAGATGCAGCTCCACTGCGAGTTCTCTTCTTCTCTCCCTTGGCGAGATTAAATGCTCCCAGTTCTCTCTGTGCCATTGACGGGAGCCCTCGCCCAAACACCACACACCGCACAACTCCGCTCACTCTATTGCTGGAAACCACACAGAAGTGATCTCGTTCCTCCTTCTTTCCGTGTCCTCTTTTCCAGTTGTTTTGAGACTTCTGTGGCTCTCACTACGATGGATTGGGAGAACACTACTAGTTGGAGCATTTTTTGTCACCTGTTTTTTACAGCTCACATCCTCCGTCATCAGGAGTAGATTCCCAGGAAACTAAAGTGTGAATTAAATCATTTTACTGAAGAACAACAGGGACATTTTAGTAACAAGGACAACTCTTTCATTTGTTTACTTTTTCCTCGTTTCACATGTTAGTGAACTAAAAGGTCTACCGTGTCTGACAAAATGAATAGTACAACAATAAAGAGTATGTCCTTTATTTTTCTTCACAAACATTTGTGTGGATATTGTTTCTGACCGGGGGCCCCATTTTTCCTCTCTGGTGTGGCATGGATTTTGCAAAGCACTGGTTGGGTCCGCCAGCCTCACCTCAGGTTACCATCCACAGTCAAACGTGTGAATCAGGACCTGGAATCTGCTCAGATGTATTTCTGTCCAACACCTAAACCGCTTCCAGTCGGCCTGGAGCCATACGAGAGCTGGCCTCTGTAGAACCGCCGTTTCGCTGCTCGTCTGTGGGTTCCTGATCCCCAGTATAGACCTGGTCAAAGGGTGTGGCTTTCTCCCAAGGATCATCCGATTGAGGGTGAGAAACTGTCACCTTGATTTAAAGGCTCCTTCGAGCTGGAGAATGTCATCAATCCCATAATTTTAAGAAACTTCCAGACTCTCTCCACATTCATCCGACATTCCTTATCTCCAGTGTCTACCGGCCCCTTCAGCGTTCCCACCCAGCCTCCACCGCCATCAGTCATCATCGATCACCATCCTGCCTTCAAGGTCCAGAAGATCCTTGATGTCCAAAGTTTGTGGCCCGGAGGGTCCAACATGTGGTCAACAGGGAGGGTTACGCCCCCCAAAGAAAGAGACTGGATCTCATGGTCCCCCATCCTGGATGCAGTCCTGATCCAGGGCTTCAGTTTCTCTCCTCTCTCCACATGAGCGTCACCTTTTGCACATAGCTGGAACCTGTCGGTCATCAAGCCCTGCAGCTATTTGAACCAGAGACTTCCAAACCGGTGTGTCAGACTGTCAGTGTTTCCAGACCTGATTCTTCTGCTCCCTTGGTTGCTCTCATTTCCTTTCCCCCGGTCAGGTGGACGTTTCTGTGTTGGACATTGGACTCCACTTTTGTTGGTGCTGTTTTGGACCTTTGTATGACATTATTGTTTGCATATTACTCGTGCCTGCCGAAGGCCATAACCCTGCACTTGGTTTCTGCCTTGCACAGAGCCGTGACAATGATGACACGAAAAATACATGGAAAACTGCACAAAACACTTGCAGTAAGTAAATCAAGATTGAGGCAAAAATAAAAACTTACCCCAATGGATGCATTACAATGTGTGTGAGACTCCTGCAACGCAATGAGGACGAACGCTGTCATGGAGGCATCTGAATCTCCGCCCTTCACATCTCCCTGCATACAGCAGCAAGTCAGGCTTTTAGCAGTGAGCTAAAGGATGGAGTTGTGAAACTGTAGTTTTATACATACAATCATTTCTTGGCGATACACCCTTCCATTTTCTCTAAACAATCCATTGGCCTGTTGAGTTCTGAGGATCAGATACTTGACAGCATCACAAATGTCACTGTTTTTCAGTGGAATCAGCCTCTTTGCCATGGCAAACACCTTGACTACGTAAGCAGTCAACCTTTCAGAGGAGACAAAACAGATTACACCTGGTCAGCCACACTAAGGTTGTACTGTCTCAAGCAGTGTACAACACTGACAGGGAGATCCTTATTTCTATCTCCACTTTAACACGCAGGCAACTACACAATTTATAGGAGCTTCCCTCATCAACCAACAATTTTTTTTTGTTTCAGGACATCCCATTCAAATTACATGTTGTAGGTTGTGGTTTTCGGTTGTTGCAATGTTTCCACTTCGTTTTATCTGGCACGATTTCTGCCTTAGAGAACAAGCTGGTCAGTTAGAGCAGGGACAGAATGTACATGGGGTGCTGGGTGCTGCCATTGTTTTTTCTTGGGTATCTGACAGATAAAAGGATTTGAAAAATTCTTGTGGGTCCTGTGCTGATAGATGTGTCGTAGGTAACGGTGCTTCAGCACACATGTGTTACATGCATCGTAATCGTGCATCACGGTACAGACCAACAGGTAGCTCTTGACCTAAGAGTGGCTGGAACTGAACAGATAAGGCAGACTGGATTAGCTTACCAACTGCTGCTTGGTCTGTTTGCCCACACAGCAAAGGAGCCGTCATTTTTACGATACGTTAGTTGCCTTGAGTATCCTGAAAAAAAGGTAGGCTATTAGGCACTCGTGAGCATCACAGATGGCCTCAGAGTTTGGATGTGTAAACAGTCATGTTCTTAAGACTAGCACTTGTGCGTATAGCACTCTCTTGCTGCTGCGTCATGTAGGTTTACCTACCTGTTTTGATGTGTTGCAATGCTTCATCACGTTTGGTCAAGCCAACATCTTCCCACTGGTTAGTTCTGTCCAGGTACAAGGTCGCAATGACAGGCAGAGTCATGCGGATCATGTTCTGCTCTCCACAGCCTGATGGTGGGTAGATCATTTGCTCCATTGCGGTTCCTCTAATTGCATTTTCCAACACGACACTTAAATCCTCTCTGCCTGTGAAGAGGAAGTTATTTTTAATCTTATTTTCCATTCAAAGTGAAGACACAAACCTGTCCTCACCTGTCACTGAGATATATGTGTTGGTGGGTGAATTTGGGACGATGTCTTTCTTGGGGATTCCACTGTTGAGAGATATCGTCTGCTTGCCATCTAGAGAAGCAGTGTCCAGTCAGAGTGATACTGTCGAAGAGTGTGCAGCAGCCTTTCACTCACCGACACCTTCTTTGGCAGGATCAAGATGCACTATCAGAGGAGATTTTACCAGGACGCCTCTGGACTGGATAGGGTTGACAACACCATTTTAATTTTACTGAAACTATAGGCAACATTTGTTTTGTGGTCACTCACCACCACACGAAGCAGCTTTTGGATACCGTCTGTGAACTCAGTGTCTCTCACAGCAGCTTTGACCTCGATCTGGTGCTCTCCTTCCTTCATGGGAATGATGACATATGGGACAGATCTGGTGGATTGTGGTCCAACTATCACTTCCTGCCTGTATTTCCCGCGTTTGGATGCTGAACTGCACACATGCGGCTTCTCTATAAGATCCACTCGCACCTTGAAGACAGCAGATCGGGAGGACACCATGAGAAGAGGTCTCCTTTTAATGTATCTCCAAGAAACTTAAATGCAATCCATCCCTGTCCTGCATCAGTGACCTACCGTAGCAGCCTTGTCCCGATAGTTATGGAGGATTGCTTTGATTTCGATTTGCTCCCCAATGACAGCTGAATAAGGCAATTTGAGTTCAACAAAAAATGACTTCTCCATGATCACCTCCAGTGGATCACCGACACATATTCCTTCAAGATCAGATACAGAAAATTGGTATGAAGGTAGTCACAGATAAAAAAAACATGAATAAAAAAGTGCTCACCGTTGCTTTTGGACAGACTGATGCCGGTCACCTGCCAGGTTGTGATTGAATCCTGAAGTGGAAAATCTTTCTCAATAGACTTTGTTTCACTGAAAGAAAGAAATGTTTTAGTCACCAAATGAAATTCTTTGTGGATGTGTTATGCCATCAAGAAGAAAGATGGATCAGGAGACTTGGTGGTGGAATGAAGAAGGGGTAGAGTGCGTACAAAGGAAGCGGTTAGCTAAAAAAAGTGGTATGTCGAGAGAACTGAAGAGAGCAGACAGGAGTACAGGCAAACGACAAAGGTAGTGGTGTCAATGGCCAAACAGAGGGCGTACGATGACTTGTATGTGAGGTTGGACAGTAAGCAGGGTGAGAGAGATTTGTACAGGATTGCAAGGCAGTGAGATAGAGATGGGAAGGACGTTTTTGTTCACAATTACCAACAGTCACTTCCTGGCATCTCACCAATAGTGCTGTCCTGGGGCACATGCTGGAAGATGGATGTATGACCACATCCAGCTCTCGGGGAACTTGGAGCGAGACCTAATCTCATAACTGTCTATGTAGCTGTCGTCATCAGCGTCAACTGCAACATATAAAAATATATATTTACAAATGCTCAATGAAGTTCACGTGACTGGTCTTTGTTTTCATTCTGCCACTAGAAGTGCGCCTTGGCCAGTTGGCTCTCCAACTGTGCGCAGCGGTACACAAAGGCGTCTGTCTGTGATGTACTCACGCCATCGTTTTCTCCTGCTGGGCGTTGGACACTTGAACTCTGAAAGAGGAGCAGAGTGAAACATTGAACAATCATCTTGTTTCTTTCCAGGCTTGAATTGAGAAAATTGAACTATTAACACAGAGGTTGGTTTTAGAGTGTTTCGTTGAGTCTCACTTCTGTTTGAGGGGAACAGACAAATTTGACATATACGATGAAGTGACACTCATTTTCTGATGCTCATTTCCTTTTCCAGTATCCCTCCCTCAATCCTTGCTGTGATTTTCGAGCAGCAGCCTGACCTCACCAATGCATTTTCAATAGAGCTGAATCTGCAATTGCAGCGCGTTTTCGACTCTCACACAAATTCTGAAAGTGCTACAGTAATCCTGAGTGTAAAAAAAGTAAAAGCAGGCGATTCCTGCCCGGGTCGCACATTTTGGCTTTGGAGCCACGTCTCTACAACAAAACCTCTGGGAGGAGTACCGTGACGAAAATGAAACAAAATGGCTGATGCGAAGAACAATATTGTGACAGCACTCGGGTGCATTAATGCATTCATGACAAATTTATGTTGACATATGGTGTCAATGAAGAAGAGGTTCTCTCTGCTTACCTTTCCTGTGCTGGGTTCCAGATGCAGTGCTGGACTCAAGAAGAAGTCCTGCATCATAGAAGACATTCATGGCATCCCTCCCTCCACCAGGGGTACAGCCAGTGTCATGCTTCTCCACCAGGTCCCAAATCTGACCATCAGAGGGAGCTTTAGAAGGCAACAACATCTGCATTTTCAAAGATATCTACATGATATTTTGGAAATATCAAGAGTTTCTTAGAATCAGATCATTCTGCCCTTTAGCACTTTACCTCATTGTAATGGCATTTTAATAAAATCTAAATTTGTACAGGTCATGGAATTAGTTGCTTATTTTACTGAACTCAACCTGCAGTGAGTCAAGACATTGCCTTTTGTTGTGTGAGCCGGTGTTTGTTGTTAAGAACGTAGTCTCCTTTGTCCACGGCCACCAGTCCCACAGCTGCTCCTGGATCTCCGGTGACCTTCAGACTGAACACTCTACGGGGTTTGAATGTTTGAGGGCCACCAACCAATTCCAGCTTCAGCTAAATGACAGGCGAGACGTAATTCAGTTAGAGCAACTTGAAGACGAAAGACAGTGTGAGAGTAATTCTTGTTAGGTTTTTTGGTTTTGTTTGCTACTGTTATGTTCTTCCTGTGTTCCCAGTTCCCTGTTTGTTTCCTCACTCTCTCCAGCTTAATTTCCAGCTGTTTTTGTATCTCCGTTCTCCGCGTTCTTCTCTTCCTTCTCTCGCTCATCCTATTGCTCTCATTGCTGATTGTGCTTCAGTGACTTGTGTACGAGTGTTTGTTAACTCGCTTTCTTTGGTAGACCGTGTGGTGTTTAGTTCCACGGGTTTGTGTGTGTTTTTACCACTAACAAGCGCCTTTCGTTCTTTATAGCCTCATGAGTATTATTTTCCGAGCGTGTCTTTCTGTTGTCCCCATTTTCAGGCATGTACTCATTCGCCTGCTTTTTTGTTTCTGGTTTATCCCCCCATCGTGTTCGTCTTCCTCGCTCCGCTTCTGGTGTCGATGCTTTGAGTTTCCTGTATTGTTCGTGCTGTATTTTGTGTTATTTGTATTAAATTATTTGCTATCTGCTAACCTCGTTGTCCGAGTCTCCTGTTCATTAGCAAATATCTTGCACTTGGGTCAGGCTCCTACAGCAAACATGACAATTCTGTGACACATGAGTAATGTTGCTGCTCAAACAGTAGGACAGGTTCCACACTTACCGTCCCTGTGCAGGTGTCATGAACATCCACCCAAACGGAGTCAGACACCAGCTCATTTTCAGCGGCGTGGTAGTAAGCTATGATTCGGAAGGATGGCACCAGCTCTTTGGTGATGGGAATGATGAGGTTTCTCATGATGCCTTGCTTCTTTTTGCGGATGAAGCGCACCAGCCGTCCCTTGCTCATGAGCTACACAGAAATCCATGTTTCACAAGAGATTTACGACTAAGAGAAGTTTCATCCAGACACACAAACTCTCACCAGGACTGTGATGTCGATGTTGTCTTTGTTGTTCTGCATGTTCATGTTCAAAGTGACTTTCATGTTGTCTCCCAGTTTCAACTTGGCATCTGTGTTCACCGCTTTAAAAAAAAGGAAATTTCAGTGCCATTTCTAGTCACTGAGAATATGTAGTGTATAGTCTTACAAATGCTGATATAGTTGCGGCCGTTGGACTGATAGGCTGTTGCTTCCATGGTAGCTGTCGCTTGGTGGCCCTGAATGTTGGGGTCGTTTGTTGCTGCCTGTTTAGTCAGACATAACAAGAATACGCCTCATGTATTGAACAGGACCATCAGAAAACATTTAAACCTCTATATTTACTTGAACATCAGGTAAAAGTCATGTGAACCACAAAACAAATACACTGGTTCTCATGATATGATGATGAGGAGTGTTAAGAAGAGCTGGAAGGTTCCGACTTACACTGATCCTCAGTCTTGTGTCATCTGAAGCGGTATCAATTGGAACCTTGGCAATGCCCTCGTCATTGGTAACGGCCACCTGTTCGCCGGGATTCACCGTAACGGGAATGTTCCCCGCAGGGCTGCCATCCGGGTTGAGGACTTCAACCTAGCCATTGGAATTAAAGGAGTCATAAAACCTGAAAATGTTGTTTTCTGTCTGTCTGTCTGTCCATCCAACCCCAAAGTGTCCAATCAATATTGAAATGACAATTGAGATCCAACAATTCATTTGTTCAGCCATTTGTATGTGAAGTCAATGAATGGTGTTCAGACCAGAAGGGATCACAACGCACCCAAACATCCATAGACAGTGATGGTTTGAAGTATTTGGGCGTTCTTCTGAAGTTGATGGTGTACGGTGATGACACGATTAGAATCCCCTTCAATTCCTGTTCCACCATGTCACTTCCTGTTCAAGATAGGATGAGATACAAACCTCAGTTTTGCTGAGGACTTGATGGTCCGTGCAACTCTCTTACCCGTCGATGTCAGCACCCTGACGGCAACAACGATAGATTTTCCCTCCAGCTCTTGAATGTTCGGGAACGTTTGGGTGATGTGCTCTCTCTTCAGAGTCACTGTGCCTTTGCCTTTCTCGATCTGATGAGACAAGGTCAGACCAAGAGTTGACCTCAAGTGGGATCGTGAGGAAGGACTACAAGAGCATGGGGAGGGTTTTTGTGGGGGAGTCTGGAATCATACTCAACATTCAAACCTTTTCAGTGCATTAAAGCAAAGCCTACTTGAACTCTCTGCAGTGAACCTGGCAAACCGATCCTCCGGTCCTCTGTGTCGATCTCAAATATCACATATGCGACGCCCTCCACTTCTTTTCCAAACAGATACCTAAACATTATATCAAACAATATCATAGGCACTCTGAAGAATTAAAGACAAAAATGTAAGGAGAGTACTTTACATACGTGGCCCGGATGTCGATAGTAAGTTCAGGATCATTAATAAAATAAAATGGTCGCCAAGTCATCAGTTTAACATCAAAGCTGGGGAGCACTGCAGTGAAAAGTTAGTATTTGATTTGACTGCAACAAAGTTATGAGGAAGATATAAACATGTCCGACCGTATTCTTTGACCTCAAACTCTGCAATGTACTTTTTCTGTGGGCTGTCCTGGAACCGGGTGACAACTTTCCACACTCCAAGGCTGCAGAAGAGAACAGATGAGACTTTGAGGAAACTTGAGTGTTTGAAATAAACAGATCTCTGGGTTACTGATACTGAGACTGTTCATTCTTCAGCATGCGTGTGAGGTCACAAGATGGGCATGTTTAAAGTAAAAACCTACCTGGCTAATTCACCCAGTTGATATTCACCATTCAGTAACCCCGAATTCAGAGCAAGTTGATCATCGTGCACAACATGTCCTTCAGGTGTCTTGACAAAAAACACAAAACAAGGAACAGTTGAGCAGGAAAGAAGACAGCACACTAGTATTTAATATTGTATACCATTATCTCAATGTCCACGTAGGCAATTGTTCCCATTGTTTCCATTTGGGGTGTCAAGCCAAACACCCTGTAGTAGACTGAAACAAGGAATAAAAACAGCATTTATCAAATCATGGGCACTTTTTTCCCTTTGTGTTGACTAGGTTGACTAGGTTGACTAGGCTGACTAGGTTGAAAAACAACCCCATCCATCCATCCTCATCTCCTTATCCACAGGCGGGTCGTGAGGGCAGCAGCTTCAGAAGGTTGTGACAAACGTCCGCTTCCAGTCCAGTCAAGAGATATAATCCCTCCTGGGTCGACCCCTTGGTCTCCTCCCAGCTGGCTTCTCATCCTATGTCTAATGGAGGCCAATAGACCAAAGGTGAGGCTCGAGACGAAGATTGATCAGTAAATAGAGAGCTTTGCCTTTTGGCTCTGTTGTGTCTTACACACAACAGTGGAGTTGAGTGACTGCAATACCGCCCCTGCTGCACCGATTCGCCGACCAATATCCAACTCCCCACTTGAGAACGAGACCCCAAGATTCTTAAACTTGTCCAGTTGAGGCAGGAACCCATTCGTCACCCGCCACCATGCCCAGGCTCCCATGACGTCATCCCAGCCGCTCCATGTCCATATAAACAGGATTGGAGACAAAGTGCAACCCTGGTGTAGACCAACCCATGCTGGAAACACATCGGACGTGCGCCCAAGGATCCGGTCACAACTCCTGCTACGGGAATACAGAGATTGAACAGCCCAGATTAGGCAGCCTCACACCCCATTATCCCAAAGCACTTCCCAAAACTTGTCACTAGGCACGCGGTCATACACCTTCTCCAAGTCCATGTAGCACATGTAAACTGACAGGTCATACTCCCTGTCACCCTCGAGAACTGTGGAGAGAGTAAAGAGCTGGTCCGTACTTCCACGGCCCGGACAGAAACTGCTTTTGGAGCTTTTGAATCCAATCCAATTTGAAAACAATTGATTGGACCTTCCACTCCAGCATCTTAAGATGGAGGCTCTCGAGCATCTTAGAGTAGACCTTCCTAGCGAGGCTGAGGAGTGTGATTCGTTTGTAGTTGGAACACACCCTCTGGGCCCACTTTTAAAATTGGGGAAACATTCCATCCTCAACCCACGGGGCCACCACCAGTGGGAAAAATCCCATGAGGCGTTTGCACTGCCATTTGGGCAGTGGTGGAAAAAGGGCGCATCTGTGAACCAGGCCTAGACTGCATCGGGTAGCTCTGGGGACGTGGAATGTCACCTCATTGTGTGGTAAGAAGCCTGAGTTGGTGCGGGAGGTGGAGTGTTACCAGTTGGATGTGGTGGGGCTCACTTCCACGCACAGCTTGGGTTCTGGAACCCAGCTCATTGATAGGGGCTGGACTCTTTCCCTCTCCAGTGTTGCTTGTGGTGTGGGGCACCAGCCAGGTGTGGGGATTCTCATAAGCCCCCAGCTGAGCGCCTGTGCATTGGAGTTCTCTCCAGTGGACCAGAAGGTCTCCTTTCTGTGGCCTATGCAAAACTCTAACTGTGCTAAACAGTAGTTTGTAGGTGTAGGTGTTCCGTAGAGGGAACTGCTGAGCAGGTCTTACCTTTGGTGTTGGGTGTGTAGAGGGTCTTGTCAGTCTGTATAAACATGTAGCCTGCCTGGAAAGTGACCATGACCACTCTCTGCAATAGTCGGTCAGGAAACTGGGCCTGAAGGTACACGAACTGAGTTGCATTGGGATTCTTGCTGAAGCCCTCGGCAGGGATCTGCAACCACCAGAAAGTCTTAAAAGAGATGTGGACTGTAAAAGAAAGCCAAGACAGAGACTGTTCCTGAGAAAGCACTATGATGTCAGGAACAGTAGAATCAGCAGTTTACAGGATGATCATTTGCGGGAAAGTTGTGTTTTTTTTGCTGCTGAGGTCGGTAGGACAGGTGAAAACCTCCTTCTCCTCTGCATCCAGAGAAACCAGATGGGGAGGCAACATGTCAGGATGCCTCCTGCATGCATCCCAGCTGGTACTGGCTTGTCGCTCTCCCCTTGACTTCGAACTAGAGCTGCCATGGCTCTTTGGATCGGCCCCTGACCTGGTGGTCGGTTTATTCATTTTAATTTGAAATACTGAGGTTGCCAGAGATTCTCCAGAACACCGAGCCTCCTGATCATCAATATGGGATCTTGACTAGATGATCAATTCCCCATCTCAACGGGCCTATTTTCAATTAGAAAAGCAGAGGCCTTATGGAGGACCTCACTTTCCTCAAACAATAATCATCAGCTCTACCTTCTGACACACGCATCAAAACATTTCAGTAAAAGAACATGTTGCCAATATTAAGATTGGCAGATCATTACCGTGACTTGTGCGAATCCTTGAAAATGGTTTGCTGCATTCAGGTTCACCGTCAACTCTGCGTGAGTGGAGGCCTTTGTTGGATAACTCCTCACGTAGACATTGACCCCGATTTCGCCACCAGAGCAGTCCTGACACTCCACAAAGATATTTTCAGGCCCGCCCACTCGCAGGATGCTGGGAGCTGACATCAGGAACCTGCAGAGCAAGAAAAGACCCACAAAATGTCTCAAGATACATTTCCACAATTACATTGTGAACTGCTCTCTATGAGGCCGGCCAGATATCTGTTTACAAAAAAAGAAAAAAAGAACTAGGACAGTACTGCAGTTGGTATGCGAGTTATGTAGATGTGTCACACAAAAACAAAGTATTTTTCTGTTAGTCGGACAAATACCACTGACCACATAACCGCCTTGTTGGGAGCGTTCTGACTGCTTTGTATAGGTGCAAGCTTTACACGTGTGATCACAGTGTCACCAGAGCACATCACATTTATTTATACTTTTGCCATCAATACTCCACAGGCTTATGAACAATGTTCCCTCTCTTTTTTCAAGTGTTTGAACAAACACAGAAACACCCTGAGTCGTCCCTTGGACCAGTGTGATGGTCAACACTGGCTGTTCTGAATGCTGTAATAGCTCATAAATATTTACAACGGTGACAGGAAATTACATATTACAAGTCGCTTAGTCCTGTTCAGGGAGTGCATGCAGCCTTTCCCAGCAGACAGGAATACACCCTGGACAGGTCGTCACTCTGTCGGGGGGTATGCACACCAAGGCAATTTTAGGGTGTCCAATTCACTTAGTGAGCATGTCTTTGGGCTGTGGATTCCATCAGATTCCATGACCTCAGACACTATTGGTTGGATTCTATAGAGACTGCGCCCCCTGGATCATCCTGAATGCAACTACTGTAAGCCTGCTGCTAGAATCGCCAGTTAGAAATATAAATACAATACGGAAACAAATATGAATGCACAATCACGCCACAGGTTCTTTATCAAACTTGTGTTTTAAATATTTAAGCCCAGAAAACTCTCAATAGCAAATTACGTATCCAGAGGCGATCCAGGCTAAATTTGTGCACTTGCCGAGTCCCTTGTGCGCATAACCCCACAATGTCGGCCCAACTGGCCAATCAAATGAATGCAGGCTGCTCCAGGCGAAAGTTGACGAGTTTTATCCAGGTTTACCTCGGTTCTGTCCCCCTCTGTTTGTTTGTCTGGGTAAGAGCATCAAGTAAACAGAGAGTTTCACCAACTTAACAGCAGTGCTGACTGGCCCAACAATGTGTAATCCATTTGTTAGCCGGATAAATATCCTGTTCCAAAGTAGAGACAGATTTTCACCCTGCACTGCTGTCTTTTACTCCTGAGTCACCGTTTTTTGTTTGTTTGTTTTTTTTAACAAATTGCACATTTGATTCAGGACAAATAATTTTACATCTCCATTGAATTTCTTTTTTATATATTCATTTATCCGACTGGCGAATTTTAATTCAACACTCACAAAGGAGCTGCCTCTGCCAGAGAAGAGAAGCAGGCGAAGGCCACAGGCACCAGCAGCCACAGTCCACTTCCACCCATCCTGCTGTGATGTCCAGCTGCTGTCATGGAATCTGTCCTCCTCTGCTGCATCTAGGTTTTTATCTTCCGTGGCGATTCCATCAGTCCTCCTCCCTGTGAACTCACACAAGCGCATTCACATGACTTCCCAGCAGCAGTTGACAAACACCTTTGATAAAGGCTCTTGACCGTGGACAGAATAAACAATGTCCCCTCCTAAATAATCAATGAAACTGATGGTTACAGGAACCAAAACTTTTGACTTTTTACAGGTTGTTTTTAAATAACAATTGTGTTTAGCGATGCATACATTTGCATGTCACATCAAGAAAAGTTGGTAATGAAAACTCAAAGTGTGTGAATGGTCTTGACTAGAAGTCTCGAAACCAAAAAGCCAGCTCCTTGTCTGGCAGTCAGTGCACACACTCAACCGGCTGACAGTGAGGTGGACATGAAGGCGGCCTTCAGCAGTCAGCGTTAGTGGATATAATAAATATGGACTGTTCAGAGTTCCATTCCAGGTCACAGCCACTTAATCATCCATTATTAATATTTTAGTCAAACATTTTACAAGTTAAACAGTACCTTCGGCATCAGCAGCAATGAACCATGAGGCCTACTGTACGTTCTGACTTTGTAGATGAGAAATGTTATTTGAATTTGTCAGAGACAGGAAACTCAGAAGCAGTAGACAGTAAACTGACGGTGACAAGGTTTAATACAAACAAAATGGCAGAGCATAAAGAGTCTCGTCTAGAATAAATGATGGTTCAGTGGTCGCAGGCAACCCGGGTTGGCTTCCCATTCGCCACCTTCTTACGAGGGAGTCATGGACAGCACGTGGTCAACTCTCCCTGTTTTGTTTTGTCGCATACAGGCCAAGGACACCGCTGTAGCAGCAGGATCCAGTGTCTCATTGTGCCTGCATTTTCAATGGTTCCGTTGCAGGCCCTATCCATACCTGTCAACTTTCCCCGTATTCTCTGTTTTTTTTTTTTACAATTTCAAATCATGCAACACATCCTGAATTGTGTTGCAAGAGGAATCATTCAGAGAAAAATCATAGAAGTAAGCATGGAGGAATCAGAATTACCACCAAGTAAGAACAGAAGAGTACAAGGAAGAATTATTTATTTTAAAACTTGCTGCACATGGTAAATGCAATGCAAGCGCTTTTATATATGTTATCTTTGTTATCATTTTCCAGTACATTGTCTGTCTTGGTGTCGCAACTGTGTTCTTTTTCAGGTTTAGTTAGGAGCCTTATTCTGTGTTCACCAAGCATCTTGCTGTACCCCCCATTGCTGTGGTAGATCTAGGTGTCCGGCTTCAGAGCATGTGTTCCGTGATTTAACCCCGGTGTTCGTCCTCACTTAGCGTGCATAGCCGAAGCCCTGTGGGACCCTCAAAGGGCCCGAAATAAATTCTATGACTTTTGCCATCACAGTCGCTCGGAGCAAGAGCTTGGGACTAAACCTGTTGTCTCCCACCTTCTCCTATGCCTAGAGTGTTTCTCTGTTAGGAGTTTGTGTGCTGCTGGTTCGGTCCGCAGGGGGCGGTGTCGTCGCTAGGTGCGGAGGCATGCTTACATGGCCAGTGGCTGCAAGCTGAGGGTACATTTCTCCCCTTGCTTCGCTCTTGGGCAGGGGCTGGCAACCCGCGGATCTTTCATGCTAATGTTGCTGCTCTGCGTGGCTAGGGAAAATCAGGGGCTTTTCACACTGCACACTCTGTCTTATGCGTTGGGCTCTAAAGTCCGACATGTGAACGCGAGTGAGTCGGGTTTTGACCGCCTACTTGCTTCAGGCCACCAGATGACCAGAAACAAGGTGTACAGCATGACTGCAGATAAACATGATAAATGCCAGGCAGTAAAGGGTCTGATCGCTGTCTGCAACTTTGCAAACTCCCAGAACACTGAAGTGTGCACCCTCAGCTGCAGGAGGCTGGTGCTGGGGAACAGGAGTGCAGTGCAGTGGTCCGGGACTCGCTATGTGTGCGGGTGTTTGAAAAGTCACATGATTTCGCCTTTATTAGGCTGATAAACATCTGAGTTAAACGGCAGACGGATTTACTTCAATAAATAATGTGGCGATCTAACTGTTGCTGGGCCGCGCACGCCGCACAGACAGCAGCTTGCAGACGAAAATGGCTTCCTACAGCCCTGATTTGCAGACGCTGTGTGGTTCAGGAGCAGAGGTCCCATTAACCAGGTAAAATTAATTTTCAGGCAGTTATTTTGCAATGTTTATTTTCATTGTTCAGTGAAATGCTGCTCTTTTTTTCCATTGTATTTATCACGGTATGTTTTTTTTTTTCCACGATGGATAAGTTATGTTCAGCCTTTAAATTCATTTGAAAGACACCTACCTTCCACTCTGTGATGTGGAGTTCAAAATGTGTTCATTTAATAAATGAAATGTAAATTCATTTATTTGTGAAACACGGTTGGACTGTGCCTTTTCAGAGGCACAATATAGACAAACTTTGCAGAATGCAGCAACTATTATGTCAAAAGGACAACTGAAAAATGTGAATGCATTGAATTCATTGAATGCATTTATGAAAGTCTCTACTCCAGATGTTTTCAAAAGTTTCAGACTCAGGTGGCGATGGGAATTGTGCATTTATTATACAATATTAATATTGTTGGAATTGCTTGTGCTGCTAATAAAGGAAGTGATGCACAGACGGAGGAATGCTGAATGAGAAGAGGATGGTTGAGTGTGCGTGAGAAAGAGAGAAGCTACAGGTGGAGTACAATGGCGGGAGTGAAGCAGACACTGGTGGCATGAGCGGACATTGTAACTTGTTGGCAGGTCCAAGGTCAGGCTGGAAAGTACCGTCTTCTCCAGGGCTGGATGGAGCTGGTGCCGATAAGAACCACCTGGGTCCAAAGGAGGGGAGCGTGTCTTGTGATCCTTGGCATGGCATCAACAGCGGAGGACCAATCGGACGAGGACGGAGTCCACGTGGAGAACTTTGGTGTATAAAGGGGTCAAGACCTCAGATAGTTTTTTGTCGCTCTACCGGACGACTGCTAAGGCTAAGTCAGGCGTAGTTGCTGACCCAGAATTCTGCTCATGTATTAGACTCCTCTGTCAGGGAATACATTTCTTGGATGTCACTTGTTGGTTTCTTGGTAGTCTTTCTCATGAGTGAACGGACGCACAGAGATACACAGGAGGTGGATTTCCAAACCCGAGCTGTGTTTTCTTTCGTGTCCCGTCCGTGCTTTTAATTTGTTACTCCCAGTGTTCCCGGTTCCGTGCTTCCTGTTTTTATCTGTTGTGTTCCATCTTAATGGCAAACGCAGCTGAAAGCTTGTCCCTTGTTTATTCTCCCTGTTTTCGCTCCTTGCTCTATCTCTCGCTCCGTGGTTTTACTCTCGCTCCTCCCGTCTGCTCTTACTCCGTGATAGTGTGTTTGAGTGTTTGTGTGCTCGCTATTTTAGTTCTGCCTGCATGGTATTTATTTTCCTCGGTGTGAGTGTGTGTTTTTACCTGTACCGAGCATCCTTAGTTTGATTATAGCCTTGTGAGTTTTAGATCCGAGTGATATTTTCTGTTGTCCCGGTTCTCTCAGGGTTGTAGATTTACAACTGTTGTCTGTTCTCGTTTTTTTTCCCTCTCCCTGCGTGTTTGAAATGAAATGAAACAAAATGAAACAACAACAAACATGGAGGAATCCCTGAACAAAAGCAAACAAAAGCATCTGTTTGCTTTGGTTCAGGGATGTTTTTCACTACACAATGGCCAGGGTTTCCACTACTCTGAATGGACTTGAAATTCTTATAAAACTGAAATTCTTATACAAATATTTTCAAGACATTAAAATCCCGAGGATTTATTGTGCTGTTGTCAAACTGATGCAAAATAAACAATATGTGTATGTGCTAACATATGAGATGTCAAAAGTGCTTGCAGCTCCCAGTGCTGTCTTTCCTGTGGAAACCGGGTCGAAATGGCTCTTTGAGTTTGCCGAACCCTGCTCTTGGGTTATACAGTTGTGAAGCCTCACTCAAGGGCTGAGCACACTGAAGGTTACGTACTGTAACCATTGTTCTCAGACGTGTGTGAATACCGCTAGTCTTGTCGACCAGCAACAGTATGGACGTCAATGGAGTGGCTTATGTTTTTTAATTCGATACCAGAACAGGGTTCTGGGGAATGTCCAATAACAAAGTCTCACTGGTGGGCAGTTGCTTAGTCAGACTGGTGTACTTTCGCTAATATTTATCTTTTCACAAATGACAAATAAGGACACAACAAATCTAATGTAATGGTAGCACTTGATCTAAATCAATAAAATAAAATAAAAAATCAATGTTATAGTCGCAATTTCTTGTGTCTTATTTTCTGGCCATTTTAAGATTATCTTAAATTTCCGTGCCAAACAGGTCAGTCAGACTAATATTGACACTTTTTACATAAAGTAAGAGTAAAACAGGAATGAATCCAGCGAGGCTGGATTGAAGTGATCAATCTGCAAAAGCATTGATGTTTACTTTTCACAACACAGTGAGGGAAGCAACATCATTTAAAGATGGTTCTTGTTTGATTTCATGTCAGGACACATTACAGCTCACATCCCACGAGTTGGTATTTGTTGACCATCTTTCTTATACCCAGACACGCACTCCTGTGCAGATCCTCCTGACACTCGGTGGGTGAGGGCCAGTATTCGATCCATGTCTTCTCCCCCAGCACATACTGGTACCTGAGACAAAACACAGCTCCATGATGAGGAAGTGAACCACGACTGACACTGTGTAACAGGGGAATTTAAGGGTGTCCTAGAACTTTTTCTCCCACTGTACTTGGAGGACAGGTTCAAATTTGAATACATCTATATCTTTACATGGATGTAACAGGTATCATTATAATTTTGAAGCAGGGAGACAGTCATGGTGTCATCTTTTAAAATGTTTCATCATCATTTGCCTTGTGCTAAACACACTTCTGAAACACTTCAGTACACACTTCTGAACTCACGATAAACAATGGACGATATTCCTCTTGTCTCATAGCTGATTTTTCCAAATAATTACCAATGTTGTAACAAAACAAGGAATCACAAAATCAAACATAGTAAGATGGTTATGACATGAAATCTTTATTATTATTGTTATTTTAACAGCCTACCTCCTTGGCCTCTGTGGGCTACCTGGTGGCCCTGGTGTCGAGTGATCGTCTTGACACGCTGGTTTGTTCAAATGTGATTCAACGTTTGCGTTGCTTCAACATCATATACTTGATAGATTTCATGAGGAGAATGCTGGGGAACCTCCGCAGCCCTTCAAAGTGATGGCAGCGCTCTGCTCCTCATTCCCACCCATGAATCAAGTGAAACGATTGGCAATAATGCCAACATATAAGCCACAGCTGTCTGAATGAAAATCTAAAAAAACAATACGCGCCTGCTTATCTGTTGTGATGCCAAAGTGCTTGACCGTAGTCTTGCAATGCTTGACACTCGTGTTTGGGGACATTCAGTCGAACATGAGTCCAAACTCAACTTGCCATAAGCGAGGACAGAGTTGGCAGGATGACCTTCCCCGCCATCTTTGTTTTGACATTAGCCCTGCATGTCTGTGCCCAAAACGAGCTGTGCGGTGACATCAGGACGTTGCACGTCATGATAAAATAGCCGAGAGTCAGTAGATTTTACCAATTCATAAAAATCAATTTTGAGACATTTTGAATCGATTGAATTATTTTCTGTTTGGTGCAGAAAGAAACTGTACTGATTTTTATGAAAGATGATATAAATAAATGTATACAACCATGTGACTAAATGTATAAATAAATTATTAAATGTGTAACTAAATGTAAAAATGTCGAAATATATCAAAAAAATATCAGATTTTACTGTTGTTGAAGAATGGGGCTTTCTGTGGGTATTTGCATTGATTTATTTATACATTTTGTTATTTCAACATTTATACATTAAGTGTTTTATGTATTTTTTTTCCACTATTTGTCCTTTATTTCTTTCGACATTTCTCGCTGTCAGAATGCAAATTAAGAAGCCTCATGTTTGTGCACATTTCTGCAAGTGAGACTTTGTTGTTGCTTTCTAATTTATTAAAGATTCGGGAGAGGACATTTTTTAATATACTTTCTTGCTTTCTTGATTTCTTGCTTCTTGTGTATGATTTTAGGTCCATTGTTTTTATACAGTGTGTCAAAACAAAATACATTTACACGTTACATTGTGATGAAAAAAAGACCTCAACATGGACAGGTTAATTGTCTTTAAGCTTAGATTTAAATGCTGGGCCACCAATGGTTCGGGTTCTTCTTAGGTTACCTTTTTTCAAAAACACAACCTCAAATTGGCCATAGAAATTCAGGCAATAAGGGCTGTTGTCAGCTGACAAATGTAACGTCTAATCTACTTTTGAGGTCAGGTAATCAGTAAAGTAACCACAGTACTTAACTTTAACCGGAGTGAGCAGCAGAAAGTGTTATAACCAGTGTTGCCACAGCTACTTCTGTAACTATGGCAACACTGGTTATGACCAACCCAACAGAACGTCATTGAGGATCCACATGTAGTGAAACAAATCAGAAACTTACGTTCCATCCGTATCATCTTTGTACGTGTCACTGGATGAACCCATGATGAGGTAGGTTTTACCAAGATGCAAATCGAAACTCCCCCTGCAGTATGGATAACCAAGGAACTTGCGCAGTTCTCCTTGAATGTTCAAGTCCAGGCTTCCTGAAATGACACCAAAATATGGAAAACAGGCTTTGTAGTCAAAATGTAACAACGTGTCTTTGGTCAGGAAGCTGCTTATATTCTTAAATGCACAACATGCATTATTATTGAAGCCCTATTTTACTTTCATAGATACTTACTCGAACAAACCTGTTAGAGTTTGTTAAAACAGCCTCACTCACCTTCTTTGATGACTTGCATGATTCTCATTGTGTAAACATCGGTGGACAAAGCATCGGAAAATGACTCCACAGACACTTTGTACGCTGTGGGAAAAACATATGTTTATATCTGTGCCAGCAGTCTACCACTACTACTAAGTACAAATCCAAGCCGCCGTTACTCACCATAATCTATGCTGTTGGTCTCTGTGCTCTCACACAGCTTGGCTAGTCGCTGGTTGTTGTTGATTTCACCTTTCTGCTGCATACTGCAGGTCTCTGGAGGAGAAAACATCAGAAGACAAACAAAACAAATTAAAACCACTCAGCGATGGCAGAGAGTGTTCTGTTTAAGGTGATTTGTCACTTTGTCGCTTGTCGCTTTGTCACTTGAAATGTGGAGGGATTTTGGGTAGTCTTCGTCGCAACACAACCCTACCCAAATGTACATACACCAAGGTTGTGATACACATTTGGCAATGAAGTTTGTGTATTTTTCAAACACCACGGTTGTCTCAAGAATGGTTAATGCAGCAATGTTTTTTTAAGAAAACAAAAATGCGATGACAGAAAAACCCTCCCTATGAGAGTAGTTTGTAGTTGGAGAAATACACAAGTTTTATTTACAAAAGTGGACAGGAACATGGATGTATAGTTATTTTTAAATAATAGTGCGACTAAAAACTAGTAACTTGTCCATGTGGATCAGGCCGTGTGGTAATAGAAATTAATAGGGAAATCTTAAGAATGGTTGTAAATCCAAACAAAATGATCCAAGAAAAAGATGACGATGAAGATGCATGAATAGTTTTCATATATTTTTTCTGGCACATGCCTGCCAAAATGCGTGCACGATTGAGCCTACCTTCAGCACACTTGCATTCATCTTTGGTACAGAGCCTGAGCAGCTTTCCATCTTTTCTTTCCGGATGGTAAAACTTCATACATGGCGTCTCTGCAATAATCACGTTGGAGACTAAATATTGATTCGCTGATCGACAAACGTGCATTTGCACACGTGCAATAACACTCACGGTCGTAGTATTCATAGACGGACACGGCAGCTGGTTGTAAAATGCCACCCTTCATTGTGGGACGGACCCTGAATGTGATCTCTTCTGGACGCTTGTGAGAAACCTACAGAGACGTGGTATCAGTGAGTCACAGTCCGAGGACAGAAAGAGGCACCGGCAGAATCTCCTACCTTGTCCAGGTAAATGATGAGAGAACCTCTGTCCGACAGAAATCTGTTCATCTCGTACTTTGAAATAACTGCAGCCTTTCCTCTGACCAACTAGGTTCAAGCACATCAAGGATCACCTATTGTCGTTGACACACACACACACATTCTACAACTTACCGCGTCCAGGTCCTTTGTTTCGGGGAGGAAGCCAGTCAGCAGGCCGATGTCCAAAATTGTCATGGTTGCATCCAAATCTGGATGTTTGTACCTGGCAGAGGGGGGACCCCAAAATACTTACATCCTGATTATCTGTGAGCCAAAAACATCTTGCAATGTCCTTCACTTAAAGGGCCAAGATGGTTACTTCCATCCTTGATATTGTTTTGCCCGTCATGAGTCATGACTGTCACTCTTAATTGGTTCAGTTGAGATGGAAAATCAAAACGTGGTCTGCACTTACAAAACATCAAGCCTCAGCCTGAAAATTTCTTCTTCGTCTTCAATAGTGTCTGGGGGAGAAGAAGAGCAGCCCATCACCACTCCTTCATTACAGTGTTTCGTCAGAACTAAAGGTTAAAAATATCAAACACAGGAACAGAATGAGGAGAGAAACATGAGAGTTAAAAGCCTCAGCGTTGCTGCTTATTAAACACTGTGTTCTCAACATGGTGTGGTGCGAGGGAAGAACGATCCCTTACGTGGGATCAGCTGCACCGACAAATTAAACTTCCCACAGTCACTTTCTTTTTCTTTTGGTATGGCGTAATACAGCGACACCATCTGGACAGACATTGAGATACACTTTAGTGAATGGTTGAGGAGAATACAGTGATGCTAAAGGACCATATTAATAACGCTGGTGCTCACGGACCATCAGAGTGGCTTCTCCTGTGCCGGTCGCGACCACATCCACGTTTTTGTTGATCTCGTTGAACTGTGGGCAAATATTAGGATTATAAAGTCGTGGTTGACAAAGGTTTTGTTTTTTCTTGTGTGCTGTTTTCTTCAGAAATGAGCATACTAATACATATACAGTAGGATCAGTTCAACAGTTCCCCTGCCACCACACTTCCAGCAGAGTTCCAGCCACTGGAGTGACCCCCCCCTCTCCTTGAGGAAGTGTTTTTGAATAATGTAAACTCCAACTACTCAGGAGACAAAGTCAGAGAGGCTCGATGGAGATGGTTTGGACATGTACAGAGGAGAGAGAGCCAGTACATTGGTAGGAAGATGTTGAGGTTGGAACTGCCAGGCAGAAGGTGGAGAGGAAGGCCAAAGAGGAGGTTTATGGAGGTGGTGAAGGAGGACATGAGGTTTGTAGGTTTGAGAGAAGAGGAAGCAGAGGACAGGGTGAGCTGTGGCCACCCCTGAAGGGAGAAGCCGAAAGAGAAAGAAGAACCGTGGAAACCGTCAGCATCAAGATGCTTCTGGAAAACTGTTGAGCATCTCAGAAGTGGGAGACAGCAGAACATCCAAGGATGGAACGTTGCTGACTCGTCTTCGTCGATTTCTTGGGCTGAAGTCTCTGTGGTAGTCAAAAAGCTCCACGGTGGCAAGTTTGCAGGAGTTGACGAGATTCGTCCAGAAATGCCTCTCCAACATTGCGTGGATGTCTGGGTCAGTACCGGACGAGTGGCAGATAGGTGGTTCCCCTATTAAAAAAGGGGGACCAGAGGGTGTTTTCCAACTACAGAGGAATCACACCCCTCAGCCTCTCTAGGATAGTTTACTCTAAGGTGCTGGAGAGGAGGATCCGATCGATTGTTGAACCTTGGATTGAAGAGGAACAATGCAGGTTATGTCTTGGCTGTGGAACTATGGACCAACTCTCTACTCTCTCAACAGTTCTTGTGGGTGACTGGGAGTATAACCTGGCGTATGACCGGGTGCTTTGGGAGTATGGGGTGTGAGGCTCCCTGTTGGGGGCCATTCAATCTCTGTATTCCCGGAGCGGTAGTTTTGCCACGATCCTTGGATGCAAGTTCGATGTGTTTCCAATGGCGGTTGGTCTCCACTGGGGTTGCACATCGTCTCCAATCCTGTTTTTGGTTCAGCGCAGCAGAGGTGATATTGCAGATGCTTTCCTGCACTGTTGTGTGTCAAAAGGGAGCTGAGCCAAAAGGCAAAGCTCTTTATTTACCAGTCAATCTTCATCCCGACCCTCATGAGCTGTGGGTCATGACCAAAAGAGCAAGATCCCGGATACAAGCGGCTAAAATGAGTCTTCTCTGGTAGCGGGCATCTCCCGTAGAGATAGGTTGAGAAGTTCTGTCACTCAGGACAGACAGAATTAATGGATAAACAGAAATTACTGTGAAATGGAGTAAAACAGAATCTGCCACAGGAGAGTAGCAAGACAACATTTGACATATGAAATTACTGGAAATCATTAGAAAACTGAATAAACACATCACCATTTTGGAGGCGTGAATAGTTGCCCAGGAGTCATTCATTCATACTGGATTTATCCCCCACAAAGCAGCGCACAGAAACTTAAGTATATCAACTAGATTTGTCTCTTCCCACTGAGGGAAGAGACAATCGAAGCAAAGGAGCTGCTCTTGCTGTGTGTTCTCACCTTGGTTGTTCTCGTGATATTATTGTTTCTTCTGTTAAAATTGAACACGACAGGTGTGGACCATCCTGGCAGCAAGAGGTCCACCTTCAGATCATACTGTGGCTGTCTTGCATCGGCCCAGTATTCCGACACGGCCTGATAGACAATGATAGTCGCCTGTTGGGAAGAAAAGCAGACAGAAGATCATGAATTGTTTGAAAGGTTTCACAAAAAGTTTGAGGGTGGAGATGGAAGTCCTCTTACCTGAGTGGATCCGAAACCACCATCCACCTTCTTCTGTTGGCTGAACCATCTCACGATAGGTTTGGCTTCTTCAAAAGCCTGAACAAAGCAGAAAGTTAGTGGTCATCGACCGTAACAGAGGCTCTTTTTTACCCCTACAACAATTTTGCTGAAAAGTGGATTTAAGAAAAAAAATATTCCCAAGGCTGATCTTTACATTTAAAACTATGATTGTGCTCTAATGGATATTTTACAATCAAACTTTCAAGGTTGGTTGGAAACAAGTTAGGTGGATGTTATTTCTATTTGTTTGGATTCACGAACTTTCGGAATATTTCTTTAGCTTCCTATCACACCGTTGCATTGTCAGTCACATGACCAGCTTTGGTAAAAACCAACGTGTGCAGTAGAGCTCTTGTAAGAGATAAGTAAAGATAAAGTATCTGTAAAGATAAGGCAGAGTTCCCACTGGTGATATCACCCCCTGTAAGATTTCGAAGTTGCAAAGTAGAAGAACCTTCACCACACCGAGCTCACAATCCAACCAACACGTTTCTTCTTCATCCAGTGGGTTTTCCAGTTGCAAACAGAGCACATGCTGTATTTATGTGAAGTGAGTATAACTTTTGGGGGCGGTCACAATCTTTTTCTGGCTATGATAAATTCTCCAATTAACAGTGCAAGAATAAAAATAAGTCATTAAAAATCATCATCATGACCCATTCATGAAGTGAATAATTATTTTATCGAACTTGAACCACCTACCTTGACCTTCACCAGGGCCAGAAGAGCATAAGCAGTGGCCTCGAGAGAGTAGACACGCCCCTTTGGAACAGGCCAGTGGGTTCGGTCTGAGGGAGACATAAGCCAGTCAAGTCAAACAGCATTATCCAGTTGATGCTGACAGAATGATGCTCTCCCCAGACTGGATGGAGGGTTCATTATTTTAATATCAAGCTGTGCCATGATCAGTTTATTCTGATTTTCTGTGAAGGATTCCAGCAAATATAAAAGCACATTACCTGCAGCTGCAAACCTGAAGAGCACATCCTTCTGCAGTTTTCCTTCATTGGCCAAAGCATATGACGTCATGGCAACTGCATAAGGGTTAGTGAGGGAAGGCAAGCGCCCCTCCAGGTAGGTGACTGCTTTTTCTATTGCCCCTGGTAGACTCTGCTGAGTCGATAAAACAAACACCATCTCAGATTGGACTTCAGCATACACCAGGGGTGTCAAACTAGCAGCCTGCCAGATGCAGCTCCACTGCGAGTTCTCTTCTTCTCTCCCTTGGCGAGATTAAATGCTCCCAGTTCTCTCTGTGCCATTGACGGGAGCCCTCGCCCAAACACCACACACCGCACAACTCCGCTCACTCTATTGCTGGAAACCACACAGAAGTGATCTCGTTCCTCCTTCTTTCTGTGTCCTCTTTTCCAGCTGTTTTGAGACTTCTGTGGCTCTCACTACGATGGATTGGGAGAACACTACCAGTTGGAGCATTTTTTGTCACCTGTTTTTTACAGCTCACATCCTCCGTCATCAGGAGTAGATTCCCAGGAAACTAAAGTGTGAATTAAATCATTTTACTGAAGAACAACAGTAACTGAAGAACATTTTAGTAACAAGGACTACTCTTTCATTTGTTTACTTTTTCCTTGTTTCACACGTTAGTGACCTAAAAGGTCTACTGTGTCCGACAAAATGAATAGTACAACAATAAAGAGTATGTCCTTTATTTTTCTTCACAAACATTTGTGTGGATATTGTTTCTGACCGGGGGCCCCATTTTTCCTCTCTGAACGTGTGAATCAGGACCTGGAATCAGCTCAGATGTATTTCTGTCCAACACCTAAACTGCTTTCAGTCGGCCTGGAGCCATACGAGAGCTGGCCTCTGTAGAACCGGCGTTTCGCAACTCGTCTGTGGGTTCCTGATCCCCAGTATAGACCTGGTCAAAGGGTGTGGCTTTCTACCAAGGATCATCCGATCGAGGGTGAGAAACTGTCACCTTGATTTAAAGGCTCCTTCGAGCTGGAGAATGTCATCAATCCCATAATTTTAAGAAACTTCCAGACTCTCTCCACATTCATCCTACATTCCTTATCTCCAGTGTCTACCGGCCCCTTCAGCGTTCCCACCCAGCCTCCACCGCCATCAGTCATCATCGATCACCATCCTGCCTTCAAGGTCCAGAAGATCCTTGATGTCCAAAGTTTGTGGCCCGGAGGGTCCAACATGTGGTCAACAGGGAGGGTTACGGCCCCAAAGAAAGAGACTGGATCTCATGGTCCCCCATCCTGGATGCAGTCCTGATCCAGGGCTTCAGTTTCTCTCCTCTCTCCACATGAGCGTCACCTTTTGCACATAGCTGGAACCTGTCGGTCATCAAGCCCTGCAGCTATTTGAACCAGAGACTTCCAAACCGGTGTGTCAGACTGTCAGTGTTTCCAGACCTGATTCTTCTGCTCCCTTGGTTGCTCTCATTTCCTTTCCCCCGGTCAGGTGGACGTTTCTGTGTTGGACATTGGACTCCATTTTTGTTGGTGCTGTTTTGGACCTTTGTATGACATTATTGTTTGCATATTACTCGTGCCTGCCGAAGGCCATAACCCTGCACTTGGTTTCTGCCTTGCACAGAGCCGTGACAATGATGACACGAAAAATACATGGAAAACACTGCACAAAACACTTGCAGTAAGTAAATCAAGATTGAGGCAAAAATAAAAACTTACCCCAATGGATGCATTACAATGTGTGTGAGACTCCTGCAACGCAATGAGGACGAACGCTGTCATGGAGGCATCTGAATCTCCGCCCTTCACATCTCCCTGCATACAGCAGCAAGTCAGGCTTTTAGCAGTAAGCTAAAGGATGGAGTTGTGAGACTGTAGTTCAGCACATACAATCATTTCTCCGTGATACACTCTTCCAATTTCTTGGAACATTCCATCAGGCTGTTGAGTTCTGAGGATCAGATACTTGACAGCATCACAAATGTCGCTGTTTTTCAGTTGAATCAGCCTCTCTGCCATGGCAAACACCTTGACTACGTAAGCAGTCAACCTTTCAGAGGAGACAAAACAGATTACACCTGGTCAGCCACACTAAGGTTGAACTGTCTCAAGCAGTGTACAACACTGACAGGGAGATCCTTATTTCTATCTCCACTTTAACACGCAGGCAACTACACAATTTATAGGAGCTTCCCTCATCTACCAACAATTTTTTTTTGTTTCAGGACATCCCATTCAAATTACATGTTGTAGGTTGTGGTTTTCGGTTGTTGCAATGTTTCCACTTCGTTTTATCTGGCACGATTTCTGCCTTAGAGAACAAGCTGGTCAGTTAGAGCAGGGACAGAATGTACATGGGGTGCTGGGTGCTGCCATTGTTTTTTCTTGGGTATCTGACAGATAAAAGGATTTGAAAAATTCTTGTGGGTCCTGTGCTGATAGATGTGTCGTAGGTAACGGTGCTTCAGCACACATGTGTTACATGCATCGTAATTGTGCATCACGGTACAGACCAACTGGTAGTTCTTGACCTAAGAGTGGCTGGAACTGAACAGACAAGGCAGACTGGATTATCTTACCAACTGCTGCTTGGTCTGTTTGCCCACACAGCAAAGGAGCCGTCATTTTTACGATACGTTAGTTGCCTTGAGTATCCTGAAAAAAAGGTCAGCTATTAGGCACTCGTGAGCATCACAGATGGCCTCAGAGTTTGGATGTGTAAACAGTCATGTTCTTAAGACTAGCACTTGTGCGTATAGCACTCTCTTGCTGCTGCGTCATGTAGGTTTACCTACCTGTTTTGATGTGTTGCAATGCTTCATCACGTTTGGTCAAGCCAACATCTTCCCACTGGTTAGTTCTGTCCAGGTACAAGGTCGCAATGACAGGCAGAGTCATGTGGATCATGTTCTGCTCTCCACAGCCTGATGGTTGGTAAATCATTTGCTCCATTGCGGTTCCTCGAATTGCATTTTCCAACACGACACTTAAATCCTCTCTGCCTGTGAAGAGGAAGTTATTTTTAATCTTATTTTCCATTCAAAGTGAAGACACAAACCTGTCCTCACCTGTCACTGAGATATATGTGTTGGTGGGTGAATTTGGGACGATGTCTTTCTTGGGGATTCCACTGTTGAGAGATATCGTCTGCTTGCCATCTAGAGAAGCAGTGTCCAGTCAGAGTGATACTGTCGAAGAGTGTGCAGCAGCCTTTCACTCACCGACACCTTCTTTAGCAGGATCAAGATGCACTATCAGAGGAGATTTTACCAGGACGCCTCTGGACTGGATAGTGTTGACAACACCATTTTAATTTTACTGAAACTATAAGCAACATTTGTTTTGTGGTCACTCACCACCACACGAAGCGGCTTCTGGATACCGTCTGTGAACGCGGTGTCTCTCACAGCAGCTTTGACCTCGATCTGGTGCTCTCCTTCCTTCATGGGAATGATGACATATGGGACAGATCTGGTGGATTGTGGTCCAACTATCACTTCCTGCCTGTATTTCCCGCGTTTGGATGCTGAACTGCACACATGCGGCTTCTCTATAAGATCCACTCGCACCTTGAAGACAGCAGATCGGGAGGACACCATGAGAAGAGGTCTCCTTTTAATGGATCTCCAAGAAACTTAAATGCAATCCATCCCTGTCCTGCATCAGTGACCTACCGTAGCACCCTTGTCCCGATAGTTATGGAGGATTGCTTTGATTTCAATTTGCTCCCCAATGACAGCTGAATAAGGCAATTTGAGTTCAACAAAAAATGACTTCTCCACGATCACCTCAAGTGGATCACCGACACATATTCCTTCAAGATCAGATACAGAAAATTGGTATGAAGGTAGTCACAGATAAAAAAAACATGAATAAAAAAGTGCTCACCGTTGCTTTTGGACAGACTGATGCCGGTCACCTGCCAGGTTGTGATTGAATCCTGAAGTGGAAAATCTTTCTGAATAGACTTTGTTTCACTGAAAGAAATAAATGTTTTAGTCACCAAATGAAATTCTTTGTGGACGTGTTATGCCATCAAGAAGAAAGATGGATCAGGAGACTTGGTGGTGGAATGAAGAAGGGGTAGAGTGCGTACAAAGGAAGCGGTTAGCTAAAAAAAGTGGTATGTCGAGAGAACTGAAGAGAGCAGACAGGGGTACAGGCAAACGACAAAGGTAGTGGTGTCAATGGCCAAACAGAGGGCGTACGATGACTTGTATGTGAGGTTGGACAGTAAGCAGGGTGAGAGAGATTTGTACAGGATTGCAAGGCAGTGAGATAGAGATGGGAAGGACGTTTTTGTTCACAATTACCAACAGTCACTTCCTGGCATCTCACCAATAGTGCTCTCCTGGGGCGCATGCTGGAAGATGGATGTATGACCACATCCAGCTCTCAGGGAACTTGGAGCGAGACCTAATGTCATTACTGTCTATGTAGCTGTCGTCATCAGCGTCAACTGCAACATATAAAAATATATATTTACAAATGCTCAATGAAGTTCACGTGACTGGTCTTTGTTTTCATTCTGCCACTAGAAGTGCGCCTTGGCCAGTTGGCTCTCCAACTGTGCGCAGCGGTACACAAAGGCGTCTGTCTGTGATGTACTCACGCCATCGTTTTCTCCTGTTGGGCGTTGGACACTTGAACTCTGAAAGAGGAGCAGAGTGAAACATTGAACAATCATCTTGTTTCTTTCTAGGCTTGAATTGAGAAAATTGAACTATTTACAACACAGAGTTTCGTTGAGTCTCACTTCTGTTTGAGGGGAACAGACAAATTTGACATATACGATGAAGTGACACTCATTTTCTGATGCTCATTTCCTCTTCCAGTATCCCTCCCTCAATCCTTGCTGTGATTTTCGAGCAGCAGCCTGACCTCACCAATGCATTTTCAATAGAGCTGAATCTGCAATTGCAGCGCGTTTTCGACTCTCACACAAATTCTGAAAGTGCTACAGTAATCCTGAGTGTAAAAAAAGTAAAAGCAGGTGATTCCTGCCCGGGTCGCACATTTTGGCTTTGGAGCCGCGTCTCTACAACAAAACCTCTGGGAGGAGTACCGTGACGAAAATGAAACAAAATGGCTGATGCGAAGAACAATATTGTGACAGCACTCGGGTGCATTAATGCATTCATGACAAATTTATGTTGACATATGGTGTCAATGAAGAAGAGGTTCTCTCTGCTTACCTATCCTGTGCTGGGTTCCAGATGCAGTGCTGGACTCAAGAAGAAGTCCTGCATCATAGAAGACATTCATGGCATCCCTCCCTCCACCAGGGGTACAGCCAGTGTCATGCTTCTCCACCAGGTCCCAAATCTGACCATCAGAGGGAGCTTTAGAAGGCAACAACATCTGCATTTTCAAAGATATCTACATGATATTTTGGAAATATCAAGAGTTTCTTAGAATCAGATCATTCTGCCCTTTAGCACCTTACCTCATTGTAATGGCATTTTAATAAAATCTAAATTTGTACAGGTCATGGAATTAGTTGCTTATTTTACTGAACTCAACCTGCAGTGAGTCAAGACATTGCCTTTTGTTGTGTGAGCCGGTGTTTGTTGTTAAGAACGTAGTCTCCTTTGTCCACGGCCACCAGTCCCACAGCTGCTCCTGGATCTCCGGTGACCTTCAGACTGAACAATCTACGGGGTTTGAATGTTTGAGGGCCACCAACCAATTCCAGCTTCAGCTAAATGACAGGCGAGACGTAATTCAGTTAGAGCAACTTGAAGACGAAAGACAGTGTGAGAGTAATTCTTGTTAGGGTTTTGCTTTTGTTTGCTACTGTTATGTTCTTCCTGTGTTCCCAGTTCCCTGTTTGTTTCCTCACTCCCTCCAGCTTAATTTCCAGCTGTTTTTGTATCTCCGTTCTCCGCGTTCTTCTCTTCCTTCTCTCGCTCATCCTATTGCTCTCATTGCTGATTGTGCTTCAGTGACTTGTGTACGAGTGTTTGTTAACTCGCTTTCTTTGGTAGACCGTGTGGTGTTTAGTTCCACGGGTTTGTGTGTGTTTTTACCACTAACAAGCGCCTTTCGTTCTTTATAGCCTCATGAGTATTATTTTCCGAGCGTGTCTTTCTGTTGTCCCCATTTTCAGGCATGTACTCATTCGCCTGCTTTTTTGTTTCAGGTTTATCCCCCCCATCGTGTTCGTCTTCCTCGCTCCGCTTCTGGTGTCGATGCTTTGAGTTTCCTGTATTGTTCATGCTGTATTTTGTGTTATTTGTATTAAATTATTTGCTATCTGCTAACCTCGTTGTCCGCGTCTCCTGTTCATTAGCAAATATCTTGCACTTGGGTCAGGCTCCTACAGCAAACATGACAATTCTGTGACACATGAGTAATGTTGCTGCTCAAACGGTAGGACAGGTTCCACACTTACCGTCCCTGTGCAGGTGTCATGAACATCCACCCAAACGGAGTCAGACACCAGCTCATTTTCAGCAGCGTGGTAGTAAGCTATGATTCGGAAGGACGGCACCAGCTCTTTGGTGATGGGAATGATGAGGTTTCTCATGATGCCTTGCTTCTTTTTGCGGATGAAGCGCACCAGCTGTCCCTTGCTCATGAGCTACACAGAAATCCATGTTTCACAAGAGATTTACGACTAAGAGAAGTTTCATCCAGACGCACAAACTCTCACCAGGACTGTGATGTCGATGTTGTCTTTGTTGTTCTGCATGTTCATGTTCAAAGTGACTTTCATGTTGCCTCCCAGTTTCAACTTGGCTTCTGTGTTCACCGCTTTAAAAAAAGGAAATTTCAGTGCCATTTCTAGTCACTGAGAATATGTAGTGTATAGTCTTACAAATGCTGATATAGTTGCGGCCGTTGGACTGATAGGCTGTTGCTTCCATGGTAGCTGTCGCTTGGTGGCCCTGAATGTTGGGGTCATTTGTTGCTGCCTGTTTAGTCAGACATAACAAGAATACGCCTCATGTATTGAACAGGACCATCAGAAAACATTTAAACCTCTATATTTACTTGAACATCAGGTAAAAGTCATGTGAACCACAAAACAAATACACTGGTTCTCATGATATGATGATGAGGAGTGTTAAGAAGAGCTGGAAGGTTCCGACTTACACTGATCCTCAGTCTTGTGTCACCTGAAGCGGTATCAATTAGAACCTTGGCAATGCCATCGTCATTGGTAACACCCAGACGCCGGCCAGGATTCACTGTGACAGGAATGTTCCCCGCAGGGCTGCCATCCGGGTTGAGGACTTCAACCTAGCCATTGGAATTAAAGGAGTCATAAAACCTGAAAATTTTGTTTTCTGTCTGTCTGTCTGTCCATCCAACCCCAAAGTGTCCAATCAATATTGAAATGACAATTGAGATCCAACAATTCATTTGTTCAGCCACTTGTATGTGAAGTCAACAAATGGTGTTCAGACCAGACGGGATCACAACGCACCCAAACATCCATAGACAGTGATGGTTTGAAGTATTTGGGCGTTCTTCTGAAGTTGATGGTGTACGGTGATGACACGATTAGAATCCCCTTCAATTCCTGTTCCACCATGTCACTGCCTGTTCAAGATAGGATG
The DNA here is from genome assembly GCF_027744825.2 of Synchiropus splendidus. Taxonomy (NCBI): domain Eukaryota; kingdom Metazoa; phylum Chordata; class Actinopteri; order Syngnathiformes; family Callionymidae; genus Synchiropus; species Synchiropus splendidus. Next base: position 31,425,450 of record NC_071335.1, on the reverse strand, counting down.
AGATACAAACCTCAGTTTTGCTGAGGACTTGATGGTCCGTGCAACTCTCTTACCCGTCGATGTCAGCACCCTGACAGCTACAACGATAGATTTTCCCTCCAGCTCTTGAATGTTCGGGAACGTTTGGGTGATGTGCTCTCTCTTCAGAGTCACTGTGCCTTTGCCTTTCTCGATCTGATGAGACAAGGTCAGACCAAGAGTTGACCTCAAGTGGGATCGTGATGAACGACTACAAGAGCATGGGGAGGGTTTTTGTGGGGGAGTCTGGAATCATACTCAACATTCAAACCTTCTCAGTGCATTAGAGCAAAACCTACCTGAACTCTCTGCAGTGAACCTGGCAAACCGATCCTCCGGTCCTCTGTGTCGATCTCAAATATCACATATGCGACGCCCTCCACTTCTTTTCCAAACAGATACCTAAACATTATATCAACCAAATATCATAAGCACTCCAAAGAATTAAAGACAAAAATGTAAGGAGAGTACTTTACATACGTGGCCCGGATGTCGATAGTAAGTTCAGGATCATTAATAAAATAAAATGGTCGCCAAGTCATCAGTTTAACATCAAAGCTGGGGAGCACTGCAGTGAAAAGTTAGTATTTGATTTGACTGCAACAAAGTTATGAGGAAGATATAAACATGTCCGACCGTATTCTTTGACCTCAAACTCTGCAATGTACTTTTTCTGTGGGCTGTCCTGGAACCGGGTGACAACTTTCCACACTCCAAGGCTGCAGAAGAGAACAGATGAGACTTTGAGGAAACTTGAGTGTTTTAAATAAACAGATCTCTGGGTTACTGATACTGAGACTGTTCATTCTTCAACATGCGTGTGAGGTCACAAGATGGGCATGTTTAAAGTAAAAACCTACCTGGCTAATTCACCCAGTTGATATTCACCATTCAGTAACCCCGAATTCAGAGCAAGTTGATCATCGTGCACAACATGTCCTTCAGGTGTCTTGACAAAAAACACAAAACAAGGAACAGTTGAGCAGGAAAGAAGACAGCACACTAGTAATTAATATTGTATACCATTATCTCAATGTCCACGTAGGCAATTGTTCCCATTGTTTCCATTTGGGGCGTCAAGCCAAACACCCTGTAGTAGACTGAAACAAGGAATAAAAACAGCATTTATCAAATCATGGGCACTTTTTTCCCTTTGTGTTGACTAGGTTGACTAGGTTGAAAAACAACCCCATCCATCCATCCTCATCTGCTTATCCACAGGCGGGTCGTGAGGGCAGCAGCTTCAGAAGGTTGTGCCAAACGTCCGCTTCCAGTCCAGTCAAGAGATATAATCCCTCCTGGGTCGACCCCTTGGTCTCCTCCCAGCTGGCTTCTCATCCTATGTCTAAGGGAGGCCACCCGTCGGAGTCATGACACAAAACTCATGACCAAAGGTGAGGCTCGGGACGAAGATTGATCAGTAAATAGAGAGCTTTGCCTTTTGGCTCTGTTGTCTCTTACACACTACAGTGGGGTTGAGTGACTGCAATACCGCCCCTGCTGCACCGATTCGCCGACCAATATCCAACTCCCCACTTGAGAACAAGACCCCAAGATTCTTAAACTTGTCCAGTTGAGGCAGGAACCCATTCGTCACCCGCCACCATGCCCAGGCTACCATGACATCATCCCAGCTGCTTCACATTCAGATGCGATACCAATCTCGCGAGGTGAAGCTCGCAGCGTGATGATGCCATGAGAACCAAATCATCTGCAAATAGCAGTGACAACCCTGGTGTAGACCAACCCCTGCTGGAAACACATCGGACGTGCACCCAAGGATCCGGTCACAACTCCTGCTACGAGAATACAGAGATTGAACAGCCCAGAGTAGGGAGCCTCACACCCCATTATCCCAAAGCACTTCCCAAAACTCCTGGGCACGCGGTCATACACCTTCTCCAAGTCCATGTAGCACATGTAAACTGACAGGTCATACTCCCTGTCACCCTCGAGAACTGTTGAGAGAGTAAAGAGTTGGTCCGTACTTCCACAGCCAGGACAGAAACCGCTTTTGGAGCTTTTGAATCCAATCCAATTTGAAAACAATTGATCAGACCTTCCACTCCAGCATCTTACCATGGAGACTTACCATGGAGGCTCTCCAGCATCTTAGAGTAGACCTTCCCAGCGAGGCTGAGGAGTGTGATTCGTCTGTAGTTGGAACACACCCTCTGGGCCCACTTTGAAAATTGGGGAAACATCACCCATCTGCCACTCATCCGGTACTGACCCAGACATCCACGCAATGTTGAAGAGGGGTGTCGGCCAAGACCCTCAACACCCTGAGCTTTCAGCATTTCTGGACAAATCTCATCAACACCCACTACCTAACCACTACCACAGACACTTTAGCCCAAGAAATTGGCAGGTCTTACCTTTGGTGTTGGGTGTGTAGAGGGTCTTGTCAGTCTGTATAAACATGTAGCCTGCCTGGAAAGTGACCATGACCACTCTCTCCAGTAGTCGGTCAGGAAACTGGGCCCGAAGGTACACAAACTGGGTAGCATTGGGATCCTTGCTGAAGCCCTCGGCAGGGATCTGCAACCACCAGAAAGTCTTAAAATAGATGTGGACTGTAAAAAAAAGCCAAGACTGAGATTGTTCCTGAGAAAGCACTATGATGTCAGGAACAGTCGAGTCAGCAGTTTACAGGATGATTATTTGTGGGAAAATTGTGTTTGTTTTGCTGTTGTGTGAGAGGTCGGTAGGACGGGTGAAAACCTCCTTCTCCTCTGCATCCAGAGAAGCCAGATGGGCAACATGTCAGGATGCCTCCTGCATGGTACTGGCTTGTCGCTCTCCCCTTGACTTCGAACTAGAGCTGCCATGGCTCTTTGGATCGGCCCCTGACCTGGTGGTCGGTTTATTCATTTTAATTTGAAATACTGAGGTTGCCAGAGATTCTCCAGAACACCGAGCCTCCTGATCATCAATATGGGATCTTGACTAGATGATCAATTCCCCATCTCAACGGGCCTATTTTCAATTAGAAAAACAGAGGCCTTATGGAGGACCTCACTTTCCTCAAACAATAATCATCAGCTCTACCTTCTGACACACGCATCAAAACATGTCTCAGTAAAAGAACATGTTGCCAATATTAATATATTCATCTTGTCACTTCTGCCCTAGTCATATGTATCACGTGAAATTGTCCAATAATGTGGAAAATGAGGAAATGGCTGGGTTTCATTACCGTGACTTGGGCGAATCCTTGAAATTTGTTTGCTGCATTCAGGTTCACCGTCAACTCTGCGTGAGTGGAGGCCTTTGTTGGATAACTCCTCACGTAGACATTGACCCCGATTTCGCCACCAGAGCAGTCCTGACACTCCACAAAGATATTTTCAGGCCAGCCCACTCGCAGGATGCTGGGAGCTGACATCAAGAACCTGCAGAGCACGGAGAGACCCACAAAATGTCCACAATTACATTGTCAATTGCCCTCTTCCAGGTTATGTAGAGGTGTCACGCAAAAACAAAAGTATTTTTCTGTTAGTCGGACAAATACCACTGACCACATAACCGCCTTGTTGGGAGCGTTCTGACGCCTTTGTATAGGTGCAAGCTTTACACGTGTGATCACAGTGTCACCAGAGCACATCACATTTATACTTTTGCCATCAATACTCCACAGGCTTATGAACAATGTTCCCTCTCATTTTTCAAGTGTTTGAACAAACACACAAACACCCTGAGTCGTCCCTTGGACCAGTGTGATGGTCAACACTGGCTGTTCTGACTGCTCTAATAGTTCATAAATATTTACAACGGTGCCAGGAAATGACATACATAAGTCGCTTAGTCCTGTTCAGGGAGTGCTGGAGCATTAACACCGTAACCCCGTATAGCATGCACTTGTCCCGAGTCTGGCCCTGCTTGCACTCTGCGTCCATTCTCCCCAGAGCGACAACACTTGTTTCAAGGTCGCCGGTGTGCACGGACCTGGCTGGACACCGTCCCTCTTCGGATTCCATGACCTCAGACACTATTGGTTGGATTCTATAGAGACTGCGCCCCCTGGATCATCCTGAATGCAACTACTGTAAGCCTGCTGCTAGAATCGCCGGTTAGAAATATAAATACAATACGGAAACAAATATGAATGCACAATCACGCCACAGGTTCTATATCAAACTTGTGTTTTAAATATTTAAGCCCAGAAAGCTCTAAATAGCAAATCACATATCCAGAGGCGATCCAGGCTAAATTTGCGCACTTGCCGAGTCCCTTGTGCGCATAACCCCACAATGTCGGCCCAACTGGCCAATCAAATGAATGCAGGCTGCTCCAGGGGAAAGTTGACAAGTTTTATCCAGGTTTACCTCGGTTCTCTTCCACCTATTTATATGTCCTCATCTGGACTTTCTATTGTCTGGGTAAGAGCATCAAGTAAACAGAGAGTTTAACGAACTTGCTGACTGGCCAAACAATGTGTAATCCATTTGTTAGCCGGATAAATATCCTGTTCCAAAGTAGAGACAGATTTTCACCCTGCGCTGCTCTGTCTTTTACTCCTGAGTCAGCGTTTTTTTTTTGTGTTTTTTTTTAACGAATTGCACATTTGATTTGGGACAAATAATTTGACATCTCCATTGAAATTGCTTTTTTATATATTCATTTATCCGACTGGAGAGTATTAATTCAACACTCACAAAGGAGCTGCCTCTGCCAGAGAAGAGAAGCAGGCGAAGGCCACAGGCACCAGCAGCCACAGTCCACTTCCACCCATCCTGCTGTGATGTCCAGCTGCTGTCATGGAATCTGTCCTCCTCTGGTGCATCTGGGTTTTTATCTTCCGTGGTGATTCCATCAATCCTCCTCCCTGTGAACTCACACAAGCGCATTCACATGACTTCCCAGCAGCAGTTGAGAAACACCTTTGATAAAGGCTCTTGACCGTCGACAGAATAAACAATGTCCCCTCCTAAATAATCAATGAAACTGATGGTTACAGGAACCAAAACTTTGACTTTTTACAGGTTGTTTTTAAATAACAATTGTGTTTAGCGATGCATACATTTGCATGTCACATCAAGAAAAGTTGGTAATGAAAACTCAAAGTGTGTGAAGGTCTTGACTAGAAGTCTCGAAACCAAAAAGCCAGCTCCTTGTCTGGCAGTCAGTGCACACACTCAACCGGCTGACAGTGAGGTGGACATGAAGGCGGCCTTCAGCAGTCAGCGTTAGTGGATATAATAAATATGGACCGTTCAGAGTTCCATTCCAGGTCACAGCCACTTAATCATGCATTATTCATATTTTAGTCAAACATTTTACAAGTTAAACAGTACCTTCGGCATCAGCAGCAATGAACCATGAGGCCTACTGTACGTTCTGACTTTGTAGATGAGAAATGTTATTTGAATTTGTCAGAGACAGGAAACTCAGAAGCAGTAGACAGTAAACTGACGGTGACAAGGTTTAATACAAACAAAATGGCAGAGCATAAAGAGTCTCGTCTAGAATAAATGATGGTTCAGTGGTCGCAGGCAACCCGGGTTGGCTTCCCATCTGCCACCTTCTTACGAGGGAGTCATGGACAGCACGTGGTCAACTCTCCCTGTTTTGTTTTGTCGCATACAGGCCAAGGACACCGCTGTAGCAGCAGGATCCAGTGTCTCATTGTGCCTGCATTTTCAATGGTTCCGTTGCAGGCCCTATCCATACCTGTCAACTTTCCCCGTATTCTCTGTTTTTTTTTTTACAATTTCAAATCATGCAACACATCCTGAATTGTGTTGCAAGAGGAATCATTCAGAGAAAAATCATAGGAGTAAGCATGGAAGAATCAGAATTACCACCAAGTAAGAACAGAAGAGTACAAGGAAGAATTATTTATTTTAAAACTTGCTGCACATGGTAAATGCAATGCAAGCGCTTTTATATATGTTATCTCTGTTATCATTTTCCAGTACATTGTCTGTCTTGGTGTCGCAACTGTGTTCTTTTTCAGGTTTAGTTAGGAGCCTTATTCTGTGTTCACCAAGCATCTTGCTGTACCCCCCATTGCTGTGGTAGATCTAGGTGTCCGGCTTCAGAGCATGTGTTCCGTGATTTAACCCCGGTGTTCGTCCTCACTTAGCGTGCATAGCCGAAGCCCTGTGGGACCCTCAAAGGGCCCGAAATAAATTCTATGACTTTTGCCATCACAGTCGCTCGGAGCAAGAGCTTGGGACTAAACCTGTTGTCTCCCACCTTCTCCTATGCCTAGAGTGTTTCTCTGTTAGGAGTTTGTGTGCTGCTGGTTCGGTCCGCAGGGGGCGGTGTCGTCGCTAGGTGCGGAGGCATGCTTACATGGCCAGTGGCTGCTAGCTGAGGGTACATTTCTCCCCTTGCTTCGCTCTTGGGCAGGGGCTGGCAACCCGCGGATCTTTCATGCTAATGTTGTTGCTCTGCGTGGCTAGGGAAAATCAGGGGCTTTTCACACTGCACACTCTGTCTTGTGCGTTGGGCTCTAAAGTCCGACATGTGAACGCAAGCGAGTCGGGTTTTGACCGCCTACTTGCTTCAGGCCACCAGATGCCAGAAACAAGGTGTACAGCATGACTCCAGATAAACATGATAAATGCCAGGCAGTAAAGGGTCTGATCGCTGTCTGCAACTTTGCAAACTCCCAGAACACTGAAGTGTGCACCCTCAGCTGCAGGAGGCTGGTGCTGGGGAACAGGAGTGCAGCGCAGTGGTCCGGGACTCGCTATGTGTGCGGGTGTTTGAAAAGTCACATGATTTCGCCTTTATTAGGCTGATAAACATCTGAGTTAAACGGCAGACAGATTTACTTCAATAAATAATGTGGCGATCTAACTGTTGCTGGGCCGCACAGGCAGCAGCTTGCAGACGAAAATGGCTTCCTACAGCCCTGATTTGCAGACGCTGTGCGCAGTGGTTCAGGAGCAGAGGTCCCATTAACCAGGTGAAATTAATTTTCAGGCAGTTATTTTGCAATGTTTATTTTCATTGTTCAGTGAAATGCTGCTCTTTTTTTCCATTGTATTTATCACGGTATGTTTTTTTTTTCCACGATGGATAAGTTATGTTCAGCCTTTAAATTCATTTGAAAGACACCTAACTTCCACTCTGTGATGTGGAGTTCAAAATGTGTTCATTTAATAAATGAAATTACATTTCATTTATTAAATGAACACATTTTGAACTTTGAAACACGGTTGGACTGTGCCTTTTCAGAGGCACAATATAGACAAACTTTGCAGAATGCAGCAACTATTATGTCAAAAGGACAACTGAAAAATGTGAATGCTTTGAATTCATTGAATGCATTTATGAAAGTGTCTACTCCAGATGTTTTCAAAAGTTTCAGACTCAGGTGGCGATGGGAATTGTGCATTTATTATACAATATTAATATTGTTGGAATTGCTTGTGCTGCAAATGAAGGAAGTGTGTGAATGCTGAATGAGAAGAGGATGGTTGAGTGTGCGTGAGAAAGAGAGAAGCTACAGGTGGAGTACAATGGCGGGAGTGAAGCAGACACTGGTGGCATGAGCAGACAGGTCCAAGGTCAGACGGTGGAGGCTGGAAAGTACCGTCTTCTCCAGGGCTGGATGGAGCTGGTGCAGATAAGAACCACCTGGGTCCAAAGGAGGGGAGCGTGTCTTGTGATCCTTGGCATGGCATCAACAGCGGAGGACCAATCGGATGAGGACGGAGTCCACGTGGAGAACTTTGGTGTATAAAGGGGTCAAGACCTCAGATAGTTTTTTGTCGCTCTACCGGACGACTGCTAAGGCTAAGTCAGGCGTAGTTGCTGACACAGAATTCTGCTCATGTATTAGACTCCTCTGTCAGGGAATACATTTCTTGGATGTCACTTGTTGGTTTCTTGGTAGTCTTTCTCATGAGTGAACGGACGCACAGAGATACACAGGAGGTGGATTTCCAAACCCGAGCTGTGTTTTCTTTCGTGTCCCGTCCGTGCTTTTAATTTGTTACTCCCAGTGTTCCCGGTTCCGTGCTTCCTGTTTTTATCTGTTGTGTTCCATCTTAATGGCAAATGCAGCTGAAAGCTTGTCCCTTGTTTATTCTCCCTGTTTTCGCTCCTTGCTCTATCTCTTGCTCCGTGGTTTTACTCTCGCTCCTCCCGTCTGCTCTTATCCTCTTGCTCCGTGATAGTGTGTTTGAGTGTTTGTGTGCTCGCTATTTTAGTTCTGCCTGCATGGTATTTATTTTCCTCGGTGTGAGTGTGTGTTTTTACTTGTACCGAGCATCCTTAGTTTGATTATAGCCTTGTGAGTTTTAGATCCGAGTGATATTTTCTGTTGTCCCGGTTTTCTCAGGGTTGTATATTTACAACTGTTGTCTGTTCTCGTTTTTTTTCCCTCTCCCTGCGTGTTTGAAATGAAATGAAACAAAATGAAACAACAACAAACATGGAGGAATCCCTGAACAAAAGCAAACAAAAGCATCTGTTTGCTTTGGTTCAGGGAGGTTTTTCACTACACAATGGCCAGGGTTTCCACTACTCTGAATGGACTTGAAATTCTTATAAAACTGAAATTCTTAAACAAATATTTTCAAGACATTAAAATCCCGAGGATTTATTGTGCTGTTGTCAAACTGATGCAAAATAAACAATATGTGTATGTGCTAACATATGAGATGTCAAAAGTGTTTGCAGCTCCCAGTGCTGTCTTTCCTGTGGAAACCGGGTCGAAATGGCTCTTTGAGTTTGCCGAACCCTGCTCTTGGGTTATACAGTTGTGAAGCCTCGCTCAAGGGCTGAGCACACTGAAGGTTACGTACTGTAACCATTGTTCTCAGAAGTCTGTGAATACCGCTAGTCTTGTCGACCAGCAACAGTATTCAGTGTGGACGTCAATGGAGTGGCTTATGTTTTTTAATTCGATACCAGAACAGGGTTCTGGGGAATGTCCAATAACAAAGTCTCACTGGTGGGCAGTTGCTTAGTCAGACTGGTGTGCGTTCGCTAATATTTATCTTTTCACAAATGACAGATAAGGACACAACAAATCTAATGTAATGGTAGCACTTGATCTAAATCAATAAAATAAAATAAAAAATCAATGTTATAGTCGTAATTTCTTGTGTTTTATTTTCTGGCCATTTTAAGATTATCTTAAATTTCCGTGCCAAACAGGTCAGTCAGACTAATATTGACACTTTTTACATAAAATAAGAGTAAAACAGGAATGAATCCAGCGAGGCTGGATTGAAGTGATCAATCTGCAAAAGCATTGATGTTTACTTTTCACAACACAGTGAGGGAAGCAACATCATTTAAAGATGGTTCTTGTTTGATTTCATGTCAGGACACATTACTGCTCACATCCCACGAGTTGGTATTTGTTGACCATCTTTCTTATACCCAGACACGCACTCCTGTGCAGATCCTCCTGACACTCGGTGGGTGAGGGCCAGTATTCGATCCATGTCTTCTCCCCCAGCACATACTGGTACCTGAGACAAAACACAGCTCCATGATGAGGAAGTGAACCACGACTGACACTGTGTAACAGGGGAATTTAAGGGTGTCCTAGAACTTTTTCTCCCACTGTACTTGGAGGACAGGTTCAAATTTGAATACATCTATATCTTTACTTGGATGTAACAGGTATCATTATAATTTTTGATTTTTCCAAATAATTACCAATGTTGTAACAAAACAAGGAACCACAAAATCAAACATAGTAAGATGGTAATGACATGAAATCTTTATTATTATTGTTATTTTAACGGCCTACCTCCTTGGCCTCTGTGGGCTACCTGGTGGCCCTGGTGTCGAGTGATCGTCTTGACACGCTGGTTTGTTCAAATGTGATTCAACGTTTGCGTTGCTTCAAAGTGATGGCAGCGCTCTGCTCCTCATTCCCACCCATGAATCAAGTGAAACGATTGGCAATAATGCCAACATATAAGCCACAGCTGTCTGAATGAAAATCTAAAAAAACAATACGCGCCTGCTTATCTGTTGTGATGCCAAAGTGCTTGACCGTAGTCTTGCAATGCTCGTGTTTGGGGACATTCAGTCGAACATGAGTCCACTCAACTTGCCATAAGCGTGGACAGAGTTGGTAGCATGGCCTTCCCCGCCATCTTTGTTTTGACATTTGCCCTGCATGTCTGTGCCCAGAACGAGCTGTGCGGTGACATCAGGACGTTGCACGTCATGATAAAATAGCCGAGAGTCAGTAGATTTTACCAATTCATAAAAATCAATTTTGAGACATTTTGAATCGATTGAATTATTTTCTGTTTGGTGCAGAAAGAAACTGTACTGATTTTTATGAAAGATGATATAAATAAATGTATACAACCATGTGACTAAATGTATAAATAAATTATTAAATGTGAAACTAAATGTAAAAATGTCGAAATATATAAATAAATATCAGATTTTACTGTTGTTGAAGAATGGGGCTTTCTGTGGGTATTTGTATTGATTTATTTATACATTTTATTTCAACATTTATACATTAAGTGTTTTATGTATTTTTTTTCCACTATTTGTCCTTTATTTCTTTCGACATTTCTCGCTGTCAGAATGCAAATTAAGAAACCTCATGTTTGTGCACATTTCTGCAAGTGAGACTTTGTTGTTGCTTTCTAATTTATTAAAGGTTCGGGAGAGGACATTTTTTAATATACTTTCTCGCTTTCTTGATTTCTTGCTTCTTGTGTATGATTTTAGGTCCATTGTTTTTATACAGTGTCTCAAAACAAAATACATTTACACGTTACATTGTGATGAAAAAAAGACCTCAACATGGACAGGTTAATTGTCTTTAAGCTTAGATTTAAATGCTGGGCCACCAATGGTTCGGGTTCTTCTTAGGTTACCTTTTTTCAAAAACACAACCTCAAATTGGCCATAGAAATTCAGGCAATAAGGGCTGTTGTCAGCTGACAAATGTAACTTCTAATCTACTTTTGAGGTCAGGTAATCAGTAAAGTAACCACAGTACTTAACTTTAACCGGAGTAAGCAGCAGAAAGTGTTATAACCAGTGTTGCCACAGTTACTTCTGTAACTATGGCAACACTGGTTATGACCAACCCAACAGAACGTCATTGAGGATCCACATGTAGTGAAACAAATCAGAAACTTACGTTCCATCCGTATCATCTTTGTGTGTGTCACTGGATGAACCCATGATGAGGTAGGTTTTATTGGAATGCAAATCGAAACTCCCCCTGCAGTATGGATAACCAAGGAACTTGCGTAGTTCTCCTTTAATGTTCAAGTCCAGGCTTCCTGAAATGACACCAAAATATGGAAAACAGGCTTTGTAGTCAAAATGTAACAACGTGTCTTTGGTCAGGAAGCTGCTTATATTCTTAAATGCACAACATGCATTATTATTGAAGCCCTATTTTACTTTCATAGATACTTACTCGAACAAACCTGTTAGAGTTTGTTAAAACAGCCGCACTCACCTTCTTTGATGTCTTGCATGATTTTCATTGTGTAAACATCGGTGGACAAAGCATCGGAAAATGACTCCACAGACACTTTGTACGCTGTGGGGAACAACATATGTTTATATCTGTGCCATCAGAGTACTCTTTAAGTACAAATCCAAGCCGCTGTTACTCACCATAATCTATGCTGTTGGTCTCTGTGCTCTCACACAGCTTGGCTAGTCGCTGGTTGTTGTTGATTTCACCTTTCTGCTGCATACTGCAGGTCTCTGGAGGAGAAAACATCAGAAGACAAACAAAACAAATTAAAACCGCTCAGCGATGGCAGAGAGTGTTCTGTTTAAGGTGATTTTAAGCTTTGTCACTTGAAATGTGGAGGGATTTTGGGTAGTCTTCGTCGCAACACAACCCTACCCAAATGTACATACACCAAGGTTGTGATACACATTTGGCAATGAAGTTTGTGTATTTTTCAAACACCACTGTTGTCTCAAGAATGGTTAATGCAGCAATGTTTTTTTAAGAAAACAAAAATGCGATGACAGAAAAACCCTCCCTATGAGAGTAGTTTGTAGTTGGAGAAATACACAAGTTTTATTTACAAAAGTGGACAGGAACATGGATGTATAGTTATTTTTAAATAATAGTGCGACTAAAAACTAGTAACTTGTCCATGTGGATCAGGCCGTGTGGTAATAGAAATTAATAGGGAAATCTTAAGAATGGTTGTAAATCCAAACGAAATGATCCAAGAAAAAGATGACAATGAAGATGCATGAATAGTTTTCATATATTTTTCTGACACATGCCTGCCAAAATGCATGCACGATTGAGCCTACCTTCAGCACACTTGCATTCATCTTTGGTACAGAGCCTGAGCAGCTTTCCATCTTTTCTTTCCGGATGGTAAAACTTCATACATGGCGTCTCTGCAATAATCACATTAGAGACTAAATATTGATTCGCTGATCCACAAACGTGCATTTGCACACATGCAGCAACACTCACGGTCGTAGTATTCATAGACGGACACGGCAGCTGGTTGTAAAATGCCCCCCTTCATTGTGCGACGGACCCTGAATGTGATCTCTTCTGGACGATTGTGAGAAACCTACAGAGACGTGGTATCAGTGAGTCACAGTCTGAGGACAGAAAGAGACACCGGCAGGGTCTCCAACCTTGTCCAGGTAAATGATGAGAGAACCTCTCTCCGACAGGCCTTTGTTCATCTCGTACTTTGAAATAACTGCAGCCTTTCCTCTGACCAACTAGGTTCAAGAAAATAAAGAATCACTTGTTGCCATTGGCACACACGTGCGTCAGGTATTACCGCGTCCAGGTCCTTTGTTTCGGGGAGGAAGCCAGTCAGCAGGCCGATGTCCAAAATTGTCATGGTTGCATCCAAATCTGGATGTTTGTACCTGGCAGAGGGGGGGGCCCAAAACACTGCATTTCTCAAATTCTTATTCACACTTGCTTTACTAAGCCTAGACATGATCAATCTGTTTTCATTCTTTCTCTCATTTATTTTTATTATCTCTGAGCCAAAAAACATCTGGCAGCCTCCTTCACTTGAACGGACAAGATGGCTACTTTCATTCTTGATCTTGTTTTTTCAGTCTCATAACTGACTCTTTTTGGGTTCAACTGAGCTGCAAAGTCAAACGTGGTCTGCACTTACATAGCATCAATCCTCAACTTGAAAATTTCTTCATCGTCTTCAACAGTGTCTGGGGGAGATAAAAGAGCAGCCCATTATCAGTCTCTCGTTACAGTGTTTCGTCAGGTTTAAATTTCAAAACACAGGAACAGAATGAGGAGAGAAACATGAGAGTTAAAAGCCTCATCGTTGCTGCTTATTAAACACTGTGTTCTCAACATGGTGTGGTGCGAGGGAAGAACAATCCCTTACCTGGGATCAGCTGCACCGACAAATTAAACTTCCCACAGTCACTTTCTTTTTCTTTTGGTATGGCGTAATACAGCGACACCATCTGGACAGACATTGAGATACACTTCAGTGAATGGTTGAGGAGAATACAGTGATGCTAAAGGACCATATTAATAACACTGGTGCTCACAGACCGTCAGAGTGGCTTCTCCTGTGCCGGTCGCGACCACATCCACATCTTGGTTTATCTCGTTGAACTGTGGGCAAATATATTTTCGGATTATGAAGTCATAGTTGTATGGATTGATGACTGTTTTTAAGTGGCCCTTCTGGTCAAATCTGTGGTTTCAGATTGCAAACAAAATGTTAAGGTTTGTATTTTTGAAGTTACACCTAGTTAAATGCTGCATTTTACATTGAAAGAGTGACATGGTATATGATACTAATTTCTCACAGCATTGATGCAATGTTAATGATGTCATACCCACGGTGCCTGCCTACTGTGCGCACTAGAATTTAGGTAGAATGCCTCTCCTCCCCATCCCAAACCCTAACCAATTCCAAATTCATGAATAAACAACTCTTAAAATGTTTGCCTCTACTCAGCGACCCACCTAATCCTGCATTTACACCTCTTAGAATTGCTCCCCACTCAGGAATAAGTAAATGTTTCATTCGTCACATTCCGTTAAAGCCGTGGCAGTGATCTGTCATGACCTAATGTCTGAGCTGACTTCAGGTTGACAATGTCTCATGTTTGCACCAAGGCGAGTCAAATATGTTTTCTTTGATTAAAGATAGTAAATTCAGTGGGGAAGTGCAACTAAACATAAAAAAATCCCTGCCAACTCAACCACAGCTGTAAAACACAAGACTTTTGTCCCAAATAATCTACTTTTTTGTGGTTGCAGCTCTTTAGCTTTCCGAGCCATAAGAGCGCACGGGTGCCCTTCAGATTTATGTTGGTAATGCTCTCGATGGAGTTTAAAAGATTGTTTTTGAAGGAACTGCTGAGAATCGAGAGGATTACATCACTTTGTTCACCACAGGAATAACATCGCCGCAGACAGGAAGGAGCTGCTCTTGCTGTGTGTTCTCACCTTGGATGTTCTTGTTGCAAAATGGTTTCTTCTGTTAAGACTGAACCTGTCAGGTAAGGACCTTCCTGGCAGCATGAGGTCCACCTTCAGATCGTACTGTGGCTCTCTTGCATTGGCCCAGTATTCCGACACGGCCTGATAGACAATGATAGTCGCCTGTTGGGAAGAAAAGCAGACAGAAGATCATCATTTGTTTCAAAAGGTTTCACGGAAAGTTTCAGGGTTACCTGAGTGGATCCGAAACCACCATCCACCTTCTTCTGTTGGCTGAACCATCTCACGATAGGTTTGGCTTCTTCAAAAGCCTGAACAAAACAGTTTATGGAATGTTGATTTTTCTCATATATATATATATATATATATATATATATATATATATATATACACCAACTCATTGCAAATAATATTGATAAAATTCATTCAGGGCAAAAATATTCTGTTAAAAAAAAAGAATCACATTGTGGGTGGAAATTAGTGACTTGGCAGAGGTACGTTCTCTCATGAGTGCTTGCTTGTTTTTAATTCAGTTCCAGCCCAATTCAACTTAAGCCACCTACCTTGACCTTGACTAAGGCCAGAAGAGCATAAGCAGTGGCCTCGAGAGAGTAGACATGCCCCTTTGGAGTAGGCCAGTGGGTTCGGTCTGAGGGAGACATGTTAATGCATGTTCATCAAAGAGCATTATCCAGTTGATGCTGTCATTGTTAGGCTCCGCTCAGGAGGTTAAGTTGGACACATACTGTGTGTTTTATTATAGATTCACGTCACTTTTCAAGACTGAATTCCTGCCTGAACAGTACTCGGCGTCACATGGAGCTCCCTCAAAAACAGAAGCGAGAGTTGATGGCCATGTAAAAACCCACAACGCACCAAATCAGCCGAAAGTGAATATTGTGAGCGAACACAGGTATTAAAAATCATCTAATATTGTAAAATGACTATACTCAGTGGGTTTTAACTGTGCACGCTTGCTCTCTGAGTGCTTTGCTCGTGTTCATATGAGCCATGGCATTATCAATGTACTTTGACGTTACCTGCAGCTGCAAACCTGAAGAGCACATCCTTCTGCAGTTTTCCTTCATTGGCCAAAGCATATGACGTCATGGCAACTGCATAAGGGTTAGTGAGGGACGGCAAGCGCTTCTCCAGGAAGGTGATGGATTTCTCTATTGCCCCTGGTAGACTCTGCCGAGTCAATGAAAAGAACAACAACACATGTTAGAATCAGACTCTTCTGAAATCAATTATAAAAATCTATTATAATATATATTTTCATTACATGCATTACAACATTAAAAACATGAAAGCAAAAATGAAATTTGAAATTTAAAAAATAAAAAGCTTACCCCAATTGACGCATTACAATGTCTATGAGACTCCTGCAACGCAACGAGGACGAACGCTGTCATGGAGGCATCTGAATCTCCGCCCTTCACATCTCCCTGCATACAGCAGCAAGTCAGGCTTTTAGCAGTGAGCTAAAGGATGGAGTTGTGTGACTGTAGTTTTATGCATACAATCATTTCTCCATGGATTACGGTTCCAATTTCTTTAAACATTCCATCAGGCTGTTGAGCAGTGAGGATCAGATACTTCACAGCATCACAAATGTAATTTTTTTTCACTTGGATCAGCCTCTCTGCCATGGAAAACACCTTGACTACGTAAGCAGTCAACCTTTCAGAAGAGACAAAACCAATTAGACATGTTGGATCTACATTTCATCGCTCATATGCATCCTCAGACATGGCAAAAAGAGAGGCATTGGTATTTTCCAGAAACCTGGGTGCGGATTCAATGTATTATTTTTAAGTATGTTCTATTCTTTGACAGAAACAATTTTTTGATTGTGGTTTATTCATTTAAAAATAATAAAAATGTGCATCACAGTTTCCCACAGACATTTGGTCAAAGTGGTGACCGTGGTTGTATTTGTGTATTTATAAAGAGCATTATTCACGCTGTATCCTAAGAGGTTGTCTAATGCAGGAAACAGAGGTTTCATTTGTATACTGAGAGTCTGTCTTGTGTATGAGATATTGGAAGAATTTTCCATGAGCCATGTGTATTTTCCCTGAGCCTGTACTGGTAGTTGTGTGTATTGTGTGTTTCTGTTCTGTCTATTTTGATTGTTGTTTGCTGTTAAATAGTAATTTTGGGTCTGAGTCTCCTTGTACTGTAAATTACAAGCACGAGAGTTCAGACTTTCAACTGCAGAGAACACCACGCTGAGTGTTCTCAATGCGCGGCTGGCATTTTCAACAGCTACGGAGCAGCTAAACCTCCTGCACCTCTGACTCCGCTCCACCTACGGCAGTTTCATCTCACTCGGGTACCAGTATTTGTGAGCCTACTAAATTTGACTTTTGTAGCAAGTTTTTTTTATTATAGTGCCCCCTTGTGTTTGACTTGGAGCCAAGCTCCAGTAAATAATTGTCAGTTCTTTGGCTGTCAGACTGGAGCTGACCTCACCTTTCATGTCTCCCTCCGATTGCCACTTTCTGACCTCTGAACCCCACGTATGAGGTGCCCTCCCACCGCCATCGACGACCTCCCTGCTTATTGAATAAAGGAGATCCTGGACAGCAGGCCTTATGGACAGGGGGTCTAATATTTAGTGGACTGGGAGGGATATGGTCTAGTAGAACGTTCATGGATCCCCCAGTCACTCATTCTGGACAATTGCATCATCTCTGACTTTCACAGCAACCTCCCCAGGTAAAGCACCTGGTGGTGTTCCTTGAAGGGGTGGTCATGATCCACTTCTATTTTGTCTGCAGTCTTCCTTCGCCTCTTTCTCCAGTCACCTGGAACCAATCAGCATTCGTGGTTCCCACCTGCTCACTAGTGCTGCTGTGAAGCCTGCTGGTTCCAGTGCCTGATCAACTTGGCTCCCATGGTGACTTGGCCTCTCATTTGTCTCCTCTTCACGTTCTAGCCCCTGACAATATGTATTCTGGTGCTTGAGCTGATGGTAGCATTTATCCATGAGCTAGTACGACTGCTGCATGCTTTCTGATCCTTCTATTGTTTTGTGTGTAAGTTGGACCACCACGTGCTTGCTGCCAGAAGTTTCAAGGACATGGGTTCAGCTCCACTTGGTTCCAGTTTTAAAGAACTGGAGCTATCAACTGTTTCATGGCTCAGACTGCACAGGGTTAATACATGTTGCTCATGAATCAAGCACGACACATTCCTGTTTCACATATGCTAAATCCACTTGGCACATTTTGAACATTTTTAAACAAGCTTTGCACACTTATAATATGTAATATGTGCCACATATTAAACAAAATGTTTTCATTAGATATATCCTTTATTTGTTCCACGGTGGGGAAATTCATATGTATAATGGAATGCAACCTGATGTGGCTCTTTAAAAAGCTTACAATGGTTACTGATCAGTTTTGGTTAAGTAGAATAGTATGTGAAATTTCTTTGAAAAATAAAATTAAATCAGTTGGAATTGCTAAAATCGATCATTTCCCATCCCTTGGAAAAAGTAGTGAAAAGTCAAGGCACACTGCATTAGCTTACCAGCTGCTGCCGCTGCTGTGCTCTTCAAACACAGCAAAAGAGCCGTCGTTTTTATGATACTTTAGCTCATGTGTGTAACCTGTAAAAAAGTCAAACAATGAGGCACACATAAGCGTGGAACTGTACAACCAAGAGATCTGCTAGCATCAACAGATGGCGCAGACGAAAGCTGGCCTGGAATTATCGTGTGTCTTATTTTGCTTATTTTATGTTTTAATGGTGCATCCGCGTGTTCTTACACGCGGGATGAGTTGGTCAATATCAGGGCTATCACTCTGTCTTACTAACTACCAGTATTTTTGGTGTTAGTTTCGGTGTCAGTCCGCCTATATGCTCGGCGGCAGAGACTGAGGAGGATAGGGAAATGTGCCGGTGCGCTCTTTCGCCTTTCCCAGACTCTCCTGTTATTGTACTTGGTGACTTCAACGAGGTGAATCTGAGTGAGGAGCTTCCCAGGCACAGGCAGGTTGCAAAATGCCCCACCACAGAGCAGAGTATGCTGGATCACTGCTACACATTGAAGTTCGACTCTTATTCCACCCTTCCTCGGGCAGCACTGGGACTCTCTGACAGCATCTGATGGTTCATCTTGTTCCCCTTCACAGCAGAAGCTGAAGCTGGCAAAGCCTGTTGTGAGGAGCATGAAGACTTGGACGAGTGATGCTGTAGGGGAGCTGCAGTGTCTCCCCCTCCTCCTCCTCTCTCACATTCTAGAGCAGGCCGTGTTCAGCATCTGGACTCCCTAGCTCAACGTGCCTGACTCCCTGACCAGCCACAGTCATGCAGCTGCGATCCGATGTTGAAGGTCCGACACTCAGACCCTCAACATCAGATCTCCTCAGGGCTGTGTTCTCTCTCCATAGTTCTTCTCCCTGTACAACAACTGCTGCACCTCCAGCCACCAGTCCGTGAAGCTGATCAAGTTTGGAGATGACACCACCATCATCGGCGGAGGAAGGTGGAGCGGCTGGTTTCCTGGTGCACAGCTCCTCTGTCCTCGCTAATGTTGGCTGGTTCGCCCGTTCCTATTGTGGACTCATTCTGCTTCCTAGGAACCACCATCACTGAGGAGCTCAAATGGGAGCCAACCATCAGGTCCCTCATCAGCCCAGCAGAGAATGTTCTTCTTGCGGCAGCTACGAAAACTACGACAGCCGACAAAGTTGTTGGTGGAGTTCTACATGGCCATCGTCCTGTCCATCCTCACCTCCTCCATCACCGTCTGGTACAGCAGCGCCAGCAGACCAGAACCTGCTGTCACGGGAACAGCTTCTTACCCTTGGCCGTCAGATTGATGAATTCGTGATCAGCCCTTCTTGTTCGTGGGTTATTTATTTATTACATACTTCGATTATTTTATAATTTTTATTTTATTTTATTATTGTGTTTTTGTTCGTTTGCATGTTATTCCAAAGCACAAGCACCTAGTTGGTGGGATCCTCACTGATCATGGCAATAACGTTGATTGTGATTCTTCAAGACCAGCACTTGTGCGTATAGCACTCTCTTGCTGCTGCGTCATGTAGGTTTACCTACCTGTTTCAATGTGTTGCAGTGCTTCATCACGTTTGCTCAAGCCAACATCTTCCCACTGGTTAGTTCTGTCCAGGTATAAGGTCGCAATGACAGGCAGAGTCATGCCGATCATATTCTGCTCACCACAGCCTGATGGCTGGGAGATCATTTGCTCCATTGCGGTTCCTCGAATTGCATTTTCCAACACGACACTTAAATCCTCTCTGCCTGTGAAGAGGAAGTTATTTTTAATCTTATTTTCCATTCAAAGTGAAGACACAAACCTGTCCTCACCTGTCACTGAGATATATGTGTTGGTGGGTGAATTTGGGACGATGTCTTTCTTGGGGATTCCACTGTTGAGAGATATCGTCTGCTTGCCATCTAGAGAAGCAGTGTCCAGTCAGAGTGATACTGTCGAAGAGTGTGCAGCAGCCTTTCACTCACCGACACCTTCTTTGGCAGGATCAAGATGCACTATCAGAGGAGATTTTTCCAGAACGCCTCTGGACTGGATAGGGTTGACAACACCATTTTAATTTTACTAAAACTATAAGCAATATTTGTTTTGTGGTCACTCACCACCACACGAAGCGGCTTCTGGATACCGTCTGTGAGCTCAGTGTCTCTCACAGCAGCTTTGACCTCGATCTGGTGCTCTCCTTCCTTCATGGGAATGATAACATATGGGACAGATCTGGTGGATTGTGGTCCAACTGTCACTTCCTGCCTGTATTTCCCGCGTTTGGATGCTGAACTGCACACATGCGGCTTCTCTATAAGATCCACTCGCACCTTGAAGACAGCAGATCGGGAGGACACCATGAGAAGAGGTCTCCTTTTAATGGATCTCCAAGAAACTTAAATGCAATCCATCCCTGTCCAGCATCATTGACCTACCGTAGCACCCTTGTCCCGATAGTTATGGAGGATTGCTTTGATTTCAATTTGCTCCCCAATGACAGCTGAATAAGGCAATTTGAGTTCAACAAAAAATGCCTTCTCCACTATCACCTCCAGTGGATCACCGACACATATTCCTTCAAGATCAGATACAGAAAATTGGTATGAAGGTAGTCACAGATATAAAACATGAATGAAAAAGTGCTCACCGTTGCTTTTGGACAGACTGATGCCGGTCACCTGCCAGGTTGTGATTGAATCCTGGAGTGGAAAATCTTTCTGAATCGATTTTGTTTCACTGAAAGAAAAAATGTTTTAGTCACCCAAAGACAATCAAAAACACAAAAATAAATTTAAGGTCATCAAAATGAAATGGAGCTGTGATATTTTCCCATTAATTCTATTCTTGGAGATCCTCTGGAGTGAAAAAAAATATATTGGGAGCAACAACTGTTAAGATGATTAAAAGCATCACATTTCAGTTCACTCTGTTCACTCACTGCTGATTTTGAAAGGAATTTCTGATTTTCTAAATCATAAATTGTGCGACTACTCAAAGCATAGGTTTCCTCTTCATTTTCGGTGCTGTCTTTGTATTGTGCGTGAAAGCAATTAAAGTACATATTACTTCAATTTTGTACGTTATAAAACACAGTTTTAACTGACTTTTTCTGAGTTCTAACCTCAGACATGCCTAAAAACTTAAATAACAATGGAAGATGTATTTATTTAAATTCAAATTATTAGAAATGAAGTTGTGGAAATTCAGTAAAATTAGTTAAACATTCACTCTACGCCAGTATTTGATCTTAGTTTGATGTTGTAATTGAAGTTAAAAATCAGTCACTTCCTGACATCTCACCACTTGCGCTCTCCTGGGGCGCATGCTGGAAGATGGATGTATGTCCACAGCCAGCTCTCAGGGAACTTGGAGCGAGACCTAATGTCATTACTGTCTATGTAGCTGTCGTCATCATCGTCAACTGCAACACGTAAATATATCCAATTGAATAATGTTAGATGAACTTCATGTGGCTGATCTTTGTGTCTTTGTCTTACCACGAGCCAGTAGAAGTGCGTTGTGCTTCATTTCAGCCTGTTTGCTCCCTAACTGTGTGCAGCAGTACATGAAGGCGGCAACACAAGCAGGTCCTTCTGTGATGTACTCGCTCCGTGTCTCGCAGGAGTATGACAGCAAGGTTTGTGTCATTCCCTCCTGACAACATTCCTTCTCCAACTTTTCTGTAAAATTACTCACTGGACATGTAAAATGTAAGACAAATAAATAAACATTATAACAAATCTGACCTTTTCTGTCCAGGTGCTACAACTTACCATATTTGGAAATTAATGTAATACCGGGTAACACTTCAGATTGGGGATCAGATAATACTAATAAACTACTTGTTTATTTACAGTTAATACTAGGTAATTATGGTAATTATGGTGTCATTTAGAGTGGAATTTTGTTGGCTGTTCCAGGTTAAAGTTTGACTCATATTCTGCGAATACACATATTAATAATTAATAAAGGGTAGTAAATGTTCCCTTATCAAAAGTGTGGCCTAATACGGTCATACTTTCTCACATAACAATGGAGTTCACCTAAACTTTCTGTGACTTCTCTCAGGGTCAGGGATCGTCTCCTCCTGCTGATCGTTGGACACTTCAACTCTGAAACAGGAGCAGAGTGAAACTCAAGAACAATCATCTTATTTCTTTCTGAGCTTGAATTGAGAAAATTGAACTATTTGTTTGGATTAACTTTTAAAATTTGGTTTTACAGCGTTTCCATCACCTTCACTTCTGGTTGTCAAGAACAGACTGTATTTGTTGCACAGTTGCTTCTTGACCACTGGATGTTATTGCTTAATGAAGAAGTAAGAGACTCCTTCATTTTCTAATGCTCATTTCAGTATCCAGTATCCTTCCCTCAATCCTTTCCTTTGCCATGTCTCCAAAGACAACCACTTTAAGTTCTTGTATCAACCTCATAGACACATACAGAGCGTCATATTCAGAAACACAAACCATCCCAAACTGACCCATATATTGACGAATACTGGTTTGTAAAGAGACAAACCACAATTACCAATCTAAACACAAGTGGATGACTGTATTCACCACATAACACACTACAACAAATTTAGCGAGTGACACATGGTGGTCAACACGAAGGAGCCCTCGATGGGCTTGACCATTTCTTCTGCATTGTGGTCACATTTTGAGCAGAACGGCAAAACTATTTCAAAAGTATCAACCTCAAAAATGTGTCATCAATCTCGAAAGAGAGGTTCTCTCTGCTTACCTTTCCTGTGCTGGGTTCCAGACGCAGTGTTGGACTCAAGAAGAAGTCCTGCATCATAGAAGACATTCATGGCATCCCTCCCTCCACCAGGGGTACAGCCAGTGTCATGCTTCTCCACCAGGTCCCAAATCTGATCATCAGAGGGAGCTTCAAAGCACTGACATTTCTCAAGATCAAACATCTTCATTTTCAAAAGTTGAAAATCCCATTGCATTGAAAACAGTTAAATCATCACTTTTACCACTTTGTCTCATTAAAATAATGTAACTACTTTAACACAATCCTGAACTAATTACCAACTTGTAACTTGTGTGTTGTCTCCTAACATCATTTCTTAACAGATCTGGTTGTGAATTGTTTTGGAGCAGCTGCCGCTTGTTCCTTTCCCAAAAAACAAACTCAAATCTGAGCATGTACTCTTCATGAAAATGCCGGCTGGGTTGCTGGTCTCAACTGCGCATGACCTCCAGTGGTCAAAGACGCATTTCGAACAGATGGATTCAGATGTGTCACCTGCTCTTGCTGACTACAAGATCCTGAGTTCTGTAAATGTTTTGGTCGAGGAATTATATGGAGCTAGATCTCTGCCACTGACTTGTACGAATGTGTCTTGGTTATTGTACACTCAAAACATGCATACAAGCGCACTCAACCTTTCTGCCACTCGCTCAGTGTCGTGCGCTCTCGCTCAACTTCGGTTTCACTTAATCAACCATATGCAGTTACAAAACTACTGAGCTACCGCTGTGAGATTTTTATTGACTTACCATTTCATTTCCTCAAGACCCGCCTTCCTCCCAATTGTAACGTCTTGTGATTGGTGGAGGAGTTCAGCCAATGAGCGCAGACAACTTCAAGTCGTAGCTCAGTGATTGGCTGACTTTGTGGAAGCTTTGTACCTGCATGTGGTTGAGCGAGTGAAGCCGAAGTTGAGCGCGTGCTTGTGCCACGTTGAGCGAGCACCGGGGTTACTTTGAGAGCTAAAAAGGTGATGTGATCACAGAAAAACATGATTTGACTGTTACCAAGACAACACTTGTACGAGTCGGTGTCAGAGATCTACCTCCATTGAATTAGTCCCTGATGTTCCTAAATGTGTGTTTGTATCAGACCTTTACGGTATGTGTTGTACAGTATGTGTTGCTGACCTTCAGTTACTTTGAATCGTAAGCATTTGTTCCCAGAGTAATCTAGCAGTTTTTGTGTCAGATGATCTTCTTGAAAACCATTGTGTTGTGCTGGTTTGTCATTTCCTTTATCAGTGAGTTCCACATCTTCACTCCAACTACTGCAGGGACCATTGTCTCAGTGTGGTTCTAGAGTGTGGTTAATACAAGTTCTTTTTTCTTCTCTGCCCCTCCTCATCAGGAGTTACTTGATGATGATCTAGATGATCTGGTAGTGGTCCATTTATTGCTCTAAACATGACTAATACTGTTTGTCTCTCCACCAGCTCAAGAAATTTCAGACTTCAGAAGAGAGAGTCAAGACATTGCCTTTTGTTGTGTGAGCCGGTGTTTGTTGTTAAGAACGTAGACTCCTTTGTCCACGGCCACCAGTCCCACAGCTGCTCCTGGATCTCCAGTCACCTTCAGACCAAACATTACGCTGGGTTCCAATGGTTTAGAGCCACCATTTATTTCCAGCTTCAGCTAAATGGGAGAAACAGGCGAAACATAGTTCAATAGAAAAATAAAATAGGTGTGACGTTAATTCAGTTGCTGCTCAAACTGGAGCTCGCATAGCGACAATTTCCAAGTGCAGATACAATATGTTGAACCACGCTTACCGTCCCTGTGCAGGTGTCATGAACATCCACCCAAATGGAGTCAGACACCAGCTCATTTTCAGCGGCGTGGTAGTAAGCAATGATTCGGAAGGACGGCACCAGCTCTTTGGTGATGAGAATGATGAGGTTTGCCATAATGCCTCGTTTCTTTTCACGGAAGGAGCGCACCAGCTGTCCCTTGCTCATGAGCTACACAGAAATCCATGTTTCACAAGAGATTTACGACTAAGAGAGGTTTCATACAGACACACAAACTCTCACCAGGACTGTGATGTCGATGTTGTCTTTGTTGTTCTGCATGTTCATGTTCAAAGTGACTTTCATGTTGTCTCCCAGTTTCAACTTGGCTTCTGTGTTCACCGCTTTAAAAAAAGGAACTTTCAGTGCCATTTCTAGTCACTGAGAATATGTAGTGTATAGTCTTACAAATGCTGATATAGTTGCGGCTGTTGGACTGATAGGCTGTTGCTTCCATGGTAGCTGTCGCTTGGTGGCCCTGAATGTTGGGGTCATTTGTTGCTGCCTGTTTAGTCAGACATAACAAGAATACGCCTCATGTATTGAACAGGACCATCAGAAAACATTTAAACCTCTATATTTACTTGAACATCAGGTAAAAGTCATGTGAACCACAAAACAAATACACTGGTTCTCATGATATGATGATGAGGAGTGTTAAGAAGAGCTGGAAGGTTCCGACTTACACTGATCCTCAGTCTTGTGTCACCTGAAGCGGTATCAATTGGAACCTTGGCAATGCCATCGTCATTGGTAACACCCAGACGCCGGCCAGGATTCACTGTAACTTGAACATTCCCCGCAGGGCTGCCATCCGGGTTGAGGACTTCAACCTAGCCATTGGAATTAAAGGAGTCATAAAACCTGAAAATGTTGTTTTCTGTCTGTCTGTCTGTCTGTCTGTCTATCCATCCAACCCCAAAGTGTCCAATCAATATTGAATATTTTCATATTTTATTTTCAACATCAATATTTGTTCAGCCATTTGTATGTGAAGTCAACAAATGGTGTTCAGACCAGACGGGATCACAACGCACCCAAACATCCATAGACAGTGATGGTTTGAAGTATTTGGGCGTTCTTCTGAAGTTGATGGTGTATGGTGATGACACGATTAGAATCCCCTTCAATTCCTGTTCCACCATGTCACTGCCTGTTCAAGATAGGATGAGATACAAACCTCAGTTTTGCTGAGGACTTGATGGTCCGTGCAACTCTCTTACCCGTCGATGTCAGCACCCTGACAGCTACAACAATAGATTTTCCCTCCAGCTCTTGAATGTTCGGGAACATTTGGGTGATGTGCTCTCTCTTCAGAGTCACTGTGCCTTTGCCTTTCTCGATCTGATGAGACAAGGTCAGACCAAGAGTTGACCTCAAGTGGGATCGTGAGGAAGGACTACAAGAGCATGGGGAGGGTTTTTGTGGGGGAGTCTGGAATCATACCGAACATTCAAACCTTTTCAGTGCATTAAAGCAAAACCTACCTGAACTCTCTGCAGTGAACCTGGCAAACTGATCCTCTGGTCCTCTGTGTCGATCTCAAATATCACATATGCGACGCCGTCCACTTCTTTTCCAAACAGATACCTAAACATTATATCAAACAAATATCACAACCATTCAAAGAGTTAATCGCAAAAATGTAAGGAGAGTTCTTTACATACGTGGCTCGGATGTCGATAGTAAGTTCAGGCTCGTTTATAAAATAAAATGGTCGCTGACTCTTCAACTTAACCTCAAAACTGGGGAGCACTGCAGAGAAAAAAATGTAGTAAACATTTGATTTGCATGCAACGAATTTATGAGGGAGATATATAAAATTCTGACCGTATTCTTTGACCTCAAACTCTGCAAAGTACTTTTTCTGTGGGCTGCCCTGGAACCGGGTGACAACTTTCCACACTCCAAGGCTGCAGAAAAGAACAGATGAGACTTTGAGGAAACTTGAGTGTTTTAAATAAACAGATCTCTGGGTTACTGATACTGAGACTGTTCATTCTTCAACATGCGTGTGAGGTCACAAGATGGGCATGTTTAAAGTAAAAACCTACCTGACTAATTCACCCAGTTGATATTCACCATTCAGTAACCCCGAATTCAGAGCGATTTGATCATCATGCACAACATGTCCTTCAGGTGTCTTCAAGAAATCAAAAAAGACAAAGCAAGCAACTGGTGAGCAGGAACAAAGACAATAACCTCAAATGTAATATTCTTTACCATAATCTCAATGGCCACTGATGCATCTGTTTCTATAGCTCCCATTTGGGGCGTCAAACCAAACACCCTGTAGTAGACTGAAACAAGAAATAAACAACTGTAAACAACTCAAATAGTGGGCACTTTTTGTTTTTTGTTTTCAAATGTCCACAAGCAAAACCATCTGAACTGCAAGCCACACTCTGCAACACACAGCTCAGAAAGAACTTCTTCATTGAAACGCAGCCCGGAGAGTATGATGTTGCCACTTTGAACCGTCCGTGTGCATGTTTGTGTGCCCACGAAGACTCACAAACTCTGTTCCTCTCCACCAGTGCCCTTACGCTCTCTGATTGTGGTCACGATGGTAACGTTTATACATGCCGTCAAAATAGCATACATATACACCACAAAACCAAATATAAATGAAAATTTTAAGTCACCATATTGTTCAATCAATGGGAGCTCTGAGCTTGTTTCTCCTCAATAAGACAGTCCCAGGGGATAATACACAAAACAGTAATATTAATTATTTCTTAATCCATGGAGCGGTATCGGTCCCCAGCCCAGGGGTTGGGAACCACTGTGTTAATATATGTGTTAACAAACTACTTCACTCATTGACTCACTCTGGTGCTCAGTAGAGGGAACTGCGTGAGCGAAACCTTTGCTGAGCAGGTCTTACCTTTGGTGTTGGGTGTGTAGAGGGTCTTGTCAGTCTGTATAAACATGTAGCCTGCCTGGAAAGTGACCATGACCACTCTCTGCAATAGTCGGTCAGGAAACTGGGCCTGAAGGTACACGAACTGGTTTGCATTGGGATCGTGGCTGAAGCCTTCGACAGGGATCTGCAACCACCAGAAAGTCTTAAAAGAAATGTGGACTGCAAAAGAAAGCCATGACAGAGACTGTGCCTGAGAAAGCACTAAAAATGACATCAGGAACTCTGGGTTGAGAGGATTCTTATTCTGTTGTGCGACTGAGAGATCAGTGTAGCGTCATGCACAATGGTCCTCCATACAGATTCTGTATGGCTTCATGTCAGGATGCCTGCTGCACGCATCCCAGCTGGTACTGGCTTGTTCTGCATGACACAACCTCTGGTACGGACCTAGGACATGTGAATGAGGCCATGTTCGGAAGCTTCTTGGTATTTCCACAGAGGAGCTGTCGGAGTGAGGTCTGAAGCTCTTGACCTTTGATGCTATCTCCTTAACCCGAATCTCATACAAATAGAAGGCCATGGCTGCCATGAACGAGTCCCTTACCTTGTGACTGGTTTATTCATTTTAATATGAAATATTGAGGTTGCTGTAGGCTCTCCACAATGTCCTGCCTGCTGGACCACCAAGAACCTTTTGATTTCAAAAGTATAGGTGTCACTGTCATGGAGGACTGCTGTTGAGAAAACACTCTTTTCCTCGATGACTCTTCCAACTGTAGATCTAGAGCTTTACCTACTGGTTTAGATGAGTAGATGTGACCAATTTAAAGATACTTTGACTTGATGACATTGACTAGAGGAAATCCATGGCTGTGTCACATTACCGTAACTGCTGCGAGTCCCTGAAAACCGTTTCCTGTGTTCAGGTTCACCATGGTCTGTGCGAGAATGTTGGCTTTAGATGGAAAATCCTTGACGTAGACATTGACCCCGATTTCACCACCAGAGCAGTTCTGACACTCCACAAAGATATTTTCAGGCCAGCCCACTCGCATTATGCTGGGAACTGACATCAGCGTCCTGCAGAGCAAGAAAAGATCCACAAAATCAACAAAGTTAAACTTAAAACTTAAAATACAATGAAGCTAAAAATCACTCAGGAGTGCAGGCCCTCATCGAAATGCTTTTATTATTTGAATGTATTTGTCATGGTCAACATTATTTCCCAACATTCACTTCATCTTTGTAATTCAATATCTCTATTATCACCTTTAATACGGTTGATAGCAATAAGCCCAAAGGAACAGCAGGTGGCAGCAGTTTTTTCCAGAACTAACTGCGCTCAGGCAAGAAAGGAAATGCTTTGCAGAACCATTTACTGAAGTGAACAAAAAAATTAAGACCATTTATTTATAAAAATATGGAAATCTCTTCATCTTTTACCGAGTTATTCGCATATTTTTGTTTTATCCATGTTTACCCCTGTTCTGTTCCATCATTTGGACTTTCCAATGTCTTGGAAAGAGCTTCAAGGGTTTGACCAACTTAGCTGGACTAGACTAGACTAGACTGCCTTGCTGTAGCGCTGACTGGACAAACAATGTGTAATCCATTTGATCCCCTGATAAAGATCCTGTTTTAAAGTAGAAGCAGATTTTGACCCTGCACTGCTCAGTCTGGAACTCTTTCACCAGTTTGGCACTATTACTATTTGACTTCCACAGCAGCTAAATGGTCTGTGGCACTGTAAAACTTTTGCACTGCAAGAAATATATTGTATGCTTGTTTCTATGTCTACAATAAATATGGAAATCATTCAGCATACAGCATTTTACATTTTCTTCATTCTCTTGCGCTCACATGACCCACACTGCCACTGCACATTCAGGTCGCTAGGTGGCGCATTACACTTGTGGTAGGATTGGAAATATTGCAGGTCTTATATGACTTGAAAGCCAGAGGACTGGCGGCCTCTCTGGCTCTTCAGTTAGGCAGGCAACATATTAATACTTCATAGGGTTCAGAGCAAAAAAGTAACTACAAGTAGCATCCGACTTACGACTGGGATTGGTTCCGACCAACCGGTCGTAAATCAGATTAGACATAAGTCGAATGCCATTCAAAATAGCCGATGTGAGAGTTATAGTTGCTACTGTAGTGTTAGATCGCTGTGTGAGAGTGAGATGCTGGGATAGTGAGCTGTCATACGTGTTGCCGATATGCTACGTGCTGCGGTGCAAGACATTGAATTTAAAAAAAGCATCTGCTGCTGACCGTGGTCATAAGTACGGGTGGATATAAGTCAAACAGGTCATAAGTCGGATGTTTCTTGTAGTAACTAGTTAGATTGAATGTAACAAGTAACTGACTTAAGGTCCTTGCACACTGACCCCAATGCGAATAAGTGGCACAAAATGTTATTTGGTTGGTTACGACAACACCATCATCATATACAATCTCTACAGCTATTCTCCTCCAAACATTGTCTTCGAAAGAAGTAGCCAGTCACTGTAACTAGTCACTAATTTAAAGACCAACACCGCGAGGACACGCACAGGAATATTGGGTCGCCCAGAGAAAGTCTTCTCGAGGTTCATTATACTAATATCTAGAGAACCAGACTGTAATTTTTTAACTGTTCAATATGAAACCTAACATCACAGAAAATCTCTAAATAATATGTTCATGTCAAAATCTGATTTATTTCTGCTTTAATTCAACACTCACAAAGGAGCTGCCTCTGCCAGAGAAGAGAAGCAGGCAAAGGCCACAGGCACCAGCAGCCACAGTCCACTTCCACCCATCCTGCTGTGATGTCCAGCTGCTGTCATGGAATCTGTCCACCTCTGGTGCATCTAGGTTTTTATCTTCTGCGGTGATTCCATCAGCCCCTCCTCCTGTGTACTGACACAAACACGGCTTCCCAGCAGCAGTTGAGAAACACCATTGATAAAGGCTCTTGACCACGGACAGAATAAACAACCCAAAAAAAAACAAACAAAAAAAAAATTAATGAAACTGATGCTTACTGGAAACCAAAAGCTTTCTATTTTTAATAAATGTTTGAAAATACTTCTAAATCAAAATCAGGGGATTTTTTTTAAACGAGAAGAATACGTGTGTGTTACATCAACAGATGTTGGTATTGAAGTATTAAATACAAGTTGACCATGTGAAGATCTTTCACAGAAATTTTGCTCCTTGGGTTAGCAGTGCGCACCCTCACGTTTCTGACAGTGTACAAGTGTACACCATTTCTAAGTACATCTCTTGTAATCTCCTCAAGTATCCATCCTGCCTCTGATGCCATCCATAAAGAAGTGTTTTCAGACTTCGACCTTCTGCAGTCGGTCTGTATTTTTGGTATAGTTTTAATAGGCTAAAAATACTTCATTATGAGAATGTTACCAAAAATATAAATGTTCTGAGCTGGAGGTTCACTTTATGTTCCCACAATAATCCAGAATAACTTTCCTAAAAACATTCAAAAAATGTTCATCTCTTGCCACGAGACGATGTTTTTATTTGTTTTTGTTTTGTTTTTTAATATATCAATTCAATTTCACTGGCTAGAAAGAAATGTCACAGTCACATTACAAATAGGTCTGTCGTATGTATTTTTAAAGCAAAACAAATCACCCAAAGCCATATCCCTTCTCCCATACATGAACTTGTTCTCCCAGAGCACTGCAGCATGATAAAATTTATGTCAGGCAACAGATCACTCAGGGTACAAGCCTGGGTGACAAAGGGACAATAAAGGTCATTCAAACGTCACGAGTTATTTCATGTTTTTGACCAGCGTGACTCCTCACCTTTTCTGTACCGTGCTATAAACACCACAGCGTTATCTCTTCAACCATACTGCTGCTCACCGATGGTGACCTCACCTTTTAGCAACGTTTCAGGAATACCTGAACGTCTTCCACCTCAACGTCACACACGTCTGCACTTCTGCACTTCTGTGATTGCTTTTCTCAATGACATTCAAGAGGCCAATGTTCTGGGCATGTCCTGAGGTAGACTTGGAAGGCCTCCCCTTTACTGCACACAAAGTTTGCATCAGTTAGAGAAAGGTGCTTCAACTAGCCCATGTATAAACACACATACACATCTGTATTGCTATCCCAGTGGGGACATTATGGGGTTTGTCATTGCCATAACCCTTTCCCCAGCCTCTCACCCTCAACTTTTACCCCTCCAAATAACATGGCTAACCTTAACCAGGACTCTGAACCAAACTGAAACCCCATTTTGAAGTCTTCATCCTCAAATTGAGGTTTGGACTGGCAAAAGGTCCCCACAAGGATAGTGTTTTGTCAAGAATTGGTGCCCACAAGGCTATGAAATCTTTTACTTAACGATCTAAAACAAATGGCTAACCGTGTCGTCGCATTGCAAAAAGGTCCTCAGTATTGGTAAAAAAAAAACAACTCACGCTTTAACTGGCACTAGGCGAAAGTTAAACCAGAGTTCATCACACCTTCAAACTACATGGCACAAATACAAAGCGCAACAATCATACTAGAAGCACTAAAATAATTTATGTTCGGGGCCGCACGGCTTACTTGGTCAGAAGTACGTCCACTCATCCAGGTAATCACCATTGTTGTCTGTCCCGAAAATACACATAGCACTTCAGTAGCCTATGACAACACCTGATTAAAAAACTTGACCAAGGTCAAGTTTCATTTATTTCTATGAAAATGTGGCACACTCACTAAACTGTTTCAGACGAATTTAAACAAATAAAAACCATGTGCATATTATGAGTCTGCACTTGTTTTGCTCTGTGTTGTCAGGAAACATCCACACACAAATTGCGAAGTTTGTTTCCAGTCTGTGTTGTTGCTGATCCAATAGGAAAGCGGAGAGCACTCAGGGATGGGAGTCGGTGAATTAAGAGTCAAAATCAAACCCAAGTGGTGAAATTGGTAGCTTGTGTGGTAATGTTGTAACTGGGTCGGAGAAGCGGTAAGATGTAATAGTATGTGAATGCTCCGCAATTGGAGCCCCATTCATTTTTTCCCCCCATTGTCTTCGGAACAAAAAAAACACCCAGGCACGGGGTATCCAATAGATTAAATGTTCGTGACAGCATGAACAAATTGCCTTTGAGACCAGGTTTGTTTATGACCACTGTTCTGCAGGGTCTTCATATGTGGATACGACCAGAATTCCCCTTTCGGACCCCTCCTAATAATGAGCCACTTGACGTCTTTTTTACAGTACTGTATCGACAACGGGTTGGTGGTACAGTGGTAGCGTTGTCGCAGGCGACCCAGGTTCACTTCCCATGTGCCACGCAGGACTCACGTTTTGCCATCACCGTCACTCGGAGTAAAAGCTTGTGAGTTGTGTTGTTCTGTTAGGATTTTGTGTGGTGCTGGTTTGGTGTGCATGATGTGGTGTTGTTGTTAGGTGTGGTTCACCGTGCGGAGGCATGCATACTCACTAGTGGCAGCTGGTTCAGGGTACATTGCTCCCCACACTTCACTCTTGGGCTATACAATTGTGAAGCCTCACTCAAGGGCTGAGCACACTGAAGGTTGCACACTGTAACCATTGATCCCAGAAGTGCGTGAATACCACTAGTCTTGTCGACCAGCTACTATATGGAACTCATGGATGCTAATGTTTTTTAATTCAGTACCAGAACAGGGTTCCGGGGAATGTCCAAAAGTCTCACTGGTGGGCTTTGTGCACAGTTGCTTTGTCAGACTGGTGTACTTTCGCGAATATTTGTGACCTTTTCACAAATGACAGATAAGGACACAACAAATGTAAATGGTAGCACCTGATCTAAATCAATACAAATCAATGTTAAAGTATAATATCTTGTATTTAGTTTCTGGCCATTTTTAAATTATCTTAAATGGCTATGCCAAACAGATCAGTCAGAATAGTATTGACACTTTTTACATAAAATAAGACTAAACAGGAATGAATCACACAAGTAAGATCAATCCAAAAAAATGAAGAGCATTTTTTCTTCATTGAGCAAAGTTCGAACAAGAAACGTAACAATATGTAAGTGATTTCATAAAGACACACACAAAAAAAAAAAAAAAACGATATATGACAACAATCTGCAAGAGCATTGATGTTTACTTCACACAACACAGTTAGGGAAGCAACGTCATTTAAAGATGGTTCTTGTTTGATTTCCTTACAAGACACATTACTGCTCACATCCCTCGCGATGGTATTTGCTGACCATCAGCCTTATGCCAGAACACACCATCAGATACAAATCCTCCTGACACTCGGTGGGTGAGGGCCAGTATTCGATCCATGTCTTCTCCCCCAGCACATACTGGTACCTGAGACAAAACACAGCTCCATGATGAAGAAGTGAACCACGACTGACACTGTGTAACAGGGGAATTTAAGGGTGTCCTAGAACTTTTTCTGCGACTGTACTTGGAGGACAGGTTCAAATTTGAATACATCTATATCTTTACATGGATGTAAAAGGTATCATTACTATTTTGAAGCAGGGAAACAGTCTTAGTGTCATTTTTTAATTGTGTTTGCATCATTTGCGTTGTGCTTAACAAAGGATATTACTGTAGGCTGTGCAAATGATGTATAAATTTAATCAGAGGTCAACATATCTGGTGTGCAGGCGTCTGCATTTGAAATAGTTTAGTAAATAATAGTTGTGATAAAATAGCCGACAGTCAGCAGATGTTTTTATTTCATAGAAATCGATTTCGGGACATTTTGAATCGATTCTGAATCATACTAAATGAAAATCACAATTATGTCAATCCATTTTTTTGGCACAGCCGAAATCCTGAACCACCAGTCTAATGATGGGACCTGGATCAAACCATCAATTGATGTCAGTGTCATAGTTTATTTATATTCCAATTAACTGCATATAAAATGAAAAATTCCAATAGGTTTCATGGCATATTTACTCTTTGTCCTTGCTACTTCGTATATATTGATAGATATTTTTCCATCATGTGTGGTAGTCATCGCTGTCTTTCTTTTGGCATGTAGGCCCCTCACAACCGTTTCTAATGTGGCCCTTTCCGAAATTTAATTGCCACCTCTGGTTTAGGGCGATTCCTGTTCACATATGTCCTTCAGACTGATCACTAGCAATGCTTTTCTTTTATATAACCACTTTTTCAATAACGAATAATCTCACATGTTCAGTCCAATCCAGTTATTTTGCTTCCTCTGCTGCACAACATCATGTGCGAGACACGTCAAGCTGCCAGCCTCGTCAAGCACCTCTCACCTCACTCCTGTAAACAGGAGTGAGGTGAGAGGTGCTTTTCCAGCTGAAAATACACTCACTACTTGGTGCCTGCTACAGATGACAGTATGAGCCCGACAGGGTCCACAGATGTGCAAAAATGACCGATTGAAGAAAGAAGGAAGAAGGAAGGACTCAATTTTTTAAACATCATCTTGATGGGTAAAGAATACCTGCAATAAATTTAGCCATCCACACTTTTCTTCATTATTTTTATAAATTATGTTAAATGTATACATGTATAAATACATAACTAAATGTATAAAGACATTAATAAATGTGAACAGTAAATGTAAAAATGTCCAAATAAATAAATATCTGATTTCATTTTTGTCGAAGAATGGGGCTATTTCTGTGTATATTTACATTTATTTATTTCAACATGTTATTTTATTTCAACATTTCTCGCTGTCAGTATGCAAATTAAGAAACCTCATGTTTATTTTGTATTTATTTGTGCACATTTCTGAAAGTGAGACTTGTTTTTGCTTTCTAATTTATTAAAAAGGTTCCTTTTTGTATTTTATCGGGAGAGGACCTTTTTTAATAGTCAGTTTTTTTGCTTCGTCTGTGCGATTTTAGGTCCAATGTATTTATACAGTGTGTCAATAAAATACTGATACTACATTCACAATGGTTAGATTTTGATGAAAAAAAGACCCCAAACATCGACAAGTTAACAGTTTTAAAGCTCACATATAAGGTAAAAAACTAAATGCTCAGAACACAAGCACAAATTGGCCATAGGAATGTCATATTGAGGCAATAAGAGCTGTCGTCGGCTGATAAATGTAACTTGAAAAGTAACTTATAATGTACTTGTGATGTCAAGTAATCGGTAAAGTAACGAAGGTACTTCCTTAATTCGAGTAATCCGCAGTCAGATTACTTTTTCAAAGTAACTTTGGTAACAGTGGTAATATGATACACCCAACAGAATGTCATTGAGGATCCACATGTAGTGAAACAAATCGGAAACTTACGTTCCATCCGTATCATCTTTGTACGTGTCACTGGATGAACCCATGATGAGGTAGGTTTGTCCAGGACGCAAATCAAAATTCTCCCTGCAGTATGGATAACCAAGGAACTTGCGCAGTTCTCCTTGACTGTTCAAGTCCAGGCTTCCTGAAATGACACCAAAATACGGAAAACAGGCTTGGTAGTCAAAATGTAACAACGTGTCTTTGGTCAGGAAGCTGCTTATATTCTTAAATGCACAACATGCATTATTATTGAAGCCTTATTTTACTTTCATAGATACTTACTAGAACAAACCTGTGACAGTAAACAGAGGTTTGTTAAAACAGCTGCACTCACCTTCTTTGATGACTTCCATGATTCTCATTGTGTAAACATCGGTGGACAAAGCATCGGAAAATGACTCCACAGACACTTTGTACGCTGTGGGAAAAAAATGTTTATATCTGTTCCATGAGTGTACTCTTTTTGTACAAATCATTGTTACTCACCATAATCTATGACGTTGGTCTCTGTGCTCTCACACAGCTTGGCTAGTCGCTGATTGTTGTCAATTTTGTCTTTCTTCTGTATACTGCAGGTCTCTGGAGATGAAAACAGCAGACAGTTCAGCATTTTGGCACCAGGCAGCAACTGGCCGCTTTAGGAGTTTCAACTGCAGTCATTGGCAAATATGCAAAAACGACTCAGCGATGGCAGAGAGCACTCTGTTGAATGAAATTTCAAGCTCTGTCACTTCAAATGTGGAGGTATTTTGGGGACTCATTGTCGCTATATAACGCTACCCAAAACTACATTCACCTAGGGTGTGGTCAACATTTGCCACTGAAGTTGTGTATTTTTCCAACGCCACAGTTCATGCATCATAACATTTATATTTTACATTTTTATGAAAAACTTGAAAGAACATCAATGATGATAGAAAAACCCCTCCTTTGGAGCATAGTTTGTAGGTGAAAAAAATGCACAAGATTTATTAACAAAAGTGGACAAGCACATGGGAGTATAATTATTATTAATAATAACAATAATAGTGCAACTAAAAACTAGTAACTTGTCCATGTGGATGGGGGCCATGTGGTAATAGAAATTAATGGGGAAATCTTAAGAATGTTTGTAAATCTAAACAAAACAATCCAAGAAACAGATTTTTTTTTCATAACATGCGCCCTTTTTCTAGCACATGCCTGCCAAAATGCACGTACGATTGAGCCTACCTTCAGCACACTTGCATTCATCTTTGGTACAGAGCCTGAGCAGCTTTCCATCTCTTCTGTACGGATGGTAGAATTTCACACATGGCGTCTCTGCAATAATCACATTCGTGTCAAAATCTTGAATCGTTGATCCAAAAACGTGCGCTTGCACACGTGCAATGACACTCACGGTCGTAGTATTCATAGACAGACACGGCAGCTGGTTGTAAAACTTCCACCTTTATTGTGCGACGGACCCTGAATGTGATCTCTTCTGGACGCTTGTGAGAAACCTACAGAGACGCGGTATCAGTGAGTCACAGTCCGAGGACAGAAAGAGACACCGGCAGGATCTCCAACCTTGTCCAGGTAAATGATGAGAGAACCTCTCTCCGACAGGCCTTTGTTCATCTCGTACTTTGAAATAACGGCAGCCCTTCCTTTGACCAACTAGATACAGAATCAGTTATTGCCATCGGCACACACTTACTGTACATGCTGTCTTACCGCGTCCAGGTCCTTTGTTTCGGGGACGAAGCCAGTCAGCAGGCCGATGTCCAAAATTGTCATGGTTGCATCCAAATATGGATGTTTGTACCTGGCAGAGGGGAGGGGTGACAGTGTGATGGATGAACCTTTGTCATCCATCACACTGGATTGCTTCTACTCCTGTCCATTAACACCTTTGCCCATTCAGCTGGCCTGATATAAGCCTGAACTCCAAGCCAGCTCATCAGAACTGATGAAACCTTCAGGATAGGAAGCAAAAGGTTTTCTTTGACTATTATTAGTCAGGTTGACTTGATTCAAACTTTCAATATCAAATATCTTTGATATTGTTTTTCAGTCTCATGACAATGACTTTTTTTGGGTTCAACTGAGCTGCAAAGTCAACCGTGGTCTGTACTTACAAAACATCCATCCTCAACTTGAAAATTTCTTCATCGCCTTCAATAGTGTCTGGGGGAGAAGAAGAGCAGCCCATCATCAACTCTCATTACAGTGTTTCGTCAGAACTAAAGGTTAAAAATATCAAACACGGGAACAGAATAAGGAGAGAAACATGAGAGTTAAAGGCGTTGCTGCTTATTAAACACTGTGTTCTCAACATGGTGTGGTGCGAGGGAAGAACGATCCCTTACCTGGGATCAGCTGCACCGACAAATTAAACTTCCCACAGTCACTTTCTTTTTCTTTTGGTATGGCATAATACAGAGACACCATCTGGACAGACATTGAGATACACTTCAGTGAATGGTTGAGGAGACTACAGTGATGCTAAAGGACCATATTAATAACGCTGGTGCTCACGGACCGTCAGAGTGGCTTCTCCTGTGCCAGTCGCGACCACATCCACGTCTTTGTTTATCTCGTTGAACTGTGGGCAAATATATTTTTGGATTATGAAGTTATAGATGAATGGGTTGAAGGTTTTTTTTAACCTATTTTAAATGGCCCTTTTGGGCAAATCTTACATACTAATACAGAGGCTTCATATTGTGATAAAAATGTTAATGTTTGTATTTTCAAAGTTACACCTTGTTGAGTGCTACGTTTTACATTGAATGTCATTGTATTGATGCAATGGTAATGATGCCATACCTACAGTGCCTGCCTGCCTTGCCCACTCAACGGGCAGCGAATTTGTGAAACTAAGAAGGTAGAGGAAGGTAAAGCTTCCTCAATTCCGATTGGGTAGAATGCCTCTCCCCTCCTATCCCTAACCCTAACCATTTATTATTTTGATA
Source organism: Synchiropus splendidus (assembly GCF_027744825.2). Taxonomy (NCBI): domain Eukaryota; kingdom Metazoa; phylum Chordata; class Actinopteri; order Syngnathiformes; family Callionymidae; genus Synchiropus; species Synchiropus splendidus. Next base: position 31,386,906 of record NC_071335.1, on the reverse strand, counting down.
ACAAACGAACAACTCATCTTCTCTGCTCAGCAGCACCTTATCCTGCATTTAGACATACCTCGCCATTTTTAGAAACATTTTTCACTTGTGGTCCGCATCACCACTGCCTCCATCAATATCGGTTTGTACAATTGCGCCCTCTTGTGTTAAGAATATAGCCTACCGCTCATTCAAGTGAAATCGACTGCCTTTTTTGTTCTTAATTCGTGTTTTCATCAATGATAGATTTCATCATTTATGTTGGTAATGATCTCCATGGAAATTAAAAGATTGTTTTTTGAAGGAACTGCTGAGACTCGAGAGGATTACATCACTATGTTCACCACAGGAATAACATCGCCGCAGACAGGAAGGAGCTGCTCTTGCTGTGTGTTCTCACCTTGGATGTTCTTGTTGCAAAATGGTTTCTTCTGTTAAGACTGAACCTGTCAGGTAAGGACCTTCCTGGCAGCATGAGGTCCACCTTCAGATCGTACTGTGGCTCTCTTGCATTGGCCCAGTATTCCGACACGGCCTGATAGACAATGATAGTCGCCTGTTGGGAAGAAAAGCAGACAGAAGATCATCATTTGTTTCAAAAGGTTTCACGGAAAGTTTCAGGGTTACCTGAGTGGATCCGAAACCACCATCCACCTTCTTCTGTTGGCTGAACCATCTCACGATAGGTTTGGCTTCTTCAAAAGCCTGAACAAAACAGTTTATGGAATGTTGATTTTTCTCATATATATATATATATATATATATATATATATATATATATATACACCAACTCATTGCAAATAATATTGATAAAATTCATTCAGGGCAAAAATATTCTGTTAAAAAAAAAAACAATCACATTGTGGGTGGAAATGAGTGACTTGGCAGAGGTACGTTCTCTCATGAGTGCTTGTCTTGTTTTTAATTCAGTTCCAGCCCAATTCAACTTAAGCCACCTACCTTGACCTTGACTAAGGCCAGAAGAGCATAAGCCGTGGCCTCGAGAGAGTAGACATGCCCCTTTGGAGTAGGCCAGTGGGTCCGGTCTGAGGGAGACATGTTAATGCATGTTCATCAAAGAGCATTATCCAGTTGATGCTGTCATTGTTAGGCTCCGCTCATGAGGTTAAGTTGGACTGGCAGATTCAAGCCGGGCCACATGTTCATATAAACATGCAGGTCTTTAACTTAGGAACTAGGCAGGATGCAAAACAAATTTAAATGATAAATATTGATTAATAAAGTATATTAATAATAAGAAAGATCAAGTGTGGAAAATATTTTCAACAAAACTAATAGTAAAATGTACGGTTTGTCAAGATTTAGGGATTCATATTTGGGGTTTTGTCCCGATATCACTTTTTTCAGGTACTGACATTTAAGTACTTGCCGATACCGAGTACAGATACTAGTAATTAATAATATCATAACATCCATTTTAGATTGGGATTTTTTTTCAGCACATGTTCCATGACACCATTGCCAAAGCTTTCATTTTAAACGTTTAAATGCATATGCTGATATGTAACATAAAAGACCCCGGTACTAAAAAATCTGCGGAAGTAGCGCCTCCATAATGTAACCTGGGGTTAGCTTCTCGCGTCTCTGTAACAAATAGTGTATTTATTGGGTGTTTTCTTGAATTTTCCTGAATTAACCATGTTTAAAACTATTATCAGGGAAAAAAAAATCTCATCAGGGCTGGGTGTAAGCGAATGAATGAGTTTCTTGTGTTGTAAGTGCAATTGAAAGTACTATCATGAACTCCAGCACGCTCAGCTTTGGTGTCACAGGAGCTACAGTCCATGTTGTAACATTAAAATTGCTGCTTTACAGTAGAAATGTCGACACACACTGTGTGTTTTATTATATATAGATTCACGTCACTTTTCAAGGCTGAATTTCTGCCTGAACAGTACTCGGCGTCACATGGAGCTCCCTCAAAAACAGAAGCGAGAGTTGATGGCCATGTAAAAACCCACAACGCAACAAATCGGCAGAAAGTGAATATTGCGAGCGAACACAGGTATTAAAAATCATCTAATATTGTAGAATGACAAAATTACAAATAAGAGATGTTAATTCTTAGTGACATCGTATGAAGGGAAAGGTGATAGATATAGGATGTGACAATACTCTGTGGGTTTTAACTGTGCAAGTTTTAATTGACGAAGTTGAAAAACTGGGAGAAAAAATATGTCGGGAATGAAGGAAAAAAATGGACTAAAAGTGCTTGGCGAAGGTTTCTGCTCTGTCAGTGCTTTGTTAGCGTTTATATCGAGCCATGGCATTATCAATTTATTCTGATTTTCAGCAAACACGAAAGTACTATCACGTTACCTGCAGCTGCAAACCTGAAGAGCACATCCTTCTGCAGTTTTCCTTCATTGGCCAAAGCATATGACGTCATGGCAACTGCATAAGGGTTAGTGAGGGACGGCAAGCGCTTCTCCAGGAAGGTGATGGATTTCTCTATTGCCCCTGGTAGACTCTGCCAAGTCAATGAAAAGAACAACCACACCATGTTAGAATCAGACTCTTCTGAAATCAATTGTTTCTTTTTTTCATCATCTTCATCATGATCATTGATATCTGAATAGTCAACACCAGATGCTAACGCTGCTGATGATGACGATGATTGTGATGATGCTGACAAAGATGAAAGCAAAATAATGAACATGAATGTCATAGTTACAATTAAAATAAAAAGCTTACCCCAATTGACGCATTACAATGTCTATGAGACTCCTGCAATGCAACGAGGACGAACGCTGTCATGGAGGCATCTGAATCTCCGCCCTTCACATCTCCCTGCATACAGCAGCAAGTCAGGCTTTTAGCAGTGAGCTAAAGGATGGAGTTGTGTGACTGTAGTTTTATACATACAATCATTTCTCCATGGATTACGGTTCCAATTTCTTTAAACATTCCATCAGGCTGTTGAGCCTCAAGGATCAGATACTTGACAGCATCACAAATGTCACTGTTTTTCAGTGGAATCAGCCTCTCTGCCATGGCAAACACCTTGACAACGTAAGCAGTCAACCTTTCAGAGGAGACAAAACAGATTACACATGTAGCATCTCCTGTTCAGCCACACTTAGGTTGAACTGTCGCATGCAGTCAGCATCACTGACAGTGGGATGATTATTTCCATCTTGACTTCAACACATATTGACCAACCGCAGAATTTATAGGAACTTGCTTCATTTAAGAGAGGTTTACACACACATGAAAGAGAGGTTTCTACATCTCAGAGGCAGACACGACACACAAGATGTTCCATCGCTCACATGCAGGCCAAATGCATAACGCCTGATATCCATTTGGCCTGCTTCAATATTTTCCAGATACTTGGGTGCTGATTCGATTTATATCACCATTCTGATTTATATTGTTTAACCAATACGATTCATTTGACTGTAGTTCATTAATTTTGAAATAAATAAATAAAAATGTGCATCATCGTTTCGACATTTGATGAAAGTGGTGACCGTGGTTAAATTTGTGTATTTATAAAGAGTACTATTCATTCTTTATAAATATACAAAGCAGTTTATGTACAATAAAAGTTGCCACAACAGGTTCTGACAGGAATGTTTGGGGGGCTAAATTGCTTCAGTGATGCAGCAGGAGATAAAAGCCGTGGGAGCTGGATAAATAACCAGCTATTTTCCCCGGCGGTTGTACAGCCCAGTACAGCCATTGATTGCATAGATAGCAGAGAATGCTAACATGTTAGCACAGGGCTGTCAATTCTCTCGTAACCGGCATAAAACTGACAAAAGAGGCTTTAGTCAGGCCACACTTCCCATTTCTCCTGCCATTCTCGCCAAGTGATTTTATACAGTATGGATATACATTATGAATGCAGTCCACAGTGCGCTTGCAAAATGCAACTGTGGAGTGACAGTTGGCTCAAGCACCTCTGCCTCCGCTCCACCTACAGCAGTTTCATCTCACTCTGGTGCCAGCATTCGTGAGCCAACTATTACAGGCCCTTAGTGCTCCACCAGTAAAATCAGCTTTTGTAGCAAGTGTTTATTAGTGTGCCCCCTTGTGCTTGAATCTCACAAATTGAGAATCCTGGAAATTTGGGGTCGATAAGACCCTTAATCCAAACTGACGACTCTGAGGGCAACAACTAGCATTTCTTTTTCATTCGTAAATGCAGCTATTACCTGAGGAATGCATCCGTCAAGCATTCAAAAGACACTCAGAACGTGTTTTTGTCAGCAACCAACCCTCCCTGACCAATCAATGTGCAGGGCTGTATTTTCACCCCTTGAGGGGTGTTTTTGCAACTTAAAATTACAATTCAAATATATAATGAGAAACAAAATGTATATCTTCTTTGTAATACAAATGCATGCAAAAGAGACCTGGAACCAATCAGCAATCGTGGTACCCACATGCTCACAAGTGCTGCTGTGAAAACTGCTGATTCTAGGCCTCTGTCTTGTGTCTCCTCTTCACGTTCTACCGCCTGACAATATGTTTTCTGGTGCTTGAGCTTATGGTAGCATTTATCCATGAGCTTGTAGGACTGCTGCATGCTTTCTGATCCTTCTATTGTTTTGTGTGTTTCAAGCACATGGGTTCAGCTCCACTAGGTTCCTCACACTCAGCTTTAAAGACCTGGAGCTCCCTGTCAACTGTTTCATGGCTCAGACTGCACAGGATTAATACATGTTGCTCTTTCTTTTTTCACTTATGCTAAATCCACCCGAAGCATTTTGAGATTTAAGTGACAGTTTTGCAGGTTTACGTGTAGTATGTGCCACATATTAAACAAAATGTTTTCATTCGATATATCCTTTATTTGTCCCACAGTGGGGAAATTCATATTTATGCAACCTGATGTGGCTCTTTAAAAAGCTAACAATGGTTACTGGCCAGTTTTGTAATTTTGAATCCTTGGAAAAGGTGGTTAAAATTCAAGCTTACCAGCTGCTGCTGCTATGCTCTTCAAACACAGCAAAAGAGCCGTCATTTTTACGATACTTAAGCTCATGTGTGTAACCTGTAAAAAACAAGCAATGAGGCACACACAAGTGTGGAACTGTAACTAAAGATAAACACAACAAAGAGATCTGCTAGCATCAACAGATGGCTTCAGCCTCTGAGACAAGAACTTGTACATATAGCACTCTCTTGCCACTGCGTCATGTAGGTTTACCTACCTGTTTTGATGTGTTGCAATGCTTCATCACGTTTGGTCAAGCCAACATCTTCCCACTGGTTAGTTCTGTCCAGGTACAAGGTCGCAATGACAGGCAGAGTCATGCCGATCATGTTCTGTTCTCCACAGCCTGATGGCTGGGAGATCATTCGCTCCATTGCGGTTCCTCGAATTGCATTTTCCAACACGACACTTAAATCCTCTCTGCCTGTGAAGAGGAAGTTATTTTTAATCTTATTTTCCATTCAAAGTGAAGACACAAACCTGTCCTCACCTGTCACTGAGATATATGTGTTGGTGGGTGAATTTGGGACGATGTCTTTCTTGGGGATTCCACTGTTGAGAGATATCGTCTGCTTGCCATCTAGAGAAGCAGTGTCCAGTCAGAGTGATACTGTCGAAGAGTGTGCAGCAGCCTTTCACTCACCAACACCTTCTTTAGCAGGATCAAGATGCACTATCAAAGGAGATTTTTCCAGAACGCCTCTGGACTGGATAGGGTTGACAACACCATTTTAATTTTACTAAAACTATAAGCAATATTTGTTTTGTGGTCACTCACCACCACACGAAGCGGCTTCTGGATACCGTCTGTGAGCTCAGTGTCTCTCACAGCAGCTTTGACCTCGATCTGGTGCTCTCCTTCCTTCATGGGAATGATAACATATGGGACAGATCTGGTGGATTGTGGTCCAACTGTCACTTCCTGCCTGTATTTCCCACGTTTGGATGCTGAACTGCACACATGCGGCTTCTCTATAAGATCCACTCGCACCTTGAAGACAGCAGATCGGGAGGACACCATGAGAAGAGGTCTCCTTTTAATGGATCTCCAAGAAACTTAAATGCAATCCATCCCTGTCCTGCATCAGTGACCTACCGTAGCACCCTTGTCCCGATAGTTATGGAGGATTGCTTTGATTTCGATTTGCTCCCCAATGACAGCTGAATAAGGCAATTTGAGTTCAACAAAAAATGACTTCTCCACGATCACCTCCAGTGGATCACCGACACATATTCCTTCAAGATCAGATACAGAAAATTGGTATGAAGGTAGTCACAGATAAAAAAAAAACATGAATAAAAAAGTGCTCACCGTTGCTTTTGGACAGACTGATGCCGGTCACCTGCCAGGTTGTGATCGAATCCTGGAGTGGAAAATCTTTCTCAATAGACTTTGTTTTACTGAAAGAAAAGATGTTTTAGTCACCCATAGACCATGAAAAACATAAAAACAAAAAAAAATTTAAGGTCATCAAAATGAAATGGAGCTGTGAGGGGGAATATTTTCCCATTAATTCTATTCTTATAGATCCTCTAGAGTGAAGAAAATTAAACAAAATAAAATATTGGCAGCAACAACTGTTCAGATGATTAATAATAATCAGAAATTGTGCAACTTCTCGAAATAAAGAACTTTGGAGTACAATGGTATTTGAACTTAGTTTGATGTTAGTGTTTGATGGATTAATAATGTTAGGATGGTCAAAATCACCAACAATAACTTCCTGACATCTCACCACTTGCGCTCTCCTGGGGCGCATGCTGGAAGATGGATGTATGTCCACAGCCAGCTCTCAGGGAACTTGGAGCGAGACCTAATGTCATTACTGTCTATGTAGCTGTCGTCATCATCGTCGTCAACTGCAACACGTAAATATATCCAATTGAATAATGTTAGATGAACTTCATGTGGCTGATCTTTGTGTCTTTGTCTCACCACGAGCCAGTAGAAGTGTGTTGGGCTTCATCTCAGGCCGTTGGCTCTCTAACTGTGTGCAGCAGTACACGAAGGCGGTAACACAAGCAGGTCCGTCTGTGATGTACTCGCTCCGTGTCTCGCAGGAGTATGACAGCAAGGTTTGTGTCATTCCCTCCTGACAACATTCCTTCTCCAACTTTTCTGTAAAATAACTCACTGGACACGTAGGTCGCGTGAGTGAGTGAGTAAGTGCAACAATAAACAAACATATCTGACCTTTTCTGTCCAGGTGCTACAACTTACCATATTTGGAAATTAATGAAATACTGGGTAAGACTTCAGATTGGGGATCACATAATACTAATAAACTACTTGTTCATTTACAGTTAATAATAGGTAATTATGGTAATTATGGTGTCGTTTAGAGTGGAATTTTGTTGGCTGTACCAGGTTAAAATTTGACTCATATGCTGCGAATACACGTATGAATAGTTTACTTAGAGTAGTAAATGTTCCTTCATCTAAAGTGTGGCCTGGTCATACTTTCTCAACATCACAATGTTTACCTAAACTTTCTGTGACTTCTCTCAGGGTCAGGGATCGTCTCCTCCTGCTGATCGTTGGACACTTCAACTCTGAAACAGGAGCAGAGTGAAACTTAAGAACAATCTTTTTATATTTATATATATATATATATTTATATATATTTATATTTCTTTTGAGCTTGAATGAAGAAAATTGAACTATTTGTTTTTATTAACATATAGGTTGGTTTTTGAGTGTTTCCATCAGTTACACTACTGTTTGATGGGAACACGCAAATTTGACATATACGATGAAGTGACACTCATTTTCTGATGCTCATTTCCTCTCCAGTATCCTTCCCTCAACCTCATGCACACATACAGAGCGTAATATACAGAAACACAAACCATCCCAAACTGACCCATATATTGACGAATACTGGTTTGTAAAAACACAAATCACAATTACCAATCTAAACACAAGTGGATGACTGTATTCACCACATAACACACTACAACAAATTTAGTGAGTGACACATGGTGGTCAACACGAAGGAGCCCTCGATGGGCTTGACCATTTCTTCTGCATTGTGGTCACATTTTGAGCAGAACGGCAAAACTATTTCAAAAGTATCAACCTCAAAAATGTGTCATCAATCTCGAAAGAGAGGTTCTCTCTGCTTACCTTTCCTGTGCTGGGTTCCAGACGCAGTGTTGGACTCAAGAAGAAGTCCTGCATCATAGAAGACATTCATGGCATCCCTCCCTCCACCAGGGGTACAGCCAGTGTCATGCTTCTCCACCAGGTCCCAAATCTGATCATCAGAGGGAGCTTCAAAGCACTGACATTTCTCAAGATCAAACATCTTCATTTTCAAAAGTTGAAAATCCCATTGCATTGAAAACAGTTAAATCATCACTTTTACCACTTTGTCTCATTAAAATAATGTAACTACTTTAACACAATCATGAACTAATTACCAACTTGTAACTTGTGTGTTGTCTCCTAACATCATTTCTTAACAGATCTGGTTGTGAATTGTTTTGGAGCAGCTGCCGCTTGTTCCTTTCCCAAAAAACAAACTCAAATCTGAGCATGTACTCTTCATGAAAATGCCGGCTGGGTTGCTGGTCTCAACTGCGCATGACCTCCAGTGGTCAAAGACGCATTTCGAACAGATGGATTCAGATGTGTCACCTGCTCTTGCTGACTACAAGATCCTGAGTTCTAGAAATGTTTTGGTCGAGGAATTATATGGAGCTAGATCTCTGCCACCGACTTGTACGAATGTGTCTTGGTTATTTGTCGTGCGCTCTCGCTCAACTTCAGATTCTCTCGCTCAACCATATGCAGTTACAAAACTACTGAGCTACCGCTGTGAGAATTTTATTAACTTACTATTTCAGTTCCTCAAGACCCGCCTTCCTGTCAATTGTAACGTCTTGTGATTGGTGGAGGAGTTCAGCCAATGAGAGCAGACAACTTCAAGTGGTGGCTCAGTGATTGGGCGCGTGCTTGTGCCACGTTGAGCGAGCACCAGGATTATTTTGAGAACAAAAAAAGTGATGTGATCACAGAAAAACATGATTTGACTGTTACCAAGACAACATTCGTACGAGTCGGTGATGTTCCCAAATGTGTGTTTGTATCAGACCTTTACGGTATGTGTTGTACAGTATGTGTTGCTGACCTTCAGTTACTTTGAATCATAAGCATTTGTTCCCAGAGTAATCTAGCAGTTTCTGTGTCAGATGATCTTCTTGAAAACCATCGTGTTGTGCTGGTTTGTCATTTCCTTTATCAGTGAGTTCCACATCTTCACTCCAACTACTGCAGGGACCATTGTCTCAGTGTGGTTCTAGAGTGTGGTTCGAGAGTGTGGTTAATACAAGTTCTTTTTTCTTCTCTGCCCCTCCTCATCAGGAGTTACTTGATGATGATCTAGATGATCTGGTAGTGGTCCATTTATTGCTCTAAACATGACTAATACTGTTTGTCTCTCCACCAGCTCAAGAAATTTCAGACTTCAGAAGAGAGAGTCAAGACATTGCCTTTTGTTGTGTGAGCCGGTGTTTGTTGTTAAGAACGTAGACTCCTTTGTCCACGGCCACCAGTCCCACAGCTGCTCCTGGATCTCCAGTCACCTTCAGACCAAACATTACGCTGGGTTCGAAGTGATTAGAGCCACCATTTATTTCCAGCTTCAGCTAAATGAGAGAAACACACGAAACATAATTCAATCAAAGAATAAAATAGGTGTGAAATTCACTCTGTTGCTGCTCAAACTGGAGCTCATGAGCGACAATTTCCAAGTGCAGATACAATATGTTGAACCACGCTTACCGTCCCTGTGCAGGTGTCATGAACATCCACCCAAACGGAGTCAGACACCAGCTCATTTGCAGCAGCGTGGTAGTAAGCTATGATTCGGAAGGACGGCACCAGCTCTTTGGTGATGGGAATGACAAAGTTTGTCTTGCCTTGTTTTTTGCGGATGGAGCGCACCAGCTGTCCCTTGCTCATCAGCTACACAAGAAATCCAGGAATCACAATGGATTTACGACTCAAGAGAAGTTTCATTCAGACGCACACCAACTCTCACCAGGACTGTGATGTCAATGTTGTTTTTGTTGTTCATCTTCAAAGTGACCTTCATGTTGTCTCCCATTTTCACCTTGGCTTCTGTGTTCACCGCTTTAAATGAAGTAAATTTCAGCACTATTGCTTGTCATAGAGAATATGTAATGTATCGTCAAAAAGACTGTGTTGGACTTTATCTTACAAATGCTGATATAGTTGCGGCTGTTGGACTGATAGGCTGTTGCTTCCATGGTAGCTGTCGCTTGGTGGCCCTCGATGTTGAGTTCGTTTGTTTCTGCCTGTATAGTCCGAAATAACAAGAATATGCCTCATGTACTCAACAGGGCTGGACAACATTATCAGAAAAAATATTATGAATATAAATAAAAAATTATCTTTATTTAAATCAAAATATCAGGTTAATGTCCCCTGAGCCACAAAACAAATACAAACACTGGTTCTCATGATATGATGATGAGGAGTGTTAAGAAGAGTTGAGATGTTCAGACTTACACTGATCCTCAGTCTTGAGTCATCTGAAGCGGTATCAATTGGAACCTTGGCAATGCCCTCGTCATTGGTAACGGCCACCTGTTCGCCGGGATTCACTGTAACGGGAATGTTCCCTGCAGGGCTGCCATCCGGGTTGAGGACTTCAACCTTGCAATAAGGATAAAGGAGTAAAAAGTCTGAAAACAGTTTTTTCTGTGTGTCTATCTGGCCTTCCTACCCATTCAGACTTAGACTTAGACTTAGACTTAGACTTTCTTTATTGTCATTGCACAAAACATATTACTATATGATGGCAACGAAATTTCGGTCTGAGGCCTCCAGTTTCCAAAAACAAATGAAATGTCCAAAAATAAATAGATAGATAAATAATAATAAAATAATAACAGATAAGTGCCAGTCCAGAGGATGTACAATTGAACAAATAAACAGTATTGCCGCTATTGTCCCATGTTCAGCAACCTGACAGCACCAGGAACAGCCAGTTTATCAAACTGTCCGATCAATATTGAAATGACAATTGAGATCCAACACTTTTTCACAACATTTTTACAGCCATTAGTATGGGAAATCAACAAATGGTGTTCAAACCAGACGGGATCACAACGCACCCAAACATCCATAGACAGTGACGGTTTGAAGTATTTGGGCGTTCTTCTGAAGTTGATGGTGTACGGTGATGACACGATTAGAATCCCCTTCAATTCCTGTTCCACCATGTCACTGCCTGTTCAAGATAGGATGAGATACAAACCTCAGTTTTGCTGAGGACTTGATGGTCCGTGCAACTCTCTTACCCGTCGATGTCAGCACCCTGACAGCAACAACAATAGATTTTCCCTCCAGCTCTTGAATGTTCGGGAACGTTTGGGTGATGTGCTCTCTCTTCAGAGTCACTGTGCCTTTGCCTTTCTCGATCTGATGAGACAAGGTCAGACCAAGAGTTGACCTCAAGGGGGATCGTGAGGAGGGACAAGAGCATGGGGAGGGTTTTTGTGGGGGAGTCTGGAATCATACCCAACTTTTCAGTGCATTAAAGCAAAACCTACTTGAACTCTCTGCAGTGAACCTGGCAAACCGATCCTCCGGTCCTCTGCGTCGATCTCAAATATCACATATGCGACGCCCTCCACTTCTTTTCCAAACAGATACCTAAACATTATATCAAACCAATATCACAACCATTCAAAGAGTTAATCGCAAAAATGTAAGGAGAGTTCTTTACATACGTGGCTCGGATGTCGATAGTAAGTTCAGGCTCGTTTATAAAATAAAATGGTCGTGGACTTGTCAGTTTAACCTCAAAACTGGGGAGCACTGCAGAGGAAAAAAAATGTATTTGATTTGCATGCAACGAATTTATGAGGGTGATATAAAGTTCTGACCATATTCTTTAACCTCAAACTCTGCAAAGTACTTTTTCTGTGGGCTGTCCTGGAACCGGGTGACAACTTTCCACACTCCAAGGCTGCAGAAGAGAACAGACGAGACTTTGAGGAAACTTGAGTGTTTGAAATAAACAGATCTCTGGGTTACTGATTCTGAGACTGTTCATTCTTCAGCATGCGGGTGAGGTCACAAGATGGGCATGTTTAAAGTAAAAACCTACCTGACTAATTCACCCAGTTGATATTCACCATTCAGTAACCCCGAATTCAGAGCGATTTGATCATCATGCACAACATGTCCTTCAGGTGTCTTCAAGAAATCAAAAAAAGACAAAGCAAGCAACTGGTGAGCAGCAAAAAAGACAATAACCTCGAATGTAATATTCTTTACCATAATCTCAATGGCCACGGATGCATTTGTTTCTATAGCTCCCATTTGGGGCGTCAAACCAAACACCCTGTAGTAGACTGAAACAAGAAATAAACAACTGTAAACAACTCAAAAAGTGGGCACTTTTTCTGTTATTTGTTTTCAAATGTCCACACATAAAGCCATCTTAAACAAAGACATACCACATTGTTAACTAGTTGTAATATAATCCCATTAACTGAGTTTATTTTGTTCAGTTCTTTCCATTTCTGCAAAGAAGTAGGTATCAGAAGTAGATCATCCCACATGGTCTTGTTTGTATCACACTGCCATGCCCAATTGAAATTGACCTGCGCACTGTGCAACGGCAAGTGTTAAAATGGTGTGGCTCTTCAGTCTGACTCCAGACTTCCACCTTCTGATGTTATGCAAAGCAGTTTCTAGTGTCCTGCGTTGACCGAGCAAGAACTGATACTGTTAATATATGTGTTAACAAACTACTTCCGCTCTCGAGAGTCGATGAGCGGAAACTAGCGGGAACCTTTGCTGAGCAGGTCTTACCTTTGGTGTTGGGTGTGTACAGGGTCTTGTCAGTCTGTATAAACATGTAGCCTGCCTGGAAAGTGACCATGACCACTCTCTGCAATAGTCGGTCAGGAAACTGGGCCTGAAGGTACACAAACTGGTTTGCATTGGGATTCTTGCTGAAGCCCTCGGCAGGGATCTGCAACCACCAGAAAGAGAGATGTTGACTGCAAAAGAAAGCCAGGAAAGCACTAAAGTGACATCAGAAACTCTGGGGTTGAGAGGATTCTTGTTCTTTTGTGGGACTGGCAGATCGGTACAGTGTCATGCACAATGGTCCTGGAGATAAAATGAAAATGTGTTTTATCTGCTAGTTGTTAGTGCTGAAAACCTCGTTCTCGCCCTCATTCAGAGAAGCCAGATACTTCATGTCAGGATGCCTGCTGCACGCATCCCAGTTGATACTGACTTGTTCTGTATGACACAACCTCTGGTACGGACCTGGGACATGCAAATGAGGCCATGTTCGGAAGCTTCTTGGTATTTCCACAGAGGAGCTGTCGGAGTGAGATCTGAAGCTCTTGACCTTTTATGCTATCTCCGTAACCCGAGCCTCGTACAAGCAGAAGGGCATGGCTAGAGTAAAGGTCTCACTATCATGTGGATGGTTTTCTCAAATGTGGTCCTCAATGACTCTAGAGGTTTACCTACTGGCTTCTGCATCAACGCATGTCTAGATGAGTAGACTTGACCAATTTAAAGATACTTTGACTTGATGACATTGACCAGAGGAAATCCATGGCTGTGTCACATTACCGTAACTGCTGCGAGTCCCTGAAAATGGTTTCCTGTGTTCAGGTTCACCGTGGTCTGTGCAAGAATGTCGGCTTTAGATGGAAAATCCTTGACATCGATATTGACCCTGATTTCACCACCAGAGCAGTCCTGACACTCCACAAAGATATTTTCAGGCCAGCCCACTCGCATTATGCTGGGAACTGACATCAGCGTCCTGCAGAGCAAGAAAAGACCCATAATATTAACATTGTTTAACTTTTAAAATAAAATAAACCTGAAAATCAGGAGTGCAGGCCCTCACTGACACGCTTGTTGTTACCAACACTGTGATTGGAAAAAAAGGATTATTTGAATGTATTTGTCATAGTCAACATCATTTCCCAACATTCATTTCACCTTTATAATTCAATATCTCTATTATCACCTTAAGTACGGTTGATAGCAATAAGCCCAAAGGAACAGCAGGTGGCAGCAGTTTTTTCCAGAACTCACTGCGCTCAGGCAAGAAAGGAAATGCTTTGCAGAACCATTTACTGAAGTGATCAAAAAAATTAAGACCATTTATTTATAAAAATATGGAAATCTCTTCATCTTTTCACATATTTTTGTTTTATCCATGTTTACCCCTGTTCTGTTCCCTCATTTGGACTTTCCACTGTCTTGGAAAGAGCATCAAGGGTTTGACCAACTTAGCTGGACTAGACTAGACTAGACTGCCTTGCTGTAGCGGTGACTGGACAAACAATGTGTAATCCATTTGATCCCCTGATAAAGATCCTGTTTTAAAGTAGAAGCAGATTTTGACCCTGCACTGCTCAGTCTGGAACTCTTTCACCAGTTTGGCACTATTACTATTTGACTTCCACAGCAGCTAAATGGTATGTGGCACTGTAAAACTTTTGCACTGCAAGAAATATATTGTATGCTTGTTTCTATGGCTACAATAAATGTGGAAATCATTCAGCATACAGCATTTTACATTTTTTTCATTCTCTTGCGCTCACATGACCCACACTGCCACTGCATATTCAGGTCGCTAGGTGGCGCATTACACTTGTGGTAGGATTGGAATTATTGCAGGTCTTATAGGACTTGAAAGCCAGAGGACTGGCGGCCTCTCTGGCTCTTCAGTTAGGCAGGCAACATATTAATACTTCATAGGGTTCAGAGCAAAAAAAAACAACAACAAAAGAAACGTCACTTTCCCGAGTAACTAGTTCCGTTGAAAGTAACAAATAACTGACTTCAGGTCCTTGCACGCTGACCCCAACGTGAATAAGTGTCACAAAATTGCGGAAAATTCATAATGCGAATATTGAGTGTGTGTGGTGACGCGATTCCATGCACAACATTTGGTGCACACAAGTCACAGCAAATAACAGGGCCTGATGTGCCGTGATCACGGAATCACAAAATCACGGAATTGACCGATTATGGAATTTGCATGGAATATCGCTGGATTTGACTGAATGAGACTGATAAGAAGCTTTGTGTGGAAGAGGGGTGTGTGTTAATGGAAAAATGCAGCTACTCTTGAAGGCATACAGAGCCTGATGCACTGATGGCTGCACAGAGCTCTGCCTGTCAGCGAGTTTACATGGAGTGGGGCGACCCTTGTATTTATCCGTCTTTCGACCCGGTTCTCTGTACAACGCCAGCAATTTACATGAGCTTGATCATACACACAACGTCATCATATACAATCTCCACAGCTATTCTCCTCCAAACGTTGTCTTGGAAAGAAGTAGCTAGTCACTGTAACTAGTCACTAATTTAAAGTAACTTGCCCAACACTGTGTCGACACGCACAGGTATAGTGGGTCGCCCAGAGAAAGTTACGTTGTCTAGAGGTTTGCTGTACTTGTATACTTTGGAGAACCAGACTGTGATTTTTTAACTGTTCAATATGAAACCTACCATCACAGAAAATCTCTAAATAATATGTTCATGTCAAAATCTGATTTATTTCTGCTTTAATTCAACACTCACAAAGGAGCTGCCTCTGCCAGAGAAGAGAAGCAGGCGAAGGCCACAGGCACCAGCAGCCACAGTACACTTCCACCCATCCTGCTGTGATGTCCAGCTGCTGTCATGGAATCTGTCCACCTCTGGTGCATCTAGGTTTTATCTTCCATGGCGATTCCATCAATCCTCCTCCCTGTGAACTCACGCAAGCGCATTCACATGACTTCCCAGCAGCAGTTGAGAAACACCTTTGATAAAGGCTCTTGACCGTGGACAGAATAAACAACCCCAAAAAAATAGAAGAAATCAATGAAAACGATGCTTATTGGAAACCAAAGCTTTCTACTTTTACTAAATGTTGGGAAATAATACTTCTAAATCATCATCAATGATTTTTTAAAAGAGAAGCATACATGTGTGTTACATCAACAAATGTTGGTAAAACTCAAGTGTTAAATACAAGTCGACTGTGTGAAGATCTTGAATCAAAATTTTGCTCCTTGGGTTTGCACACTCACCCGTCTGACAGTGTTCGTCAAGTATCCATCCTGCCTCTGCCATCCATGAAGAAGTGTGGAGAACACCTTTTCAGAGTTCAACCTTCAACTGTGGTCGGTCTGTATCTTTGTTATAGTGTCAGTATGAAAATAAATGTTTAAATGGGTCATGATTTATCATTTGAATAATCACAAATTACCATCTGCATGTAACTAAAAGCAGTTTGCAATGGTCGAAAGACACTCAGCTAAAAATATTTTGTGATGAGAATGTTACCAAAAATATAAATGTTCTGAGCTGAAAGTTCTCATGTCCCCACAACAATCCAGAATTTCTTTTTCTAAAAACATTCCAAAAATGTTGTTCATCTCTATCCATGTAACTGATGTTTTTTTTGTTTAGTTTTTTTTTTAATATATCAATTCAATTATTAATATATGGTCAAGTGAATGTGTGAAATAGAAAGGGGGGCGCCATATGAAGACAGTTCTATTTTAGATTGTATTTGGTTTCGTTTCATTCATTATGTAAACAACCATGCCAATGGACCACCACTCGAGGGCGCCCCTGACAATGTCAGAATGTTTTAAGCCTGCTTATGTTTTGTATATATATATTAATAACATCCTGTAAACATTTTTCCAAGTGTTGCTTTGTGCTTATGTTCTGACTTTGTTTTCACGAAACTACGAGGGGAGATTTTGGAAAAGAACATTTGATGGAACAACACCACCAAAACATCCTCTTAATGTGCAGGTCAAAATGTCTCACATATCATATCATAGGAGTCTTCTGTAGAAAACCTTTGATGAAATGGGATCTAAATAACATCCCGAAAACATTTCTAAAATGTTTTCTGAATATGCTCTCGTTGATACCACACTACATTGTGGAAAAAAAAGTTCTATTGCGTGATGCCCAAATTTCATCCCTGAAACATTTAGAATATTCAAATGACACTGTTCTGCACTTGCTACTAATAAAACAATGGTGGAACATTTTTCTACGTCTAGATAACTACAAAGTCATTGAATAAAAGTTTAAAGTGCTTTCAACGTTATTACAGAAGGCCATTTCAACACATTCCCCTTATGTTTTTCATTTATTTTTTTTACCATACCTAAAAGGGATGGGAAATGTTTTGGGGCACACAATCACAATATGTGATTGTAACTGAATGAATATTTGGAAGCTTGTCCATTGCTTTAAGGAGCCGAGAACAACTGCCATCCGAGAAATAAACCATAATTTATTGAGATATTTAATAGATTTAAATGACGAAGCCCGACTCTACTTGCTGCCATCGCTGCGTGTTCACGTCTCCCGGGGTGGAGTTATTGGGGGTGTGGCATGAGCCACGTAAATATAAATAAATAAAATCGCACCGGGGGACGGACGCCACATTGCACAGGTGCAACACAGGACTGTCACGCTCTGACACTGACGGTAGGACTGGAAAATTAACTACAAAGGAAAATAAGAATCTTTCCCAACACGCATCTCCATACCTTGAAATTTGGTCCTCTGTCATCCCATCCTCCCTGACGTGACAAGGTGGGTCATCATTCTTACTAGCATCCAAGAAACTGCAGGTGATAGGTCCAATGTTGGCCCTGCAGTAGAGGGATGACGACCAGGATTCAGGCAGTTCACGTATTGAGAGAAATCGATACATTCACAATATTTTCGGATTATTGATTGGTTGTTAAAAACCCTGTAAATGGCCTTGTTATAGAATTTCAAACAGGATCACAGTAAATGCATTCATTTAAAAAATAAATGCTCAAGAGACATACGCTGGAGAGCAAACCGGCAACCTTGTGAACCACAGGGGGATTCTTTGACCACAATACTGCCACAAAGTCACGTGACTTGACTACCATACCGCAGCTTTGCGCTGATACAAAGTCACGTGACTTGACTACCATACCGCAGCTTTGCGCTGATACCATGTTTGTTTTTACAGTGATGTAGTGAAGTGCCTCCAGTCCGTCTGCTCGGGAAGCATGTGTAGTGTCCTGCACTGTAATGGTATTAACCAGAACCGAACTCTGGAGCTACATTGAAGGCACCAAGGAATAATGGTCTCTGTCCAGCACTTTTGTCATTATATTATTACTATTCTTCTACTATTCTTCTCCACATGCAGCCACTCTGGATTATGTTTCAACCTTAATGTGTGTGTGTTTTGACCACCATTTGTTTCTCAGCGTTTCCTAATCATTGTATACAGACCATGGCGCAACTAGAGTACCAGTACAGACATTGAATTTTGTCATAAAAGCAAGAGTTATAGCAGCTTCAGCATTTTCAGTATAATGTTTCCAATCAAACACATGTGCCACTAGTGCTGATGAAAGTTAAGGTGCCACCAATTTGATGCACTTTCTTCAACCATCACTGGTCGATGGCTACAAGAGCCCAGTCAGATGCTGAACCTCTCATCGCAAATCTAATTGTGAGATGGATAAACTTCCATGGAAGCAATAGACACACCCCAGAAAATAGAACAGAATTACCTTGAATCACAACGTGATGCATTACAGCATGCCACTTCTTCTTGCCACAGACTAAGGAATTATATACGAACTTGTAAGTCTCTTCACAATGAAAAATGTTTTAGTTTAAATCCTACATGTATTTGATACAAACATACATTGAACCGCTCTACAGAGGACACTCACTTAACTCGCTTAACAATGCTTCTGAACCAAGGCAAGATTCCAGACTGGTCCCTAACTGTAGCAGCCTGAAGGACATGGCGTTGTTAGAAAGTCACCGCAGTAGTAATGATGCTGCTTCATTGAATGGTTTAAAAACAGAAGTCACATTATTAAAACAATTTATAATGTAATAAAATTGTTTACATGCCTCCGTCCCCAGAACTGCCAAATATCAAGGGAAGGTTGTAGACTCCGTCCCTTGTATTGCCTGTATTTAAGATCTGTGGAAAAAGAAGCCCTTAGACCAACAAATAACCCTGTCTGAACATTCATCTACAATATAAATATTACCACCATTATCCTCACCTGGCGATGCTGTAATTTGTGGGTGGGCATCAGTCACCACTTCTGTCAGATGCATCTCTTGCAGAAGTGCTGGAAACTGATTGTGGAGAAAAGAAGTTACTTGATTCTTTTGACTGCTGTCGGGGAATGACAAGAAAGAAATGAATATGGATCAAGAGTCATGCAAAACATACTACTATACAGACATCACACAATCTGATAGGTCCAATAGACATATTTAACAAAAACAAAAATATACTATTTGAAGATCTTAAGTTTACTGGCTAACTGATTGTTAATAGGGGAAATTTTAACATGCAACAATGTTTTAATAATTTTCTACTGACCGCAAGTTGCTCTGGATAAGCACAACAACAACGCAGCGCACGTTGTTTTACTGATTATTTAGAGCAAGCAACAGAGTTCTGACTTGTTTTGGAATCAATACAGTCGATTCAATAAAAGCGCGACAACAATTCTATTTTTCCAGTACACAACTTTTCGAAACAAAACAACAGCCATCTTTCTGAATGTGAAACGATCCTATA
Source organism: Synchiropus splendidus (assembly GCF_027744825.2). NCBI lineage: Eukaryota > Metazoa > Chordata > Actinopteri > Syngnathiformes > Callionymidae > Synchiropus > Synchiropus splendidus. The sequence goes on along the minus strand of NC_071335.1, from coordinate 31,367,328 downwards.
GCGTCCAGGCAACATAGTAAGTGCTCGTATTGTGGCTAAACGTATATATTGAATTTATTTAATTCTCTAATGAAATTCTGGTGGTCTGCCAGTACTTATGTAAGTACGTAGTACAACAGACAGGCTGATTCTCTCAAGTATTATAGCCTATGTTCGACAGCACAAAAGATGCTAATAGCATATAGCAAAAAGCACTCAATCGCCTTTCACGTCCGTTGACAGTGCGGACTCTGGTCGTGACGAAGTGCACGTCCTTTTTGCAGACTTCGCAGCATGCTACTTGAAGCTTTGGACCGCGACAGGAATTACGTTTGCTTCCGACCGGCCGGCAAACTCTTATCCACGTTCTTCAGTCAAGGGCGGGACATGTAAGTGACAGATAGCTGACAGACAGTTAGCAGGCAGCATCCGGAGGACTTTAAACAGCAGTATTTTTCATGTGAAAACGAACCAGTGAAAGGATTTCAAAAGCCAATACACACAATGGTTACAGTTTTTACATAAAAAAACCAGGCATAAAATATGAAAATGAAGAAAAACCACGGTCATTTCAAGTGGGAAACAGGCTTTAAAAACTCATTTCAAATGAGGTTTCTGCTGGGTAGCGAGTCAATAGCATTCAGCAATAATATACTCTCTAATAGCAGACGAATAAAATGTTAAAAGCTGATTGTATATAAATGTGATACACGTTTTAGTTCCATAAAGGCTTACCAATTGCTCTCAGACAGGGAATGGCGGCCGTGGCAGTGTTTCAAAAATTGTCTTGTCGGAAAAGCCCGCCACAACTCCATTCACTGACTACCGGCCCTTCTCGCACGCGCCGCCCAGGTGTCCTCCCGAAGCCGACTGGACGATGTAGTACACACAATCGGACTGTAGTGGCGCTCTAATGCTCAGGGCAAAAAATACGAAGACGACACAGCGCATGCTCACATGTAGCTTCGGCGAGAACTAGCATAAGGGGTTGACTGAGCTCAGAGAACTGGTTTCCGACGACACAGTTGGGCTTCTGCTACAAGTCAACAGTGAATTACCGTGGTTCTTCAGAGACACGAGAGATAGTTTTTTTCATCGGCTCGGCGGTCGCCTGCGTCGTGCTCCATTGACACCGCACCTACGCGCTTCGGTGTTCACTGTGATCGTTTTGCTGCTTATTATAGAGTAGCTGAAGGTTTTATTTCAACATGTCAGAATGACCAGCTTTTATCTCCTCATCAGACATCTTGTATGGAGTTAGGAAACTATGAGTTGCACAAACCAAAGTTTTTGTTATGTTTTCTTGAAAAATGAAAAAAAAAATCAAAGCCATATTTCTCAACCTGTCATTCAACCGTTTAATAGCAGCCTTAATTCAACACACAGAATGCTGCATCTAAAACAGGGGTGGGCAAACCTGCCCTCGAAGGGGCGCAGACTCTTATCCCAAGAGCACACACACACACACACACACACACATATATATATATATATATATATATATATATATATATATATATATATATATCACAAGATGGGAAAAAGTATTTTATATTAAAGTATATATACTTTAACCAACGCAACAACGCAGCTTCTGATTGGCTCTCGTCAAACACGTGCTTTTTCACGTTCAATACGCCCAGGTAGATGCAGCGTGGGAGAGAAAATAGTATCGACCATCGACAACCTGGATGTGAATAAATTGGTGACTCGTCTCGCCTGACCTCAGGTACCACGCACACACACACACACGCACACACTATCACACTGCGTGTTAATGTATCACCCAGGCGTCCACGTAGAGCTCGTGCGCTCCCGCACCCGTGGTTTCACCTGTCAGACTCGGGGAGGAGGAACTCTGGTCTCACTGGTGCAGCCGGACCTGCAGCATTCCTGCACAAACACGCCGCCGCCCGAGGCTGTACACACTCCAGAGCGATCAGTTTGTCGAGGATCAGAGATGTTTGACGTGACAGTCTTGGGAGTTGAGCGCTTCACGGTGAGTTCAAGCATATTTGAAAAGCTTCTCGCTCATTTAGACACGTTCAATGACGTCGTTTTGCATTTGACTCACGCTTTAAACCACACTTAACCCGGCCCGGGCTTCTTTAATGTACGAAGGTGAGATATGTTTGGCTCCCGTCCACGCGGACCTGTCGTCGATACTGCCGTGCAGTCCGCAGTGCTTGCTTCCCTCTCGTTCTAAAAGAGCTTCTGCCGTCCGAAAGCTGAGAGTGCTGACCACAGCCTTATTAATATTTCAGATACAGTCATTAAATGTTCAGATTGGGAAAATCTATTCCATGAAACAGTAGTGGATCTGTTTGATGTAACGAAAAATATAAATTACTCCATGTATTTCTAGCATCTAACATCAAGTCAGCTGACTCAGTCAGGCCCAACTTCCAGTAGCAACCCACGGTTTGTAGCTTTCGCTTCCAAATCCAACTTGACTGAGGTGACATCCTCTGAGCCTCACAGTGTTCAACTCAACCCCTGAACTTCTCCACCAGTTACTGGTACTAGGTGTATTTCCTCTTGTTGGCTTCCTTATTTCGCTCTTCACAGGTGCTGCTCCAGCACGATCGTATGTTTTCATCTCTGGAGCAAAGTAGTGTCTACTAGCACGGATGGTTGTGGCGCTGAAGGGGTTTTGGCCAGCTACTGACACGGGGTTTCCTTGGAGCATCCTCTGGAGCCCAGCCGGCAGAACGGTTGAAAATCAGTCTTAAGAACTATCATGCCAAAATTCACTTCTCATCCCCGCCTGCTCTCAATGTCCTTTAGCGACTCGAAATGTATCGAGTAAAAAACGTGGAAATACAGTGTTCTGATCCTCAGAATCCATGTCAGCACAGGCACAAATAAAGCACATTAACAGGAACTATAATAATGATCACGGTCATATTTGCTTTGGGAGAATTAAAAAATATTATTTTCATGGGTTGAAGGTTCATAACTTTTGAACTACATGAATTATTAATATAAGAATTATGGAACAGCTTTCATTCTCAACTTTGCTCTGCGCTACTTTCCATTTCCATTTTCCATTTCCAAAGATTTGATGGATGCTGTGTCCTTGATGATCGAGCTGAATTAGAAGGTGGGACCTTGCAGTGGCATATGATCTGTTCCAGATGGGAAATTCCCACTTTCTCCCCCTGGTGACCACCAAATACAGGATTTCATACACAATCCAAGATGGCAAACTGGAAAGTAAACAGGAAGTTTTGAATCAATGAAAGACACTGACGCAATTCTACAAACGTGTTTCTTCTTCATCCAGTGGGTTTTCTAGCAGGTGTTATTTATCAGGAATTTGCTTCTGTCTGGTTAAGGCCAGAGCTTCGTGAACGTCAGTGTCTTCTATTCCAATAACTGGAATGCGCTGAACACGACTGTGACTTCATTGCATGCTCTGACTTTCAGCATCATATCACCCATTCATACGGTGTGGGTCAGTAATGTGCCCTCAACTTTTGCAGGCTTTTAGCTAGCAGGGCGTCTGGGCGTCTGCAAAACATGAAAAAAATGGACGCCAAATTACGCTGGTATATGGCGGCATGACGGTGGCCAAGCTGCAGTCGAGAATCAGGCGTCCATTTTTTCATGTTTTGCAGACGCCCTGCTAGCTAAAAGCCTGCTTGGTACTGCAGGCTTTGCTTCAGCTCTGTTCTGAATGACTCAACTTTAATGGCTAGGAGGCTCAATAGGAGCCGACTGGCCTACGTGAAAGGGTGAAACTGAAATCAGCCATCCAGTGGACTGATCCAACTCAACTGTTTCCAGGGTGTTCTGCATCCCCAAGGATGCCTGGATGGATTTTTTTTTACCTTTGTTTACATTTGTCTTCTGTGTTCAGCAGATGTTCACCATGCTTGGAAACTAGGTGGTGAGCTGTAAGAGAGGTGTCAGGAACAGGAGAATCAACAGCATCAGTAGGGTGAGTTCATGCTAGTGGTGGGTGCTTTCTGCAGGCAACACCGTTTTCAAGTACTGGAAAGACATGTATATATAATGAGAATTACTTTGGAGATAAAATGTGGACAAAGTACTGAAAGAAATGTGACATAGTGAAAGTGGCATATAAGCAATATAAACTAAAGGCATAACAAAATCATTCATTTATTTTCATTTTACTTATTTTTCCAAGAGCAGATATGTGCATTTCCATCTGGTAGGCATCTTCATCAGTAGTCAAATGACTTGTTACTTCTGTCGCAAAACAGCTGTCCGTCGTCCTCCTTCACTCCAAACCCGGCTGTTTGTCTCTGTGCCTTTTCTCAGCGAGCCGTCACCATGACGATGCAGACTGGAGCTGAACTTACGGGGACCGCCCTGGCAGTCACGGTGTTGTCTCTGCTCAACCTGTTGCTGCTGCTGCTGCTGTGTGTGATCAGGAAAAAAAGGCGGCTGGAAGGGACATACAGACCCAGCGCGGAGGAGAAGAAGCAGGTGGTAGCAGCGGGAACGGACAAGCCTAGTCTCCCGTTACCTTTACCCAAAGAAGAGCGCCTGATATGATCTCCTGTTATTTTATACTCAAATTATAGGCGCCACTTTTAACGACTGAGGACACAAATAAAGTATTACCCATCTTTCTGCATTAAAATGGGAAGATGTTTTTTTTTTTTTTTTATTCAAGTCTTGGTGGCCTTAAGATGAAGGACTTTGTGTGTGTGTGTGTGTGTGTGTGTGTGTGTGTACTGCTATGTATTTATAAGACAAACTATTTTTGGAGTTATGTGAAGGAAGGTTTTGTATCAAAATGTCTATATGCATAAAAGTATTTGTAAATAAATTGAGTGGCAAGATCAAGATGTCTTGTAAGTTTCTGTGATTTTAATTAAGTTTAAGTTTATATATTTAAATAATATAATATTAAGAAGAGGACTGTGCTGAGTCAACAGTTTTACCTCGCTGGTTGTTTAATCGAGGGAATTCTGTGGGAACTGGTCGAGCCGGTCGTAAAGAGAGCAGGAGAAGCTAAGCTTTCATTTTAATTGAAATGCCTGTGAGAACTCATGCAAACTGGATATTCCTAGCCGAATCCTGCCCACAGTTAAGATGGAGATTTATCATCAGGTGATATGGGCATGTAAAGAGATTGATAACCTCCCTTGTCAAACGTTGACAGCTTGTTGAGTTGGAAATGTACCTTGTGCAGCGTTCAAATTCAAGACCTGAACATAGTTTTGAAATTACATTCAAGTTCAAAACTGAGTCTCAGAGTCCCCACACGGGGCCCAGTCACTTTGCTTCAAATCTTTTCTTCAGTTCTGACACTTTGACCTGGGGGAGCCCCTCCTCCTCTCCGGAGCAGTCCCTCGCATCCGATCTATTGCAGGGTTTGTTGGTGTTGGTTGTGCTTCTGGACCTCAGCTTGAGACCGAATGCTTGGCTGGAAACTGGAGGGCAGAAACTCGCTATTGCTGATTTGGGAGAGATTTTAGCGTCCAGCTCTGCTTTTGCCTTCTGGATTCCAAGATTTGGCGCAGCAGTCGAGGTTTGAGCAACTTGATCCTCTTGTTTGTTCACACATTTGTTTTCTGTATCTTGCTGCTGGTTCACCTCATCTATCTGTTCGCCTGTGTCCTCTGCGCTCTCCTGACCCTGCTCTTGCTCATTCGTCACGCTCTGGAGACCTTCGTTCTTCACTTCCTCAGGGATGTCTTCTCCTACGGTCTGGACAGTGTTGTCCTCTTCCTCGGTCCATCCGATGTCTCCCTGTCTCTTTTCTCGTTCTTCAGCTCTGAACTCAGCTGCTTCCTGCTCCTGCACGCTCATGTCCAGGCTCACACTATCCAAGTCCTCGGCCTGATCTGCTGCTTCAGCATTCCAGCTGTCCATGAAGTCGCTGCTGCCGACCGACGCAGACAAGCTCTCCTGACTCAGCTCTTGCTCTTCCTCCATGAACTTTTCATCTTGGAGCGTCTCATTCGTCACGTTCTGGAGACCTTCGTTCTTCACTTCCTCAGGGATGATTACATTGTCAGTCTGGACAGTGTTGTCCTGTTCCTTGGTCCATCCGATGTTTCCCTGTCTCTTGTCTCGTTCTTCTGCTCTAAACTCGGCCACTTCCTGCTCCTGCACGCTCATGTCCAGACTCAAACTATCCAAGTCCTCGGCCTGATCTGCTGCTTCAGCATTCCAGCTGTCCATGAAGTCGCTGCTGCTGACCGACGCAGACAAGCTCTCCTGACTCGGGTTGACTGAGCCATGCTTCCAAGACAAAACACACAGTTGAATTTGCAGTGGGGTGTAGGCTGAAAAGGCTCTTCTTACCTTTCGAACAAAGTCATAGCTGTCAGATCCAAATAAGTCCAGGCTTCGCGTGCCGTACAGGAGTCCACGGTCATGCATGCTCCTACTGCTCAACGTCTCAAAGATCTCCCCGAGCAGGTCCATTTCCTCAGGGTCGGAGAAGTGAGAGTTGTCTTCATCTGTCGGGTCTGACTCATCCACAGGTGAGGACACAGCACTGGGACAAACAAAACTCAACCCATTCAGGAACTGATCGATGCTTCCATCCATTCATCCCCGAACTGAACTCACCCCTTCCAGGAATCCTCAGCCGAGTCACCGTTGTCTTGGCTACCGAGGGATTTGTAAACAGGCCGAGGAGGACGGGACTGTCATTCACAAAATCCAATGTTATTTGATATACCTTCAGATATGCCAAAGAGTTTCTTTTTGTAAAATTATTATTTTTACTTAAAACAGCACAACGATGTGTCGGTCTCATTCACTGTGTACTGTGAATCTGGTCTGACTTATTTGAAATGTTGAACTCTCGTTTCTCCATGCTGTGCAAGTGCCACGTCATGAGTTGAGCTGTTTTCACTTCTCTGCCTCGCTGAAATCTTGTGGACAGTCGGGTGTTATGACACACATGTGACTCCACCAGACTTCCAGAGAGCGTGTGAGTTTCTGACGTCAGACCTGTAAGCTATTTTTAAGTAGTTAAAGAGACTCTGTTTCAGTCTTATACATGTATCCGTTCAGAAATTTCAATAAGGTCAGCACATATTCCAACTTACACCCTAAATAAAGGATTCAAATAAATAATGCTCACTGACTTCTTGTCATGAGGAAATAAAAACCAGCCAGGATGCGGGTTAGTTGAGAGTTAGCAAGGCTCAAAAGGCTGAAGTTTTGTGACACTGACCAGCAGAGTTAGAGATTCACTGCAGTGTTTTACTGGGGTCCAATATGGATTCAAAAGCCCCTCAAATTATTTAATGATCCTTTTTTGCTGGTATGGAACTCTAGTTCCAAGCAATGAGAGTCAGTGTTGGAGTCAGAGTTTAGTTCGCATTGTTACTGCTGGTTCTGTTCTGTACTTTAATGTACAGAATTTCTTGGCACAATTATTTGTCAGAGGGTCTGAAGCTTGGTGAGTCTAGAATGCTGGAGAGTGAGGAGCGCTTTGCCTTTCCTGCTGAGGCTGCTGCCCCCGCGACGCGGATAAGTAACTGAAACAGAATGGATGGAAATTGGTGGATTGGTGGGAAGCAGCAGAGTGTATGAAAGTTCATCATGCGCCCGACTCACAGTCATTCAGTTTAAGGTCTTTTATAGGATTCACTTTGAAACGATGCCTAACATATTATCCTTAACACTTGTATTTTCATCTCAAGTGACTGGATGTGATAGCTTTTACTTCTTCACCAGCACAACACCGGCCACCAGTAGTACCCAATGGCTCACAGACACCATGTTTTTCTTATAGTTGGAAAAAATCAAGCATACAATTAAGAGTAACACTGGAAGGTTTTTCAGTAAATGGTAACCTTTTCTTACATATTTCAGCTCACTTGACTCCCTCCCCTCAGACTAGTTCCTAGGTCAGACATTTCTATTTCACTGTTTTTGATGTGCAAGACTACCTTCTCCAGTTTCCACTTCTACCTCTATTTTATTTTATTTTATTTTTATATATTTATTTACATTGTATGTGTTATTGTTTATTTTATTGAAAAAAAGGAAAAATCTGGAAGAATGACATGTTAACATTGTTTGTTTTTTGTATTGTGGTCTGAAATTATAATTATAATTGAAACATGTCATATCCTCCAATAAAAATATGTACAAAACAATAAATAAATTCGCGCAAAATGCGGGAAAACAGATTTGTTCAGTTCATCTGAAGCTATCTCAAAGACAAACAAAGCTAGTCGATCGACTATGAGGAAACAGAATCGTGATCTTTGCAAGGCAAATAGGACTGTCATTTCATCAAGAGGTGATGAAAGTGATGGCACTCCAGTGTGGTAACACGACTGAAATGTCAATATCTTTGGTTCTCACCATCCCGAAGTGTTGCTTGATTGGCATGCGGTTTTGCAGACAGTCAGATTGGGAAAGATGGTTGGACACTGAGCCACGTCTGTGGAGATTGTTGCTCTCTTGGCGTGTCTGTGTCGATGAAGCAGAAGATGAGTTGTTTTAGTACGTATAGAATCCTCCTGAACTGCCTCACCTTGTGCGGTAGCAGGTTTTTTAAACCAGATCTTGTAAGGGCTTTAGCCTAAAATATAAACACACAGAGAAGCAGCAGGATCTGTTATGAGAAACAACAGGAACCTAGCAAGGGCCCTGCCACTACACTGACCTTTGTGTTGGCTTTAGATTTCATGTTGAGGATGAGCGCTCCGCCCCCTTTCTTTCATGAGAAAGACCAAAACCTTCTGTGATGCTGCTTTCAAATCATGACTCACAATTGAAGTAACTCACCTTTAAATTCCCGACAATCTGCTGATAGGGCTTGTTTTTATCTACAAGAGAAGGGATATTAATTTTGACCTAACTGGTGAAGTGACAATTTGGACAGAACATGATAATCTCCTGTCGTTTTGGAAAAACAACCACACACCTGTTGGCTCACCAATAAGAATCTGCTCCTCAAACAGGTCGTCTGGTTCCTTTCCTGAGTTAAGGAGATCCAAGCGATCATCAATGAACTGGAAATGGAGGGAAGAAAGTCATTCAGAATTGCACTCCCGCTTCCAAAAGTTAAGAGAAATATTGGCAATATAAAAGGAAACATACATATGTTGCAAACATACATATGTTGCAATATTCAAAACGGGATCTCTGGGCTAAACTTTAAATGTTATTTTATTTTATTTTATTAATTGTATCAACATCTTCTGTCCAGCAGGAGGCAGTCGTGACTGCGGTGATTCCTGTACCTGTTTGAAAAACTGCAGGTGAACAGCACTCTCCAGAAAGTGTCTCATGCTGGGTGGCTTGTCCAGAAACTGCTCCTTACTGAAGCGTAGTTCACCATTCTGAGAAAAAAATGAAATTTAAATATCACAATTTCCATCATAGGCACAGACAGAAAGTTGGAGTTTTGTTTTTTTGTTTTTTTCAATACATAATCTAGTTTAAGTCATGTCATTGATAATATACAAAGGAGAACATGATGGTAATATTTAGCAGTTTTCTCATAATGAATATTTTATACAAAACTAATTTCCCGTTAACCGGTTAAACATCCCCTTCCGAATGATTTTGGTTTCACGATCCACTTCTTTTCACATTTCTTTTCACACGACACCTCAAATCACAGCGCCAAATTTGAGTGCTACCAAGAGACGAACCAAGCGAAAGCTAACTGGAGTGAACCTCAGGCGAAACTAACCCTAATGGAGTTTGTTGCTATGGACGAACAGCTGTGTTCTTGTCAAAGACAATAGCTGTCGGCTGCCAGTCACGCACCTGGACCCCTGACACTCATTCCCTGGACATGTAGTCGATGAAAAGAGGAGCGGTCTGTCAGGGTTTGAGGCAACACTCCCCTATTTAACAAGTAAAGTTTACTTTCTGGGTTTGATCTCTTCATTGTTGATTGAAAAGGGTATAAAAGTTATTTATTTTATGTTAAACATTTTGCATTTTTATTGTTTATTTTGTCTTGCAACGTTTTTTTAATGTAGTGACGTTCAGTATTATTGTTGGCTAAAAAAAAGACGATGGGTGCATCCCTCCACTCCATCACCCTCAAACACCAGTCAGTGTTTCATGGACTCTCGGAAAGTACTATGCCTTTGTGTTTGTTTAATTTGGTGTGTAATAAATCTGAAAATTGCTATTTGTGTTATTTTTGAGGCTCTTTCATTTCCACAACTTGTGCACTCACAGGCATGATCTTCACTGTGGAATATCTTTACACTTCAGCGCTCAATCTTTTTCTAAATCTAAAAAGAAGACACAAGAAACATCCGACTCAGGACCTGCTGGACTTACGTCCACCCGTACTTACGTCCACGGCCAGCAGATGCTTTTTTTTAAATTCAATGTCTGGCACCGCTGCACGTAGCAGCCCGGCAACGCGTACGACAGTTGCAGCAGCACAGTATCCCAGCATCTCACTCTCTCACAGTGATCTACCACTACAGTAGGACCTTTAACCCTTGTGTCGGCTATTTTGAATGGCATTCGACTTACGTCCAATCTGACTTATGACCGGTTGGTCGGAACTGATCCCGGTCATAAGTTGGATGTTAGAAAAGTTATTTGCAGTTTTGCGTCTTTGTGTGGTTGGACTGACTGTGCATGGCTTTATATTTGAGACAAGTGTATGCGATCACCAGGATCGACCTGGGAGCCCCTGCTTCATATTTCAAAACTGCTGTCTCTCAGGCGTGACAATGAGGAAATTGGGCGAGGGAGAGATGTCACCAAAGACAAGGCCTCAGCTGCTGCAAGCTTAATGAAAATAGTGTCGTGGTATAGGTTTGCTTAATGCTTACCGTATTTTCCAGACTACAGAGCGCACCGGAATATTAGCCGCACCCACCAAATCTAAGAAGGAAAATGGATTTTTTTCATACATAAGCCGCACCAGTCTATAAGCCGCGGGTGCACCGTTGCTGTTTGCGCCACAGAAAATGCATGAGAATCACTTCTAGGATCCTCCAGTACTAGTTTTGAAAACGGGGTCCAGTGTTGAGACTGACTCATGAAACAATCTTGCCAATGTTCTGAACTCCATTCATGAACTCCTCACATCTTATTTACATTTAAAGTGTTTAGAGAGCGCTGTTTTCACCCTACAGTAGATCATCTCTGTTAGCAGAGCTGCGGACACGCGGGCGAAAACAGCGCAATTTGAGCGCTTTAAAGGTAAATAAAACGCCTGTGATGTCATCGGTTTGATGTGACGAAGCTCAATATTTTTGCCAGCAAAGAGCATGCTCATTAGACTGTAAAAACTCGGGATGCTCCGAGAGACAGGGAGAGCACTCAGCTGAAGCAGCTGTCTTCAACCTCTTTCATGAAAGTTCTCACTCTGGACGGTTGCAAAAGTTTCAGATTCAGGTGGTGGACCGCGAACGCTGCATCTGACAGACACAAGACTGCAGCGGATTCCGCCGCGCTTGATTCCGTCTTAAAACGACACCTGAGAAAGGCTGCTCATCTGGCGCAGTGAAATTTATGATTATTTCTCGGGCAATATGCTTCGCCTTCTGAACGTCACACTCAGACCGGCGAGTGTCGCCAGTGACCGCTGGTTCCTGCAGTTTCACTTTCATGAGCACCAGAAAACTCTCTGTGCTCCGTCAAGTGCTGGTGTTTTAAATATCGTATTGAATTCGTGGCGTTGAGGCCTTTTAATGTGCATGTGCTGCAGGATGCAAACTTGACATGACAGACTGAAAAAAGCTTCCGCATTAGACACGCCATTGCCAAGCGAGTGGCGAGTTGGCAGGGAGGAGCGGACGCATCACAAACCGCGGGCAGTGCCTCATCAGAACAGCTGCTGTCACGTGATCGGATTTTGTGACCGGCAACAATTCATAATCGGTGGCCGATTGATTGGAATATCCCTGTAAAAATCCATATATTAGCCGCATCGTTTTATAAGCCGCAGGGTTCAGACCGTGGGAAAAAAGTAGCGGCTTATAGTCCGGAAAATACGGTAATAATCATTTGAATTCATGAGTCAAAGACCCTGTCTGACACTATGGATTTTCACTCTTCACTAGCAAGAACCATAGACAAAAATTGGTAGACCTTGTGACCCTGGAGTGCGTCTCTGTAGCCTCCAAACAGCAGAGCCTGAGCTCTCAAGAAGGCCCTGGACACGCCACAGCCTGGAGACACTGCCTGCCGTTTCAAACACGTCTTTAGCACAGACATCTGGAAAGAGATGTTTATGAGACGCAAAAAAAAAAAGAGCGAGAGTAAAGCATTTTAACTACCGCTTCTGGGGGGATGTTCCTCAGGTCATCGAAGGGGGTCTCCAACATATTAGTGTCCACATTAAAAGTGACAACTTCCTCCAGCCCACGACTGCTCACCCTCTGTCAAAGAAGGAACACAGAAATGTAAACATTGAGGTGCATTTTTGTTTGGACATTTAAGTCAGATTACCTCCAACAGACTGGTGTGGACCCCGATTAAATAAGGCATCGGGGCACTGTTGGGGAGAGTCAGATGAGTGGGTGACTCTGTCAATAGGTGAGCAGGTCAGGTTCTCACCCGCAGTAGTCCAGTAGGTGAGGTGGAAGGACGGGGATGAAGATGTGTTGCCAGCACATGGGGTAGAGCAATGCACTGAGCGCGTGCACACAAGACGTGAGCTTAAAATATATCAAGCAGGAAATGGTTATGACACAGGAAAGAGTGAGCCGAGAAGCATACGGTGGGCGATGATGATGATGAATCCAAATGTCTGGTGGATGATGTTTAGGAGCCACACAGCATTAATAATTTTATATTTTATTTTGGGTAATATTGTGCTCCGTTAAATGGTTTCATTTGAAAATAAAGAAATGAAATTCAACCTTAACTGCTACTTCATTTGAATCATTGTTTGCTGTTAATATATACAGAATTAAGAAGCTATTGATTTTCACTTTACTTTTCCATCATAATTTAAGGAGGCGTTTCTTCATAATACTCGCCGCAGAAACTTCATGACAGCCAGCAGTTTATTAGTTAATAAAATAGCAGAACTATTTGTCTCTGAAACACCTCCACCTGAACAATAAAACACGGTGATGTTTCACTTCCTGTTTGTATGCCACAAACTGAGCTCGAAAAAAAAAAACTCCACTGCCACAGCATATCACTGTCAGGACATCGTGGGCTGCTCACGCACCACACTGAGGAGATGTAGCGGTGTGTTTGTGATGAATGATTGGAGAGGACTCACAGCGCTGAGTTTGCTTGCAAATATGAGGATCCGCCTCTCAAACAGCATACTGGCGTACAGCAGGAGCAGGTTCCCGACATCCACTGCCACGATCAGCTCCGTCAAGTTCCTCTGGAAAACATGATAAGTGAACTACACCTGTTTTTTATTTCCATTTTTTTCTTTCATTGCAATTACGTATGTAGCGGGGATAAACCATTAAATAAATAAACATGGATGATGTTGTAAAAAGCTTACATTTTCAGGAATGGAAGGCAGACTCCTGGGATCTGGAGCGATAAAGTATGGGACCTATTGATATGAATCAAATCATTATTGTCATGGTCATCTGAGGCAGGAATTCATCAATCGGTCTTTGTTTCCAGAGCATTTTAAGGAGATGAGCGAAGATATAACTAAACAAAGCAAAGGTTAACAGAGCAAGAAAGAAAAAAGGAAGACCACCTTGACCTCCTCACATTCTTATAGTTGCTGCTGGCTCCATTCAATGCTGCCACGCGTGCAAACCAGTCAGGAGCTCACCCTCCCCGGCTCTTACAATAGGCCTTGTGTGAAGCTCCTCCCTCGCTCCTTTTTGTTCATATTATTAGCTTGTTTTTTCTCTACATGCAAGTCCTTCGATCCAATCCTACAGTAGAGTACCAACTCCCCTCAACGCAGGACTGTATTAGGGCTCCTCTTGTGGTCGTCAAACACATTCTCGCCTTTGAGGAGACACATATTGATGATTGTCCCCGGGGGGACTGTGTATCACAGAAGTCAGCCTTCCATGATGCATGTTCGCAGCATAGCACGATGCTGTTCAGCACTTCACTGGTCCAATACGTAAAAAAGGGGCTCAGGTTAAGCCTTACTGTAGAGTGGTATTCCTGAACACAAAACAACTTCAGGTGGCTTACAGTATGGTGTAACCAAAAATGAGGCAACCACACCCAAAAACTGAAAACTACCATTGTTACAGTAGTACCACCGTATTTATGGCTACGACTGTAACTCACAAACTTCAATGACATCTGGCTTCAAATAATAAACGAATAACACATTTACAGTAAATTGTCAAACCAAAACACAAGGTTGTTTTAACTATCTACTTCGACAACATCAAAGACCCAAATGCAATTCAGTGAAATGTATGTTGACAGACTGTAAAAGCAGCACACTTGTCATTGTTTCCACTCCGTGGCTTGCTGCAATTAAAGGAACAGTGCCTGCTGCAGACAAAGGGGCCATTTTTCGTTGGTTGATCACAAGTTGACGCACATTTCCGTGAGTGGTCATAGTGAAACTAAGGACAATACACACCAAGAAAGATAGCAATGGAAGGTAATGTCCTCATCCTACTCTCTTAGAACGTCAATAAATGGTTCATTAATATGTGACACTTTAGGAATGAGAATGTATGAGCCTGTCTGATCCCCTGCAACCGACCTCATCTGCTGTCCCTGCTTCCCACTCTGCTTACTCGAATGTCTTTATCCTCCCTGCCTGTCACGCTTCGCTGTCCACTCTCCCTTGTATTTCTCAGTGACTCCGGGATGCTCAATAAAAAACTAGTCAAAATGAAGCACAATTCAAAAATCTCCTTCATCAAAAAAAAAAGAAAGTTAGAATTAAGTTAGAAGTAGACAGTAGTCGCTTTTGGTTTTTATTCCAAATTCCAATGTCCAGAAACCATTAAATCTCTGCACATTGATAATTTTGGAATAAAATCCCAGATCATTTTAAAAGAAAGAAAACAAATTTGAAAGAAATGATTGAGGTTATTAGGGGTCATTTGAAAGTCACAGCATCTGCTTGATTTCTGGTTTTGCTGTGGTTAATCTGCTGAGCAGTTAGTCCCCTCTGGACTCACCCCCTCCTCTCCCTGCAGGTGTCCAGCAGGATAGGACACGGCTACGCTGCCCGAGAGCTGCTCTCCCTCAGAGAAAAAGACAGCAAGCTAACCACTGACAGGAAACCACTATTAAGTCAGGAGATGAACTTGCTTTCCTGCAGCTATAAAAACACTCACCATCTTCAGAGTGACTGATCCAGAGGGCAGGGGAACCGGCTGCTGATACAGAGAACTCAGCAGGAGGATCAGCTCCTTCGTCTGTGAAGAAAACGTGCGTCGCTCAAGCTCAAGGATCCATTGGTTACATGCTGACTTACCTGTCCTTTAGTGAGATTATCAGCCAAGTTGTTCAGAAGTTTGTAGAAAACCTCAAACCATGGAAGGTAACTGTTTGGGCATTGGAGAGTTTTGGTTTTTTTTTTTTTACATTTTTCATAGCGTAATTTATCTTTCTGTCGATCACTCCCTCATACCTGACAATACACAAGCAGGTGTGTGTGCTGCTGGCAAGACGGCAGAAGCCAAAGCGCTGGTGTCCCTCCAGGTCAGTCAGGACGAAAGTAAAGTGCTGCACAGCGACTCCATCCTTCACTCTTGAGATTTTAAACACCATTAACATTGCATCTCAACACACAACTATCAGACAGTGGCATTGCTTCCTCAGCCATCATTTCTTTGATGTAGGTGGTTGCTTGACAGCTCTGCTACTGTAGGCAAACAATGGATACCATGGACAGATCCCTGTACTGTCATGATACAACTTAGGGTTGTAGTTACAATATGCTTAAGACATGTGCTCCAATGATTCCAGCGCTAAGAGAATGTGAACAGCTAGGGCAGTGTTTTTCAACCTTTTGTGAGCCTCTGGATCGGTGTTCATTTTATTAGATGAGTGGTTCTAATAGGTTTTCTGATGCGCGTGTTTGCCTTGGTTCACATCAACACAAGCAGGTGTCCAGCTGCGCTGGCGCCTCGGCGAAACACCGTGGTGAAAATAGTTGGATATTGGACGGAGCTCCACTCCGGTATTGTCGGCTGCGTCCTCTTCTGCGTCCCCATTGGGGTTCACTGATCGCGGACACACTCTCACAGGCAGTGCTAATGCTACACCCCGGCATCAGTTAGGGACCATCAACAAATTCTAAAACGGTCAAAGTATTAGCGAAATCTTCAATAAGGTTTTTCATCATACAAGACAAAGGACTGACCGTTTGTATTGTTGAAGAATATTTCTTCAATACCATCTAGAAAATGTGTCCATAGTTTAAGTCAAAGAGACATGAGATACAGCAGACGGCTCAATTTAACCCCTAAATAAAGCTGGCAGAGCAGTCTGTCAGTCACCAGCGGGTTCTAACAGAGATGTGAAATTTCTCATCTCTACACTTTTATATTTAAACATAAACAAATAATGATGTTGGAGACAAACTCCACTAATAGGTTTCATCATGAAACAGTTTCAAGAGAGACTGTAGTGTGTCCAATACATGGAATAGAATGAAAATGGATTTATCATGATAACTAGTGTTATCGCAGAAATGACAACATTTATTTTGATTTTTTTTTTTTGTCCATATCGCCCATCCCTAGTGCACAAACATCACTTTCACTCTGGTGACCTGCCAGTGATGTGACATGTTCCTCATTCAACATTTCTTAATGTTCATATGTTATATCTTGAATTTAAATGAGAAATGTCGGCTTTTATCCACTTTCATGGCACGGTGACTGCCATGGCATCACTCATCTGTCATGTAATATGTACGTGTTGACGTTTAAGAAGGAGAAGCCCGGTTATATGGATGGTAGTCTGTCGTGTTAATTTGGATTAAAGAACTGATTCAACGTTTGTCGTCCTGCCTCCTTGGAAGCCTGATATTACATCATCCAGTGGTGTTATTATCAAAAATACACCCACCGTTGCGTGTCGTAAGGGAAGCAGAAACTGGGGGTTGTTTTGTTGGAGTCCTGGAAAGAACAAATTGATTCAAAACAAAAACCCCTCAAGCATAAAAACAACAAAATAAGATTCTAACCTCATCACTGGCATCATCCGGAAACTGAAATCTCACTTCTGGATCTGTGGTCATTGCGGAACAAAGACACGACTTTAAGTTTGAAATTTACATCTGAAGAGTTAGTCATGTGTAGACGTTAACAGGAGGCAGGCGTAACTCTTCTCTGAGTACGTAAATCATCGACTGTCACGGCACGCAGGCACAAGATAACAGGCAGGATGATGCTTTACCTCTGTCTTTGGCGAGTGGGCAGGATGCTTCGAAGAACCAGTTGAAGGTTCGCTCGGGGTTTTTCCTGACAGGAAGACATCTGATTGAGTTTTATATATGGCCATGCAATACTGACTAACTATCTCCACACACATCCATATCCAGGAGAGCTTATACTCAGCATCAAAACATGCTGGCTTTATTTTCACCACACTGCTACATTTATAACAGACTTTGCACAATCGATGCAGGAAGCCGCTTCTGCAGCAGTGAGAGGAAGTGACAGTCACCACAAGAACAAAGTGATGATGGTGGTGGTGGTGAAGGTTGCATGTACATAACTCACAAAAAGCCTACCTCAGTCTAGTGCCCATGGTGTCCGGCTGTGTCCATGTGTCAGTCCGGGGGGGTCCTGTTACTCCGGGGATGTTTGACAGATGCGGAGAGCAGCGGAACAGTGCTGTAGAAGCAGTCTGCTCAATCAGCGTCGGAGTGGATACACACTTCCTGCTTTGGCTCTGCTTCGACAGTGTGTCAAGTAAATGTGACGTTTCTGGAAACACGTGCTTCAATGCAAATGACATTGAATTTAAATGACTGTCTGTGGGTTTCTGGAGAGTTTGGTGAACAGTGGAGGCAACTCTGGAATGAATTTGGTCGTCTTTGAAGAAAAAGGTGCAGGGAGGATAAGCATCGTGGGGTTTAATATTTGATACTGAATCCAACAACAACAACCATGAATTCAGAAATATACTTCAAATCAGGTGTGTTTACCACCCATTTTATATGTTTTGCATGTGTTTTACATGTGGTATCCACACGTCAAAGAGCGTCATTTTCAGTATATTTGCAGTATTTGCAACAGTTAGGTTCACTAACTCCATTGACCATCTCATCTATAATGCAGTATTAGTACATTCATAAAACATCATAATGCATTTATGAGGCATTACAGATGATATTATGAATATTCACGATCAAGTGTGACAACTTATAACAATGTTTCTTAAGCATAATAAGGGTTAGGGGTTCTAGAGTCTCGATAACTAGATGAAGTTAAGCCCACAACTTGTACCACTTTATAAACCTTGTCATATGTTACTATATTGTGGAAATTCACAACATATTCTTTAAAGCCATATAAATGTATGATGTCTTGCTGCATTTGGAGATCGCCTTCTAGATGAGTGCTCAAAGTGAAGTGTTATTGGGTAAAACTTAGGTGAAAAAAAGTATAATAATGTATTACAGTTATAACTAGACCTATTATAATAAATATATTCCAATAAGTTGTCTTTTGTTGTCATATTACACTCATCTGATTGTGCAGCTCATACAGTTTTTATCCAGTCATGTATGTGTTTGTGTAGTCTGCTACTATGACAATCCTCCTGACACTGCAACAGAGTGGAGAGCATCAGTAGCGACAGCCAACCAGATCTTGAGTCTGCCACCAAGAGGCCAGGGCCTTGCACTAACCATGACACGTACACGAACTGTGAATCGTGAGCGTCTGAAAGAGGGAGATTCGGTCGTGACAGTGCTGTCAGAGTGCAACAGCTTGTCATTTTTAATCCACAAGGATGAAGGAGGAGAAGAGGCAGATGTGCTTGCTACACCATTTTCATGACTTACTTTTCATTGGAAGCTAAATAATATCATCGGCTATTCATCATTTAAGTCACGTGGTGGCTGTGATGTAAACCTGTGTTTTATGTGTGAATTGGCGACAATGCAGTTTTGTTGGACAAACGTGTTGTAGCTCATAGAGCGGCTAACACTGTTGATAAATCACTTAAGATTGACAGTATCAGTGACCTTAGTTTTTAGCTCTTCATTTTGAATGCAAGCTGGTACGTTCTACATTTAGGTCAGACCTGGGCAAAGGATGCCTGCATTTTTGTGGCCCGTTTGAGTCAGGCTGAAACTATTATATCTTTATTACATATTTTTTTCTCCCTTTTCTGTTATTTCTCTTTTATCACCACTAAATGTCCTTCTTTTCATTTTCATTTCTAGTTCCTCAAAACACATTGAAGGAATACTGAAAATACATTTTGAAATATATATATTGTTATATTGTTGCTTTCTATAAAATAAAATATTTCAATAGGTTTCATGGCATATTTACACTTCTCTTTTTAGGTTAATTTTGTCCTTGCTACTTAAGTACAGTGGTACCTCAGTTTTCGAATGTCCCGGGCTTTTTTAGAGTTTAGAGATTTAGAGATTTTTTGCTTCGAATTTCGAACAAAAATCCAGAACTCGATCGCCCCCGAAAGAAGCCGGAAAAAAACAAAGTGCGCAGAGTGATCAGCTGACCCACAACGCGCTTTGTTATTGTGTTTTACGCAGCCTCTGTATGCAGACGTGTCCCGTTAGCTACATTTACTTTCTTCATATTGAGGTGTAAAACCTTTCCTGTCTCCGCACTGGACCGTGGTAGAGTGTCACAGGGGAGGTGCTCGCTCTCCACACCTCCGAGGCTGGAGCGCTCACTCCAGGGTTTGATGTCCTGTTGTCAGCTGGAGCTGGGACAGGGATGAGGCGAGTCTGGGACAGAGCGTTACTTGGTTTATGACTTTGTCACAGCCAAACTGCACAGAAGCGCACATTCAGAGCTGGACACACACCGGGCACCTCTTCACTTCTGGAGAGACCTCACTCACTCAGCAACCCCTCCCACATGCAGCGGCCACACACATAGACACCTGCAGCAGACGCTCTACATTCACTCCTACAAAAGCCTATTTTAAGGCTTGGAACACAATATTTCTTTTTCCATTCATTGTAATGGGAAAAATCTATTCAGATTTCAAACAAATCGCTTCTGGAATGGCCGTCTGGAACAGATTGTGGTCCAGAACCGAGGTACCACTGTATTTATTTTTAGAGATATTTTTCCATGATGTCTCATAGTCATTGTTTTTGTCTTTCTTTTGATCTTGGCCCCTTATAACCGTTACAGTCTAATGTGGCCCTTCAGGAAATTTAATTGCTCTCCACTGGTTTAGGTGAAATTAAGTGTTGCTCAACATGATTCTTGAGCTGTGGCAGACTGATAGTACTATGAGCTGGCTGTATTAATTATGATATGTTGTATATGATCTGTATATTTCTAGACTTTCTAAGCATGTGTTTTATACTTCTAAAAATCTCAAAAAAAAAAAAGAAAAAGATCGTCCAAGCATTCACAGTTTGTTCACAATACATTTATTTCAATGTCAGTCACAGTAGGCCAAAATGTAAAATGAAAAGCGTGGACATGAAGATTCTTGGTCCAGATATGACAACGTTTAACAGAGGAATATTAACAAAAAGGTCACAGGATGTGTTACTACTACCTCTACGTGACCACAAGCAGATCAGCGCTGCAACTCCTCCTCTGGTGGAGTAAACGAAGCACGAAGAGCGGGGAGAGAACCGAGAGAAGAGAGATGTAGTGTTGTCGTGTGAAATAGAGTGGAGCAGATCAGGACTCAAGCGAGTGAATGAATGAAGTTAATCGGAGTGGCATCAGTAGAGCGGAGGCTTAAGCCCCTTCCTCCTCCCCCTCCTCTTCAAACTCGCCCTCCTCGGCGGTGGCATCCTGATACTGCTGGTACTCGGACACCAGGTCATTCATGTTGCTCTCTGCCTCGGTGAACTCCATCTCATCCATGCCTTCGCCAGTGTACCAGTGGAGGAAAGCCTTGCGGCGGAACATGGCAGTGAACTGCTCTGAGATGCGCTTGAAGAGCTCTTGGATGGCTGTGCTGTTGCCGATGAAAGTGGCGGCCATCTTGAGGCCGCGCGGCGGGATGTCGCACACGGCTGTTTTCACATTGTTGGGGATCCATTCAACGAAGTAGCTGCTGTTCTTGTTCTGCACGTTCAGCATCTGCTCGTCCACCTCCTTCATGGACATGCGGCCGCGGAAGACCGCGGCAACGGTCAGGTAGCGGCCGTGGCGGGGGTCGCAGGCGGCCATCATGTTCTTGGCATCAAACATCTGCTGAGTGAGCTCAGGCACGGACAGAGCCCGGTACTGCTGGCTACCACGGCTGGTGAGTGGGGCGAAGCCCGGCATGAAGAAGTGCAGACGGGGGAAGGGAACCATGTTGACAGCCAGCTTGCGGAGGTCGGCATTGAGCTGGCCGGGGAAGCGCAGGCATGTGGTGACGCCGCTCATTGTGGCGGAGACCAGGTGGTTAAGATCTCCGTAGGTGGGAGTGGTGAGTTTGAGGGTGCGGAAGCAGATGTCATACAGGGCCTCATTGTCAATGCAATACGTCTCGTCTGTGTTCTCGACAAGCTGATGGACAGACAGGGTGGCGTTGTAAGGTTCCACCACCGTGTCTGATACCTGCGGGGGAAATCACAGGGCTATTTGAAATGACCCTGGATCTAGCACAAGCAAGACACTTTCAACGCTTTCAACGCATTATTGGTTTGTGTTTGCAGTTACCTACTCTGACTCACCTCTATGTCTTCTTAAGATAGATCGCCCACTTAAGCTTCTGCAGATATGCACTAAGGTTATCTGAGATACAGTGGTATTATACTAATGGCAACGTCAACTCTTCATCACCTCCGAAATGATTCGCTCCCTCACAGTAAGCCTTCTCCACTGCAGAATTATGGTTGCTAAAAATGGATTGCTTCCCTTTGTCGGAGCTGAGGGTGGAAGCTGAGCAGCAGTGTTGACTTCCCTTCTTTCACTTTAGTTTGCTTTCTGCAGGCAGCTATTTTTGTTTTTTTTCATCATTTATTCTTTCTGTTCTGTCTGCTTTCATCATCACTACTTTGAATGTTTTAGCATTATTAAAGTGAAAAACTGCATTTTACACATTAAACGTTATCATTTAATAAGCCATACGAGAGATGACTGTACCTTTGGAGAAGGCACCACACTGAAGGTGTTCATGATACGATCTGGGTACTCCTCCCGAATCTTGCTGATCAGCAGGGTTCCCATACCAGAGCCGGTGCCGCCCCCGAGAGAGTGTGTAAGCTGGAAGCCCTGCAGGCAGTCGCAGCTCTCGGCCTCCTTCCTCACAACATCCAGAACTGAGTCCACCAGCTCAGCTCCCTCGGTGTAGTGACCCTTAGCCCAGTTGTTGCCGGCCCCACTCTGACCTACAGTGTTAAAAGGCGCGTTATAATGGCAAGTTCAATTTTCATTGGTCATTTTTTTTTTGGCTTCGCTTCACGCACCAAAAACGAAGTTGTCAGGTCTGAAGATTTGTCCAAAAGGGCCAGAGCGCACTGAGTCCATGGTTCCAGGCTCCAGATCCACCAGAATGGCCCTGGGCACATACTTCCCACCTGGACCGACAACACAACACATTTCAGTCACCACTTCAAGGTCTTGGATGTGTCAAAACAGAAGTACTCACCAGAGGCTTCATTGTAGTAGACATTGATTCTGTCCAGCTGCAGGTCACTGTCTCCATGGTAGGATCCTGTGGGGTCGATGCCATGCTCATCACTGATCACCTCCCAAAACTAGAGCGAGATCAAAGAGAACAAAGTCAGCAAAGGTAGTAAGCATAACAACCAACCATGCCAGGTGTTTGAGTTGCCCCTGAGCGTTCAAAAAGCAGCACACATATCTCTGTCGATACATCTTGGTGTAGGACACGTGCATTTTTTTAAAGTTAAATACGGAATTCTCACACCTCACCCTCTAGTATGGTGGTGAACTGGTCCAAATAGGCTTGGCCGACTCACTTGCCAGAATATTTGATGCCCGATCAGTCACCTATTCACACTTCTACCAGGGCATAAGTGCAGCAGTGATCCAGTGTCACGTGTTGGTGCGTCTCTTTGAATCAGATGAACCTAGTCTCACAGTGTTTTATTAAAAGAAATGTACTGTAGTGTTCCACTGGGGAGCAAGATATATTCATATGCCCTGACATTAGCACAATATGTGACCTTTGATAGCTTGACCACCCTGACAGAGGGTGATCAATTCTTTCTATAAAAAGAAATTCAGTGTGTATAAATTAAAGGCAAATACATCACTCATTTTTTTTGTTTATATAATTCGATTTTTGGTCAATTCTTTCTCCCCTGGCTGCCGAGATTTTCCAAAAGGTCCTTAAAAAGGGTCCTAGATGAACACTGGCTTCGTTCTAACTCTACACGTCTGAAATCCTCTTGTCAAACGTTAAAGCAAATGCATCGATTTATGTAGTCATCACCCTGGCGAGCACACATCGGAGTGGCACGAAACGATCGAAGGCGAGACAACGCCGCACCATCTCCATCATTTTAATGCTCATGTCAAGTCATTTCTTACGTCGTGATAGCGCTGTAATAACAGTCATTTAGCACCTCAGGATGTTTTACGATCACGTGAATGGCAGTCTGGCACCTCTCCCGGGCCTCGGGCGTCTGTGCCACACCCCTCTCCTCACACTCAGACGGCCGTGCGCGCGCGCATACAGCAAGAAGTCGCGCGCGCAGCGCCGGCATGAGCGACGGAGGGGAAGCATCAAGCCGCGCGTCCATCAGAGGACACAGCAGCGGGGATGTCGCTCCCTGCCGCCGCCCATCACACATGATGCTATTGTTGGCCGCGTCTGCCCACTTACACAACACCCCGCCGCGATGACCTACTTTAGCTTTCCCACACTTCATTCACACAAAACCACCCCGGTCACGGAAAACAAAACAGTGATCGTCGCTCATGCAAATGTCGCCTTCACTCCTACCTTTGCTCCAATCTGGTTTCCGCACTGTCCGGCCTGCAGGTGAACGATTTCGCGCATGTTTGCGGCTGTTTGTTTTCAGGAAAGGTGAAGATGGAGAGGCTGTTGGAAGCTTGACGGAGTCCGGTTAGTCTGCTGCAGCGGAGTACCGCTCCCTCTGGCTCCTGGCTCCAACTGGGAAAATGGCGGAGAAGAAACGGGTCTGTGCAGGGTCCGCCCTGCGCCCGCGCTTGCGCAGTCAGTCCGAGTGCTGCAGCATTACGTCATCTCCATGACAACGACAACCGGGATCAGCCGGAAACTTAGCCTGTCTGGACTGAACCGGCTGTGTCTCCAGGAATGACACAACCGCTAGTTTCTTCATTGTTCAACCCCAGTGTAGCGCGTCTGCTTAGGTTCAGGATGAACTGGTTTTTATGCGACTTACAGCTCATATCGATACTGCCCCTTCATAGTGATGTCGTGGCTACTGGTGTCGTTGTGTTGTTGGCTCTGTCTGTCTGTCTGTCCGTCTATCTGTCTATCTATCTATCTATCATCTGTCTATCTATCTATCTATCTATCTATCTGTCTGTCCGTCTACCTATCTATCTATCTATCTATCTATCTATCTATCTATCTATCTATCTATCTATCTATCTATCTATCTATCTGTCTATCTATCTATCTGTCTGTCTGTCCGTCTATCTATCTATCTATCTATCTATCTCTCTGTCTGTCCGTCTATCTATCTATCTATCTATCTATCTATCTATCTATCTATCTATCTATCTATCTATCTCTCTGTCTGTCCGTCCTTCTACCTATCTATCTATCTATCTGTCTATCTATCTATCTGTCTGTCTGTCCGTCTATCTGTCTATCTATCTATCTATCTATCTATCTCTCTGTCTGTCCGTCTATCTATCTATCTATCTATCTATCTATCTATCTATCTATCTATCTATCTATCTATCTATCTATCTATCTATCTATCTATCTATCTATCTATCTATCTGTCTATCTGTCTATCTATCTATCTCTCTGTCTGTCCGTCCTTCTATCTATCTATCTGTCTATCTATCTATCTGTCTGTCTGTCCGTCTATCTGTCTATCTATCTATCTATCTGTCTATCTATCTATCTATCTATCTATCTATCTGTCTGTCTGTCTGTCTGTCTGTCCGTCTATCTGTCTATCTATCTATCTATCTGTCTATCTATCTATCTATCTATCTATCTATCTATCTGTCTGTCTGTCTGTCTGTCTGTCCGTCTATCTGTCTATCTATCTATCTATCTATCTATCTATCTGTATGTCCATCTGTCTATCTATCTATCTATCTATCTATCTATCTATCTATCTATCTATCTATCTATCTATCTATCTATCTATCTATATGTCTATCTATCTATCTATCTGTCTATCTATCTGTCTGTCTGTCTGTCTGTCCGTCTATCTGTCTATCTATCTATCTATCTATCTATCTATCTATCTCTCTGTCTGGCCGTCCTTCTATCTATCTATCTGTCTATCTATCTATCTATCTATCTATCTATCTATCTATCTATCTATCTATCTATCTATCATCTCTCCGTCCGTCCGTCCGTCCATCCGTCTATCATCTGTCTGCCTGTCTGTTTATCTATCTATCTATCTATCTATCTATCTATCATCTCTCCGTCCATCCGTCCGTCCATCCGTCTATCATCTGTCTGCCTGTCTGTTTATCTATCTATCTATCTATCTATCTATCTATCTATCTATCTATCTATCTATCTATCTATCTATCTATCTATCTGTCTATCTATCACATTAGACAGTAAACTCCCAAATGTGATTCACATTTGAATTCTGGTCTTAACCCAAAGCTTGTCGAGTGAATCAGAAGCCTGATGACGCAGCCCACATGAATAAATGACCCCTGGCTTTCGGAGACTCAGTTATCAGTTCATTGTTTTTTTGCAGGGAAGGCTTTGAATGACAGTTTTTCTCAGCCACTTTGGAACGTTCCTCTGAAAAACAGTAATAACACCTCACATAAGCACTGAACAGAGTGTCCTCCTGATCTTACGGGCCATATTTGTAGTTCCAAAATAGTACTGGCAGAGGAGATTCTGTCATTTGTAAATATTTCTTTCTCTCAGTATGGAGGCAACACATAAATGTATAAATATAAATCTGGTTTTTGGTCTGCTGTAAAAGAGGATTTAATTCGGTTGAGAGTCAAACCCCGCATCAGAATTTCAAGTCCTTGTGTCATTGTGTACAGACAAGTCAGTCAAATTTATTAGTCATGATCGGTCAGTATAACAGTGACTCTGGAAGGATATTTTGACATGAACTATACTATAGTTCATGTCAAAAAGGCAAAAGTATTTCTACGTTACAACTTAATGTATGAGGGTAATTAACTGCAACTGGACACGTTTATGCTTTTACTGTGCTGTCATTTGTTGACAGACCACGTCATTGATACAGAAAGGACAAGACAGCGCTGCATAGCTCAAAGGAAAAAAGAAGAACAAAAAAAGTAGAAATATCAAGATAGGATCATCTTTTAGGGGAATTTACATGCAGTGCAGTCTTCCTACACCTCCCAATGGTCCTGGAGTTTGACCCACAAATTCTCGTCCAGATCACAAGTATCTTCTCTCGCGATGCAGCATGGGAAGAATCTGTTAGAGTGTCTTATCCAGAATATGCAGGGATCTGCTGTGATGTCATGACATGCAGCATCCATGACAGCCAGATGGTCATCTGTGTGTGTGTGTGTGTGTGTGTGTGTGTGTGTGTGTGTGTGTGTGTGTGGCAGGTGATCATGAACTTTCCATCTCTAATGCTTCATGCATGTCCTTGTGTTAGAGAAAGTCAAGATTCACCCGGGAACAATGAACAAATTCCGGACAGATTTATGGAAAAGGTCTGATGGTAATTCATAGAAATGAGCTTGACAAAGGGCGACATGATGAACCATTTTACATAGTAGGACTTGTGCGATGAACTAATGCCTAAATGTCGTGACACACAAGTCAAGAGAAACGCATGATAATGCATTTTGATCCACATGAGCTGATCATGTAGAAATACAGAAGAGAATCGCTCAGTGATATTTGAATGGATGCACTAAAGCAGTGATTCTTAACCATAGGGCCGGGCCTCGTGGTTGGGCCGCGAGCGCCTCCTAGTGGGCCGCTAAAGTTTTTGGTTTTACACCTTAGCCACTTATAGTGGCAGTAGTGTGTCCCTGAAGTGACTTGACAGCTCCAAATCTGTGATAGTTACCAACTACGGAGAGGTTCTTGAAAAGAAAAGAAAAAATGATGAAGAAAGTGATGCCGTCGCCCCCAGCAGTAAAAACTGTTGAAGCAGTTTTGAAAATGAATTGGAACACTTTATGGCGATACTGTTCTTTACACTTCACTTATATCTTCTTTGGAGTTTAAATAGAAAATGTTATTTTTATTTTATCATATTTAAACATGATTTTGTTATATTTATTTTATTCATTTTTTTTTTTCTCGACAGTTTATTTTTGTCTATTCTTCGATTGGACTTTTCTATGACAAATATATTTGCAATAATGACATGGCTTCATGTCATTTCACAAGGTTTTGGTTTGTTTACGTGTAAGTACATTAAATATGGTTATTGATCACAAATGAAATCAAGAGTAAAGATTCAGTATTATTACTTCAATCGGCCTGGGCCCATTTGTTCTGGGAAAGGTGGGCCCCAAGGTCAAAAAGGTTAAGAAGGCCTGCACTAAAGCATTTGCAACTTGACCTCTTGATAAACTGCTGTTGCGCACAAGTGACAATGATGCGCAGATCGAACAAGAAGTTTCGAGAATTTCATTTCTGATCTGGGAAATGTACCAAAGCGACTGGGAAAAACTGTGTCACTGGATTGTGTTTTCTTCCACCTCAGCCGAAAAGTCGAGCCTTTTTGCTGTAAAGGGTTTCTGAAAATGATCCGTGCACTCAGCAGATTGAAGTTCAACCTACCAACCACAGGGAGGCGATAGAGATCAGCTAATGTCAGGAGGGGCAGGCCGGTTGCGATATTGGGAAACTCCGTCTGAAATATTGGCGCACGCCTTTGCGTTCATTGCACTGACTTTTGATTCTATTTTATTCGAAGTCCCTGGATTTACATGTACGACTTGTAAAAGTTAAATAAGACCAGAGTCTACATAGGCTTCGCTAGATGGCGCTGTTTACAAAAATTAAATTTGCTTTAAAACGAGACGATGCAAGAATAATATTTTGCGGCGACACAAATAAAAAAAAAATGGTAATCACACTTATACGGTCGATAAAATGAGAAAAAAAACATTGAAAACCTGAATTTGGTGGTACATTTAAGCAGTCCATTTGGAAATGTTCCGTTTCTGGTTATATTCAGTTTATTGTTTTCCATTTATTTATTTATTTTTTGTGGAGTGCAGTGTAACCAACAGAGCTCTGTTTTTAGACCTAACCTCCATCCAAGTAAAAACATGCATTTAATTGCATTTAACGTGTGCAAAAGGATGTTTCCTAGGTAAATTGGGAAGCACCAATCCAATTCCAATCTCAGACTTTGTAAATTGAAAGGGATACAAAACAGACAGTAGCACCTTTATCAGTATCCCATCCTGCTCATTTCAGGGCTCTTTAAACTGATATTGGATCCCACTGGAGTGTGAGAGTACATCTCTTTTCATAAAATACTCCATAAGCTCAGGCTTCAATAAATGGAAATCTCCTGATAGTTTTGAATTGCCTTCATCCTTCACTGGTAGACGTTCTCCTTCCCTGACCACACCTACTTGTCCGGTATTGAACCCCATGACAGAAGACAGAAACCCAAGCTGGGAACGTCACCAGGCCAATTTTGTTCAATACGTTACATGAAGAGTGCCGATCAGTCAAAACATATTAGTTCATTTTTAAAGAACCAGGTGGTGACAGTACAGTGGTACCTCAGTTTTCGAACGTCTCGGACTTCGAACAAATCGGAATTCGAACAAAAAAATCGAGATTTTTTAAATTTGGATTTCAAACAAAAATCCAGAAACTCAAATGCCCCCGGAAAAAACATAACATGCGCGGACCGATCAGCTGACCCACAACGCGCTTTGTTATAACGCAGCCTCAGTATACAGACGTGTCCCGTTAGCTACATTTACTGACTGTTTTTTCTTCATATTGAGGTGTAAAACCTTTCCTGTCTCCACACTGGACCGTGGTAGAGTGTCACAGGGGAGGTGCTCGCTCTCCACACCTCCACTCCAGGGTTTGATGTCCTGTTGTGGGCTGGAGCTGGGACAGGGATGAGGCGAGTCTGGGACAGAGCGTGACTTGGTTTATGACTTTGTCACAGCCAAACTGCACAGAAGCGCACATTCAGAGCTGGACACGCACCGGGCACCTCTTCACTTCTGGAGAGACATCACTCACTCGGCAACCTCTCCCACATGCACATCTTTTTCCATTCATTGTAATGGGAAAAGTCGATTCAGATTTCAAACAATTCGCTTCTCCAACGGCCGTCTGGAATGGATTGTGGTCGAGAACTGAGGTACCACTGTACCATCTAAATACAATTCAGTGTTGGACACAACCAGATCATATAAAATTAATGTGTTTTTACCTTTGAAAAAGACTTTTTGTTCTGTCGCGTTCATTCTCAACATTTCACGTTATGTCTGGATCTTCCAAAGAACACTGCACCCCAGTAAAAAGTGAAAAAACGTTTATACAAATATCCGACTGTCATATAGCTTTACGGACCCTTACCATTTTAACACGCCAGTAGACTTTAATCAGAAGCTTATTAAGTTTTTAAAGACTGGGAACGCCGCGGGCGCAGGGAAGACACACTCAGGAGGCTGCTGCTTAGATAGAGCTGTCCTTTATGGGCAGATGTGTCCAGAGCTTATTTTCTGCTCCAACATTGCAATAAAATCTGTGATGCCTCAGGTCATATTTGCCTCTACCAGCTGTGGGTTCTCTTCTCCGCCTGCCACCGGTGCTGCCCCGGCTCTTGGTCACGCTTCTCAAACTCCAAAGTGACTTCCACTGAGTGGAAATCATTATTATGGTGTTGGACAAGCTTCAACACATTTGACTGGCACCTTTCACGCAGTGCATTTCAGCGCATGAAATATGTGGTGACCAGCCGTTTATCGTCTCATGTCAAGGCTAGCCAGTCAGCTCAGGCTCATTAGCTCAATGGACATAAAAGCGCCACACTGAAGAGGACACTTGGCAGATTTGAACAAGACGCAAACACACACCGTCTGAGAGGAAGAAATCTGTATATAAATCTTACATTCACTTTATTACGGCCATGAAAGCAGCATAAAGACCGCGTCTTCAGCTTGGCATTTTTACAGTGACAAATTACGAGAGTGTTTACAAGATACCGAAATGCACTCTTTGTAAATGTGGAAGGTGAATGAAAACGTAATGAACTTGTTGGGTAAAACCCTCATTACTTATTTACAGTACGACTGAGAGATGAGATAAGTGAGCTGGGAACGTAGCCAGCGTCAGAAATCGATACAATGTTTAACTCAGGAGATAAATAAAAAGGCAAATTGCGGGTGTTACACGGAGCAGAATAAATGTCTGGTATATTGAGTCTCTGTCTCTGTCTACCTTGTTCAGGTGACAGATGGGGAGGGACCAGGTTGTTGATGTGTCGTCGTGCGTCAACTGTACTTGATTTGTGTCGGCTTGGTAGAATACAGAGTCACAACTAAATCATTTTTCGTTGCCAAGCAGTTGCTCCTCTGTCTCATGTCAGTCATGTACGGGGATTTATTGACTTACACTAAGTGTCGCAAATCTTAGCCTAAGTACTGTATATAAAAATGTCCGTAAGTGATACACATAGTGCTGGAGAACAAATCTCTGATTTTTGTGGGTTATGACATAAAAATAATCCCAAGTTTGTTAAAGATGTGCACCCTGTGTTTAGTATGGAAGCAGGGAGCTGCCACCTGGAATTTATTTATTCACTATAGTCAGTATCACAGTATTATAGTACGTTATTTCGTGATATTGATGCATTCAAGCAGTGACTGGATGATCAGCGAGATCTTGCGAGACCAGGAAAACACACTGGAAGATCTTGTGTGTTGCTTCTCGGGCAGAAATGAAGGTTCTTTTATTCGTCAAGTGACATCACTCCCCATGCAGATTTTCATGATTTTCATACACCCTTGCGGAGATTAAAGAAGTGGAAAAGAGTCGGATGAGATGGAGCAGAACATTTGATGCTTCTCTCTCGAGTGTTGGAAAATAACGTGAGACTTGAGTCAGATTTCTCTTGTGCTATATTTGGTTTCTTTATGCAAAATGACAGTGAATGCATCACGTCGGTAAACAGAAAAGTATGTCACATCTGCTCATGAATCTTAAATCATTGGGTTGTATTTAAATAAATCGGTCAACTTTATTCCCACAAACATGTGACATCTAAACAAATGAAGAAACGCGATAAGCATCAAGGAATAACATGATATGATAATATTTTCCCCTGCGAGTTTCTGCGAACATGAGTTTATTCTGTGGGACAAGAAACAATGACAAGAAGCAAAAACAAAAATCTCAACTCATAAGAAGAGGATAAATGCTGGCTCTCAGAAGGGTTTTTTTTTTACACAATGAGTTATAATCTTCACCACCATCTGATCCGGATGCCCCCTGGACGCCTCCCTGGGCAGGTGTTCCGGGCATGTCCTACCGGGAGGAGACCCCGGGGAAGACCCAGGACACACTGGAGAGATGATGTCTCCGGTCTGGCCTGGGAACGCCTCGGGATCCCCGGGAAGAGCTGGAGAAGGTTTGTGCGGATCGGGAAGCTACCCTGCTCCGAATGCTGCCTCCACGATCCGACCCCGGATAAGCGGCAGAAGAAGGTGAAGGTGAAGGTGAAGTTATAATCTGAAGTCTCAAGGGCCATAGAAATGCAGTGAATGGTTCGTATGTGGCCCTCAGTCCGCATTTTGCCCAGGTCCCAGGCACTACAGTGATGTCCCATTCAAGGGTAAGAGACATCACAGCAGAAGTTTTGGTATCTGGAACTCAGCATGTATCACTGTCCATGGTGGGTCTGGCATATCGACACTAAAACAAGACAAAAAGTACAAGAGCAGACTAAACAAAAACACAAAAAGCTCAGAAAGAACAGGAGCTGCTGAACTAGCCGCCTTGGTTGCTGGAACAATGAGATTGTCGCCACTGACAAATGGCTCGTGAAGCTGCATCCACATCACTGGCCACCAACAAGGGTGCTACTCTCGGTGGGGATGCAAGACAAACCTGGGAAAAGGGACCTGTTTCTGTACTACTCAAGACCCACCTGCCCGTACGGCTTGGTGAAAACACAGCATTGTGATCTGCTAGCAAACAACATTGTTTAGCCTCTGAAGTGTTCAATCCTGACTGGGCAGGTGACTAGTCTGAACTTAGGTCTTGTCTCTTAGCATCCAGATTGCTGTTGCAGTAAGAGCCTCTTTCAGTCTACTTCTCCCACCATCTGGCCAAAGAATACAAGAATTCTTAAATTCCGAAATTGTTGTTTTGATTAAAAAGTCACAAGCAAAACACTGATGGAATCTCTCAAGCTTTTCATTGGCAAGGACAAAATGACATGACGTTGATTCAGTGAAATGGGGTTCATGTCCAAGAGGTTATCTAAAGTGATGAAGGGAAGAATAGATTTTCTGGCTACTGAAAAATGATGAGCGCTCCGACCTCCGTGTACAACGCAGCTCAAAAGACATTCTGTCATCTTTCTTATTGATTCCCACCACGACGTGACCTTCCACAGAAAACCTTGCTTTAAGTCAATTTTCAATTGTGCAAGTATGCAGATTCATAAAGGCCCTAGCTTGCTGACACACATACCAGAAACATACAGCTGCACTTCCATCTGTCAGATACTGTTCTTGACGAAATGCTACGCTAATGAAAAGAGACAAAGCACTTGTGGTAACTGAAAAAATACAACATAGAACTATACACTATAAGGCACTTTACACCTGAAAAATGTGGCCCTTAAGTCGCAAAGTTCAAAGACGTTGTCATACAAGGAAGAAGGGCAGGTGTTTGAGCACCACCAGTGGTCAGTCAGTCCACATCCCTGGTGTCATTTGTGCTGTACATTTTGCCATGTACATTCATTCACTCCCCCTTACCTGCAAGCACAGACCTGGCAAAGGGGGCTGTCGACGGTCCTTTGTCCGTATTTTCATATGAAAACAATACAATTGACATGTAGTCATTTTTCTCATTCCTCTTTCATCCTTTTTTGTTAGCCTTTTTTAACATAGGTTTCATAGCAGATATACTCTTCCTCAGTGGCGTTTCGTGCATATATATATATATATATATATATATATATATATATATATATATATATATATATATATATATATATGTGTGTGTGTGTGGCAAAAGCACAGTCTCAGTTTCGTATCAGAAAGACTCCAACCAGATAGCCACAGTTTGCCGACCGCGACACAAGAAACATGTCAGAGTATAATCACACTGCTGCGCCAGCGTGCCCCATTATTGACATGTTAAACTTGAACAAAATAAATATCTCAAACCATACCTCATTGGAAGTGGCAAACTCCGCCTGGTTATCTCGCCGGCGTAGATGCCGCGGAAATACAGGGGTGGAGAACAGTGTGATACGCACTGGAATGTCACCAAACATCTGTGGTTTCATTGCTCTGAAGCTTGTTTGCCCATAAATATCCTCATATGTTAAAGCCACAGGCTTCCGAGAGCGAGAAACGAGTCACGGTTTGTCCAGAAAAGACGTTATGAGTGTCCAATCACAGGACGCGTACAAGTCACGTTCAACGTGAGGCCAGCAAGAAGGCCTCACTCTCCCCAACTGGTGATCTGAGACTCTGACACTGTTGCTGCTGAAGGCCTTGGACATGACCACACAAGCTAGCTGGATTCTGATTGGATGAAAACTCTAACCTGGAAAAACAACACTGGGATACACACTGACATGAGTATGATTATTATATATACTTTCAAAATGAAATTCACTTTTGTCATAAATATGCTGATGATTCCTGGTTATGTTGGGCCAGCAGAGAAGGCCTTGCTGGTCCCGACAGTCCGCCACTGCTCTTCCTTCTATCCCTACTAACAGTCTTCTAAGGTCCATCTTGTCCTTCAGTACTGTAAATATTTAGGATTTTTCTCCATCATGTTTCATAGTCACGAAGGCCCCTCACAACACTCGCAGTTTATTATGTGTCCCTTCAGGAACTGTAATTCCCTGCCTCTGTGCTTGCATGTAGTGGTGACAGTGCACTTTTGACATGACTCAACATCGCACTCACAGACACGCCATCACCATGACACAATGATTCATTGCTCATTCAATCGATTGAGTCCAGGTTTTAAGTGGCTCTGAGCTAATGATCAGGCCAGATAATAGTTTGTGCACAACATTCATGAAGGCTGAAGAATGCAGCAAAGAAAACGGCCAGTTCTGAGTTGTGAATCCCAGGCGAGACGATTCCTCCAAGCTCTGCTTCCGGCACATTAATAAGTCAGACTCCCATCAATACCCTGCTGCATTAGACGCCGTCCCTCACGCAAGCAGACAAGTGGATTATTTGAATGCATACCTTCATCTTCGCCTCCATTTTTTCAATCAACCCCCTCCTCACTTCCACGCAGCTCTCATGTCTAATCACGTCCCCTCAGTGGTTCTCATCAATCCAGCAGGAACCAAGCTCCTTATGGATCCATACTCACCCAGTACAGAACATTTACGAGCACAATCCATCTTATTCAGGTCCTGGGACAAAAGCTCATACATTCTTTTTCCATATGAGACGCCGAAGAGCAATTGAAAATGACTGAAATATGTATTGCTGGGCAACAATGATGACATGATGATCAAATTTGCCTTTTCACAAAGCTATTTTTATTTTGTGGATTGTGGAAGTAAGTTTGATAATGAAACCTCTAGGGGTGCATCACATCTCTCATCACTCTGGCATAACTTATAAATTATATATATATTCGTGGAGGGAACAAATTAATTATCATGAAATAATGACAACAAAAAAAAGTGGCAAAATATTTAAACATTTCATTGTTTTGATTTTATTAAATTTTACAGTTTGCTCCAGACAACACGGAATGTTTGTAACAGCGCTTTCACACTGTGGCTTCTGTCTTGAGACAAATCTCTTTCGGAGAGGAGGTCTGAGACGAGAATACAAGCAACTCGGGTTTTGGCCGCGGACTGGATCCCGTCTCATGAGGTGCACTTTGTCTCCGGAAACTCTCAGCGGGTGGTGAGCTTCTCACTTCAGATGACACGGCGCTAGATGCCAGAAACTACGTGTACAGTGCCACTCCACATAAACATGATAAATGCCGGCAGTAAAGGGTCTGATCGCTGTCAGGTGTAGGTGGACAACATCATTGAAACTCACAGGAGTTGTGCAGCTGCGAGCTGCAGGAAAATTGTGCTCGGGAATGGGAGTGCAGTACAGCGGTCCAGGATTCGCGATGGGTGCGGATGAGTTCCTGGCACATCACAGCTAGGATGATAAAATCAACAACAAACATGGAGGAATCCCTGAACAAAAGCAAACAAAAGCATCTGTTTGCTTTTGTTCAGGGGTGTTTTTCACTACACAATGGCCAGGGTTTCCACTACTCTGAATGTACTTGAAATTCTTATAAAATTGACTTTCTGATACAAATATTTTCAAGACATTAAAAGAGCTTTAGTTTAAATAAGGTGATATAAAAACTATTATTGTGCTATTGCACATATATATATATATATATGGCTCAAGCTGAACACACCCAAAACACTGTGCAAACTTTCTATCAAAACAAGTAGCTTCCCAAAGGAAGGACACAGCCTCACATGAGGAAAAGTGTTGTGTTGTCAAAGAAGTTGAATCACTTGGAATCAGGCCTCCCACTGCCAAACAGGAAGCCTGGCAATGTTGCTCAAAACCAGCGGTTTTCAAGAAAGTCTGAACGATCAGTTAGGTTTCAGCTGTGGATGTAGGATGTTAGCAAATGCTTCTTCTTGACAGGGGTTTCACAGATTGTGCTCATAAGTTTGAATTATTGTGGAAAGAAAGTCCTTATTTGTCACAGAGATGAGTGTGAGTGAACACCAGCAGGGAAACACTGCTCATATCTCTGCAAAATATATTTCTGCTTCGGCGCTTGTTGAGTTTAATGCAGGAGAATGGATTGAGGAGTTAGGCACGAAGCTCATATTTATCATTACGATGATGGTCAGGTTCTCTTGCGGACACAGTGAGGTGGAGGAAACGGTCAATCGCATATTCATTTCATCTTGGAAACTGAGCTGCTTGATAAGAATGAGCTTTCACGTTTGCGCTCCATCTGCAGAAGTGGATGACATCACATCTTTCATTACCGTCGTTCAAGGCTAAGAACGAGAAAGTTGAACACAAGAAGTGAGCGGTGACTTTTCACGTCTCATCTGTAGTTGTCAAGGTCAGTGACTTTGACATTATCTGCTTCGAGCTGTCTGCTGATCATTTAGAGGATGATTTATGGAGGTAGCAATGAGGTCTGAACAAATTGAATGGGAACAAAAAAAACGATTGAGGGAATGAGTTACATCCAAAAGAGTTTCCAACCCAACTCTCCAAGTGCTGATATCAAAGAGGAAGGTGTGTCATGTTTGGTCTCTCTTCTGCTTTTATGTTGTCATGTCCAGTGTGTGTGGTTTCCTTTTCCTTCTCTCCCTTCAGCCTCACAGCAGCACAGCTGGATCCCATTGTGCTGATCAGACCCCACTGATTTCTATACCTGGGTTCTAGTCTGCGCTGCCAGATGGTTCTGTCATGATTGGCTCAGGTGAACAGACCCAGTTGCTGAATTGTTGAGGACTGACAGAAGACTCGGAAGAGCGAGGGTAGATTTAACAAGGTTTATTAACAATTACGCGAGAACACAAAAAGACCAACAGGAACGATGGACCAAAACGCGGAGTGAGGAACACGAACAAGGACAGAGAAATACCGAACAGAAAACAGGCGAATAAGTTTAAGCCTGACTAAGGAGGACAACAAAAATGCACTTGGAACTTAACTCACGAGGCCCAAATAACAGAAAGTGCTCTGTGCTGGTTCAACACATGCACACGAGGAAATAATTACCACAAGAGGACAACAAAAGGTGAGTTTTACAAAGTACTCAGACACAATAAAATAGCGAAAAGTAAGAAAGAGAAAACTGAGCGAGGAGAACAAACTAAGAAGGCGGCAGAAAGAAGATCAAGCACGCACGAAATGTGGAATATTAGCAGTACAACAAGAGAGCAGAGGATCGAGAGAGAGTTTATCATGAAATGAAGCAACCATCTGGCAGCGCAGACTGGAACCCAGGTGTAGAAATCAGTGGAGTGTGATCAGTGGAATGGGATCTAGCTGCGCTGTTGTGATGCTGAAGGGAGAGAAGGAAAAGGAAGCAACACACAGGACCGCAGGACAAACAAAATAAAAGCACAAGAGAAACAATGCAAGACAAGGTCAGTACACGTTCTTGTCCTTTCATCCGTCTCTCTGGAGTGACTGGCCAGAAATGTTCTCAGAGAGGACAGAAGGAAGTTTGTTATGATCACATCTAGTTCCTTTTATTGACTTCTTGCATGTATTAGAATCAAGTCGTTGAAGATTCTTGGATTTAGAAAGCAGAGTTTGCACATATAGGTTGAACCTCAGAGTCTCAGTCAGAGGAGTTCCATGGCAAATGTGTTGAGATGGATCACACAAGAAGTCAGTCCTCTTGTTCCAAAACTCAAGTGCTGTCAGCGATGGGGCTGTCTCCGGTGATGGATTTCCTCTCCGCAGCACATCACTGCACAGATGTAATCATTCAGTTCCTGAAATAGCATGACGCTCACCAGCACACACAAGAGGCTTCCATTAACGTGCAGGAAATCTCAAGCACAAAGAGATGGAGATGACAACGACGGAGCTCTTAAAGCAATTTCAGCGATAAAGGTCAAGGATTTTCTGAGCCGCACCCACATCTGATCCATAAATATATGTGCATTTACATAAATAATAGAAGTGCACATAATGAGCTTTTTTCCTTAAATATCAAGGACGACTTTCTACTACGAACCTTTACCATGACGACAAGTCTCGACGCTAGTCTGGGCCGAAATGGCAAGGATTATTCATATATATATTATTCATATACAAAAATCCACATCATTTTCATATTCTTCTCAGTATTAGACCGTACCCACCACTTCTCAGAGTCTCATCCAAATGATGCCTGCCTATCCATTTTAACTTTAATCTGAGAAGAGGTTAGCGC
Source organism: Synchiropus splendidus (assembly GCF_027744825.2). Lineage (NCBI taxonomy): Eukaryota > Metazoa > Chordata > Actinopteri > Syngnathiformes > Callionymidae > Synchiropus > Synchiropus splendidus. The sequence continues at coordinate 31,329,081 of NC_071335.1, read as the reverse complement.
TACTGGAGGTACCAAACGTGACCGCTTACCAAATGTGTCCTACCTGCCGCGGAGTGATGACGTCACATCCGGCATGTATGATATCTTTTTTTTAAATGTTTTAATGAGCCAGACAAAATTGAAATAAAGGATTTCAAGGCGATTTCTACCACGTGTAGCATTTATTTCCACAAAATACCATGTTTGTCATCAAATCGTTTGCAAAGTTGATGTCCGTTCGTCTCCGCAATCTGCGGAACAACACGTCGTGATTGGCTGACATGTACGGAGCTTTGTTTTTTTTCGACATCGCCCGAGAAATCAGAATAGTCTCCACAGTAGGCACTTTTACATTTCCAGATACATTTTTATTCATTCACCAGGGAAAACATCCATCTATGAAGGAGTTTTCACCGCTGCCAAATCGGTCCCACCACTTCTGCGTTAGCTGAAAGACGCGTCGTGATTGGCTAACATGTACGGTGATTGTTTTTATGACTAAAAACAATCACGACTAAAAACACCTCCAGATGTACATACGTACATTATCTACTGTGGAGTCTATTGTGATTTTTGTGCGATAGAAAATAAAAACGATGCCCTGTACATGTCAGCCAATCATTACGCATCTTCAGCTAATGCAGAAGTGGTAGGACCGATTTGCCAGCGGTGAAAACTCCTTCATAGTTTCATATATTCCCTGGTAAATGAATCAAAATTTATCTGGATGTGTATAAGTGCCTACTGTGGAGACTATTGTGATTTCTGGCGCGATATGAAAGAAAAACAAAGCTCTGTACATGTCAGCCAATCACGACGCGTTGTTGAAGAACGGACATACACTTTGCAAACGATTCGATGACAAACATCGTATTTTGTGGAAATAAATGCTGCGATAGAAATCGCCTTGAAATCATTAACATTAAAAAAAAATTCTAATAATAAAAAAAAAAATATATATATATATATATATATATATATATATATATATATCGTTCGTATCGTATATGCCGGATGTGACATCATCACTCCGCGGCAGTAAGGACACATTCGGTAAGCGGTCACATTTGGTACCTCCACCGGTGTTCAGAACAGCAATTATTATTTATTCATTTTTGTGAATAATGTATTTGCCTTTGTGGTCTTGAGACCATTAGCTGAACCATGATTACCCTGTGGACGGTTTGTCCTTGAGGTTTGAATGTTGACCACTGACCCTTTCAAAATAGACTGCCTTCCCACTTCACAGAGAACGTGAAATACTTCTTTCGGGCATTGTGACCCATTGGCTCAGTGAGGCTGAGAGTGGTTAGCGATTTTTATTTCTGTTTATTTCGAGTTAAATGATGGAAAATGCAGTGGTTTTCAAATGAGGTGACGGTTTCTTGATTTGGATTTATGTTCATTATTAATTAATTTAACATTTTAAAGGCATACACATTTATATGAAGGAAAAAGATGCATAATTCAAGCTGTGTGTGAGCTCACAAAACTTTTTTTTGCCACGAAAGAATCAGGTCGTATTCTATCTGAAGCAGCATCACATTCACAAAACATGTTAAATATTTCAGGTGACGTAACATTTGCTTGCCATATTTCAAGTTCATTTATTATTTCATTGAATTATAAAAAATAAAAATTCAAGGACAGACAGGAAGGAAAACCAGGAAGGAAAACCAAGGCAGTCACCAAAACAGGAGGCCATAAGACGCAAACAGATCCGAGAATGAATTTCAGGATCAAGAAAACACACACTTGTGGAAAATGGACAAAACTCGAATACAAATCACAAGGGACCACGGAACGTGAGTACGGAAGTGAAGTTATTTTAGCAGCAGGAGAGTGAATTTGATCTGGCTGGAACTCAGGAGTAGATGATGATGAGTTCCAGGCCATTCCTGAAGCTCTCAGCAACACAGAGAAGTTTGGACAGGAAGTCAAAATCTGAAGCCAAAATGAAAGCAGAGCATGACAAAGTACCAACTAACTCATCATTTATAGTTGTGTATTTAGTAGTGGTGGGACTTTAACAAGTTAATTATGATGAATTAATTACAACATTATTACGATGAATAAAATACGACTAAAAATGTAATTTCAGTTTGCTCTCCAGACAGCAGGGAACCTTTGTTCCTGCTCCACTGATCCCACTGATGCACAAGACACGTGGCAGCTAGGATGATAACAACAACAACAAACATGGAAGAATCCCTGAACAAAAGCAAACAAAAGTAGAGAGTTTGCTTTTGTTCAGGGAGGTTTTTCACTACACAATGGCCAGGGTTTCCACTACTCTGAATGTACTTGAAATTCTTATAACATTGAAATTCTTATACAAATACTTTCAAGACATTAAAAGAGCTTTAGTTTAAATAAGGTGATATAAAAAGTTGAATGTAGCCACCATCCTGATTTATTGTGCTATTGTCAAACTGATGCAAAATAAACAATATTTTGTTGTTTAACTGTATGTTTGTAGTTCCATGTTCCATCATTTGATTCAGTCATATACCAAATACATTAAAATTCAAAAATGTGGCTCCTTTGGCAAATATTCTTATACCATATATGACTACCATTAATGGAGATTAATTCATCACAAATTCTCGAATTAACTAGATTATTTTTTTTTAATCAAATCCCACGTCTAGTATTTAAAATAACCTTCATGTATTTGGTCATTCAATGGCACAATCATATATGATTCATTCTTTCACCAAGGGAGCGCTGGGATGAAGGTGTGAGGGAACCACGTCAGTGTTTAGGAGATGCAGAAGAGCGGATGGTAATACAAATGTGATTATGTTGTAATGAACTGCACCACAAGTGTGTCCTTCTCTTGAGAGACATGATGAAGATGAAGCCAACGTTCCCTCCATATTCTGCTATCACTGCGGTGTCTACACAGAGGCATGTGGTGTATGGAAGATATAGTCCCGGAAGATTCGGCGACCGCCACTGTTATTCTTTTCCATCCTTACACTGTCACGTGTGGACGGTTGAAACGCCTCCAGGGTTTTATGTCCATCTATAACATGTAATTATACGCATGTGGGGGGACGTGTGTCGGCTGGGAATTTGCATCCATCACACACAAATTCACTCGACAACACCAGCGCCTTCACAATACATCACTTATTCATTGTAAGCTGCACCTGAGGAGCAGTGTCACTCCGTTCGGATGCCATTTTGGGACAGATATATGGCACCAGATCAGGACTACATTTTGGTTGGGCAATCTGAAACATTTATGTGAGACTAACATGCAAAAAAATAAGAAATCAGACAGTTTTGCACACCACTGCGCATGAACCTCACTGGTCGGCTTCCTCTGCTCCTTTCACCTGGACAGGTGAGAGTTGAGGTTGAGGCTAAGGCTGACTTGTTGTGGCAACCCCCGATGGGAAGCGCTCAAAACACTCACCTTCAGAGGAAAAAAAATCTGACAAAACCATATATTTAGGTTTTTTTTTATTTTATGAAAATATAGAATTTAATGGATGCACATAGACACAACATGACGGTTATATAAAACCATATTTTCAACATATTGGCAAAGCCTGCATTTTACAGAAGCAACTTTTCAAGCAGTATTGAATAGACATTCCTTCAAGCCATGTTTGAATCTTATTCTCAACATCGTCATCGCAGTCCTCAAAAACTGTTCTGCGCTGGAAGCAAAAACAAACAAACAAAAAAAAAGGGCAGCAGAAAAGCTTCGCCCACTCTTGAAATGTGATAATCGCCTGCTTGCTTTCCTGTTAACCTCAGGGCTTCTATTAACAAAATATCAACACCGCAGCCCGGTCCAATTCCACAGCATGTGTCACCATAAGACCATAATCACAATAATAATAACAATAATAATAATAATAAGGCAACATTAAATGAAGTTTTTAAATCCTCATTTCAATGAGGAACCAATAGTTCTTGTTTATATATTTTACATCGAGCAGAAATTCACATTCACGCCCATCTTAAAAAGACCAGTCAACATGAGCGGCTTGGAGAATCACCACATATTGACTTACATACCTGTACGATGCCATACAAATAATTCACAAGACGCTCCGAGCGTAATACATCTCTCTTGGAGACTTCTTGGTTTTCTTTTTCAGTGTTTAGGAGTGAAAGAGGCAAATCACAAGTGTAGTTCACATTCGGCTTAAAAATATTCGATCAATATTTTCGAGCAGTATAAATAAATAATAGAGACAACAAAGCCACCTCTGATATGTCAAAGGACAAAAAGTGTGAATCAGCAAAACAGTTTGTAGTTTCCTCACTAAGCAATAGCAAAAAAAAAAAGAAAAAAGAAAGAAACCTGGAACTTTGGTCCACGATCACAGCACAAATCTGTGGGACGGGACTGGTTCAATGAGGCCGCCAAAGAATGTCGCTATTTGTATGTGTGTGACTGTACCTGGTTCATCCTTAAGTTCGGGAACCATTTCTGGACAGAACATCTCCTTGCGAGGACCTTATACTTTTGTACTTTTTTTGGGACCAAGCCTAAATTTGAGGGTGAAGACTTCAAAATAACTGCGTTGCTGCAGTGGGCCGGTAGCAGAATTATGCGTCTCTCTGTCGCATCACGAAAGCAGTTGAAAGTCAGGCAGGTACGACCGAAGCTAGTGGAGCGCTGGCCCTGAACAACAAAACACATCACATACTGAACGACTGAACAAATCATTGTCCGTGCAGAACATATTGTCCGAAACGAAGAAACAGCAGAAGCTCACTTTGTTTGGAGGAAGCCAAGTGCTGTTGCTGGACGAATGCTCGGCTACGCTCGGCTGAATTTTGCTGAGCCTTCAATTGCTTCATTTGGCATCATAGCTAGACTACTACTTATTGTTATTATGGTTATTATTATACATTAAAAGAATGAGGGTAGTTACTTTCTGTTGTTTGCATAACATTGTTGTGTTTTAGGAAATGTGATGAGAAATTTGTCAATGTGTAAAGTGACATGTTCATTTGTTCAAATTGGTTTTGCACTGAACGGAACATTCCATGTTTGGTTTTTTTTATATATATATATATATATATATATATATATATATATATATATATATATATATATATATATATATATATATTAGGGGTGGGATTCAATTAAAAAAATAATCTAGTTAATTAGAGAATTTGTGCTGAAATAATGTCAATTAATCGCACTTTAATCGTATAAGAATATTTGCCGCATGAAGCCACATTTTTTTATTTCAATGAATTTGGTATATTACTGAATCGAGTGATGGACCCATACATGCATTTAAACAACAAAACATTGTTTATTTTGCATCAGTTTGACAATAGTACAATAAATCACGACGGTGGCTACATTCAAGTTTTTATATCACCTCATTTAAAGTAAAGCTCTTTTAATGTCTTAGAAATATTTGTATAATAATTTCAATTGTAGAAGAATTTCAAGTACATTCAGAGTAGTGGAAACTCTGACCAATGTGTAGCGAAAAACCTCCCTGAACAAAAGCAAACTCTCTGCTTTTGTCTGCTTTTGTTCAGGGATTCCTCCATGTTTGTTGTTGTTGTTATCATCCTAGCTGCCATGTGTCTTGTGCATCAGTGGGATCAGTGGACCAGGAGCTCCTGCACTTACAAGTATACTGTTAAATTAAATTAAATTAAATTGAATTAAATTATTTTGTTGTAATAAATTAATCGGAATTAACTTGTTAAAGTCCCACCACTAATATATATATATATATATTTTTTTTTTTTTTTTACAAAAATAGCAGTAGCGTTTTAACAAGAGAGACGGAAATGGGCACGGTACGTAAGTCTTCAGCCGTCACATACACTGTTCACACATCAGAGCACTGCAGGGTTTCTCCAGTGCTGAAGTTAACTGCTTCTTGTCCAGGCGCAGTGATCCAAACTCAATCATGATTCCAGAGATAAAAACATGACTTCCCGTACAGAAAATGAGCCCCGTCATTCTTTCTTCATAAATCACGTGGAGAACCTCCAGAAGGCTTCTGTGGCTGGATCAGACCGTGGTCTCCTCTCCCTCCAGGGCGTGCGAGTGGCCGTGGGCTGGCTCTCCCAGACACACATCATCTGCGGTGCTACTGTTGTGACAGGTGGCGCCTCTGCGCTGCGTGAAAGAGAAGTGACGGGCCACTTTGCTCTTGGTGCACTGTCCTTTGCCCATCCCGTTTGTGTAGGTGACGACTAATCTCCGACTCTGGCTGGGCGCCGCCGGGCACGTCGTGCCAGTGTCGGGAGCTTTGATATGAGCGCTCATATGGAAGTCAGATTTAGGCTCGCCGGGGTTGTCGTCATGGAGATCCGGGACGTTGCAGCTCTTCATGTGAGGCGTCTGGCTGTAGGTGTGACGATACTCCTCATCGATGTCTTTGCCTAGCTTCCACCGCTTCCACTTCTTCAGCATCTCTGACTGCACCTGCCGAATAAGGCATCAGCACAGGAGGCGGGACGGGCGTTAGATCTCCAAGTCCAGAATCTGCCAGAATCTCAACTGAAAGTGTGATGGATAGATGGATGCTGAATCACCAAAAGTATACGTTGTTGTGAAGGGGTTCTCACCTCTTTGTTGACAAAACAGTACAAAATGGCTACAAGCAGGCCCTGCAACACAGAGAGAACCTAGATCTTTCATCCAAAGCCACTGAAACAGCATTTTCTTGGAGTCCAAAGACACAACACAATTTTACTGAAAACAGTGGGCAACAGAACCTACTTCACTATATTCCGTAAAACTTCCTTCACATCTCAATGGGAACCAATGAATGAAGAAGTACAAAACAAAAATGAAGCTGAAGCTGAATAAAATGTACAATGTTTGGCTGAATACTGAATAATACTCAATATACAATGTTTTTTTTTACTAGTTTTTCTACAATACTGCATAAATAGTCGAGAACATAATAACATACATGTTTGTCAAATAAGTTAATGTCTTTATTAACATTTAGATTAAATAGATTAATAGATTTTAATATTTAAATTTTTTATATATATTTCAGGCTTGCTTTTTAAATAATAATAACAGAATTGTATAACAGACTGACAATGTAAACTGAAGTCTCTAGACAGTTTGGCTGAACACTTATATTTTCTCTCCAGCCCCCTAAAAGAACTGAAAACTTCAACACGGCAATGCAGACTTCGGATCTCACTTTGCCCTGAAGCGTCGCCATGGCGGCGGTCGGAAGCAGTCGCGCTTCCTACGTGACACCACAGACAACAAAGAAGTAGGAAAGGAAACATGATACATGGGTCAGAAAATCTAAATCACTTCGACTTGTGTTGAATCCTCCTATTCGGTCACCACACGACCGGGCAGCGAGCCTCAGAGTTGGTGCCGGTGAAGGAGAGGATTGTGTTGGCAGATTATTCTGACAGAGTACGTTTCACCTCCATGGTGCACTTTTGTGTTTAAAAAAAAAAAAAACATTCTATTACATTGCGTTGCCGATTAGAAATGAAAACCATGGTTCATACTGCACTCCACGTTGTTTGGTCACGCTCACTATTCGAGGCCAAACGATGCTTGACCGAATATTTGGCGCATTCCTAATATCAGGCCGGATGGAGGTGAAAAAAACAGGCGATTGGATGTGCTCACCATGAGGCCACAGAGGCACTACTAAAACAAAACCACAACCACAGCAGGGCAAAGAGAGAAGTGGAAACTGGGAAGACTCGAGTGTGTATTATGGCTCTATTTGTTCTTGTGTAGGAGAACGTCTCTGTCATTTTCAGTTGTATTCAATAGGCATTATGGTGAAAGACTGTACGTCTGTTTAACAAGTATCAGCCTGTTTAGAGCTTAAGCTCACATCAACAGTGTGGCTCTATCACCATGTGAAGGATTTTCTTAGATTGTTTTATGGTTTATTAGTGACCAGTTTACTCTGACTTCTTTTAACATGCCAAGGATGTTTACTGTCTCTACAATGGTTCATGTTTCTCTCATGCCTGAACCCATACAGATACAGAATACTGACCTAGAGAACTTCATGCAAAACCGACAGAAACGGATCAATGTTGCTGACCTAGGTGAGATGCTGAAATTCACTCATCACGTCATGAAAAAACTGACAAGGCTGTGTTGACTTCACTGGTGCGTTTGTTTGGAAAGCGCAGGCTTGAAGTGCAGCAGTCAGTAACTTAGCATTTCCAATAAATGCATAACCTGTGACACTTGTTAACTATATGACACTTAAGCGCAGGGGTCCCCAACTCATCCACACAGAGGCTGCGGTGGGTGCATGTGTTTTGTTTTGTTGGAACCCATCAAGCACACACAGTCGAACCAGCCAGGTGCAGCTGAAACAAGCAGCACCAGACTGACAGTCAACTGATACAGTCTTCACCCATTGCGGCCCTTTGAGGACCGCTTTGAGACCCCTACTTTAGCAGATCCCATGACCGAGGTGTTCAGCATCTCAACAGTAGAACAAAAGGTTGAATGTAGTGGAGAAGATCAAGGTCATTTTAAACAACTGCTCGACTAACTTATTGGGAAGAATCACACTCTTTTAAACAGCAGTTGTATCGCTGCACACGGATGGCAGACACAGCACATATGTAGACTATCGTACCTGAAAGGAGTTGAAGAGTAGATCACAGAAGAGTCGGATCAGACGCAGCATGGAGCCTTTGGGAACCGACTCGTCGATGACGAAGGTGAAGAGGATGGCATGAATCCCCAGTAGGGGGATTAGAGTCAGAGTAGACTTGGCTAACCTGTCCCCAGTTGGAAAAAAAAATTGACTCTCATGAAACAAAGGGCTTCATGGACCTGTGGCGTAGTCGTGCGTTAATAACAATTTCAGACTGAAGCACCGAGTCTATTCACAGAGTCAAAGCCAAAAGTTACTCTCTGGCTTTGGAGGACAAACGTGGCGGAACAAGCACTTTAATGCACTGTGTGAGGGACGACTTGAGAAGGTGCGGCTTTTCAAGTAACACTGCCATGTGACACTGATGAAGTCACGATCAGACGTGCGCTTGCAACACGTCTCTTATCAAAGACACCTTCAGCAGAACGTGAGGTAACGGAAAGGTAGGGGACAGTGTACCTCTGAATGAAGACGAAAACTGGTTCCAAAACGAAACAGGATTTTCAGACTTTTAAGGAACTATCAGCACCGTCTTACCTGAACTTGTAGTCGGTGTATCTCATCTGGTGGGCCCTCAGCTTGGACATGAGGATTTTAATGATTCGTATGAAGATGAAAAAATTGATCTAGAATACAGAATGAAAAATTGAACTTAATATTCATATATTTATCAGGGGAGAAACAAAACAAGGACTCATACATCAAAGTGACATTGACCCCTCCTGTTAACTCAAATCAAAGCGCACTTCACTGGTGTGTTTGTGCATGTGCTTCACAAATACACCTGTGCGTGGTCCACAGAAAGTGTGTCCAGGATCTTGTTTGTCTCCATGGAAATAGGAGCCAGGAAAACACTGGAGGAATTCCTCCCGGCACATCTTACCATGCGTTGTCATGTCAGCCAGCCGTTGAATAGTCACACACACATTCAGATGACTGGTCTGTAACTAAGATGCTGCTGAACTCACGTCTGCATGATTACATGATGTCAAGGTTGCACTTCATTTGAAAGTACAAATCACATCATATCGTACCGTTAGTTAACATGGATTAACTCCTACTTTCATTTCCTTTGAGCACATCCTTCAGTCAAGGTACGTTGTAATGGTACTGCTCAGCTCTTCAGCCTCCATCCAGAGCCGGATTTTGAGCAGCAATACAGTATCATATACACAATGGCAGAGAAGTCTTCCTCTTCTTTTGTCTTTCAGCGATTCCCACAAGCGGTTGCCACAACAGCGCAGCCTCCTCCACCCTAACCATGTTGATCATCGGCTCCAACCCCTTCTGCATCTCATGCCCTCCTCTTCTCCTCTCAGCTGGCACTCCCGTTTCTAAGGTTCTTCACCCAAACAATCATCCAGGCTTTATTTGTATCTATATATATATATATATATATATATACATAAACGGGTTGGACAAAATAATGGAAACAATTTAAAGCTATATATATATATATATATATATATATATATATATATATATATATATATATATATATATATAGTGGTGTCTCGGTTTTCGAACAAATCGGAATTCGAAAAAAAAAGATTTTTTTGCTTCGGATTTCGAAAGAAATTTCAGAACTCGAACACCCCCGAAAAAAGCCAGAATAACCATAGTGCGCGAACCGATCAGCTGACCCACGACGCGCTTTGTTATTGTGTATAACGCAGCCTCTGTATGCAGACGTGTCCCGTTAGCTACATTTACTGGCTGTTTTTTCTTCATATTGAGGTGTAAAACCTTTCCTGTCTCCTCACTGGACCATGGTGGAGTGTCACAGGGGAGGTGCTCGCCCTCCACACCTCCGAGGCTGGAGCGCTCACTCCAGGGTTTGATGTCCTGTTGTGGGCTGGAGCCCTGACAGGGATGAGGCGAGTCTGGGACAGAGCGTGACTTGGTTTATGACTTTGTCACAGCCAAACTGCACAGAAGCCCACATTCAGAGCTGGACATGCACCGGGCACCTCTTCACTTCTGGAGAGACGTCACTCACTCGGCAACCCCTCCCACATGCAGCGGCCACACACATAGAGGAACAGCGCACCTGCAGCAGACACTCTACATTCACTCCTACAAAAGACTATTTTAAGGCTTGGAACGCATTATTTCTTTTTCCATTCATTGTAACGGGAAAAATCGATTCAGATTTCAAACAAATCGCTTCTCAAACCGCCGTCTGGAACAGACTGTGGTCGAGAACCGAGGTACCACTGTATATATATATATATATATATATGTATATATATATCTATATATATATATAGATATATATATATATATTTATATATATATATAGATATATATATATATATACAACACAAATGTGTCTTTGTCTTACCAGATAGGCGAAGAGTATCGGTGAACGGATGATCCACCAGTATCCCATGTTGATATTCCTCTCCCAGCACCTGCACCAATTCACACGACACACCCAGAGGAAAGGAAATGTCATTTTGGCCCCGACATGCTTATTCACAGTTATGCAAACAATCCGGGATTAAGTTTAAAATCTCATCTTCATTCTGCAGTGGAATAATGTTGTATATATAAAATATGCATGACTAGACAGAACAGAGAAACCAAGATCATCACTTTCGATTTCTAGTCTTCATGACGCACTTTATGAGCATGGCGGAGTTGCACGATTGTTTAACTCCAAGTTTCCTCCTGAAATGCTTCAAGTTCATCTAAATGTCAAGTTTTATCCAGTCATGCGGCTGCAGTATTTCAAATCTCACTGGCAATGGCAATTTAACGTATACTGGATGTGACTCCGGTTCTGTGACTACATGAACAGCCGACAGTCTTTGCTATCGCTTCTATTTCCGACATATAACTCACAAACAAGGTGAAATCTAAATTCTTTGTAGCATGTAAAAGCCTGCTTTTGCATCAACAAATAACTGTGCCTCCACTGATTCTCTCTTTTTCCCTCAAACTGCTACCAAATTGATAAGGTGAACAAAAGTCAGGATGCATTTTCACTTCATTAAATCTGACTCTCTTGAAAAAAAAAAAAAATAGCTGAGCAAAAGGTTCTGGTTTAACTTCTAAAATAATGAACTCACTCTTCATTCTCGTACATATATTTGACTGTGATCCATGGCAACACAAAGATGAGCGGAGCACCTGGAATAAAAGATCAGATGTGAAAACACAAATGAAATTGCGCACCCATCATCATCTCTTTACATATCCATTATTCAAATTTCTTCGGTCAGTTTTTAATTCAGAATAGAGACATTCAATGTCAAGACATTCTAAAAACGATGAGGTAACAGATCCAAACATGATGTCGGACAAAAGTTTCTTGCCATTTAAAATATTGTGCTCAGTAAAACAGCAGTTTCCTGAGACATCCATGTCACAACTGCGGCCTGTGACCCAAGGACCCTTCCCAGCTCACCAGCATCACCTGTCTCCAACCTCCTGAGTCGACAAAAAAAACAGCTCTTCATTCCAGTCACCCAGTGATGGTTTATCACCACGCCACTAGTTTGCTTCACGGTCTGCCTGCCAACCCACCTGTCGCACATCACAGTTAACCTTTGTGGCTCCTCAGGATCTCAGGCCTGTCTCCAGCTACATGCCTGCACCAGCAACTTCACTCTTAGGACCGCTCACCTCTGGGACTCCCTGCTGTCCCACACTAAACAGACCTGCTCTGAAGACTGCGCCTGTTGAGTCTTCAGTCATGTTTAACTGTCATAAAGTAAAATCATCCAAAAGATAGGTTGCTTCAATTGTTTCATTTGAGATTTCATCTCTTTAAAAAGGCCATTTAGGAAAGGTTAAGCAAAATAAGTGGTCAATTCCCATGAGAGAGTTTGAGACGTAATGGGACTCATGAACTAAAGGTAAAGAAAGACCCAACCTGCAACCTCCAACTGTGGCACCAATGAGATCTGAAAACAAGCTCTTATCCAGGGGTGAATTCGCTGCCCACATAGACAGGAATAATGGTGAGTTCCAGTTGTCCTCAGGACTGGGAAATTCACAGTTACGCCCCCTGGAGGCGTCACCTGATGTAGGATTTACCGTCGGGAATGGGAGACTCCTCACCACCCCAATGATGCAATTCAAGATGACTTCCCTGAACGTAACCAAGAAGCAAAAGTTTGGAATCACTGAAATTTATCAAGAGGTTTCCGGACAATGCACGCATGAGAATAACTTTCTTCAACGTCACTATCTTGTTGTCCGACTTCGATCACTGGAACGCCCCGACTTCCTCCTCCTGACTCTCTGACTAATAGAGGCCATCTAATCTAAAGGACTACATGCAGGGTGAGTCAGTCTTTGCGCCTCCATCCAGCGTTTACGAAATGGAGTGCTAACTCTGCCTCAGTGCTTCGACTACCAAAGAAGATGATGGCTGGGGAGTTAGAGAAGGCACCGGAAAGATGGAGGAGGAAATCCTGCTTGAGGATGTCTGCAAGTACCGGAACAGAGATGAGATATATGATTTCTGTGGGATCAATCTGTTCATCCTATTCTAGGTCAAAAATTCGTGCTACGCTAAAACACCTCCAGAAAGAAAGCTTTTTCAGGTGTCATCATCATCTTCACCATTTGGCCATGACAAGTAATACAGATCATATATAGTCATCTCTTACCCCATCCAATAGTGAGGTACATGTAAAAGTACTTCCTCTCACTGAAGACAGTGATGACCAGCAGGCTGTGCAGGTAAATCCCCTCCACCAGCAGCCAGTAGTTGTTGGCCATCACACTGTACTGCATCATCACCACCGCGCTACGGCACCACGTCACAGCCTGAGGTGAAGACACACGAGCAGCAGGTCAATTACAAACATGGCAGGTCAGGCGTCATCTGGCATCACAACACATTTGCCGTCACAAAGGTGTTTTAAATTCTGCCGGATGTCAGCACTTCAGGGGGATAATAGAGGGCAAAGAAAGAAGCACACTTCTTTTTTTTTCATCACTACACAAGCCACGTTCAAACCAAAGCAGTAGCTCAAGGTTGAACCACCAATAGCTGATGCTCACAATTCTGATGACTCAGAAAAAAACCCATCATTTCAAAAGGGTATATCTACGAGACATATGCACGAGTACATCGTACATAAATGTGTTGAACAGAAGTCAAGATTAAATTCCCTCAAATGAATACTCTCCACATATAAATGCCAGTCGATACATTCTGGAAATCTCATCTTGGCTGGGAAACGCTTCCACAAAAAGGGCTAGAGTGGGTGCAGGCTTTTGTTCTCACCCTTCAAGAGCACACAGCTTCACCAACTGGATGACTGAAGACTGCGATCAGCTGATTGTTTGACTGGAACAAAGCACCCACACCAACACTTTTGCGGAAAAGTTTGCCACTGACGTTTATCAAGGATTCAAATCTTCATGTGTCATAGAGGAGAGGCGCAGCCAAACACTCACCCTGACACACTCAAACAACAACAGGATAGCAGAGGTGTTGCTGTGAGTCCACAGATATTGAGATGTTTTAGGGCCACGACAGGGGAGATGGCCGGGGTGAAATCAAAACAACCCATCTCACAAGTTTAAGATTACCTCCCTCTGTCCCCACACGAGTCCTTCCAGCTGGACATATTTTGACACGTCCAAATCCCATCTTGACATCAGCGTCAAACAAAATGCCAGAACGTAGTAGAGGAGGAGGTGTCTCACCGGTATGTTGACCCATACGGTAGTCCGGTTGTTGCTGCTGCTTTGGGGGTCCAGGGTTAGGGTCAACAGGGCGTCCTTCACCAGAATAGACACTGCTCTCAGGATGAAGGAGGCAAAAAGGTTCATGTGGATGTTGTTCCTCATACAGTGAAGCTTCCTGCGGCAACAAACAGAGTTGAATTATATACTTCATCAAAGCATTTCCCAAATGACAAACCTATAAGTGAGCTTGTTAAATATTTCATCTCAGCTTTTCAGGTTATTCGAAGGAGAGCAGTGGATTCCTTTAATTTTATCGTGTCCCCACAAGTAAGAGGAAATGAATGTTGGTTTCATGGCTTGCCAAACAACCCTGCTTAACAATCCCTGTCAGCTGGCGACTTGGTGAGCCTGAGTAAGGCCAGCAGTCAATGTTTTAGGAGTTCAGTGGGTAAAGAGGACAAAGAGGGAAAGCAAAAGAACTGATAGACTCCAAATGTGACACCAGCTGAGAACGGATGATAGCCGCACATGAGCATTCAGGACCAACTGGAAGGTTGTTCCGAGCCCCACCACCTGCTCTGAGTCAACTGTATGCTTCATCCTTCCGTCACTAGAGGAAGAGACTCCTCCACCTGGACATCATTCCCAAATTGAAGAGGACATTATTCCAGTTGAGCCCTCCGCCCCTCCTGTTTCACTGAGAGTTGGAGGAGCTCTATATCATCTGTATCAAGCAGGGACCCTCTCCACCCGAGCAGTGCCCACAGATTCTATTGTCTAACAAAAAATAAACGGTCGTGTCAGTGCTTCCTGCCACAAGAACCCATTAGGAACAAGGTGGAACCAACTGAATTCATTTGAAAATACCTTGAATCATGTGACCTCTCTTACGGTTGCTTTTACCTGAAGGTGATGAGGATTCCCAGAGCCAGCAGCAGAGCACCTAGAGACAGAGAATACCCCACCGTGTACATGGTCCGAAACTGGCTGAGGATGCGCCCATACTGTTGCTGTGGAGAGACGCCAACAAACAAAATATGAGCAAAATATGAGAAGCACCTTTAAAACAATAGGAAAAAATGATGTGTTATTAGAGAGTGAGTTGTCAAAAAATGTCCTGAAATGTCCGTGTTCACCAAGCTTACCTGTCCAGGGTCATCCTCACATTCACTGGTGTTCTTCCGTGACCACTTGCCATCTTTGTCACAAACTCTGTAGACTAAACCCTGCTGGACTAGACACAAACACAAGCACACACAACAGATCAGCACTATCATCTATGTTTTCGTGCATTCATAGACAGTCTATATATATTTAAAACGTGGAACAACTTTGACATTTCAACATCCTTGTTATGGCACTTGAGTCACCTCAATATGAAGAAAAAACAGTCAGTAAATGTAGCTAACAGGACACGTCTGCATACAGAGGCTGCGTTATACACAATAACAAAGCACGTCGTGGGTCAGCATGTTTTTTCCGGCTTATTTCGGGGGTGTTCAGTTCTGAATTTTCATTCAAAATCCGAAGCAAAAAAATCTAGAAATTTTTGTTCGAATTCCGAGACATTCGAAAACCAATGCACCACTTGTCATTGAAAAGTCCAACCAGCAGCAGAAACAGGTGCAAGTCATATTCATCAAACTTACTGAAGAAAAAAAGAAAAAAAAATACACTTGATGCAAACTGTTGAGAAAATTGAAAAAAAACCGAATAAAATTCTGAATAAACTAAAGATAATAAAACCATGTCTAAATATCATAATATAAAATATATATTTTATTTAAAATCCAAAGAATATAAGTAAATGAAAGTATTGCCACAAAATGTACAAATCAATTTTCCAAACTGCTTCAACAGATGCTTTCATGAACAGTTTTTACTGTGTATCATTTTTTATTTTCAAGAACAGTTCCATAGTTGTTAACTATCACAGATTTGCAGCCGTCAAGTCAATTCAGTGACACATTACTGCCACCATACGAAAACTGAGCGTCTCACGGCCCAAAGGTGTAAAACAAAAGAAAATGTAGCGGAGACGCTCGTGGCCCAACCTTGGGCCCCTGCCCTATGGTTAAGAATCACTGTTCTGTACAATCAAGAAGTCTTGTGCGAGTAACCTCCTGCAGTGTGTGTTCCTCTCTCTTAGCCGATGTCTGCGGTGAGCACATGACAAACCTGACATCAGCTGTGTTCTGTAACTCACGACGACGATGATCTGCTGATGCGCAGAATCAGATTCAGAATCAAATTTATCGCCATGGTCAGTGGGGATCCTACCAACTAGGAAAGTGTTTTGGAAAAAAGTGCTGACAAAAAATAAATAAATAAAATAAAATAAACAACAAAAGCTGTTCACGAATTCTTGTGACGGCCGAGGGGAAGAAGCTGTTCCTGTGACGGGAGGTTCTGGTCTGGATGGACCGTAGCCTTCTGCCAGAGGGAGGTGAGAGTCCATGACCAGGGTGAGAAGGGTCGGACCTGCATGTCTCTTGTCTTCCAACACGCAGGGTGTTTTGTTCTGACAAGAACATTAGTGGACGTGATTTGTTGGTTTTAGGAGACAACATTACAACCACATTAGCATCCGTTAGCATGGTTGCTAAGTTTGTCAGGGCTCATGCCGGGGATCAAAAATGAGACTCTGTGCTTTACTAACCAAAGACTGTTCATTCCTCTGACACTTCAGTCTCCTAAATATCATTATAATAATATTATTTATCCTGAAACCCGCGAGGTCAATCCAGAGCCAAAAGGAAGCATGTTGAGGATAATGGCGGCTCCATGGTGGCTCTGACTCTGACTCTGGCCATTGCGGCTCCTCACGACCAGTCAGTGTTGTTCTTCTACTGACAGCAGAACCGGAAGGACTGAAGAGCTCCTGGCGCCACTCCATGTCACGGAAGTGCATTACTCAGTAACTCCACTTACTCTCCACTCCAGGTGAACTGGGAGAACATGACACAATCGGCTTCATCGAGCTATTGCCTCAGTCGGGCTACTGAGCGCGCATCATTGGCTGACTGTCTCTATTATGCCTTGATGCTTTGGAATTCATTTCCTATCATTTCAACCACCTTCACCTTTAAGACCAGCTGCTTTTCAAAATAGGGCTCCTGGCTAATCTAACTCAGATATACAGCCCAGGGTTTGAAATGTATTTAATCAGACTGACACAATGAAATTTAGCCTCATAGAAAAACAATTTTCTGCACGACGGAGTAGCGATGGCAACCAATTTAAAGTACGTCTCATTCATTTTACTTTCAGAGCAGATATCCAAGAGCAAGGGGTGTAATGATGGGTAGCATTTGGAACGTCCAGGCTGAATCAGTTTTGATGATATTACGGGGAAATATATTTATTAGATATTGAAAGAGCAATAGCCAAAACTGAAGAGGAAGACTCAGAGTTGGAAGTTGAGGAAGTGGACATATTGTTGATGACATGGAGGAGGAACCTATTGACGGAGCAAAAATGCCAGTGGATTGCTTGAGTGGAGATTTGCAAGTATAATGGAAGCTTTTGAAAGGGAAATAGCTTTTTATATTGAATATTTTGAAGGGACTTTGTGGAGATTTTTGAATAGGGGGTGCATTTTTGAATGAGAGGGGTTGGGAGATGGGTAATATTGAACCCAACATTCTGTTTTTTTTTGGATTATCCATGAAATAAGTTATTAAAACTGCTCTACTCAGAAATAAAAATTGAAAACATTTTGAATGGATGCTTTTTTTTGACTTCTGTTTACACTTGGATGTAATATATTCCTGGTTAGCCCCATTTATCTCAGTAATACCCATTATTCCAGTTATTCCCTTTGTAACCATGGTTGGCCCAATTTATGTTCTGGCTCAAATTGTCAGGATAAATATCTCTAGAATTATTTATTTCAAATGTGTAAAGTACTTAGTTTGTGCTTATATTAAAAAAGTGCAATGTACTGATGCCAGTAAAATGTATCAGGATGAAGAACTGGAAGCAACAACTCTTGAAAATGTGGGCACTGTGTTGTCATGCAATTTCATTTTTTCACACTATGATGGTCATAGTGGAACTTGGTGTTTGGGGATCGGCATAGTACATTGGAATACCTGCCCACAGTGCCATCACCTTTTAGCATGAAGCTACAGAATATCATGTAACTCCCTCCTGCCTTTGAGGCACATCCTTAAAAGAAGGATCTTCTCGCAGTGCAGTTCTCAACAGGTGACCTAATGAGAAACAGCAGTTGGTTGGAGGTTGGTGGTTAGGAGGCCTAGGTCAGACCAAGGTCATGCTGGACAATGCCTTGATATTCCCCCATATAAACTGTGGGTTTAGGGGAGAGAGTGTCATATTTCGTTTTTTGTGTGCTTTTAGCTTGTTATTTCCTGTGTTGAAGAAGAATACAAGAGTCAATAAACCCCGTTGAAAGCAACCTCACATCTCCTGCGTTGGTCCTGACCGACCTGAGAAACTGTTAACTCCTCCCAAACAAGACAGAGTTCTCGAATACTACGTGTTCCTCCTCCTCGCTCCGCTTCTGGTGTTGACATCTTCGGTCGTTCCTTATTGTTTGTGTTTGAGTTGTGTTATTTGTATTAAAGTTACTGTTAACTTCACTCTCGTTGTTCGAGTCTTCTGTGAACCGACGTTGCAATTGTGTCAGACTACCTTAGCGATCACGACAGAGAGAAGTGTGGACCTCTCTGAAGGACGGAGTGTGAGGGGGTGAAGCTCACACATACAGTACCTTTGTGGAACCACGGCAGGAACCATGGGCAGGAGACGTTAACAACAGATCCCGGCAGTCCATCAGGCCAGCAGGCATACTGGTCGAAGGTCCTGTTGCAGACCACCCCTGCAGGAGAAAGAACCCTTTCACCTCAGTGTTTTACTCACAGATATACGACTCAAGTCTCTGTGGACAGACTTGCCTGAGGCAGGTGGAGTGCCGTCAATGATGTCCAGACACTGGTTTCTGTAGCTGCTCCACTGCTCCTTCAGCAGCTCCAAGGAGTTCGTCGTGTAGACCTGCTGAAAGACCAGCGACTCTGAAGCTGTTTTCCCATTAGAGGTGATAACACAGAGGGGTTGATGACAGATGGGAGTTTTAGTTGTGTACCTTAGTGAAGCAGCAGAGTAAGAGCAAGACCAGAAGGAAACAAGCCCTGGACATTCCACTGATGCTGGAAGGAAGGGGGTGGGAGGGGAGCAGGGCGCACAGGAGGCCCAGCACATGAGGCACTCGCAGGATTTTGTCACAGCGTAGCCTGGAGGCAAGAGGACAGAGGTGTTGGCGCGTACATGCCTCTCTGTGTGGGACTGACTGTAAGCATATCAAGCCTAGTGAGCTCCACCTCCTTGTGGAGCACCTTTGCAGGACCCCACGAGGTTAAGCCTGAAGTTAAGGCAGAGAGGCTGGGGAAAGCATTGTGGCAATGAGAGGTCCCCACGAAGATGATGTGACAATCCTGTGTGTGTGTGTTTCAGCGCAAGGCGCATTGATCGCAGGATCAATTGAATCTATAAGCAGAAAACAAACAACAAAACATTTTCTTCCGATACGACGACGGCCATAACTTTGATTTGAAAGAGAAGACGCAATAAAAGGAACCAAAGAAGGCGACCGACAATTATCTACAATAACAAACAAACAGTAAACAGTAGTAGTTTATATGTTTTATTTTCAATTAAAAATAAATTCTGTCTGTCAACATATATTCCTCAATGTGGATATATTTAATCTCAAACTTTCATTCATTCATTTTCTGCCACATTCTCAGAGAATATCTGGGTCCATATGTGAAGAGAAACAGGTTGTTTATGTCTTTTTTTTTTAATAGAAATAGACACAGAATTCCTTTCTAACAGCTGCCACCAACATTAATCTGCCCACTTCGCCGTCGCACCGTGAGTGAAGTGTAGGAAGCTGTGAAGACATGCAGCAGCAGGATGTTAAGGGGCTTTAAAAGGCCTTCGATTACTCATCCCGACATGCGATCATCGCTGTTTCTCTCCCCAACAGAGTGAGACGAGCACGGCGAGGTCGGTGAGCAGAGCGAAATCTGAAACGTTTCTGCAAAAAACACCGTGAACATGGACACATTTTTAGCTAAAACGTTTCAAACTCCATTCTGTTCTGGTCTTCAAGAGCTTCTTTGATGTTGAAGTGTGGGGCTGAACGGTGGCCAACACAGAGTGGCAGGCTCAAGTGTCTGTGTCGACCAAGTCTGAATCTCAGGAGAAGATATCGACACTTTTCAGGTGGATGCAACCATCTGGAGCAGCAGTGGACGGAAGTTGCGAACAAAATATAAAGGTGACAGTGAGAGTCAGGAACCTAAGGCGATGAGGCGTGTGACACATGAGTCTGACTCTCTGTTGCCTCTCCGTTCATAAGTCGCCTTAGGATTCAACAGGCAAAAGCAGCGGATTTGATCAACCACCCTCTAGTGCAGCTCTTTATGCAAATGTCATCTGTGAAGCGTAACCACTCTGCACCAAGGTATGGATTTACTGTACAATCAGTGATTGGAGTGGTTGTAGCATTAACGTCGGTCCATGGAGACCAACAATAATTGTTGTTTGCTTCTGGAGAAGAATGCACGGCGTGTGTGTTGCGTGGTGGTGAGCCTGCATGTTTAACCTCTTTGTCAAGGAGTCAGTCCTTGAGTAAAAACACACATCAAAACACTTGGTTCTCCTTACTTCTGGTCTTTAAAATGTGGTTACTCACAACAAAAAAATGATATTTTGTGCAACAAAATCTTGTATTTTATTATGCAGTAGTGAAAATTGGATGTTTTTTTTGGATGACTAACCACTACTTTCAACATGTCTTTGCTCTACATGATGATCATTTTAACACGCACGCCTCTCTGACATTTCGGAAAGAATGTGAGAATATCAACAAGATTTCTCCACATGAACTTGAGGAAGTCCATGTAAGGCAGGAGTGTCCATTTCGTCAGTCGCGATCAACCAGTCGATCGCCATTGGAAGAGTAGATAGGCGGCAGGGCCATGAGGTGAACGTGCGAGGACGGATTATTCAACTGTAGCTTGATGTAGCGCTCAGCAGGTCCCATCACGCTCAACAACAAACTCCATTACGGTCATGAGAACCTGAGCAGTTCCAATGATGCTTTGCAGCCCATAAAAGTGTTGGATCACTAGAATATGAGATTCACAGGCTTCATGTCACCAAAGTCGAGCTCAAAGTGTGTCCACCCCCGACATAGGGCAACTTTCCGAATCCTGGTAACACATCTCAGCGATACTTAAACCTTACTCTCAGAGCCTTGCACTGCCTTCTTGACCTTCCTCTCCACCTTCTGCCTGGCAGTTCCAACCTCAACATCTTCCTACCAATGTACTGGCTCTCTCTCCTCTGTACATGTCCAAACCATCTCCATCTAGCCTCTCTGACTTTGTCTCCTAAACACCTGACCACATGTGCTGTCCCTCTGATCTACTGCTTCCTGATCCTATCCATCCTGCTCACTCCCAGAGAGAAGCTCAGCATCTTCATCTCTGTTACCTCCAGCTCTGCCTCCTGTCTTTTCCTCAGTGCCACTGTTTCCAAACCATACAACATTGCTGGCCTCACCACCCTTTTGGACACTTTCCCTTTCATCCTTGCCGACACCCTTTTGTCACACATCACACCTGACACTTTTCTCCAATGATTCCATCCTGCCTGCACCCGCTTCTTCACCTCTTTCTCACACCCTCCATCACCCTGGACAGTTGAGCCTAAGTACGTAAATATCCACCACCTTCTTTATCTCTGCATCCTGTAACTTCAGCTGTCCACTTGGCTCCCTCTCATTCACACACATGTATTCACACGTATTGCTAAATTTCTGAATGTATTTCTGAGATAAGGAACTATAAATATGTGATATTAATAGATACTGATACTCAAATTCTGCCCTTGTTTCACCAGATCTGTATCAGGTGTAGTACAAATCTACGATCTGACTTTAACTTCCAAGTTAAAAAAAAAGTGCAAAAATGAATTATTTAAAAAACAAAAAAAGTGCACCCTCTTCACCCTCAAAGAAATGCAGCGGCTGATCAAGTCTAAGGAGAGAAAGTAACATTGTCTTCGTCGTTCAGATGAGCGGCCACTCAGATCCCACAGCAACAGTTGGATTTAATATTGCGTTTGAAGAAAGGACCCTTCAGCACGACCGTAACGCTGTTAGGTTCTGGTGAGCCGATTCATGGTCCTGAATCGAATTTATTCAATTGAGCTGGACTTTGAGCTAACTGCAAGAATATCGACATCCAAACAAGCAGGGGATTTACACCTCAAGACACAGGAACCTTTATCCCGCCACCAGTTTGTCAACTCACCGATGGTTATCTGTGTGGCTGCTCAATAAGCTGAACGAGCGTCTGTCTTGTTTGACTCATCAGATGGTGAAGCCTCGAACTCAGACTCTTTTCAGAAACGCTTCTCTGCTCAGGAATGGAACTGATCATCAGTAATGATGATAAAATAAAGCTGAGTTGAACTGATGCAAACGGCATGTAAGAGAGGCTGCGCTAATGCAAAGTGTTGTTTTGACATTTAGATCAGAGACAGTCGCTGAACAATCGCATTAAACCTGTGGAGCAGATCTCACTTCCACTGTTTAAGCAGATTATCTGTCCCGCGGTGATGAACTGGTGATTACAGAAGCGCGTACAGCAACAGGCACATTAGCTTTCCAGCAGCCTCGCCACTTGCTCCCCAGCACGAAGACCGATTTAACTGATCAGAGCTTGCTGTTTCTGACAGATAATGTGAGGAACTATGGCGCTAACTCAACTCTGTAGCATGGTGTCAGACGTGTGCAAGCTTATCTTGGCATTCAAAAATAAAAGCTGAACGTAAATACTGAAACGTGCTCTGCAATAAACACAATTGTCATTGTTATTTGTCTCACAACTGTCATTTTTGCATCACAGTTGTTCCCTTTTTTCACAATGCCAATATTTTTTTATGCGGCAGGTGAGTTTTGACAGGAAGACCGGCACCGTCACAAATAACCAACACATCCTCACTCCCATGGCGCCATGTATTGACGTCCTATACCGCCCGAAACGTGAAAAAAAAACAATGGACGTTCATTCATTCTACATTTAATAACATGTCAAATCGCTATTTAAAAGCCCATCAACGACAGTGCGCATCCCGCGCTCGTGCATTCCCACATTCTCTGTGTGGAGTTATGTGTAAGTAAAACCTGTTTCTTTTCTCTGCGTCATGGTCCTTATACGACGCATGCCGCCATATCTGAACGCTTCTTTCAGTCCACTGAAACACCTATGCATCAACGTGCAACGCTGAAGGCTGCCTTTGTCGTCGGTATAGGACGCAAAAGTCCACTTCCCCGACGTCAATATATCACGGTATGGGAGTGAGGACGGCTTGCAAATAACATGCACATTACCCACCCATTTAAAGCCTGTCCCTAAAAGCGTGGACACAAACTTAAAATGAGAAAATGAACACGCTATCATAAACAAATTGGCAAACAAATAATGAAAAGGCAAAAACAAAATACATAAAAATTGAGATTTCAATGAGTACTATTCAACCGAAACTTAAGAAGCAGTTGTGGTCCTCAGATCAAAACATTTGACTGACCCTGGTCCAGTCACAGCAACTGTTTTAGGGGGAAGTAATAAAGCCTCCACACTTCTGGATCCCATTGACGGTAAATGTCATATTTGTGTTTGGCATTCATGCTATATTCATACTAAACCTTCAGACCAGCATGACACAGGTGCTTTTGAAGCACACGTTCTGTGACAGGCGTAAACATGCGGGGCACACCATGTGCACGGAGGAACGATAAACACAGTTTTCAAAGGCCACGACTCTTCCAGAATTCAACATCACTGTCAGTCGTCCCTTCAAATTCAAATTCCCAGCACTGACGAAAACATTAGCGATTCGAAGTGACATGGTTCATCATCATCACTTGCCAGTCTGTCGACGTCCTCAGCTCCCTTGTGCGTTCTTAACAATAAAATGATATAATGAGATGCTGTGGAACATCTCATGCGTTGTTTCTGTCACATCACACGACGACACGACGATGCTGAGTCAGCAAATCGCCACAGTATTGACCCGAACATGGAACATTGTGACTCCACACAGAAAGGCTTTCAAAACTAGGGCTGCAACTAGCGACTGTTTTGAGAGTCGTCTAGTCGTGGACGACGCTACAGTCGACGAATAGACACATGACATGTGCGGGGTGTCCCCTTGCAGTGTAGTAAACAAAAAGAAAGAAAGAAAGGAAATGAATGTAAAGTGTTAAATGCACAAACTGTGGTGTGAACACTCCACGAGTCCTTTGATCTGTCTCCTCTTAGTGCAGTTGAAATGATGAAAGCAATGACGTCACAACTAGTCGACTCATGAACCTGTCAGCAAGTCATTTTTTAGTCGATGACAGTCACTGCAGCCCTCTTCAAAACACAGCCTTGAGCTGGACTATATTCTCTGGCCTTCTTGCTGTGCAAGAATGTTGTCTTCATTCTAAAGACTACACAAAATTTCTTCCTTTAATGTCATCTCTGTATGACATAGTGCTGACTGAAGGTTGCGGTCAAAGGGATTTGGAGCGCTGGCTGTTCAGCATGTGACGTAGCATGTCGGTGTGCCTTCCATTAAGAATTAACCAGGCACAACATCCAACAAAATAGTATGTGCCGGTCCGTGGTTTGTCAAGGGCATACTGGCACACGCTTAATATACATTAGACAAACTCACTTTGCACGACATTATGGCAGGTAAAGGTGTAAAGCTGACTTTAACCCTGGATCTAGAAGACATGCATAGTGTGTTCACTTATATGAAAAACATAGCTTCATTTATTCTGGTAACACAATTTGGCACTTAACAATTTGACAATTATTTTCACTTGAGGGATTTCTACATGTACGTCTCTTTGTGTTTTTAGGGTTCGAACGATGCAATGGAGTTAGTTATCTTGTGTTGTGTTGGTGGCAGATTTATGAGAGCAACGTGTTGGCGACACAGCTGTATAAATCTGAGTGTGTGGTGAGGCATGAATGAGTTAAATGAGCCACATGAAAGAAACCAGGTCATCACAAAGTTGTGTCCTTCAATGATTTGGACCTTGTCATTCTCAACTTCAACAATGAAAACTGAGAGTCGTGAACAAAACATGTACGTAACTGTAGTGTAAGAGAGAGAATCTCAAACTGTTGCCATGGTAGCAGTGAGTCACCTTCAGATTTGTCTGAGGTATTGAACATTTTGGGGGGGTGATCTGGGGGGAAATAGTCACCCAGAAATTGGACAGTTAATTGAGTCTAGGTCCACAATTATTTAATCAGTTTGACATTTAACAAACAAAAATACACAATAACAATGACATATAGGTATCATACACTCAGCACTCTCTGTAATTACAAACCAAAGAAGTATTTATGAAAACACTCTGCACCTGTGCTGCCACAGTTACTTTGAAAAAGTAATCCAACTACTGATTACTTCCTCAAAACATAACTTAGTTACTTTCTGGATTACTTGAATTTAAAAAAGTTAGATTACATGCTGCATTTTGCAGCCAACTACAGCTCTCATCGCCTAAACAATATCTTTTATGTCAATTTTGAAGGTTGGAGTTCTTGGGGGTGCAGCGTTTTTCCATGTTTGGGGTCATTTTATTTTAGCACAATAGTGAATATATGTGAATGTACAGTCAATGTTTGACTTTAACACACTCTAAACTATTGGAGCGAAAATCACACACAAAAAGCAACAAGTATGAAAAACAAAACAAAGTGATATATTGCCATTTATATAATAAAATGTAGGGAATGCCCCATTATGGTGCATAATTATTATTATTTTGCTACTTTTTTTCTTTTTTAACTACAAGGCAAAAGTTTACTCAGTCTCACTGTGTCACTTCTCCTGGACGCAGTAGTTGCACTTAAGTGGCTGCTGTTACTCGCTTCTACGCTCCGTCACGCCAGACCATTTTATTTCTGACTTTCGAGAGAAAATGCAACATCAGTACCGTTTCTGCACCAAGAAAAATAATCTATAAAAGTCTAGAAATCTATCATAAGTGTCATTTAACTTGACCTATCAAAAGAATAAAAAAAAACTGGTACATAGTCTGCACTTTCGACACATTTGTGAGGCTACTTTATTTCACTCTCTTTAACTGGTGAATCTGCGTGTTGGTGGACCCTACAGGGTTAATACTGTCATCTACAGCAGACAATAATTCAAAGTAGTGGCATTATTTTCAGCTGGAAACATGCATCTCTCTCCTCACGCCCTTGTTATTTACTGCCGTGTAGCCGGCGGCTTGACATGTGACCTGCCTGTTCAAACCGTGACTGGCGTGTCCCGCACATGTTGTCATGCCTAAAGATGCTGTTATCGAAAGTGAATGTTAATAGTTTGCTTCCCGACAATGGCAACAACCTCCCGTCGGCTGTTTTGAATGGCATTCGACTTACGTCCAATCCGACTTACGACCGGTTGGTAGGAACCGATCCCGGTTGTAAGTGAGATGTTACTTGTACTTTGTTTGAAATAGTAACGCGGTAGATGACTCGATACTGAAAAAGGCTGTGATATAAGAGTAACGCGTGACTAAGTAATAAGTTACTGGCATCACTGCTCAGCACACAGAATTGACGTCACGCTGTGTTGGACCCAGTTACGAACACAGTCAGCAAAGGTACCAGAAACACCAACAAATGACCAGTCTGATGGATAAGTAGAATAAAAATACTCAATCTTGGCTTCAGCAGTTCAATATGAGAAACACAGGCAAATTCTCCTTCATCTCACAAGCTCTTTCTTCAGCTTAGCTTTTACACACAATCGCATTGCATATTTACAGTGGAGAGAGCGCCATCTATGGGCTGGGAAGATAACAAAAAGCTCAAGGAATCTTTATGAGCAAGTGGAATGGATCTTGTATATTCTGACCATTATTAGATCTATTCAACAGTTTGAACAATAAAACATAGGAAAACAGTAAGTACTAGTAGTATTGATGACGCACAATATTCCAATAAGAACCAGGACTGGAAAGATGTCAAATAAAAGACTGGATTGGGCACTGTGGTGAATGATGTAGAGCCACAGTGATTTTCATGCTGACTACTGTGGTTACGAGACTTTCATTATGAGCTGCTGGAGCCACGTGGGTCCTTGGGCAGCATCAGCCTTCTCACTGATGTCAGTGAAGGTAGACACGTTTCCCTGCTCCTTTGAGAGGCACGTTTCATCCCTTTTCAGGAGAATAACATCCCCTATATGATGACATCCGCAACTACCTTTCACAGACTTGAGAAAAATGAGAGCTTCATATAGGCTTCTCTCTGTGCCATGCGTTCATTTAAAACATATTTCCATTTTCCACAGCTTACAGATGCAGGTGAAACGAAGCAGTACCACCAGAAACCGCGGGGGGACAGTGTTGCTGTTACTGTTGTTCTAAAGAGACGCAAAGAAGACATAGCAATGGCAGATATTAGCTGTCCTCCAGTAGCGATACATTTAACGGCCGCACTGACCAACAACGCTGCGTTCAATTCCATCTTCTGTGCAAGATGGACATTATCCTTTTCCAAGTGGCCATGTTTGTTTTGGAGTTTGTGGTTGTGGTATGTGATCAGTGATGGACGGGTACATTTTTGCATGTAAAGGGAGCATAAATGGGCCTGTACAATGCAAGGTATTTTAAAAAGGCATCAAGTCAGATAAAGTGAAACTGATATGACATTCCAAACTCTAGTAGAAAGGTAATACGGTGACAATGAAATGATACAATACAAAGGCTGACAGCAAAGGACAGAACTTTTTGTTTATTCAGTCGGTTCCTGCGAGGAGCTGCAACACCAGACCATCCTTGAGAAAATTGCTTTTCTTTACCAGGAAAGTACTGCCTCATGCGTTTGGGCTGAAGAAAAAAAAGCTTTTTGTCCAGCTACCGTTACCTTCCAGGTGTGCCGCAGAACACACAGAAACTGTCTTCAACAACCGGCTGACCCTTCACTCTAACATGAGGAGTGCAGAGGATTTCCCCTTTGAGAATGCACTTACTCTGAAGGTTAAAATGACTCGCGGAAAATAGAACTTCTTTCCTTCACATGCTGGTTCCATGACATCAGAGCAGACCCAAGCGGGTCAAGGTCAACTCAAAAAAATCGTCGAGCAGTTGGAACACTCTGCGTCCAGCTGCGACAGGACTCCGCCAGAGGACGGGCATATCCTCTGTGTTCCAGTCAGTGGCTTCCTTCAGGCCACAGACTCCTGTCCCAGCCGAAGGACTCTGACAAGGAATTGAACTTTCTAACAACCAGCACACAGATAAGCTGTGGTTTGCCCGCAACAATGGACCTGCTCTGTCAGGACAATAGATTGCGGCAAGCCGTAATCGGGTTAGGAATAGAACCTGAACGCTCGATAAACCAACACCTAAATACAGCTCGGATGGATGGATCAGAGGGCCTGAAGTTAGTGTAGCTTTCCACATTATACTATGATCTACTGTCTTCTTCATGCCGTCATTCATCTCATTGGACATCTTCCTGTTCCTATATACCTATTAGTCCCAACACCAATTCTCTTGCTGTGACCAAACTCAGGGGAGCAGCTACTTTGTGAACCCAATACTTTAAAATCAGCCACTTCACACCTGCCTACACTGCAGTCTATGACTTTTCCATTAGAGGCCTCTGCATTTTTTAAGTATCCTTGTACAGTTTGTATTCATTCTGACTGGGTTTTACGTTGGCAACAAGGAGATCATGAGTACCATCTGTCATGTTTTGGAGCTGCATCCCACAAGGATTGCGGCACTTGGGAGGCAGATATGGCTTTGAAATTCCATTTAACCTCCATGCAAATGAACTATGCTATGAAATTGTCCTTGCATTACACTTTTCATATCTCAAAATACAAAACAGCAGTCTATGTCTACAGGTCAAACAGCATGGAGAAAAAGAAAATGAAACAAAAGTCTAATAAAACAAAGCTCTATTTGGTTTTGAACATGACAAGTTATTGAAGAGACCAGCAGACCAGGGTAAGTGAGGGGATCTTAAGACTGGAGAGATACAGGGAGTTCAGGTTTTCCATCAGCAAAACTCTGACCTGCTGGAAAGCTTGTGCTCAGACCAGGTGTTTGTCTATGGCACACTTGAATCAAAAGGGTCAACTCAGTGAAGGCTTTGTTCTCTCAAACTGCTTGAATGAATCAGCAAAAAAAAGTTCAAATACATTCAAATGCCAAACCTATTTTCCATTTACTGTTTTTGGGGTATTGCAACCACTCCAGCCAGATAAAAGTCTTTGGTCTTTTTATTCCAGACTGGAACATCACATTCTGTTTCAGTACTGTTCGTGACTGGCCGAAAGGTTGACATGACCGTCAGAATAATAATAATAAATCATCAATAAGAATAATAAATCATCTGAAGAATCAATCGCACAAATGCACGTTCACTTTCCATGATTCTAAAAAAAGAAAAATCTATTCATTAAAAAATGTCCAGCAGGGGAATTAATGATTTTTCAATACAGTGATTAATAATTAAATAGTGATCATGTTCGCGAGTTGAGGTCATCCGCTCAGGATGATGCCTCTGTGGTGAGGCGCTCCAGCATGTCGAGCAGGGAGGAGGCCGCTACAGTGCATTGGCAGTGTCGGTGCCCTGTAGGGTGGGATTCTGACCCGAGATTTTCCTGCATAAGGGGAGCGTTTCACAGCTGTTGTCAACACGAAGTGAAGCGTGACTCTCAATGTCAGGAGGACACCTTTTAAGGAGGACTGTCAAGGACGTACAATGCTCTCCATCATGCCCGAACCCTCCCTGCCAAACTCCCCCTATGTAGATACAACCCTGGCATATGTCCCACTGCTTTACAGTTCCAAGAAGATAAATGTCTGGGTCTTTTTATTGTGGCACCTGCCCCCACGATCTGACCTCGGATAATGGAAGATGATATCAGGAAGAAGGAGCTTCTACCTGTAGCACCAAGCCTGATGATGTGTACCATATCTTTATGTTAATGGCTCCCCAACTCGTAGCAGAAAACCTCATTAAACTGGGTCTGACTGTCAGATTCAATAAACCCCTCTGAGCAGTTGACTGTCCACTGCCTTATATCCCAAGCCAGAATCATCAGGTCCAGCAAAGAAGAACTTCATTCATACGATCCATACACTGAGAGTAAAAAGGTTATTGAGGATGCGGCATCGTTCTAATAGAGACTTTTGTGAAACAGTGAGGTAAAAACTCACAGTATTTGTCACTAGGCAACGTAGAAATAAAGGGGTTAATGGCAAATTTACATTCAGATCACGACGTCACAGTTCTCTTCCCTGACCAGGATTGTGGAATGGAGATTGTATATCACTGTTGTCCTCCTCCTCCTCCTGCCTCTATTATTCTGCCAACAGAGCTAGAGGAGGGGTCTGCAGAGAAGCAAATACAGAGCGCTTTCCTTCGTCTTCAGACCCTGCAAATCAATTTAAAAAAAAAAAAGCTTTACATTGGAGCTTTTTACCCTGAGATGAGCCGTTGGTAAATAAGGGACACAAAGATGATTCTAACCTTGTTCACTGTCGCAGTGCATTGCAGGACGTATTGTCTAAAGAGGAGCGACACACATCAACAACAGTTTTGTTCCGATTTTCCTTGTTCCCAAGGAACACCAGACTATCGCAAGTCAGAGTACCTATCAGAGAATCTTTATGCCTGCGTGTGTTCAGAGTGACTGACCCAGATTACACTTTGAATTTGAAGTTTTGCCTGAGCAATCACTGGATATGCTGATATATGACACCTAAGGGTGGTTTCACACTGCGGACTCTGTCACGAGACAAAGTGCGGTCGGCTCTTAAGTCGGAAATGTGAACACAAGCGAGTCGGGATTTGGCCGCGGACATGATCCCGCATGGAGAGCTGCCCCTCGTCTCAGGAAACTCTCAGCTGGTGGTGAGCTTCTCGCCTCAGGCGACTCTGCGTTAGTTGCCGGAAACTACGCGTACAGCGCGACTCCACACAAACATGATAGATGCCGGGCAGTAAAGGGTCTGATCGCTGTCTGGGCGCACAACAACGTTCAAATGCAACTTGGCAAAGTCCCAGAACACTGAGGTGTGCGGCCGGGAGCTGCAGGAGACTGGTGCTGTGGCGCAGCGCAGCGGACCGGGACTCGTGATAGTACTAAGAATTGACAGGAATAAGGTGGTCAAGCAGATGGTGGTAAACAGGTTGTTGCGCAGCTGATGACGACTTCCTTTAGACCTGCTTCATCATGGGCCACAAACCAGCTATTTTGCGCAGCTGAGAAGAGGCAGAGGTGCGAGGCTGCACAGCAGCGGGCGATTCAACTCAGGCCACCTGAGACAGAACCCACAGTGTGAAACCGCCCTAAGATCCAGGTGCTGCCTGCTGGTTAACATATCCAGTAGTGTTCCCTTGTTTCAACCGGTGAACCTACAGATGACATTATATTGAATTTAAAATTCTTAAAACCATGATCATGAAAAAAATCCTCCAGTATCTGAGTTGTTTCTCGGAGGAGTAGGTCATAAATCGGCCGATAACAACGCACGCCTGGGTCTCATCAAATCAGCAGTGTAAAGTGTTGAGTTTTAAAAGTAGAATTAAAACTACAAACACACAGCAGATTTCGCATTCACTCCACACGTTGGTTTCACAGCACGTAAGTTGCTGTTTCGCATGTAATGCCCACATCTCTGCACTCATCGAGGCTTGATTTACAGTTTGATGTTTTTTTTTGACGGGTGGTTTTTCACGTTCACGATGTGATTTAACCAAATAATGAGTCAAATCATGTGTTGCGCTGCTTCACAAGTGTCATGCAGTTGCGCCACTCGGGTTAGCTTTTATATATAAACAACAAACAGGCAGATGTCGAAAATCTAATTTTTTTTTTAACATCTTGAGTTCGTGGCGTGATTTCATCAAATTCTATCAGTCTGTGTTCTTGATTTAATCCCAGACTCCTGCTCTATTCATTATCCTTCATATATTCTCTCAAACAGGTCTGGTGTAGAAGGGACAACAGCAGTGCCGGGATTTCTGGCGTGACAGAAAAAAAGCGCAAAAGGTGGAGCAGTTTCATGTCCCTCACCAGCCAATGTATTTCAAGATGGAGTGTGATAATGACGGATATAAGAAGACATAACATTTCGAAAATTCCGATTTTTTTTAAATTTGAAAAACTAAAAATGCTTGGTAATCCACAGTGAGTTGTAATAAAATCGATATTTTTGAATTTATCATTTGTTGAGGAAACAGAGGCAAAGCAATTGCTTCTGAATGTCAAACAGCAAATCTATGTCATTTCTTAAACCCTGTCAGCGCCTCATTTCATCAAACCATGCCGCTAACGCTGCCCACCGTCGCCCGCACCACACTCACATGCGCAGGCCCTTTTCAACATCAATAAAAACTGCACAGTTGAAGAGGATTACATTAAAACCATGTTTGAGTGTTTCTCATGGTGATGACAATCCTCCGTCCTCATGTCTCTCCTCCTCATGCGTCCGGCCCATCTGAGTCTGGCTACCTTCACTCCAGCTGACCCCTCCCACTAGCCCTCTCCACCTGTCCAACAGTAACAACGAGGTTACGGTAAAACCACAAATACCGCTTTATATTCAGTCTATTGGCTGCAAACTCCCCTGACTCTGGCAAGAAATGTAGATTATAATGATGCTGTGATGCAACCTGGCAGCGTCTTGCTGTTCAAGATACACGTCGACCTCTGTACAACAACATTCTTCATGCATGGCTGTACAGTATCATACATTTGGAGATCCATAAGAAAATATCTTCCAGCAGAGCCAGAGGAAATATGATGCATTTGGAAAAAACACATGGGCAACTACACACAGTTTGTCTTTACATTATTGCATTATTAATGCACCAGGCCTCTTGTATTACTGAGGAATCTGTGTGCGCGTGTGTATATACAGTACATGTGTGTGTGTGGGGGCGTGTGTGGCATCAGAAACATGGCTGGAATATCACACAAAGCCCATCTGTGCCCTGACAGAGTAGGACCATGCACTGTAGAAGCCAGTGCTAGAATTCTCTAGTCGTGATAAAGAAATGAAAATGTGCAAGTGAAGGATCGTCTCGCAAAGTCTGAATTAAAGTATCCGTCGTCTCCGGTGAGCAATTGTGACTGTAGTGATAAAACATTCAGCTATGTATCTAAGTCTATGTAAATTTTACAATATGCAAGTAAAATAAAACTAATATTTTAGCCCAGAAAAGAAGGTGATAAATACATGTTAGACTGCAGGTAACATTACAGTGAATGAACTGAAAATATGTGTAGAATGTTTGGGGAATCTTCAGCTGTATAAGCAGACACGGCTCTAGTTTGATCGTGAAGTTGAAGGCGCTGGATATTAAAGCACATAATAAAATATTTATCCATTCTCAAACTCATTGGTAAAGCTCATGAATCCATCATAATACGGGGCTTGCTTTATCTACTTTATGTAATTTGAGATCATCGGTTGAAGACTATTAGTGAGCGACCTGCTTTGCTGATCGATTTAAAATAAACGTGTATCGAGGAAAACATTTCTTTCACGCACTACGTTGTTGCCTTTTTCTCACTTTCCTCACCTGACCAGTGTGTAGTCTGCATCAGCGACGCAGCTGTCCATTTCCGCCAAGTGTGTCCATCGCCCTACTCACACTTTTGCTCAATGTAGACCAATCATATGTGACTTTAACAGAAAAAGAAGTGTTAAAAAGAGTGACGCTGGGCTACGCATGACTGGGAGTTTCACCTCGAGGAGCCAGATCTAGAGGCTCTACTCGCGGAACGTTTGTTCAGTGGACGGTGTTTTGAAGAACATGTGAGCCTGTGAACTGAATAAAAGGCAAAAGCTGCTGATCAACCAGTCAGAGGAGGGAAGAATGATGACATCACTGGATGCCTGCTCTCGAACCCAGTGGACCAAAGCTGAACTCTGACTGGTCAGAAGACGGAACAGTGTGATATGTGGAATAGGCTGGGGCAGAATGTGATCACGCACCACTGGGTGAATCATCACCACATGGCAATAACCGTTCAGCTCATAATTTCAGGGGGACAT
The DNA here is from genome assembly GCF_027744825.2 of Synchiropus splendidus. Taxonomy (NCBI): domain Eukaryota; kingdom Metazoa; phylum Chordata; class Actinopteri; order Syngnathiformes; family Callionymidae; genus Synchiropus; species Synchiropus splendidus. Next base: position 31,294,698 of record NC_071335.1, on the reverse strand, counting down.
CTTGAGAAAAAAAAAAAAGAAATTATTGCAATCTTCCCTCGCACATTCATCCAGCAGAAATCAAATGAAATGCACCCAGGCTCATTACGCAAACATGTCTGATGCAACAGCGAATAACCAAGTTATATTCCGTCATTCACTAATTCTTGATAGGAACTGAAATCCATTTACCTTTTCAATTTCACTGTTGACTTCAATAACATTAATCAGTGGCTGTGCAATTTCACAGGAAGATCACATCTGTCACCGCACACAAGAGACGCCGGGTTAGCGGCAACAGCAGTCCACGCTCCATTCATTGGACCCCATTCAGGAGCCTTTCTTGCCTGAGTGCGCTGCTGAATGGAGAGTGGCTCATGTTCTTCACTGTGCAAGACAAATGTACTGAAGAACTGCGAGGAACAGTGGATTTGCATTTTCCACCGGACAGAATGCTGCACTTATGTGTTCATAAACACAGGACTGGCAACACAACATCTGCTCAATGCGAAACTGTGATATATCCAGGGACAATGAAACTGCCTTTACTTGCTTTGGCATTTCTTTAACACCGTCTGGAAAGTACACATTGAAATATTCCAACAACATCCCAAATCTTTCTCTTCAAGCAGGAGCACGACTGCTTGTGCAAATGAAAGCATGTGGAGTTGAAATAACAACATGTGATTCCAGTCCCCCTCAACTGCTCTGTTTACCGAAGTGATCGTGTTATTTGTGTTGAGACAGCTACTTCATGCCTCCAGCTCACGTTTGTCGTGATAGTCAGTGAGTCATTTCATCACGTTCCTATGACGCCTGTGTGTACAAAAGGTAGTCAAACTCTCGTGTGAAGATGACTCACCCGAGACACATTTTTTCTCGCCATCAATCAACACACTTTCACATTGGGTTTCCCCCTTCCTTCTTGATCGAGCAAGTTCATTTCCACGATATTTCTCGAAACTTTTAACACTTAAACTTCTATACCTCTTCTCTCGCTTCTAATCCAGTGTATGTCCAGACTCCCACTGAGGCACCAACCAGCAAATACGACTACTGTTTCACCGAAATCAGTCCACAATAAAAACAGAGTTAGAGTAGGCTGTGACACCTAACCTGGGCATGAAAAGGATGCCATTTTAAAGGAATTCAGGGTCTATAAACGGGAGCTATCCTCGGGATCCCACCTTCCCTCCATGATTCAGGAAGTCCCTCAGAGTTGCCTCCCTGTCTGACGCGGCTCATGAATGCTTTCTAACATAAGTGTTGTGCAATAAAGAACATACTGCTGTGTTCCACAGGGCAAAATCACTAAAAAAAAGCTAGAGCCAGTTGATGGTTCACGATGGCGTGGTGCGCCATCATGGTCTCATCATGTTCATGTATACAGGCCCAATGCAACGAGTGTGCCGCATGTTAATCGAATTTAGATTGAGATTGTTTTTGGAGGTACAATTTGTAAAAATCTGTATATACAATAAGTTATCGCTCATCTCTGCCGCCTACTCTGAAAACATCCATCCGCAAGGATCAGTCTTCTCGGTTCTACTTTGCCACACGTTTACCTGTTAAACTGTGCTTCATAGGTTCACATCCCAAGTGCCTACAGATCATTTGCTAGTTCAGCTGAGGCACTTCCAGAGGAGGATCTGACAGGTTGGTGCTGCAGCTGAAGAACACACACCTCCACACACGAGAGGCAGGGAGCATCAACGTTACGAAAGAAGGGAAGTGAAATCATATATTTTGAGATCATAAATATGGTTACTTGAGAGGGACGGAGTGAGAGGGCGAAGGAGGGAGAGTGAGCGAGAGCGAGGACTGAATGAGGATGAGGTGTCATCAATGAAGCAAGAGAGAGAGAAGGATTGCTGATAGAAGAGAGACAAAGGTGTGCGTGGAGATCCAAGATAAAGAGTGATGGATGACAACATTCTGAACACATGACATCTCTCTTGTCACAGCAACTTAAACTCAATCTTGCTGTGCTTACAGTAGCAGGACGGAATGTCCTTATGAAGACACATGGGTGACACCCTACATACTCACGTCTGCCGAGCTTCGATAACCTTCTACACACCGTGGGAGACCCCCATAACCGGGTCACTCCGGTGTCATCATTTTACAATCTCTTTGTTTTGTTGAGGTTCTGAGTCATGTGATCACCCTGTCAGCACTTCCACCTGCTCCAGCGAGACATGCTCCACATGTCAGAAACCGGTCTGGGTCACTGTTGATTAAATAAACAAGGGTGTCTACAGGGCAGCACGTCTCTCAACATGCACACATGAAGTTTGCCCATTCAGCATCAGGCCCTCATGTCTCTGTGCCGTGAAAACAGAGGGGCGAGTGAACAGATTTTAATGTCGCTAATTCAATACCAACACAGAACTGGAGTAAATTAGCAGCAAGTGATCCAGCAAACTACGGCCGATATTGGAGGCTAATCCGTGCACTGACACATCTCATCTGCTCAAAACACAAGAGACACTTCTCTGTGCCGCATAAACATACACCCAGTTCCTCACCTTTCATTGCATTCCATTTTTTTGTTGCTGTGGAGCAGATTTTCCAATACAATACATACACAATCTCGACACATCTAACGTTGTATATTCTTCCTCCACCCCTGCTGCAGCTGTGCAACTTCAGTGTTGCTATTTGTTACCACATCCAAATCCATTTTGCTGCATCTTCTTGCGCTCTGTCAATATTGAATGTTCATTTACTACTCCACCCATGTCTGGCTTTGATGTGACTTGGCCCATGTTATTTGTTTAAATACTATCAACATGTAGCGTAAATCAGTGTTGCTGCATGTTAAGAAAAAAACCATTTTCGCCCGCAGTCACCTTAAACCTGCTTCCATGCTGATGAATCAATAACCTGAAGATGAAACAGAGGAGTCCACATAGAAAAATTCAGGACACATGAATTATGCATGACGGATATCAGTAGTATTTATGTATCTGCGTCCTGTTTGTATTCTAGGAGAGAAGAGATGCACTGCTGTGTGTTTATCGGTCTGAAGATCAAAGCTCAGAGGAGTTAGTGATCGTAAAGCTGAAAAACAAAGAAGTTGTAGGTGAAGACTTGCTATGCGTGATTTCCCCCTTGAAGCATGTGGTATTTCCCGAGTCAAAGTCTGTGCTCTCCCCGAGAGAAGAAACACATGAGAATATCCGCAGGAAAGTTGGTGAATCTCAGCAACAAAAGTCATGTGGTGCTGTGTAGTAGATCTGCATGGAGGGAGGTGTTTACCTTCCAGTTAAACTGGAACCCTATTACCGTACCTTGATGTATGGATGTGCTTGACTTGTTTTTTTTTTTGTCTTGTGTGAAAACTTGTGTGTTTGATCGGCAGCTCTGTTGAGCAGGAGACGTGCTTGAGCTGCACTTCCCAACTGTTCACCAGGAAACGGATATGATGTTGAGTCCTGCTGCCGTCATAATGATATATTTGAGAATCCACATTTTCCCCCAGCCCTGGTTACAGCCCTGGTTTTCATTTACTCTAGTCTTGTTTCAATTTGTCTACGACGTCAAAGGTTACGTGAACCCTTTAAGTAGCCATTGCCTGGTGTCACATTGACGCACTACTGTAACAGAAATAGCTGAAGAATGGTAAACGTTCAAGGCTTGTAACCATCTTCACTGCCTTCAACAAGTAATTCTGCACACAAATTCCAGACTTTATCTCTGCACCGCTGTCTACATGGAGAACTTAGCGGTGCCGAAACTTGCTTTAGGCATCCACGGTGATCTGTAAATAAATGGCCTCAATTTCCCACAGCTTCTCCTGCAAGTCAAGCTATGGCAGTTTAGCACTTGCCCTTCAACAGCCCCCAGCCAAGGTCATTTCCGGTGTACCATTGATCAAGACATCTTAACAGCTACATGGATTAAACTTTGTACAAACCTTTGTATCCAAACAGTCATATACTCTCATCGTGATTGAGAAATCTGGCATGAATATTGAGACATGAAACACTGTCCACCTCCTTCATCCTTCCATTAATTTCAATGGTGTTTACACTAGCAGCATTATCTGTTATTGGAGTTTCATTCTTGGATTCCCAACATCCCTTTCACTGTTTCAGACATAAGACTTTTGTGGCTACACTCTGATTTTACTGAGGTTCCCGACTACTACTATGGCAAAGGAATAAGCTCTTTGAACCCCACTCTGGGATTTTATTCCATAAATAGTGAGGTTAATGTTGATAAGGTTGAAACTGCACGATCTGGTTCAAACAGCAGATGCTGATGGATTGGACTATTTGGCACCCAAATATCTACCCTGATGCAGAGGTATAGAGTAAACAGTGAAATCTCACAGAGGAGGGACTGCTGTGACACTGGCTGGGCCGGCCTGCCTCCGGTTTCACAGTCTACTTAACACTCGTACATTACGAGCATAAACACAGAGGAATAGAGGCTCCGTGATGGTTATATGGCACATGACACTGGCTACATGTCGTAGTAGTGAGTGTAGTAGACATTACAGGAGAGTTATGTCCAGCATAAAAGAAGACAGGGAGGGAAAATTAAGGTAAAGCAGCTCGTGTGGAGGCGCAGGAGATAATTTCATCACGCTCCATCTGTCTTTAGCATGCAGCTCTCCCGCAAAAGAATTGCAAATACTGATACCAAAGTGACCAAAAAACAGACAAATAAGCAAATACTCCACTCATTAAAACACATGAATGGGAAAATAAATCAATAAAAAAAGACAAGTTTGTACTTGTGAATGATGTGAACTCATGAGCCCCAAATATCAGCTATGGGTACTGGACATTATTGACATTATTGACAATATGGCAACTTAGTATTGTACTCGGATACTCCATTTGAGCGGCGATACTTTACTACTTTTCAACTTTTTCGTACCAAGTTTATTCTCCAATTATCATTCTACTTTCAATTTAATTCATGTCATATAAACATTCTGCAGGTAAAACCACTCTAGTGTGACAAACAGGAAAAGTACCCAACAGTGTCAGTACCGATCAGTTCCTTCAGGTAATCCATATCCAGAACCGTCCAATCGATCATGCAAGTGGTGAGCGAACAAGAGGGCGGGGCCATGTCTTTCTTGGCACTGGGTGCTTGCTCACAAGACCCAGATTCCAGGTTTGGCCCAACTTTAGAGCCCTGTTGACCCTGCCTTTTGCCCTCTGAGCTTCAGGGACCACTCAAAAACATCTATCCAGGCTCTGCATCTAGGCCAACTAAAATAAGGGCTCAGTAGATTTCAGCTGTTTCCTCCGAAGTGGACAATTTTGTTGAAAATAACGTGAGTGACCGACTTAGTGGTTAGTGTCCTGGTGGAGGTAAGACATCCCTCACCGCTGTCACGCACTGAACCACACCGTCCATGAAGAGCACTGTAAAGCAGGGACGTTCATCCGCCAGCGCTGACGTGAATGAAGCACTGGCAGCTCCAGCCACAGTGACCTGCTGAATTACTTTTTCCCGCTGTTCTCTCACCAGGCGTTGTCTGCCTCTTCTGAGCACAGGTGATCCGACAGTGGGGCAGATACATTTACTTTGTCTTCATATCAGTTTGAAAAGCACAATTCATCACTGTCTGCCTTCCGTAAATGTTGGCTGTGTTGCAGCAATGTTGCAGGAAGCATACAAATATAGCATGAAAAAAAGAGTCTTTTTATCATCGCCGAAGTCCAGATAAACACAATGCACAACAATTTTCAATAAATATTGATAACTCTTGAAGTCTTTGTTTTACCACTCGGCTGGCACCTTAAGCGCCTTTTATCTTGGGCTTTCTGTGTGGGTGTTTTGTCATGTGAGTATCAGTATACTAGATTACATGTCTGTATTTCAATGAGCGTGATTATTATAAGTTGTTATACATGCTATGAGGCTATCATGTGTCTGCCAGACCTATAGGTCTTCAGTCACCGGCTCTCCAAAGGAATGTGACCGGTTTAAATCCCACCGAACAGCAGTCTTGTAGTTATCTGGTGTAGGGATCTCCTCCGAGTGTGTGACACGCAGGAAAGCCCTTAGTCGCGTCTCTATGGATTACAGCACGTCTTTTATTTTCAGGAACCAGTGACGTCTCAGTTAGTTTGAAAGCTGTCAGCTGTGGAAGTCCTCATTCGTCTTCAGTGTTACATCACTGCCCAGCATTTCGAGTCATCGGAGATTGAGTGAGGGGGAAATGTGCAAAGACATTCAATGGGATTTTAGGAGTATCCCATCCAAAGCCTTGCTCTTAATTTAAGTTATGAAGTGGCAAAGCCTTGGAACAGGAAGACGCACTTCCAAACGCACTGTGCATGAATCACTTTCGACAAACCTCTTCAGGGCTCAGAGGCCGAGCATTCCTGTTCATCCTGATGCTCATAACCTCATATCCATTATCCCTTCATCCTTTCACTCTCGACCCCTGCCTCACCCTTTCAGACTCCCACTCTGCGTCAGATCACTCTGCGGATCACTGTTAAGTTGAGTGAGTCTCACTCCTGCGAAGGATGAAATCCCAAAATGGACAGATTACTACTAAACCACCGGCAGCATTAAAGCCATGACTGAAACCATTGCTAACACTATAAGTGGAGACACTTAAGCACTTGTTTGTGGCTGCAAAGGTAAGAAATACGCACTTTAACAGAAGCAAAAAGAGTCAGTTCCTCTAACGTTGAAGTAGACAACTGAAGGGCAACTCCTACCTAAGCATCCAGCCTCGTCCAAACATCCCGCGCACCGACGCACCGGCAGTGGTTCATCTCCGGAGTCGACCCGTCACCGCAGTTGCAGGCGGCCGAGCACCGACACATGAGCCGACGCAGCGGAGAGGACAGAAGTGAAGAAGAACGGAAGGACACCGCCGGGAAAGAAGGGAGGCTAGTGCAATATGGTCATATTCCGCTTTTAAAATGAGTCTACCGCAACTTCCCCCCCAAAAAACACCTGTCTCCCCAGGAGGTGGAAACTAAAGAGAAGTGCAGCGATGAAGCGGGATGCCGCGTCTTCACGGACGTGTCAAGCTTCCTTAGATTAGCAAAGGACTTCCGGTGAATTCAAAAAATAAAACGACACCGTGGAAGTGCCTGTCCATCTCACACTAAGGTCATTACCACGCAGAATACTAGTTTGGAAAGTAGGTTCATAAGATACATTTTTTATTCGATTAGAATCACAATTCATGTCAGAACATAAGATGGAAAAACAATTACTGGGAAACATGAGGAAAATCTGTGAAAAATGAATATGAAATGAAAACGAAATGAATATGGAATGAAAATCTGTACAAACCTGCTTGCCTCTGAATTCTTTTTATTCCCTGTTTTCATCATATCATCATGCAAGTGACAGTCATATATGTTTTTTATGTTGTATGTTATACATAGATCAATGTCGTATATGTCACGTAGTAACATTTCAATGTAATACATGTGGCAGAACTGACAGTAAAAGCTACCTTATCTTGGTCAGTCTTTATTTCTTTTTTTCTGCCTCCTCCCATGTGTGATTTCAGTTTCAACGACAGACATTCATGCCATATCATTGAACTGCTCCGAATAATAGTGTTATTCACTGCTGCTCTTATGACGGAGCCCTGACTCACTAGGAGAAACCGCCTGCCACATGATCAGATGAAGTTTTGGTTCATCACCCGGGCAAATCAAAGATGGGACTTTCAGGTCGGCCTCCTTTTATTCACAGCATATTAAGACACAGAACCTCATTCTGCTGGGTTCAACAGAGCAGCCAGGGAAACGCTGACTTCTGCAGTTGATAAAAAAAAAAAAAAAATCAAGGAGTAAGGATTGTATTTGTTACCTGATAAAACTTTGTCTTATATTTGTATTCATATAACAAGTTATGTTATTTCAGTCTGAACAAAGGTGGAACATCTTTATGTATATTGTATTATTATTGTTGATATTATTATTATTGCTTTCAGTCATGTATGATCATTTTTGAAGTTGTTTTTTTTTTCTATTGTACTTTAATGATTTAAAATGTGAAAGAACGTCCAATCACATGTAAGATATATACAATAACGTTAGAACAGCACAAACACAGACATCCTGGTGGAGGGAGAATGCAGGAAGCCACACTAGCACTAGCAGAGGGTCAACTACAATTTGCAGTCCTGACCCCACCACCAGACATAGGCCACTCACCAGACTGGAGGAAAAAAACAAAAAAATGGGGGATGAAGTCTGAATGAATCTGATAAGATGTTTAACACAAACCTTTGCATTACAATTAATGTGTACTCCAGTCTGACTGTTGCCTTTCAATACTTGTATTTGTTTAGAGTACTTATTCAGTTCAGTACACAGTGATGCATCTTGAGGATGCTGTTGGACGGTTACAGCTTAAATGCAAAGTGAGACAAGGCCTTTTGCTTGCAAGTCATTGACATTGAGTGTTCAACAGCAGGGTGAGAGAAAGAATGTCAAGAGTTTCTGTGGAATTTTCTGGCGTGATGCTGCTCACAGTGGTGGTGTGTGGTTGGAGATGTCCATCCCTGTTCTGAGGAAGTTAAGTTGAGGAGCAAGATTGAGGAAGCATCTTCCTCAGTTTTGAGATTCTGTTGGAAACCTTCATAGAATTGAGGAATACCCAGAATGCTATGCATATTTTCAGCCAATAAAAGACGGCTTGCAAAGCAGCGAAGAAAGCAAGCTTCAAATGTGAGTATTTTCTTTGTTAATGGAGATATACATATTCAAAAAACATTGGATTATTTTAGCTCATTTAACGCATTATTGACCTCATTGTTGCACAACATTTATTTTATGATACAGTGGCACCTCGGTTCTCGACCACAATCCGTTCCAGATGGCGGTTCGAGAAGCGATTTGTTCAAAATCTGAATCGATTTTTCCCATGACAATGAATGGAAAAAGAAACAATGCGTTCCAAGCCTTAAAATAGTCTTTTGTAGGAGTGAATGTAGAGTGTCTGCTGCAGGTGCGCTGTTCCTCTATGTGTGTGGCCGCTGCATGTGGGAGGGGTTGCCGAGTGAGTGACGTCTCTCCAGAAGTGAAGAGGTGCCCGGTGCGTGTCCAGCTCTGAATGTGCGCTTCTGTGCAGTTTGGCTGTGACAAAGTCATAAACCAAGTAACTTAGCTCTGTCCCAGACTCGCCTCATCCCTGTCCCAGCTCCAGCCCACAACAGGACATCAGACCCTGGAGTGGAGAGTGAGCACCTCCCCTGTGACACTCTACCACGGTCCAGTGTGGAGACAGGAAAGGTTTTACACCTCAATATGAAGAAAAAACAGTCAGTAGATGTAGCTAACGGGACACGTCTGGATACAGAGGCTGCGTTATACACAATAACAAAGCACGTCGTGGGTCAGCTGTTCACTCCGCGCACGTTATGGTTTTTCCGGCTTTTTTCGGGGGCATTTGACTTCTGGATTTTTGTTCGAAATCACAAGCAAAAAAGTCTCGAAGTTTTTGTTCGAACTCCGATTTGTCCGATGTCCGGGGCGTTTGAAACCGAGGTACCACTGTATTGGGTCAATCGTCTTCCTCTGAACTGCCAGACTGAACGCTGCTCTTGAGCAATGCTGTCCCCCACAGTCTGATGACGTATCTGCACTTAAGGAGTGTCCCATTTCTGGCCCTCAACGCTTTGAAGATTGAGGATTGATCTTGAGGACTAAGGGAGGAATTGGAATTCATCCTTGCTCCTCCTGTCGGCACTGATAAGCTTCAGAGCACCAATTCACGCTCACCTTTCCAAACACAGGTGAAAAACCTGAGGCACAGACGCTTTCTGGAGTTGAGTAAACTGACGCCACCAGGAAGCTCCTTCCATTTACTTACATCCATCAAATCCATGAGATGTTAAACGCTTGACTTTCTTATTCAAATATTATTATACTTGGGGTTTAACTGCCCCACGTGTCATGCTGAATGCTGCAGTGAGGTCAGCATGAAATAACTGTGGAGAATGAATAGCAGCTTACAAAGTCTGTATGTGTCTATCGCTTACGGATAAGGACCAAACAGAGCATCACCACTGATAACTGTTGCTGTTACTCCCTGTTACGTAGCTTTTTTGAGACATGATTAAAAACATAACAATGGTGGAAATTCTCCGTCCTCTAGTTTATATAGATATATTTATATAGATATATTAGATATATTTAATGGCCTCACCGACCACCGACCCCTACAACGCTTCCTCTGTTTTCCTCTTTTGTGCAAGAGGTACATTATTATAACATTAGTTTGTCATGGTGTTACACGTTTGACTGTGGGCTGCTCCCCCAGGTGGACATATTGGTGAACTGCAATACCAATGCAAAGACCGCTTGAAAGCATTGTGATCGATGAATTGTATTCGGCTTCCTTGTATAAAAGGCCTTTAACTTATGACAAAAAAAGACGGATCTACATTGTTTCTATTGCTTAAATATACATTGATACCGGATTCTCTCTGAGAAGGATGCTTCCAATTCGGATGTATTAATGTTCTGGATATGGTGTCTCCGAACGTTGTAATAACGCTCCTGGCTTGGGATTTTCATATCAAAATGTTGACGATAACTGAATTGGAAGCCCCACTGGCTGTGTTGCGACAATAAATAATAAAAAAATGATCTGATCTCTCTCTGTTGCTGTCTGGATATTACTGTGTTATTTAGGTGCGTCATCCAACATGACAGCCAGTGTTTATGAAAAATCCCTCTCCATATCCACGTGACCAGTTTGGTTAAAAAAAGACTGACCCCTGCAGTGGGAGATAAATTCACCCTTAGTCTACGGTTCTTTTTTTTATTTGTTATTGCACAGACTTCATTTATATCACTCTATGTGTAGTATAGGAGAAGTATGAAACTGCATTTCTGTTTCGACTACACTCTCTCTAGTTGGAATCATCAATGCTCTTGAACTGTGGGAGGAAACCTGTGCTCGGAGGAAATACATGCAAGCACAGGGAGAACATCCCTTCGGTTGTTGACTCTTCATGTCACGCTAATTCACGCTTTCATCTATTCAGCTCTCAGGGCTAATTTGCTTCGAACATTTGCTTTAAATCACTGGAGACGTCACACAAGAGTGTCCTCTGAAGTGTCGCCATAGAAACAGACAATGGAGCTCCTCCAAGCTTTGATGGGGAATAAGCCTTGATGATGAGAAGCCTTGGCAAAAGTATCGTCACTGACAATGACCACCACAGGTGAGGGAAGGAATGGAACTGAATCTCGTGTCTTCGTAAGACAGAAAGACACGTCTCCAGTTCAGGCACTGACTTGCTCCGTGCCTTTCGTGTCTTGCTGAGGAACATAGCGCACCAGAATCAGAACTGACTTGTCAGTTTTTCATGACACGCCGCCGCGCTCCTTGAATTGGTGTGGGAACTCCAGGCTGTTCTCTTGGTCTCATCCTGGGCAGGCGGTGGACGGGTCTTGTTTCGTCCTGCCGTTCAGGTCAAGCGCAACTGTGTGATTCCAATGCAAAGAAATTAAGATGGAACTGTAAACTTAACATTTTTCAATTCAGCTACTTGGACTTTTACAGGGCCTTCACTTGGACTAGGAATGATGTTCCAGGGCTTCTTAACCTTTCTGATCTTGGGGCCCACCTTTCCCACAACAAATGCGGGGCCCATTCAAGTAATAGAACTGATTCATGACTCTTGATTTCATTTGTGATCAATAACCATATTTAATCCACTTACACGTAAACAACACAAAACCTTGTGAAATGACATGAAACCGTGTGATCGTTTCAAAGATATTTGTCATACAAAACTCCAACCAGCAGCAGAACCAGGTGCAAGTCATGTTCCTAAAAACAAAAACTTGATGCAAACTGTTGAGAAAATGGGAAAAACTGAATAAATTCTGAATAAAATATATCATAAAATAAAAATAATATATTTTATTGAAATGCCAAGGAAGATTTACGTAAAGTGTAAATGAAAGTATCAAAAAATGTTCTATTTAATTTTCAAAACTGCTTCAACAGGTGCTTTCATAAACAGTTTTTATTCAACTCTATTCTTTTCAAGAACTCCATAATAAACTATCCCAGATTTGCAGCTGTCAAGTCAATTCAGAGACACACTACTGCCACCATACGTGGCTCATGTATTATTAAAACAGAGCATCTCACGGCCCTCGTGGCCCATAGGTGTAAAACCAAAAAACTTTTAGCGGCCCTCTACGGGGCGCTGGCGACCCAAACATGGTTAAGAATCACTGCTCCAGAGAAAAGGTCTCATCATGCAAGGAAAAGGTTGACGCTTGCGCACCACTAGGGGTCTTTCTCTGCATGCGACTGTGGACAGACCACAGGGCACAGCAACCACACAGAAGCAGTTTGGTGCCTCTACAATGATGCAGATGCATCACCAAAAACTTGATCGGTCCTGACAAACGACCCTTCCCTCAGAAAACCGCTGGAGAATATGGAGGCCGTTGGTTCATCTCTTGAATTAACCCCTCACACATGCCCTCAGAGGGTCCTACCAACACCATCGATTGACTTCATCTGACTTTGGTGATGCGGAGGATCGATGGTGCCCATGGATTCCATGAAATAATGTAATTAACTTTTAACACAGAAGTAATTACATGTTGTCGATAGTGATTCTCGGCGCGTAATGAGTGGGCCAACAAGTCCGTCTGAGGAGGTGCTGATCCATTCCATTTTGTGTGTGTAACTACAGCTGTATTACAACACGGCAGTCTGTCAAAATGGTACATATTCACATTGGTACTGACACCGGATTTTAGCTCCTAAATCACTATTTGAGACCAGCCAAATAGTTGAGCTCACGGGATGGTTGTTACTGTTTAATACCTGTGAAACAAGCACAGTGAAAGCAGTCCTGTGACGTACTTTTTGACCCACTGTTACCTTCAAGCAGCTCTGGTTTGCCTCTAACAGGAAGTCGCATATCACCTTGGTGATGAAAGACAGATTAGTTGCAATGCTATTTTTTTCATTTCCCATAATTTGGCCCTCTGGTCCAGGTTTGACTCCCACAGCAGCCCTGAGGTGAGAAGTCTTGTTCCTCTGTGAACTAGTGTGGGTTTCAGCCAGATCACCTCCACCTACAGACCCACAGCTTCTATCCACAGCTGTGTATCCAGGCCTTCAGCAGCATTTCATGCATCACTTAAACCCACTCCTATCACGTCACAGGTACGGCCACATTTCATGCTTTACGACTTCCTGTCTATCTGTCTGTGTTCAACATAATGTGAAAACCTATGTACGGTTTTGGATCACATTTCCAGGAAATTTGTGAAATTGGACGGTGGACCAAGTGATTCACTTTTAGGAGCTCACCGTCTGGATCCAGGATTCTATTTAAGCATTCTTTAACATTAGGAGATCAACCCATCCTCACTCCCACAGCGTAATATATTGAGAAAGTGGAATTTTGCGTCCTGTGCTGACACAGAAGGCAGCTTACAGGGTGGCATGTCCTCACCTTAGGCTTCCAGTTCAAAAGCATTTCTGCCCTCGCGGCATATCCAGACTTCGTGTGCAGCGTAAACAATGGATGGACTTGAGGTGGTGCATCTTTAGTTCTGCTTGTAACAACGTGCCAATTGTTATTGACAGCACCTCAAGCTGTCAGAGTTTCAGTCAATAATGGGGTTTCCATCCAAATGTTTTGACATTTTTTGCAGATCTGAAAAGAAGATACGACTTTACGCTCATTTCCATTTGCCATGAGATGATGTCATCAGCAAGCGTCTCCCCACCACAAAACAAACAACACACTCAGCTGACGTTTCTTTGCCGTCTCCCATCCATTAGCATTAAGTTGAACTCACATGGAGCCACACATTTTCATATAGCATCATTTTTGAAAGACAACATAGTCATCATTTGTTGTTTCCATGGGAAAGAAAAGGATTTTTATTGATACACATGAACTTTTTCTTCATTTTTTTATTTCTAATGTTCATTCATGTTTATTTTCCATATTCCCTAAGAACAGACGGGTGGAAACCCCATTATTGTGACATTATTGGGTATCTAGGGGTTATAAATATAAAAGTGGGAGGGGCTTTACACAGAAACCCACAAAGTTTCTGTCACTAAATTTGACCCAGGTCACTTTTCACAATGAAGGTTGCAGAGTGTTTGGAAGGCCGCCTAAATGAGCAGAGCATGTGACTGACCCTTGATACCCAGAGTTCCTCTGGCTGCACGTCAGCGATGTACCTTGCAAATTCAAAGTTGACTGAGTGAACGAAGCCAGTCCCGCAGCACAATAGCGTATTGAATATTTTGAACCTGTCTGCTGAAGTCATGACTAAACACAAGCTGCTATCAACCGTGACTCTGTGCCTTGTGATTTTGTAGCGTTTCTGTGTTTGGTGAGCTTCACAAACATCACTTCCTGAGCCACGGAGGCGGAGTCTCACGGAGGCGGAGGCGGATTCTAGATAAGATCAACATACCAAGACATAGAGACTGAAAGTGGACCAAAATCTAACTTTCCACGCGCTGGAAGCAGGCGGCACCTGAGAGATGACAGGGATAAGATTAGAAACTGGAGAATAAATTCAAGCAATTCCATGAGACAAATGAGATGATAGGTGGTAAATGTAGATCAGTGCCTGTGATAACGTTGGCGCCAGCTGAGAAGGGCTCGCACTGCTGAGCCCCAGTATATGAGGAAAACCTCGGGCTGCTCTCAGTCCAGCTAAAGAAATGGTTATTCATAATAAGCTTGCTTCATGCATACTTTTATTAAGACAATTTTGTTTTGTTTCAGGCTGCTGACTCCGGCTTCATAATGCATATTAATGAATTCATTTGGCTGCGAGCACCAATACAGTTATAGTAATGGGGATTATTATGACCACCTGGCAACTTACCTTCAAGCAAGACTCCACAGACCTTTCATGAGTCAGCTGTCACTGTTTCCTGAGATATTGCTTTCCAGCGTCTCGAGAGAACTCTTTTAGTTGTCTTTCCGTGAGTGGGAAGTCCGACAAAAACAGGGAAATCTACAACCTGGGAGTGTCAATCAAGTGAATGGGCTGTGTTTAAAGTGGTTTGAGTGGTAACAGGATTCCACACAAAGACATAAGGGGATTACCAAGGTGATGCCTGCTGAGCCGCAGCGGTGAGAGAACATGAAGGAGGCGGGGCTTAATGTGATGAAGAGATGGATGGAAATCATAAAGACAAACTTCCGGAACTGTGCAAAAGACATTCCACTTACTACTGTTCTGACACAGTGGGATAACGTGTCAAGTTCACCGTCTTCCGTGCGACAGTTACACCCACAGGTGCACACGCTCGCTGACCTCCCACACGCACGCGTGGAGTAAAGAAGTGCCGCAGTGACAGGTAATTACGCCACACTGAGGATTATTCTCCACCTCTGCGACAGTCGGTCTCCCGTCACCAGCGCTGATTCGGAGGGCAGGGTTGGGTCAGGAATTATTAGCTGCCTGCTCATAAAACACATTGGCGTAGCGCTGGCGCTGAAGGCGAAGGCCAAATCTGCCCCGCGCTGGGCTGATGCTCCAGCACTTGTTTGTCTTTTGGTAGTTAATGGCAGGGCCACAATGGTGAGTCCACTCATGAAGAACCCGGGTGGAAGCGTGGGGGCGTGTCACTGCATGAGCTTCAGCTGCCAAGATCAATGTTGAGGCCTGTCAGCACACGTGAACAACACAATGGAGCATGTCTTCGCCCACCTCCTCAGAGGATTAAGACATAACATAAGGCTGTCAGTCAGACGGAGGTTATTGATTTTGTACCTCAGTCCACAGTAGCTCATTGGTGGATGAAAAGATGAATGGACAGACTTATATGTGGGCGAAAAGATGGATGGATGAACAGATTCATTGGTGGATGAAAAGATAGATGATGGATGGATGGATGGGTGAATGGAACAATGTATTTATTGGCGGGCAAAAGGATGAGTAGATCGGTTAATGGATCGATGAAAACATGGATGGGTGATGGATGTACACATTGGTGGATGAAAAGATGATGGAAGGATGGATCTATCAGTGGATGAAAAGACAGAATGATGAATGAATGCATGATTTATTAATGGATTAAAAAATAGATGGCTGTAAGAGTGAATGGACGGATGGATGGAATTATTCATGGGCAAAAAGATGGATGGATGAATGGATTGCATGGATGGACAGATTCATTGGTGGACAAAAACATGGATGGATGATGGACAAATGGAACAATTTATTTATTGGTGGGCAAAAAGATGGATGAATGGGTGGATGGATTAATGAAAACATGGATGGGTGATGGATGTATACACTGGTGGATGAAAAGACGGATGGTTGAATGGATGGATGGATGCATTTATTTGTGGCCGAGTTTGTCAGGCGTTGCCATGAAAGCCACGGCATTTTATTGTCATGGTATTATCCTTGCTGCACAACATGAAAAACCCTGGAGAGGTGACTCACGATCGCACTCATACATTCAGAGGGGTCTGTTCCAGGAGCTCCGTTGGCAGGTTGTGGATCTGGCTGTGGAAGAGGACTGGTTAAGCCGCAGCAATTTTTATAATTCTAGTTATATTTTTATTGACTTCAATAGTCTAAAACAAGCTATTTTTTTAAGTATTTAAGCATTGTTTTTTTCCTTATTAATTTTGTTACATAATCATGCATGAAAATGTTCTTTAAAATGCTTTTTAAAAGAGAAACTAGGATGATATATATATATATATTATATATAACTTGACTACGATCAGGAAAATTTGGATGTAAACATACATTGGTTATTGCCTTTTTAGTTTTGCTATAGGACCCAAATTAACTTTGCTTCTTGTCTTCATGCGTCTCTAGTCGTGCTTTACAGTATAACCTCATTTTTGCCGTCTGCTTTCTAGTCGAGACTTCAAGTTTCTGTGGACTGGTGGTCAGGGCAGCATAGACAACCAAAACATCTTAACATGGAATTCATTTCCGACTTTGAAATTGTCAATCCTCCTATTTCTTCCGACTCAAACAAATCTGGTTATCTCACACTGTCATATAAAAAGTATGAATTTATTTTTAATAATTCAATATTTTACATAAAATAAAATTGACCTTGCAAATTAAACATTAAATAGACCATATCTAGCGCACCAAAAACAGCGAGTAAATGGTTCAATTGGGGCGAGAGCGTTCCGTTTCTGCTCATAGAATTTGTGGGTTTATTCTTAAGTTTTTATTATGTTTGTGTAGCGATCAGTAGCTTAAGACTGCAATATTATTATTTTAAATCCAGGACTTAGTGAAGGTAAAGTGCTTCACCTACAAGGAGCCCCCATTGCTTTGATAAATACCAAGACATTTAAGGCCTCCTCCATTTCTTTAAATGGGAACAGATGAGTACATTTGTACATCCAACATTAACACTCCGCATGTCATGGATCCGAGCAATAAAACTGCAGTCATTCAGATGGAGAGGCTGTGGTGTCCTACTTTATCATCGGAGAGGATCACCACATTAATGCGCCACTGGAGCGATCCAACGCTGCCCCGTCTCCATCACAGTAGAGTCAGTGCTGCAGCATGAGATTTTCCAGGTGTTTGTGTGGTGAATGCAAGTGTTGCACCGAGGGGAAAAGCAGCAGAAAGAATAGAAATAAAACCCCAAACACGTGATATTAGTGACTTTAATTTCAAAATAATCTAAAAATATATTTTTAAAAACAACACAAGATATTTCCAGTTACAAGTGTTTTCATAATTTGTGGGTTAAGAGCACATTGCCGATCAAGTTCACATTTCGAAGGAATCGTTCGACGCAGGAATTGGTTGTCGCCTCTATGGTGAAAGGTCAAACAACGCAAGTGAGAGGATGAGTCAACTACTGCATGGCGATACTGCCCCCTGTCGGGCAGACAGCAGAAGGCAAGGCGATCCATCAAGGCATTCAGTTGCTGAGCTGAGCGGACAACATTGGTCGCGTGAAAACACTGGAAGAAGTTAACAGGTTTGCAGCGGTGGAGTCAAGTGCCGAGTGAGCACAAACAAGCATCCTGAGTCGGGAGGATGGATGAGCAGATAATTTTAACATAATCTGTGTCGGTTGAAGGAGGTGTTTTAAGAGAACCCAAGACTGATGTTCAATAACTGGCTTGATGAAAACCTTGGTCCTCCTCTCCTGAAGATGCATATGAATGGAATGAGGATAAAAGAAATTGTTAAAAATGTCAATTAGTTCACATTTTAAATAACTGCATAACAAAATGAAAGCCACTGAGCAAAACTGCATTCTCTTAAGGAAAATATTCAGAGAGGATATTGTTTTTAAACACTACTAGCGATGCAAATGCATTTCATTATTTTGGAATTATTTTTTATATTTATTTATATTTTTACTCATTATTTATCGAGCAGTCATACGTTGACAAATACTCGGATCTTCTCGAATATAAGTGTTAAAAGCAGAATAATAATCATTTTCGTCAACCCTTTCTCGACGCACCCCACCAAAGATGTGACCCGGGTTTTCTAGCTCCGCCTCTCTAAACGTTTTGGGTTGGAATGTGAGCAAAACCATCTCAGTAAGTACAGTACACTATTAAAATCTGACAATTTATCAGTGTTTTGAAAAAAAAGTCCTCTGGGATCAAAATGAAAAAAAAATGGCCTTGTTTTTTTTTCTTTATTTATTTAATAAACCTTCCTTGATAACTTCCCTCAAAGGAATGCGCTCGGCCTCCACCTCACTGTGTGACGCCACATTTGGTCAACGACAGGAATGACGCATCATAAAAGTGTCAGTGTCAGCAACAGCTCTTTTAAAAGTAGGATGAAGGTTTTGTACTCGCACCGCATTAATTTGAATGCATATATAATGCAATAAAAAAAGGAAAATGCTGAGGGAAAACAAGCCGCCCAGACACAGGATGACATGCAACAATTAAAATAAAAAAATCTCATGATTCAGTTCCAAATGAGTTCAAGTCAATAGTTAGGCGTTCATTCATTACAAATCCTCTGATTGTGTTTTTCTACGTCCTACAAATATTACACATGAATTTATTTTTCTCAAGACGAGATCTGCTATTTTCATTCGACAAGTCCGCCACTTAAAACAATCTTAACACCGTCGCACTGCTAAGCGAAAATTCAGTTAAGATCATGGGTGTCACGTCGAGGTAGAGCAAAAAGGAGTACAGGCACAAATGTGGGGGAACTGCACGCTACTTTTCCTCTTCCCTTTTCCGTCTTAAAAAGGCTGATCGAGAGCCGGTGTGATGGCGTCACAGCGATCAGGAGACCACGCGAATGCCAAAGTATTTTTTCAGCTGTTCGAGGAAGATGAAGGTGAGAACCGTGTGAGGAATCAGGCGGATCCCCGCTGGAACCAGACCCTGCATTAGGAGGAGGAGAAAAAAAAGGGGAATTTAGAGCAGTGACAGAGATTTGCATCACCTATTCTGATCGGAGGATGCAATAAATTTGTTTTGCCCTTGTGATATTCTTCACTAAATTTGTGCTGTACATTATAAAAATTTTAAACATTTTAGAAGTAACTTCTGCATCACAGAGCTACAGTAGAGAATAATATTAGAGAAATCTCCAAGCTGGAATGAGCAACATTTCACACAAGTGTTCTCCACAAACCATTCTGTCTCCTATTGAACCCTTTGCGTCTTGTTTTCATGCTCACCCAGAGTCTCGATTTATGTTTCACAGGGTAACGTCACTTTCGCTGTCTGCTTTCCAGTTGGCCTGAGATTTTACCTCCATATTTCTGTGGCCTGGTTGTCCAACCAAGACATCTTAACGTGGAATTCACTTCACTGACCTGAGAAATTGAATATAGCTCTTCCGACTCAAACAAATCTGGTTATCTCACTATAAAAACGGCTGTACCTGAGTCAAGCACAGTGGGGATGGAAATACAAGCAGCAGTTTTAGGATCAGCTCCATGGCACCATCCATTTTAAGGACATTCATTTTCATCATACTGTCATATAAAAAGCATGAATTTATTTTTTTATTCTGCTCATAGAATTTGTGGGTGTATTTTAAAGTTTTTATTACGTTTGAGTAGTGATCAGTAGTTTGAGACTGCAATATTATTATTTTAAATCCAGGTGCTGCACCTGCAAGGAGCCCTCATCGCTTTGATAAGACAAATTAAAGCTACTGAGCAAACTGCATTATCTTAAGGAAAATATTCAACCAGTCTATTGTTTTTAATCACAACTAGCAATAGATACTCTGTGAGCAATTGCATTTCATTATTTTGGAATTATTTACTTTTTATTTAATATTATGAGATAGAGTAAATGACCACGGAATAATAATTCAGCAGTGACAACAAGGACTGTGGTGAAAAATAACTTTGCTAATAGAATGCAAAAAAAGACAAGGGTGGGACAACGGGTGGAATTCTCCAATGGCATCCTAGTTCAATGCGAGTTCAGGTCGATCTACCAACCGCAGTGAGTGAGTTTCATTTGACAACAAGGATCACAAAGACGACCGAGTTGAAACACCTCATACCTGTCACTCTGACATTCCCAACATGAAAGGTGTGAGGTCTGATAGGTCCAGCTAAGTTTGAGAATAAGCCACAGCTTGATCCTTCTTGACTCATCCATAAAACACGGAGGGGCCAAGTGGAGACAAGTGACTCGGTTTATTTTTGTTTCATGTAGTCATAATGTAGCTGCTCACTTGTTTAAACGTGTTCTGTTTCAATTATTAGGATCATAATATTTAACACAGTCTGTGTTTAATATATAAGGAGCCCAAACATTTCCGTTTACTCCCCCCGGTACAATAAGAGAGAATCTAAAAACAGCAGCAAACGACAGATCCTCCCTCAAACTGCGCCACTTTCCTCGCATAAGCAGTTGGCGATCACGTCCACTAGATGGCGCTCTCTGCCAAACAATCCCATCGCAGCTTTCATCAAACGCAACCTAAGCCCGTAAAGAACACGCGTTTATTATTTTAGTTTGACCAAGCACGACCCGCACGATACGCCACGTCAATCTAGCCTCACCCCGCAGGTCTCTGAGGGTCCTGCTTTGCTAGGTACGGTAAAAAAAAAGGACTTCATAGTTCTTCATGAATGCAGATCAGCCCAACAAATTTGAAAATGTAAACCGTCTATAAACTGTTTGAAGTCGCATTATTAGTCACAATATTTACTTCACAAAGATCGCTCCGGTTCGCTGCTAACCAGTTCTTCGACAAAGTTTTATTTTCATGTTGAGAGTAAATAGTGAAGTGGAAAGTGACAACGCAAGACAAATGTGTCTCTTGTTGATGTTCACGCTAAAATCTGCTCTTCAGTTCATGAGTGTTTCTGACCTTATAAAACGCCAGAGGGCCCAACTTGGCGGTCTCTCTTAAGCAGTGCCGGACGCCCTGAAGAGACAGCGGAGTCAGTCAGGGAGAGTGTGAGGAAACCAGTGAGAATAAAAGTGGACTTACAGTGTATTCTCCCTTCGAGTTCATCAGCCGAGTCTTGACCACATCCAGCGGCTGACACAAGAAGGTGGCGCAGCCTCCCTGCAGGCACGGAAGATAGGAGGTCCAGTGTCCCGCAGACCCAGCAGCTGAGTTCACGTGCTACTTACAGCAATGAAGCTGGAGAGGAAGTGTGTGAAGATGTTGTCTCCCATCATTCCTGTTCCCAGCACCAGCTGCTTCGCCTGGTCGTAGCAGGCCAACTAGAGAATGCAAAGAGCTGCGTAACTCTTCAGAGCTCTGATGAAAGCAGGACAGGAGTGTGAGTCATGTGACTTGCCTGACCGATGGTGACCATGGCCCCTCTGCTGGAGGCCATAGAGGCTCCAGAGAAGAGCCTCCGCAGGCCCTCTGTGCAGCACAACAGAAGGTCAGACACCAGGGACGCAGCACAGTTGGATCAGTCCAGGAACGCACAGGCATTTACCTTCTCTGAACACTCTGACCAGGCCATCAACTGCATGTTTATAGCTGGAAAGAAAGCTCACGTTTAAAATGGCTATCCATTAAAACATGTTGCTTCTTGCTTCACTCACTTTCTCCGTAATTCAGGGGGGAGTTTCATGTCATTCTGCATCCTGAAAGAGAGAGCGAGTGAGACTCGGAGTGGCTCCAGTGAGAGACGGCGACGTACAATACTGCTATACCTTACGTTCACCAAGTCGGCAGGCGTGCCGACAAATCCACCCGTGACTCCTGTTGACAATTGTGTGTTGTTAGTGCAGTTATTTCACAACTTGTGGGTCAAAGGTTTGGAGCAGCAGGGTCACCACCCTGTTTCTGCCCGAAGTCCCCAATGACCTCCAGCAGGCTTGCGATGTTCCTGCTCAAAGTCACTGTTTGAAGGTGGAACGGGAGCCAGACGGCACCGGATTTTGCATTGAGCACATTGGAAAGTCTGGAGACACCATGAGCGCTCTGCTGCATGCTTCAACATGACTGGTGGAGCATCCTAGGCAGGTCATGTGCACCAACATGTGACTGTCAGAGGTTACCAAGCTGCCATTTGGTGCTTCTTCAGATCTATTCACCAAAAGATTTTGGACTCAAACTGGATTTTGTCTTTCAGTCTGAAATGACTAGGAGAGAAGGCCTGACCTTCAACCACTTTTCAGCTCCACAGAGAAAGCAATGCTTACTATATCTGGACTTATAAGTTTGGTGGATATAAGAAATCAAAGGTTCTTTTTTTCTGTGCAACAACAGTTGATTTAGTTTTCATCTTTAGGTCAGTAAACATCCATTAACTTTGAGTTACATTTTTCTTTTGACACGAACCTACTATATTCGTATGCGAGATAAAAAAACTAAAGAAAAAAAATTGGTTAAAAGTTTAAACTGTCGGCTGCTCACCTCCCAGTGTGCCGAGCAAGACCTTTTGGTAAAAGGGCATCGGCCCCTGGTTCGAGCTCCCCATCATGTCCCGCACGGTCTCATAGATGGCAAATCTGGTCAAGGAGTAAGACATCTGGAAGACAAATGTTGAGGATGAGCGTGTTAATATTAGCACAGGCACCACAGTAGCTGTCAGGCAGGAGTTAACAATCGACTTACACGTGAACATGACGCACAAACTCACCTGTCTACAAAGAGAAGCAGACAGTCCGTTGTAAAGAGCCAGAAATCCGTCGTTCTTCACCACATGGACAGCCATGCCCACCATCCTCATCTTCACCTCCTGCTGCGTCTGCAGGTGGACCTGAGAAGTCATGAGGAGCATTCATTCTTCAACTTCCTTTCTTTGGACGGAAGTTTCTATAGTACTTTAAGCACAGGTGCGCTTTGGCTGAGGTTCCTTTGGTGGTGTGCCTCGGGATTTTTTTCACTGAACCAAGGCCACCGTGGCTTGAAAAAGGTTGAAAAACACTGCAGCGCAAACCGCAACACAAAATGACAGAAAAGTGTCAAGCCAGTTCACCAGTGCTACGTTATGTTGCTGTAAGACTGAGTGAAAATTTGCCATGTGTTTGCATGAGTGCACAGGATTTATCACCAGAATAATCACTAATAAAATGATCACAGCACTTCCATGAGTACAAAACGTCACAGAGAGTCATGAATACAAGGCTCTGTGTTTTTGAATGGAAGAAGAGTGAAACTTGATGATGCTGGGAAATTCTAAGAGGAAACAAAGTGAGGTTGGGCCTGACGCTGAAGCACATTCCTGTTACTTCACTGTTGCTTCTATCAGAGGACAAATGAAGAGTCAGAACTATGGACACATGCATGAAATGGTTGCAACATGTTTGCCTCCAAGTCTTGGCCTCGACACCGCGGTGCAGCAATGTGACCTTTGCCCTCTTTTCAATTGTTTGAAGTCCACACTATTTAAAAAAAGACTGCCTTAAATAGTGCTAGAACCTTTAAACAAGCATCACAGTTCATTGTGACAACACAAATAATCCTTTCAGTCAATAATACTAATATTGAAAGATGATATATTAAACATTAATAACTACTCCACGTGGATGAAATAAATACTCAAAATAAATATTCATGAACAATGTTATTTAATGATGAAGGGTTCTCTGGGGAATAATATTGGACTGTGGATGACTTCACACAGGAGGGGATTATGAAAGGAGGTGAGAACTAACACGTTTAAAGTCCATCAACAGCCGTGGGGGCAACATTGGGTTTTGCCATGGGTTTGAGTCGACTTCAATGTGTGTATTCTAAACAGTGTAGCGACTGGCCGAAACACATGCTAGAACAATAGGTCTCCAAATGCTGAGTTTTCCACCTGAAAAACTACGACAGCCTCGCCAAGCACTGGTCAGTATCTCAGGTCAAGTACGACAGTTTGGGCCACAGCATAAACTAAAAAATTAGTAAATAATGACAGGACAAAACAAAAAACCTGACGGCAAGTCATTGGAATCAATCAGAAACTTTATTACTTAGATGAATATTGACAGAGCCAGTGACAGGTTGCAGGCTCAACCCAAATACCTGAGCAGCTATCGGTTGTGAAGAAGAGGAAAACGCTAAGAAGCCTGGCTTTTAACTTTGCACCACAGACCACACTCTGGTGTATGTTTATGGACTCCTCACCAGAGCAACACAACCCAGTCATTACAGAAGATCTCAGCAGACACTCCAGTTGTGATGGAACCAAGTCATCAGCTCAGAGTTGGGGAGTCTCTTTACAACATAAATGTGTGTCAAAGTCCCGCTCCAACAAACACTATTTAGGTTTGGGATTCACTTCACTGGGGGAAGGGAGTTAAGCAAGTGTTTGGCAATAAGTTGGACGTACAACAGCAGTTAGTGTCAACACTCACTCTGGCATTTAGACAGCTCAACCGTTTTAGCTTGAAGGACACAGAAGCTGCAGCGAGTCAAACGTAGCTGGTGCCTATATAAAAGTCGAAGAAGCGCTGGATCACTGGGGTTAGTCATTAAGAGGAGAGTGCTGGAACAAAAGTGAGCAGACTTTACACTCTGAAGAGACAATAAGGACGATGAATGAATCATTCCACAAAGACTTGTAAAGTATTGACAGACAGATGACTTGCCAAATCTCTCGGCAAGTTTGCAGCATCTTAAATCAACTTCCATGATGCTCATAAGAAATTGGGTTGAAAATTTTGCAACAAACAATTTCAATTTTGTGTCACTCCCAATGTGCAGACAAGCTTATGCTGTCTTACTGTCTGTTCTCTCACTTCATCATCCGGAACAACTGTGAGGGGAACTATCATTCATAAACCAGGTGTGGCCTGGTTCACCATGGGCTGGTGATTTTTTTAAGTATCATAAAAAAAGGATCATAAAAAGCAATAGTTCATTTTCATTTAAGTATCATAAAAAGCAATATTTCATTTACATTTAAGTATGATAAAAAACAATATTTCATTTTTTTACTTACTTTGTAAGGACGATAAGAACAATTAAATAAAGTGAATCTTAAAAGCAAAAATGGCAGAAATATTCATTGAATGGAATTTGATGCGATAATACTTAAGGTTTGGATGCGAGCCATGTTAAAATGAGAGACAATGTACGGATACAAAGGTCTGGCAATATAAGAAAAATCTGATTTTATGGGGGTAAAAAAAAGGAGTGGAGAAGAACTGTAGTTTAAAATGAATAAAAACAGAAAACATCTATGTTTATGAAAATATAATTTCTTATTTGCTTTTTTTCTACCAACTCTAACAACAAAATGATCTGTTGTGAGATCTATGTGAGCTGAATTATTGTTGAATCTGTGATGCCCCCTTTCTGTTTTACAATGGCCAGGCCAAAATAAATTTATATAAATCGCACACAAAAAATCATGGCTCAAGCATGGATCACTGGGATCAGTTCACCATAAGCACAAATGAGTCAGTGACTTGTATGTGGGAGTCAATTGTTGTCAGTTATATTCAGGCATTTCTTTTCATAACTTCAAGATCCAACAGAAAACAGTGAATTGTGCTTTACAGAATGCTATCACAGATGTCACATTTATGCCTTTAAAACGTGGTGAATTCAACAACTCAGTCTGCATGAGGTCTGGTTTTAGTTAGCATTGCGAAATCCCATATGCAAGCACTTGGAACTAGCCGAGCCTGAACTGCTGTTCCTTTTATTGATAGAAACCCCAAACTTTAGAGTTGAGAAGCCCTGTTGTTGTTGTTGACGTTGTTTTTGAGGGCCCAAGAGCAGTCAACCAATTAAGACTCTATTGAATAATTGAATTGGACGCACGCCCACTTCATGTCAGTGAATAAACACATAGACGTGGCAGAAGTGTAACAAGTTATATCAGCTGTTATATAAGAGTGAAAGTTAAGCGAGTCTGAGGAGTGAGTGAGTCAGTTTATAAAGCCACAACTGGCCTTGATAGCAGTGGTGTGACAGGGTCAGGGCACTTCCTCTGCGCCAAGTCAGCGCTCAACCTTCACAGCACGAGCTTCCAATTTTATCAGCCCAGAGAGCGAGAAGCTTCTAGCAAGGGACTTCAATGAGATTTCTTGCAGGATTATCAATAAGGCCTTATCTTATTTCATCAGATAAACATCACTATAACATGTCTACACTCATCAGAACCAATGTTCACACAATTACATGCGTATAGATCTGCTGTGTCGTTCAAGTGTTCCCCGACAAGGCTCGAAAACAAAAGAGCATGTGCTGACCATTTTGCTTCTCCACACAATTACGCTGCACATGACTTCCTGAGTGTCACATAGCTTCATCTGGGTCATGTGATGCTGGGAGTGACAGAGTCAGGAACCACACAGCAGAGTGAGGGGAAGAGAAAACAAGCAAACATCAGTTTTCACCTTCAAAGCAGAGCCTCTAAAGATCACACGTCTTGCACAGATCAATCGATAAGTTGAGGGAATTTTTGGGGTCGGCCTCATGCTGCTTATGAATCAGTGAATTGATAGTGTTGTTATTTTTGAGATTGCATGAATTGATTTATGGAAAAATTGCGTCAAAGGTTTAACCAAAAAAACTTGTTTCCAAATGTTAGAATGCAGAAGCAAACATTTATTTTTATATTATATCTAATAATAACATTTCAAATTAATTCAGTATTTTGTTTGTAATACCCCTTGCAAATAATAATTTTCATAGATCAAACACACTCCCCTTTGTTTCTGTTTGGTCCTGTTATTTAAGTGTTTTTTTTTTCCTCCCTAATGTAATTTGTTCCTTCTGTTACTCGGCTTGACAGCCCACCAGCCAACCCAATGGAATCGGGTCCAGAAGGAAATGGAACTGTCCACCTCTCTGGAGTTAATGTTGCAGCCACGCCAGCCACCGTGTGAGCACATCCGTGGCATCCCAACTGAGGAGTTAAGACTGAGGCATCTGTGATACAACTTGGCTCATCCCGGCTCATGTGGAGGTTTTCCAGACATGTGCAGGCAGACCCACGAGCAGGTTTCCACATTACAGAGCCACCAGAAGCAGCCAGAGACACGGTGGAGGAGAAGTCTGGAAACGCCTGAGGAGACAACTGCGGAACGCATCCACTGAGCTTTGAAACCAAGTTGCTCTGGATGATGTTATATGCCCCATCGTACAGAAAGTCGCTGACATATGCAGCGATGTGACGTATACGTGCAGAGAGAGCGAGCGCGCGGCGGGACAGGCGCACGCGAAGTCAGGGAGAAGTTGCGAAGCAAAGAGGAAACAGCTGCCCCGCAGGCCTCCACGCAGCTCACCTTCACCAGATCCAGAGGATGAGTGCAGCAAGCGGCTCCACACGACGCCAGTCCGCCGAAGTACCAGCGTGACACCCGCTTCTCAGTCATGGCTGCGTCCCGCGCACGGTGCTCCTGCAGCGAAGGTGGGCTCGTGCTCGCACGCCCTTGCAAGACCAACTTCGTCTCCGACCGCGTCGTTAATGGTCAAACACGCCGAGTGAAGTCAGGCACCGAACCTGGGACTTTGTGCTCCAGCTGCTGCGCGCACACCGTCGCCATAGCATGTGCGCGTGTCCACGTGAACGCGCGGCTCCGTCAGTAGACGCCGGAGCAGCCAATTGTCAGCGCGCACGGAGGAGCTGCCTGTTTGCTCCAGATCTAAAGGTCGACTGGGGGCTACCGAAAGCTAACAGCCACCAGCGCACGCTCCACGGCCCACTACCATCGGCGCTCGGTCATGTTGCCGTTAAAGCGACACGCAGCCGCTGCCACGCATTCCTGCGTGGGGGCACACCGGAAGCGCGCGCTGTCTCTTTAAAAGGAAGACACGGCGGTCGTTGACAGTAACACGCAGGAGTTTCGGAGTACATTTTAGCCACGCTACACACTGCTCTGTTTGAATCGACACATATTAATAATAACTTGAGGAATCGGTGGACTAATAACGCGAGGAAGAAACGCCATGATGTGGAGAACGAAATTAAGTAACACGCATGTTACAGTATTTTATTTTGTTTTCCAGAAAGGGTTTGACCGCCCTCTGGTGGGAAGGGTGTTGAACAGCGGGCCAGATCTATTCCTAAAATAGATTCGATTGATAATAGAGTTTCATTAAATCCCCGAGATTAAATTAGACTAGAGAGATTAGATTGTGTTTGTTCTATCCATGACGGGGAGGTTTTGGCTCTTTAAATGTGATCAAAATATTTTACTTAAAAAAAAAAACTTTGACAAAATGTTTTCAATCCATTCCATCATTCGTGACAACGATCACATTCATGTCTTCTCTGGACTGATGGTGTCATGTCTGGCCTCCGCGGGCAGAAACACACTTGCTCTCCAGCAGCTCTGTTGTTGACTCTCTCTGCATCACACTTGACTGACTTCTCCTTCAACATCCCTCAAGGCAAAGCGCACATGTCCACAGTGATCTGTTTGGAATTATGGCCTTGAGTAGATTAATGGTTTAACTCCTGACCAGTTGAGGGTTTACATCCCGATCAGTTAATGGGATTATGAAGATGTTGACTTGGTATCTCAACGCTGTTTTCACTTGATAGATTCATAGAAATGCTTTAACCAAATCATTTATCGTCTGGTGAAGCACTGTGCTTTTATTGAGAGAGACATAAACAAAAGTAAACAGCTCCATCATTAATGTAAAAAAAAAAAAAACTTTATTAAAGAAGATAGCACAGCTCAAGTGGGACGTACAAACATCGCATCCAATTTATAAACACAGGTTTGTCACATGCAATAAGTCAATTACATGAGTGTTAACAAGTTCATAAATAAAACATCAGTGCACACACAAGAACAGACCGACAGAGGGCACATTGTGTTCTTCTGTACACAGACCTCCCGCTCACATACACAGGCAGAGGCACGGTGGAATTTGCTCGGAGTAAATGACACACATGAATAAACATGGATACATAGATTATTCAACCCTTGTCAACATGACAACACCCAGCTGCATCATTATTATAGGTATTACCCACAAACTTTTATTGACAATAGTTTTAAAACATCAGTGACTCACAACACAAAGACACATCTGAATCCCTCCATATTTTAGGATAACTGAACAAAGATCTCATCAGTGAAGAACCAATACTAAAGAAGGACTACACAAATGACTTTTCTGGTGCCTTCACTTCCGCTGCTGCTGCTGAGGTTGGATTGTCTCTCACCGCCCTGGTAAAGCCAGGCAGAACGCTGCCTCCTGCTGGAGTGGAGCCGATATAGAGAAGTGCGCCGCCCAGGAGGAGAAGCACGCTGGCCCCCCAGCCTAGATACAACGCAGGGCCCAACTCCCTCTTGAGGGGCGCGGCCACGTTCGGATCGTAAAAGTCCCGGACGATGGCGTAGGCGGTCCAGCTGATGGGTATCAGGTAGGCAAACCCAGCCACCATATACAGCACTGCCGATATTCTGGCCAGCTGAGCCTTGGTGGCCTGCTTGGCGGTCGCCATGCAGTGAGTGCATTTGGCACCCAGCACACCGAAGAGGAGAGCCAGGAGACAGAGCAGCAGGGAGAGGACAGTGAGACAGCGCGCTGCCTGGGCGTAGGTGGACAGAGCCAAGGTGGAGTCGTAGCTCTTACACTGGATATGGCCGGTGGTCTGAGACAAGCAATTCATCCAAAGTCCCTCCCAGAGAACCTGAGCGATCACCAGCTCACCACCCACAAACGCAGACACTCGCCAAAGAGGAGCTGCACACACCAGCGCCCCAAACACCCAGCCGAGCACCGCCAGCACCAAGCCCACCAGCTGGAGACCTGTGGACGCCATGGAAGAAGCTGCTGGGACCGGACGTTGTCTTGAAAGAGCTCAGATGTATGAGACGGTCGACCCTAGAGAAGCTTCAGAGAGTCAACTGGATGAGTTCGCTTCGCTTCTCTGGTCACTGCACAAGAGAAGAAACATGCTCAAGGAAATGTGCTTTTCTTCACTTATATTCTGTGTCATTTGTCTAGGACGCCAACAGTGATCCGCAGAAAGCCGAAACTCCAAATATCTATCTATCTCCAAGTGTTAGCTCAAAAGTTCAATGACCACAAACTGGTTTGGACAAACACATGATTAAAAAAAAGTTGTTGTTTTTTCTGAAATCGCTCAAGTTTTCTAACTTTCTTGCACGGGTCAAAAAATACAGTCCATTAAAAGGAATGAAAATTGGTGGAAGCAACAAGGGTCTCTTAAGACTTGACTTTAAAATGCAGTTTCAGAGATTCATCCAGTCGTAAATAACGCATTAAACGTTAGGGGCCCGAATATCTTCATTTAAAGCAGAGGCGCCTTTAAACACGAAGCCTCAAAATATGAGCTCATTCAACAGGAAATAAGACTCTAAATGGAATGTGGTATCAGTCTCCGTTTTTATGATTAAATGTTATTGAAATGTCAAGCTTCTCTGGAGTAGGTGTAAAAAGTATTTTTTTAAAAACTTACTCTGATTCTCTTGTGCTGCATATGAAATAACCTGCTCAGCCAACCCAAAAAATGATTAATAAATTATCTATTGGCTACAGAACCCCAACATATTCCAAAAACATGTGATACATTGTTACTTATACTCGTCCAAGGAATTCCACTCTCAACGCGATTTAATCTTCTGGTTGACTGTTGCCGATTTTGACGTTCTTGAGCGAGTTGTTTCACTGGTGACCTGTAGATGACGCTGTTTCACTCTTCGGGACGCAAATTCCAAGCCCACACTCGTTAATGAAAGTACACGCCATTAGAAATCGAGTTAAACTTTTCAAAGCGAATCTCACCCAATTATTTGATCTTAATATGTCAAAATCAAAATTAACTGTGCATTTATTTAAATGCCTAAAAGTTGTACAAGTTGATAGTGGTGCATCTGTACCTCTTTAATTCATAAAATAAAAGTTATCCTCCACAAACATGTGTTTTTTGTTCTTGAATTATGTATCTGAAACCACAAACTCATATGTCACGCTCCGTATTTGCCTCACCTTGGACACAACTAGTATGACTGAGCTCAAACCGTGTCTCTAAAACCCTTTTCTGCTTCTTATTTTGCTCCGCTCAAGCTTCATAAACCAATACAAATCAGCTGAGGATTAAAGTACTGATGTAGTTGCGAAAAGTTCTGTATGTTAGGCAACAAATTCACATTTTGTCCCTCATATTTGGGTTAGTTGCATAAAGGCTGGGCCTTACTCACCAGAAGTGACTCCATGGATGTTGAGTGTCTGTGTGGTGAGCTGTTGGTTTGTCTTCTTCTGTGACAGGCCTGCTTGTTGTCATGAGCTCATACGCTGCTGTGTAGGAGGGCGGCAGCGTGCAAAACTGCATACTAAACACACACAAACACTTACACACACAGATTGATATGCCAGAAATGACAACACAAGGACACTTTGTTTTGGCTTATTCCACCGTCTCACTGCCACAGCTGGGTGTTTTCATCCAGAACTTCTGTGATACTAGTGAAGCCACACTCTCAGGAATAATTTTTGTCTGCATCTTCACTGTGATTCTGTCTGTATTTTTCATCTTTCACAGTCGTATTGTGCTGACTGTTGCGTCTAAACAATACGCCTTGCTTCTTTTAAGCAGCTGATTTACGCCTCATTGATTGAATTTTTCAGGAGAAACGACAACCGCCTTATTTTGTTGGGCATTTCACTCAGTTCTGTTATCAAAAATATAAAAGTTGCAGAGGCTCTTCTGGAAGGACAAGTCCCGCATCAGTTATGATGTGACAGTTATGATGTGTGTCAGCTCCAGTTTTCAGGTGATATTAATGATTCAATAAGTTTAAGCCAAATCAAGTTTAGCTTAAACTGGTTGAAAAAATTTAACCCAAAATTTGTGTTTTCACCTTGTAGGACGGGCGATTATTTTCATAATTCAATTTTAAACCACTAGATGGCGACAGTTTTAAATGAAAATGGTTGGGTTATTTCACTCATTGAACAATTCTTTTTTGGGTGTATGTCGTAAAATGATTGGCCTTAGCACATAAATGCACCGTCTGTGTTTATTGAAATGTGGGTATAGTGAAGAGAAAAGTTTCGTTGAAGAAATTTCACTCCACCTCGTGAGAGGCAACACTCAACTGAACCTTTTTGTTCTTGAAATGTGCGTGTGAAACAG
Source organism: Synchiropus splendidus (assembly GCF_027744825.2). Lineage (NCBI taxonomy): Eukaryota > Metazoa > Chordata > Actinopteri > Syngnathiformes > Callionymidae > Synchiropus > Synchiropus splendidus. The sequence goes on along the minus strand of NC_071335.1, from coordinate 31,262,274 downwards.
CAAAGCTTGAACACTGATCTTAGTGGGTCACAATGTTGACGTCCATTTGGTGTGATCTATTTTTCAGTCTATTTCGAATAATAAATGACTTTTATTCTAAGATAACTATGCTGTAGGTGTGAATCATGGAGGTAACTGGTCAGTGTAGATTTGGCATGAACATCATCAATAGTGATGACTGTATCTGTCACCGTTTTGGGTTTGGCTGAATGTTTTGATGTCTTGGACGTGTGTGTGTGTGTGCGGGGGAGCTAGTTGAGGTGTGTTGGAAATACACTTCCCGTGTACCTCCGCACGTCTGTTTACTCGTGAGAAAGACTACAAAGAATCCAACAAGTGACATCCAAGATTTATTCCCTGACAGAGGAGTCTAATACATGAGCAGAATTCTGGGTCAGCAACTACGCCTGACTTAGCTTTAGCAGAAGTCCAGTAGAGCGACAAAACACTATCTGAGGTCTTGACCCCTTTATACACCAAAGTTCTCCACATGGACTCCGTCCTCGTCCGATGGGTCCTCGGCTGTTGTACATCGTAACCATGGCAACGACCACAAGGCATGCACCCCCCGTCCCTGGTGGGTCTTATCAGGACCAGCTCCTTTCAGCTCTGGAGAAGATGGTACTTCCCAGCCTCCTCCGTCTGACCTTGGACCCTTTAATGAGTTCCAATGTTTGTTCCTCCAGTGTGGTTCACTCCCTCAATCTGAACCAGAACAAAACTTTGGGACTTTCTGCTAAAGCTGTTGGAAGATGGTTGAAGCCAAAACCAAGACGTGATGAAGAAAGTTGAGACACGTGTTGGCTTTATTCAGGCTTGGTTGAAATTATTATTTGCTTTTTCGCAATGTGAAATCCTATTATTAGATGCTGACAAATCACATGACATATGGTTTTCAAGCTGCATATACCTCAATAAAGGACCTATGGGTATTGTTTTGTGCTTGGAATATTCAAATAAGATGCAAGTAAGTAGCTCAGTTATGATGTCAAGTGATCTGTCGTCAATCACAACTGAATTTAGAGACTGTGTTCAAGGTTTGTTCCCTCAGTCACGTGACTGAAAAGCAAGTGATAATAACACTGCGAGTTTTTCTTATCAGGATGAATCTTCGACTATATGACTTAGAATGCCGGGTGTACATTTTTTGCTCCTACTTGTTGTTCGACACTGAAGAAATGACACTTTGATGGCATGTAAAGCAGTGAGTGTACAGCTGGTGCATTTAGTGTCCCCTCAACACGCAGATATTGAGGCCCAAACCACTGGCAGCAAAAGTGAAAACTCCCTTAAGTGAAGATTGGTTTGTGAAGATTAGTCCCTCCCCACTGTGACTTGTGTGTTACAAGGCCTCTACCTCAGGGGTGTCAAACAGGTCCTCTCAAGGCTGCAGTGGGTTCAGGTTTTTGTTCCAACCCAGCAAGTACGCACAGGTTAACCAGTCGAGTGGCTTCAGTGGCGTCAAGCATGGCCTTAGCTTCTACTTGTGGTTTGAGCGACACAGAAAGGATCAACAAGCCACATGTGTCAGAGTTTCACAGAAAGCTTCCACTGAGAGCTGAGCAGCAGCTCTGTTTTGAAAGTAAGAAATGGACGAGGAAATGTTCTACGCTCGTAAATCCAAATGAACCAATGGATAAGCCCCAAAATCTTTCCTTCTCAGCTCATCCATCAACTTCAAAGACAATAAACGTCCAAAACCACAGTTTTTTTGAAAACGAAAGGCTTGGCGGAAGTAGAAATAAACTCTCCTCATGAAGACTCAATATTTTAGACATGTGAGCTGAACTCTTGTCCACGCAGATGGTTTCGGCAGGTAGTGATGTCATCTTGGAAGAAGAATGGAGACTGGTGGACCATTGTCCTGCACTTCCTGTGAGGATGTGGACTGGTCATGCTTCTAATAATATCACAGGAAATTTGCCAACTTCTTTTCTCAGTTAACATGCAAGCAGATGTGAAATTTAAAAAATAAAATAGACTTTTAGTTTCTATTTGAGATGATATGATTGAAGTGGTGTGCGAGCATCAGATGTTTGGCCTGTCATGGACTTTGGAACTGAGTCTTGGACTCGTCATCAGTGGATTATTAATGCATGAAGGTTAAATAAACACTGTTCCCAAACCTGACCAGTCCGAGTCTATTTGAGCAGTGAACCTCTTGAAAATTTCTAAGACGTAGGTGTCGTCCAACTCTCAATGAACAAACAGAAAATTACTATTCTGTTGAAACATCTTAAAATAACAGTTTGCTCTCTTACAACATGGAACCTTTGTAAGTGCAGGAGTTCCTGGTTCACTGATCAAACATGGAGGAATCCCTGAACAAAAGCAAACAAAAGCATCTGTTTGCTTTTGTTCAGGGATGTTTTTCGCTACACAATGACCAGGGTTTCCACTACTCTGAATGGACTTGAAATTCTTATAACATTGAAATTCTCATACAAATATTTTCAAGACATATATGTATAAGATATAAAACAACAAACTACTCTTTTTTATAATGATGATTTTAAAGGATAAATGATGAACATTAAGCATTTTTTCTTCTTAATATTTCTTTTTTCCCTACCATCACCATTGCAGTTGAATGCATCCACCAATCTCATAAGTAAAATAGACATATGATTAAATGAGTAAATCTTCTTAAATACCGTTCAAGCCACAGGGCAAACAATACGGAAAGTTATTGAAAAGTCTGAATGTGTTGCTAGTCACAATTCTTTATGACCAGAGGCTCATTGTCATGCAAAGTGCAGGCCTGTTTAACAGCTTTGCATCATGGGTCATGATATCTTCCTGTATATATATATATATATATATATGTTTATATATATATATATATATATATATATATATATATATATATATATATATATACATACACAAACCTCCTCCAGCTCTTCAGGCGTTCAGATGTTCGACTGACAAAGAGAAGGGCGAAAGCAAAAAGAGAAAATTGACTGGAAAAATGGATTAAACCGCAAGGGAATTTGTTGTTTTAAAATTATTATTATTATTTTAATGTATGTATTTTTTTATTTTATTTTGTATTTTTGATCAGGCAATTGAAATATACTATTATGAATGGCAAATAAAGTTAAAAAAGCTGAATATATATAAGCCGCAGCTTGGCCCGAGTGGTTGTCATGTGACTGGAGGGTTCAGTTCCATACACAGAAAGTGCAGAACAAAACACATAAATGCAGGCCATAAATTTACCATGAATATCAAAGGTACAAAATAACCTCACATGGAGATTCAATACAATTATTATTAGCAATGCCACTTGTCAAATTGTTAGTGGCCAGGCAGGACTCAATCGAAGGAAGCTGTTTAATAACTCAACTAATGTTCAAACTTTTTGATTTATTAAGCTATGACAGGTACAAAACGCAGTACACAGTGGAATACTTGCTGAGAAAACTCATCATAACATGTAGGAGACAAGCTATAAACTCTGAGGTATCTTTAAACACAATAACAACTGAACTAGTCCCTCATCGGGTCAACCTCTCTTACAGTAACTCTAGTATTTGCATTGAGTGAGTTCATTCATCTCCCACTCACAGGTTCTTTGGATGTTGTCGATCCGGAGAGTCCAGTTATACAGGCACGTTGTCTTTAGCATTGCATCGAACACCTTTCCATAAACAGATGGCAGCCAGGCCACAGAGTATTCCCAAAACTAGTACCGGTGCTCCGAGAGCCAACGCTACGATGGTGTTTGCTCCCACAGCAATGATGACACCGGCCAACACCAAGACCACGGCAGCGGCCGAGGCCACTCGGATGTTCTTCCTTTTGACCTTTTTCATCCTTTCTCTCTCTTTCTCCATCTTCTCTCTCTCCGCGTCCCACATTTTCCGCTCCTCCTGCTTCTTCTCTTCTTCCTCCAGTTTCTTCCGCTCCTCCTCCTCCTTCAGCTTTCTCTGAGCTTTCTCGTACATCTCGTTGGTGTAGTGTTTGCCTCCATTGTCTTGTACCATTTCCTTGATCATGGTGATAAGCTCTTTGACCTGAAGGCGGTCTTCTGGGTCTTTGTTGTTGAAGGCGTGATATCTACGTCCAAACGTGATGGAGAGCCGACGCAGCTCCTTACACTCCTTCAGGGCACTGTCCGCTTTGGCCTGATCTTTACACGAGAAGAGCATGATAGTGTACATGGAAGCGTCGTCTCCAAAGTTATCCTGGATCCACTTGACAGCGTTCCTCTCCTCCTCTGTGAAGCGGACTCCCAGCCTGATCACCAGGAGAAAGGCGTGAGGCCCGGGCACTGACATCTTCACACACTCCTCGATTCTCATTTTTAGATCTTCCTCTGTGATGGCGGTGTCAAACAGCCCCGGTGTGTCGATGACCTGCACCGTCGTCCCATCCACCTCCTCGCTGTCGGTTTCACAGTGTTTGGTGATGGAGACCGGGCTGGGGTCCTCTTTGAACACAGACCTGCCAAGAATAGTGTTTCCCGTGGCACTCTTTCCCGAGCCGGTCTTTCCAACCAACACGATTCTGAGTCCACCTGAGAAATCCAGACCTGGATTTGGGGGGGGGAAATGACATTGTTACTTTAACTTACAAAGATTGCAGTGTTCACTTTATGGGAATTGGTGGAGGAAGTGGGAGACACCAAGGGAAGGAAAAGTCACCAGTCTGTCACAGTTAGACAGAAGACCACACATAAATAGAGTCAACAGTTCTGAAAGGAAAACATCAGTTTTTCGCCAATAGAACCCAAGTCTCCCTCAAAATCCTTCTAGAATATTTATGCCCTTTAATTCAAGAAAAAAAAAATACAGATAGACTGTATGTTTTACAGACATTTATTTAAGGCGTTTCAGTCTGACTTAAAACAACCATGTATAAATAACAGTTATGAGGGTTTTTCCCTGTGTCAATACTGCAGCTTCAATTTAAATGTAAAAATATTTTCACATGATGACAATAAAAATAATATAGTTTTTTATTGTTATTTTAAAAAGACATTCTAGCATAAACTACTCTTTTTATAATGATGATTTTAAAGGATACATGATGAACATTAAACATTTTTTCATCATAATATTTTTTTTTCCCTACCATCACCATTGCAGTTGAATGCATCCACCAATCTCATAAGTAAAATAGAAATATGATTAAATGAGTAAAACTATTTAAACACCGCCCAAGCCACAGGGCAAACAATACGGAAAGTTATTGAAAAGTCTGAATGTGTTGCTAGTCACAATTCTTTATGACCAGAGGCTCATTGTCATGCAAAGTGCAGGCCTGTTGAACAGCTTTGCATCATGGGTCATGATATCTTCCTGTATTGGTAGTTGATCTAGTTTTGGGTGAACTTGGAATTAGTCAAGACCACAGCACCAGAGACCAAGACATATTTGAGACTGCAGAGCATTGAGTCCCAGACACGACCAAGACAGTATATTTATAAGGAGTCTCGACCCGCCTTGGACAGAAAACCTGAGTCAAGTGAAAATGCCTTTGAGACCGGGACCCTAAAAAAGTGTTCTCAAGACCAAGACCAATCCCAGGTACTACTCCTTTACACCACTTAGCATAGCAATGACTTTAGTTTTAAACCAAGTATCGATATTAAAAGCTCTTCCAGTCCATATGAACTCACTTGGCAGGTCAGATTTGGTCCCGGGACCTTGTGTTTGACAAAGATTTGTTGCCTAAAGAAACCTCTAGCTACAAAGTCCAAACACTCAATGGCAATCTTTGGAGGTTCCAAAGAATCCTGATTTCATGATCAGGAGTTATAATAAAAAAAAAACCTGACTGTTTGCGCTCAAACATCTCTTAGCATCAATGAAACGTAAAAAAAAAAGAAGTGAACAAACCTTCAAAGTTATTCAGACCACACCCATCAGACCGAGGGAGAGTTCTCTGCTTTTTCTCTCGCAGCGGTATTGCTATGACAAAACAATGACATCACAGTGAGACACATTTCAATGAAAAAAAACTGACATGCTCATAGCAAAGACAGCGAAGCTCATCCTGACTCAGTAGAACTTCAGAAAACAGCCACTTAGTAAACGTTGCCTTACCTTCAGCCATTGCTCCCAATTAATAAAAAATAAAATACAATTTCCCAATGCTGTCAGCGCCGCGCCTGACTTTTGTGACCAGTGCAAATCAGTAGCGTCCAAGCTCGACTCTCACGCGTGCCGTCTGAGAAACTTCTGGATGGCCTTTGCAAACGTGGGCTTCCTATTTCCTTGCATTGTCTTCCAATTGGTTCTGACAATGTGCATCCCCACAGCAGCTGACTGTGGTATGTACTGAGGGCCGGTCGACTCTCTCCGTACTGAAAACCAAATTTGGACTTTATTTGTTGAGTCATTTTAAAAGAATATTCAGGCGTGTAGCACAATGATGAGTCGGTTGTTTTTCAAGAGGAGAGTAGACTTTATTGAAGTGGAATGTTCAATAGCATTTTACAGTTAGATCAAAAAAGTCCGACAAACAAACAAAGCTTCTTGTGCTGATCCAGTAGATCTGACAGGGGCGGGCAGTAAACTTTAAACTGCTACATTGTTGTCAAATCTTATTCCCTGAGTCCATGACAGACGGTGTCCTCCGTCACACAGGGTGTAGGAGGGGGTTGTCAAAGCTGAGAGGCACTTTGTACCTGCTTCACCACACCATCGCCTCCACCGCAGTCCTGCAGTGACTCCCCCTCCAAGGCTTCTTCACAGGAGGCAAGGAGGGCGTCTGGGCGTCTGCGTGGACGACCAGATTGCGCTGGTATATGGCGGCATCTGGTGGCCAAGATACGGTTGAGAATCGGTCGTCCATTATTTCATGTTTTGCAGACGCCCAAACGCCCTCTTAGCTAAAATCCTGCTTCTTCGTCCCATGATGACAAATGGAAGTAGAAGGGCATCTTACACTAAAACAACTCCAGTGCAAATAAATTCCCAGAGAAAACTCAGATCACGATAGTTCCCCACAAAACCACAGAGCAGACTCTCAGGATGAGCTAAAAAAACACATCTGTGCAATCGTAACCTTGAGTCAGCCCCAGAATAGAAGCTGCTCCCATCAGAACATATGAGCCCATGTACGCACCGCCAGCCAAACCCGCTGCTGCCAGGGTAGCTGCAAGTTTGCAGTAAGCAATTTTCTCTCCTTGCTTCCTTATTCTTTCTTCCTCCTCCTTCTTTCTTCGCTCTTCCTCTTTCTTTCTCCTTCTCTCTCTCTCTTCCAGTCTTTCCTGTGCTTTTTTGTACATGTCATTGGTATAGTGTTGTCCACCGTTTTCCTCCACCATGCCCTCTATCTTCCTCAGGAGTGCCTTCACCTGCCCCTTGTTGCTCCTCTTGTTGTTGATGAGCGCGTGATATCGACCTCCACAGCGGTTGATCAGTCCTCGTAGCTCCTTGCTCTCCCTCACAAAATCCTCCACAGTCTTACCATCAAGCAAATCGCCGTGCGTGAAGAGGACGATGGTATACATGTCAGCATCATCGCCAAAGTTGTCCTGAATCCACTCAACCGCCTCCCTCTCCTCCTGAGTGTGTCTAGACTTGAGGCTGATGACCAGTAGGAACGCGTGAGGACCAGGGACGGACAGGTCTATGCATCTCTCAATTGTGGATTTCAAGTGGTCGTCGGTTTTGTTGGTGTCAAACAATCCTGGTGTGTCCAGGACGACGAGGTCGACGCCATCCAGGTGAGCCTCTCCTCTGGCGCAGTCTTGGGTCACTGATTCCGGGGAGATATCTCGTTTGAAGACTTCATGTCCCAGAATGGTGTTGCCACTGGCGCTCTTGCCAGAACCGGTTTTCCCGACCAAAACCATCCTCAGCTCGTCCTGATGGCCAGAACCTGCAAGTACGTCATGACATTTGAGGAGGACTAAACTTCATGTGTCCCCTTAGTAAACAACTCACAACAGAGACCAACGTCAACTGTACATTTTGGGACAAAGTGACAAATGAACAACTGCCATCAACGCTGTCCGCTGAGGAGCAGACCGCTCAGTTCTGCCTTGGAGCGTCCAGGTACTTATGCCAGAGGCAAACCTGCCACCACATGATCATCCAGGATGTGCTCTGAACACTCAACCACTGTACTGTGGCATATAATTTAGCTCTAAAGTGCTGATAAACTGATGTTGAATAGATGTGGATAATACATTTCAGTCTCAATAGACACGTTTAAGTCAGTGATTTGGGTAAATGCTGTCTTTTATAAAGGGAACTTTTCTAGCTTGTCCAAAGGTGAAGCAACAACAACAACAACAATAATAATAATAATAATAATAATAATAATAATTGTGCGACATTTTCCAGACATAAGTACTGGCCTCCTAAAATGTTCTCGTGGCTGGGTCCATCCCTCACAGTCAGATCAACATTTATCATGAACTCACCGTGACTTTCGCAGTGCACATCCAAACTGGACAAAACCAGGAGCAGCAGGACACAAAGGCCTCCGAGGAACATTCTCTCTTTCTGCCAGATGACTCTGAGAATAAACACAGTTGTAGTCTTCCACGTGATCTTATTATTGATACATTTCCTTGCAAAAATCTGAGAAGTTATTATTTTTATATGTTTTTTTTTTTATAATCTGAGTGCGCAGTTTACCTTAAAGCGAGCGTCAGCAGTCTTGCAGGGATGTGGCCCACTTCCTTATCTGCAGCGAGTGGATCCGTATTAGTATCGAGTTTCGTTTCCAAAGAAATCATTGCAGTAAGCTCCTCTGCGGTGGCGCCATCTACTGGCAGTTCAAACGATCGCACTTATTGAATACTTCTCTTGTTGCTGTTTACAGTTATATTTGTTATTAGCTGTTGTATTTTGGAATATCTGTTTAAGCGGTTGTCATGGTTTTGAATGGTATTAACAGTACTGAGTAGTAGCAGTAGTGACTAGCGAGTAGTATTGGAAATAAAAGTATTAACTGTGGCAGTAGCTGTAAAAAAAGAGTAATTGCAGCAGACGTAGTTCTAATAACCACCATTATAGAGGTAGTAGCAATAGCGGCATGAGCAGTAGTATTTGTGATTGTCAGGAGTTGTAATAGTATTTTACTAGTTAGTAGTAATGGTATTCGCAGGAGTAGAATTAGCTGTTCTTATAGTTGAAAGAGTGGTAAGAGGAGCACTAGTAGCCTCTCTATTAGGAAGAATAGTGGTATTAGCAGAGAAGAAAAAGTACTTTTGTTAGAATAGTAGTAGTTGTGAGAGAAATGGTAGCACGATAAGCAGTGGTAAAATTGTGTTGTAGCAGAAGTTTGGAAGTGGCAGTGGTAGTAGTATTCACAGTAGTGAAGCTTTTGACTCAGTACTGCAGTGGACACGGAGCAGTGGTGGCACAATGCCTGGTGTGAGTAGCGTATCATAGTATAACTACCATAATCAATTTAACTATATATGTTTTTAGGATTGTTGACCTCAATGACCGTGCCACATGTTATCTGACTTTGTCTTGTTGACCCAGTCCTAGAGCCGACAGTGTCTCACCTCAGGGTTCAACTAAAAATGAAAGACGCCAGACAGGTCAGTCTCTGCGTGAGTTCCAGTCACAGACTTTGTGCATCAGTTGTATTTCAGAGCTACAAAAGACCAAAGTGGCCTAATTTGATGCATTAGAAGGCACAAAGGCCCCTGTCAACACAGAGAGTGGAGGTGTTGATTCTACATTTGTTTAAGCATCATCTGACTGCGTGACCTGGCACCTGCCTTCCTCTTTATCTTTTTCCAGCCTGCTGTGTGAAGCGCTGCCTGATTGTGTGGCCTTTTTGTCTGGAAAACACTTT